>NC_135484.1:117455204-118055204 GCF_052094955.1 Ictidomys tridecemlineatus
CCAACCTAGGTATTGGCTGTGTGCCTGGGTCTTACTGCCCTGGATCTTCTGGGCTTTACTCTAATAGGGGCTTTCTGCAGTGACTTCAGTGTTTCCAGGGCACTTCCCCTCTAGGCCTTTGCTGGATGGTAATAACTCCAGTGACCTCTGAAATGCATTTGAGGTCACTCTTCCATTGCCTGGGATAACAGGTCCTGGCTTCTGTTTAGATGGCTGACTAACCTTGTCATTGTCTTCAGACTAGCACCTGGCTTTGGTTGAGATGACTAATCCATACTAATCTCCTTATCAAATGGTCCCTTGGCCATAGTCTGCTCTTTCCCAAACAGGCTGTCTCATTTTTTTTTCTTAAAATCTACACTTTAATAAGAAATAAATTCAATAAACAATGATAATACTGAGAACCATGGCATTCAGATTTCAAAATCATACTACTTTTCAGTTGACCCAATATGTTGTCAACTAAATGTTCAAAAGTTTGTTCACAGCCAACATTACTTACTAATATCACGCATCTATTATTTCATACATTTAGTTTCTTCCCCATAAAAACCTGTTGATAAACATCTAAAATGTCCAGGTTTAACATAGTTGAGATGAAGCTGGATCAAGTACTGGTATAATTTTAAACTATCAACTCAAGTGTTTAAGTGTCACAAATTTATTCAACCAGCCAAACAAATGAAAATCATAATGGCAGAGCACACATGGTAAATAAATCAAAACAATGGCATGTGTAACAGAAAGACAGAGCAGTGGCACATTAAACCAAAGCTAGCTAAATACAAAATAACTGTCTATTGCATAGGACATAACTGAAAATGGTTCCAAGTGAAACAACCTGATGGAGAGGTCACTGTGAAGCTGCCAACTGAGCTTCTGCTGACACTGACTGAACAAAGAAGATTCATGCATAATGCATCATCACTCAGTTCGTTCAGAGAGAGTGTGATACTAACTGCTTGAAGTTACTCACAGTAACTGCTAGAAGTCTCTCACAGTAACTACTTCTGTCACTGAGTAGTTAGGGGCCATCTGTCTCCCTCTTTAAGGAGACCTTCTTGCCATTTGCTTGGTGGTGGCACATTGAAAGATGATCAGTGCTGTGGAATGAATTGGGCCTTATTGCTTTACTTCTTTACTTACATTCTGTGCAGTTTCTAGAACCACTTTCACCTTGTGAGGGTATTTATAGGGTATGTAGATGGAACTCAGCCTCAGGCATGGGAGGGACTATTGCAGCAGTCCATGAGGAGTTCACTTTAGCATAATAGAGGTCTGTATTTGTCCCATCACAGGCATTATAATAGGGCCAGCTGAGTAGAAGTACTCAGAGCAGCTGGTGGGAGGACAGGCACAGTCCCTGTTATAATGCTTGGAGGAGACTGGGCTGTTGCCACAAGAGAAAAGGCAAAGGCTGGTGATCTAATGTTGGCATCTCTGCAGGTGTCATTCAGAATCAGGAGCTCATTAGATGCATCTTCTTCAGGCTATCTTTTCCTTCCAGGCCATCTCATTTTTAACAATATGTATAGGCTGAGGATTATCCAAATTTTAAAGTTTTGCTTATTTTTTTAATTAACAACTTCATTTTAAGTCATTTATCATATAGTACAAATAGCCAAGAATATCCAACACTATGATGAGAAATTTTCTTACCCAAATATACAATTTAATTTCTTTCAACATCTACCTTCTAGGAAACACTAGGATACAAACACAATTTAACCACATTCTTTGCCATAATCACTTTTACCACAGTTTACCATAATCACCTTTACCACAGTTCCTAATAACATGCTCTTTATTTCCACCTGAGACCTCATCATCAGAATGACCTTTACTTCTGAAAATCTACAAGCAATTTTTTCAGGATTACTTTGATTCTTAGGTATTACTCAGCTATTCACTACGAAGATTGAGGCTCTCTTTTTATAGCTCTCTTCTTTTCCTTTTGGGCCTCTGCAAGAATCATTCTTCACATTCTGTCCATGATTGTGTGGACCTTTTATAGCACACAGCAGAAAATCTTTGCAGCCCGTATCCATTTTGCAATTCCAAAGCTATTTCCATACTGGTTACACAAGTACCGTACCCTTCTCCTGGTACCTATTTTCTATCTTAGTCCATTTGGGGTTGTTTTAACAGCATTCTATAAACTGGTTGAATTATAAACAGCAGAAATTTCTTTCTCTTAATTCTGGGGCTTAGAAAAACTGAGATCAGGACACCAGCAGATGTGACTTTTGCAGAACCTATTCTCTAGAAGGCCATCTTTTCACTATAACTTCAATAGCAGAAGGGACAAGTGAGGCTGGGTGCAATAGTGTACACCTGTAATCCCAGTGACTCTGGAAGCTGAGAAAGAGGATCTCAGTTCAAAAGCAGCCTCAGCAACTTAGCAAGGCCTAAGTAATTTAGTGAGACCCTGTCTAAAAGCAAAAAAGTAAAGAAAGAATTGGGGATGTACTCAGTGGTAAAACACCCCTAAGTTTAATTCCTACTACAAAAAAACAGAAAGAAAGACAGAAAGAAAGAAAGACAGAAAGAAAGAAAGAAAGGAAAAAAGAAAGAAAGAAAAATAAAAATCCAGTGAGAATTTTTAGAAATATCTTATAGGGGCACTTGTCTCAGTCTAATAATCTATGAAAGTCCCAGTCTCCTAAACCATCATCTCAGAGGGTAGGATTTGAACATATGAACTTGGGTAAAGGGACTAATAGCATGGGGTTTCCTATTTTGCATAGTCTGATGTCAAAGTCCCCATTTATGTCTTTTCCCTCTTTAAGTTATTGAGAGATAAGGTTTAAAAAATTGACTAAGTCTTAAATTTTAATCAACTAAAAATTAAATTTGTTTTTATGCAAATTGTGTTTTCCATGATATTGTATACTTCATAAGAAATAGGGATGTTATGTGTTATTCACTTCTGTACCTCGAGTACTTAGTATACTTCATGGCACACAGTAGGAATTCAGTACCATTTATTAGATAAATAAATAAATTATGATTAGGAAATATTTTAAAGATTTCATTGTATTCCATTTTTTTATAGTTTTCTTTGCTTGAATTTTTTTGGGGGGTTTAAACTTTAATGATTGTTTCAGTGTCCATGACATAGCCATGTAAAGGCCTAGAGAGGAGGCTGATATGTACTGGGGTGAGTCTTAGATTAAGAAAGTATGGTGGGCCTCGGCTCGCGTATTGGCTCCTGCGGCTCCGGGCCGGCTAGGCGACGTGCTGTCCTTGGAGCTGCTCACTGCATGGTAGTCTGGTGCGCCCGCCGCAGCCTGCACCGCCACCGCCGCCGCCCCGCGACGGCCACCGCCACCCCCTGCCCTGCAGCCGCCCCACCGCCGCCGCTTGTATCGCCGCCGCCTGGGGACCTGCTGTATGATTAGGCCACAATCTTCAATGAGTAAACATATTCCTCAATTCTGTGGTGTTCTTGGTCACACATTTATGGAGTTTCTGAAGGGCAGTGGAGATTACTACCAGGCACAGCACGACCTCTATGCAGACAAGTGAACTGTAGAAATTCATTACTACTCCACCAAGAAGCCCCCATAAGAGTGGTTAACCTGGACACAGACGTATTGAATTGAAAATCCACCGAGCATTTTACAAGAGTTCTGACCTGGATGGGGTAAACCTCAGTGCACTTCCTTTCTATTGCCTCAGTATTACTGGATTGAAGAATTGCTGCTTCTTGTTAGGAGGTTCATTTCATTTCCCATTACTCCCAACTTCATACTCAAAGCACTGAGAATATCAAGTGGAGTATATTGAAGTAGACTTCAGTTACTTTGCATCATTTCTGTATTCAATTTTTTAAATTCTTTCATAACACTATTGAGTGTTTTTTAACTAAATTAACATGGCTCGAATGAACCGCCCTGCTCCTGTGGAAGTCACATACAAGAACATGAGATTTCTTATTACACACAATACAACCAATGCAACCTTAAACAAATTTATAGAGGAACTTAAGAAGTATGGTGTTACCACAATAGTAAGAGTATGTGAAGCAACCTATGACACTACTCTTGTGGAGAAAGAAGGCATCCATGTTCTTGATTGGCCTTTTGATGATGGTGCACCACCGTCCAACCAAATTGTCGATGACTGGTTAAGTCTTGTAAAAATTAAGTTTCGTGAAGAACCTGGTTGTTGTATTGCTGTTCATTGTGTTGCAGGCCTTGGGAGAGCTCCAGTGCTTGTTGCTCTGGCATTGATTGAAGGCGGAATGAAATATGAAGATGCAGTACAATTCATAAGACAAGAGCGGCGTGGAGCCTTTAACAGCAAGCAACTTTTGTATTTGGAGAAGTATCGTCCTAAAATGCGGCTGCGCTTCAAAGACTCCAATGGTCATAGAAACAACTGTTGCATTCAATAAAACTCCGGCGTCTGATGCTATTGCCTTGGAAGTGGAATTTAAGACGGGACCTAATTTGTCATACATATTAGCCAACATGTTGGCGTGGTGAATAAGTCTGATGAAGCTTCCATAGGAGTATTGGAAAGCAGTTTTACCAGGCCACAAGCTTGACAGAATTTCAACCTCTATGTTTGGGTTATGATCAACCTGTCAAACGAGACAAAGGCAACATTTTACTAAAAATGTTTACTAAAAACCTCCATTTTGAAAACCTAAGTTTTTACAGAAGCACATGTCTTTAAGTCTCCAGACAAAAAACCTGACACTTAGCAGAAGATTCTTGTTGTTCACAATTTAAAATGTGCTTATCATTTGTACCAGTAGACCTTTCCTGAAATCATGCGGTATTGAGTTAATGTCTTTAAATCTATTTCCATGCCAGAATCTTACATAAGAAATTTAGAAAGATTAGGTGCCAAAATACCCAGCACAATACTTGTATATTTTTAGTATCATACAAAACCAAAATTCCAGGAACTAAGAACACTCTAGACCTTATGTGATTTATTCCTTCAGTCATTTCAAACATTGTAGGCCCTATAAGATTATTTGCCTGCTCTTTTTATGTTTACATCTCCCACATTCATACCAGTATACATCAGGTTTGCTTTTACCTATTGGGTTTTTTTGTTTTTGTTTGTTTTTTTTTTCCTTTTACCAAGTCTTACAGCAATTATTTTTATTTAATATCTTTCTATAAGTCTTATTTTTTTGCTGTTATGGGAAACCTCCATTTTGAAAACCTAAGTTTTTACAGAAGCACATGTCTTTAAGTCTCCAGACCAAAAAAAAAAAAAAAAAAAGCCTTACAGTTAATTTAATGTTTGCACTCTGAGGTGCAACTTAACAGGGAGGGCCTGAAAAAAAGAATGGGAGGGGCTATTAAATATTTTTAGTAAAATGTTGCCTTTGTCTCGTGCAGAACCTGTAGAATATATGCTCTTTAATTTAGTAAATATTTTTTTAAAAGGTAGAGATGCTCTGTTATTGTAGGTAAAACAATTCTTAATCATAAAGTTTCTGAAATTCTTGTAATTTTTTTTCAAAATTATCAGAAGTTGTTTACCAACTTTTTGTTTGAAGTGTGATTTTTTTTCTTTTATTCCCAACCTCTTGCAAAAAAAAAAAAGAAAAGAAAAAAGTGGGTTTCTGCTGATGAATTGAGCAGACATCTAATATTTTGTATGCCTTTTGAGCTGTGTAACTTAATATTTGGATACTTGATAATTTTGTTTTATTATGTAATTGATAAAATGGTGATGTGTATTAATGTTAGTTCAACCATATATTTATACTGTCTGGGAATGTGTGGTTATAGTTCTGTGGGAGAAATAATTTGTCAGTGTTCACCAGCTTGTAAAAACTTAGTGCGAGAGCTTAAACATCTAAATAAATAATGAAATGCAAAAAAAAAAAAAAAAAAAAGAGAAAGTATTGTGGAAATGGAACAGGAAATCAGAGAAAGTTAAAGATTGATATAATTTAATCTGTTTGCCCTCCTTCTAGTGCTTTGATGGTTAGATGTGACAGGACTTGGAGTATGATCTGACCAGCTGAGACTAACTTATTTCTAAGTCCCTAGGTTTTCCATCACTCAATATTCCAGTTTTCTGAGACAAAAAAACAAGATGTTACCCTTATAATAATGCCAAACCTTGGCATGTATAGAGCTCTTTATTAATTAGAATATACATTTGATTATTTATTTTATTTGTGTGTTTCTCTGAATATTGTGTTAATTAATTATACACATGGGAAATCTGAAGATCAACATATGGAACTGACTTGCTCAATGTTATTCTGCTAATCCTTTTAATTTTTCCCATTCTAATGACTTCAGTCAAATTTATTCTCCTTGCCTCTAAAGCCCAAACTTGGAAAATTTAAATTATGTTGGAAACAAACAAAAAAGTGACATACTATTTTCTGTATGGCAAAAACATTTATGGACTTAGTTAACCTAAAAAATGGATAAAATAAGAATAAATCTGCAATGGCTTTGAGAAAGAGTTTAAAGTGGGTGAGGAGTAGTAGGTTCATTATCTGCTGTGAAAGGAAGGCATTATACTTGGAGAAAGATCTCTAATTTCAGGAGTTATCATAAATTAATGCTGTAATAATGCTTGAGTATATCATTTGGTTCTGACTTTAGAAAGACAATAATGCCCTTTGTGAATACTCAGTGAGAGATGGACATTGTAGAATTCAGTCTAGTCTACTAAGATTGGGTTTTAAGGGTTTTGGTTTCTTGGAGGGAAAATAAGTATAACAATTCAGATTCAGGGGAACTGTGGTTTCATATACTACTATGGGGCAACAAATTCAGTCAGATTTTAAATTTTCTTTCACAGTCCTAAACCTCAACCATGTACTCACCCACTCTGTCTTCATACCCACAGGGCTCACGATGGCCAGCAGGGTGAGGGCCCCCAGGATCAGAGCTTTCTTCATGGCCACCCTCCTCCAAGGGAAACCTCAGAAGTCACTTTTCTGAATGGGGAAAGGGATGAGAACTGTGCAAAAAAGTGACCTAAGGAGAACTCCTGGAAGAAAGCATTAGGAGGAGCCCAGAGCTACTCTTGCTGTCTCAGGTTTCAGCCCATTAAAGAAACCCCTGTAGCTGACACCTCAGTTGCCAGTTGAAGTACTTTTACAAAGAGACCTGGAAGGAGCCTGTGAACTTCCCCTGTGTTGAATGCTGTAGTTGCATAGATTCACAATGGAGCAAAGGGAACTTTCATTCTGTAGATGGAGGAGAGGAACAGGAACCTCCATGGACCCTGGCAGAATGTGCAGATCTAGGGAGGAGCCTGGAGGTGGATGTTGCTGGGAAGCCTCATGGATGGTCACTGTGTGGTGTCCATTGAGTCTGTATTAATAATTACTGTTCCAGGAAATCCTTATTGTGTCATGCCCCACTCCACCCCACTCCACATCCCTCCTCCTAGTGTTTTTAGTGGCTGGGACATTAGAGAAACCAAATAAGCAAAATTTTGTTTTCAACATGTTTTTCTATATTTTGGGTTAGCTTTATTCTCAAAAGGATCTCCATTAGTAGGAATCAAGTAACATTTTATGTTGTCCTACTTCTGTACTTCCAATTAATCAAGTTCTTCATTCATAGTCTCAAAAGCCCCAGAATTTTAAACATCTATATTTTCAAATAATTAAAAAATTTGTAGTATCAAGTAGAGCCACCCACAGTGACATGTCCTTTTCTACATCTTCCTGATATTTTTTTCTGCTTAATGTGCTCCTTATGGTCTGTCTGTGTATGGTGTTACATATTTTAAGTTGAAGTTTGTGGATATGTTCATCAATGATAACTGCCTCCATTAATTATGCCTCCCATAAACTATGAGCCCCTGTGGAGTTTCACATCTATCTAAAGTTAGCATTAAAACTTTTGGCATAGATTTTTGAAGCTACTGAAAGACTTATATACTTCACTATTTCCACATATGCATCTGTAATAGAAGATGTTTCTGGATCCACTCAGAACCTATTCCATTTACTTTGTAGCTTCTAACTTTCTGAATAACACACCATAATTGTTGCTTTTATCATTCTAACTTACATTCTGTCTTTACAAATCTCTTGAGTTTCTAGCAGCAGACCAAACACTTTTTGCAATTTGATCTATTATTTTTTTTTGATAAAAAATTTCATTTAGTAGTCTGAGATTTTTAATGCATTAGATCTGAACACCATCAAACAGTGTCTAGTTTCAGAGCTCAAATAGGATGAAGGAAAATCCAGTCAAATTCCTGCTACCAGATAATGGATGGCAGATTTGTATGTGCATGCATGAATTTGTGTGTGTATTGTGCATGCAAATTTGAGGAAGATTGGGGAGATCAATTACTTTTTCTGTCTCCTTTATCCATTACACTTTTTTCCCCTTTTTGGTACTGGGGATTGAACCCAGGAAAATTCTACCACTGAGCTAAACCTCCAGCACTTTTTAATTTTAATTTTGACACAGGGTGCCACTTACTTGCCAAGGCTGGCTTCAAACTCGTTATCCTCCTGAGTCTCCCAAGTCTCTGGGATTATAGGTGTGCACCACTGGGTTCAGGTATCCATTCAACTTTTAACCACTTCTTGGTTGTTTTGAGCCTAATATGGTAACTTTACATTTAGCAAAGCAAAGTTCTTAGCATAATTATCTGAGTAAAAAGAAAGAATAACATTTTGATAATGACTAACACAAGGTTTCCTTTTATTTGATGAGGAAAGAAAATGTTGCTCTTGCTAATTTAGTGGGAGGAGATGGAAGCTTAAATCATGTTAATTTTTCTAATAATTTGCTAGTATTCTCAAACATTAGAAGTATACTGAAGCTTAAATCATGTAAATTTTTCTAACAATTTGCTAGTAGTCTCAAACATTAGAAGTATACTGAGGGCAAATATTTTTTGATATAAAATGTTATACTCAAAGTGGATGGTATACAGTGCCCATCCTTCTTTTCTTTAATGTAGGTTTTCTGAGTAATTTCATGAACAGCACTCAAGTTAGTATTAGTCAACATGGATAATACAATAAAAATCTGTATTTTTTCAAGGGCTGTAAAATCAAAGTTTTGCTATTAGTTCCATAACCTCTTTGTAGTCACAGCATCCAACTGAGGTTAAAGTTAATCATGGTAGGGGAGTTGAGCAAGACTTAGGATAGTGCATGGACTTCATATTAAAAAGACAGGAATTTGGGGCAGGAGTTGTGGCTCAGTGGTAGAGCACTTGCCTGACGCACGTGAGGCACTGGGTTTGATTCTCAGCATCACATAAAAATAAATAAACAAAATAAAGATATTGAGTCTATCTACAAAGAAAGAAGTGTATTAAAAAAGGCATGAATGTAAGTTCTCTCTCATTTATCAGTTACGTGGCTTTGGACAATTGATGTACATAATCTTAATCCAGTGTCCTTATCTGTAAAACAGAAATGGTAAGTCTTACCGTATAATTAGCAGACCAAACACTTTTTGCTATTTGATCTGTTATTATTTGATAAAAATTTTGTTTAGTAGCCTGGCATAAAAACAGTAAAGAAAATGATAATGAAATAAATGTAACCTAAATCATATGTAAATATATGCATTCAATTAGTTGGCATAAGCTATTTATAAATCTCCTTTCATCATTTTGCTGTGTGTAGGATCTGTAATGATAGACATACTTTATTTTTCTTTTTTTTTTAAAGAGAGAGAGAGAGAGAATTTTTTAATATTTATTTTTTAGTTTTCAGCAGACACAACATCTTTGTTTGTATGTGGTGCTGAGGATCAAACCCAGGCCGCACACATGCCAGGCGAGCACACTACTGCTTGAGCCACATCGCCAGCCCAACCTACTTTCATTTTCTTACTGGTAATTTCTCTTTCTTCCTTCTTTCCTGGAAGTTTATACATTTTTATTAATAATTATACAGTATCATCTTTAGTGTTTGATAATGCTGTTTGCCAGGTTTTTTTTACATTGGTATCTGCTTTTAGTTATATTTTTTTCTATCTTATACTTTCTTTAGGTCTATGACTTTTTTCTGCCTTCTCAAGGTTGAAACTCATATCACTAATTAAACTTTTCTTCAGTTGCAGTGCACATATTTAAAGGGATTAATTTCCCTTCAAGGTCTACTTAAACTGAATCTCATATATTTCAATATAGTGTTGGTCCAACTGATGTGTTCACATTGGTAACAATAATCCAACTCTCCATTTCTGATTTATGTTCTAAGGCAGAAAAGAAACTCATATGTAACCCACTGTTACAGTATAACCAAAAGGCAGAAAATACTATGAATTTTGAATTAATGCATAAATAGGGAAATAAATACCCAAATCTATCAAAGCCACATTGGATACTGGTTTAATGACTCATCTAATGGAGACTGACTGGAGAAGAAGGGAGTGCATGGGGGGCTTCAGAGGAATAGACAGAAAATCCATCTTGTAAAAATAACCTTCTAATATGAGTGAAGACATTTTGAAAACTAGCCTGGGACCTAGAATACAGGATGCTGCATTCCACGGTTGCTGTGGAATCTAATGAAAGGGGCTTGAGTGTGGAGAGAATCAGAGGTGATAGACTTGGGAAGGTGTTGATCTTGGGAGTAGAGTGGGGACTTCAATGGTTTGGGCTCCTGTAAGCAGTAAAAAGAAAAAAGAAGGGCTGGGGATGTGGCTCAAGTGGTAGCGCGCTCGCCTGGCATGCGTGCGGCCTGGGTTTGATTCTCAGCACCACATACAAACAAAGATGTTGTGTCCGCCGATAACTAAAAAAAAAAATAAATATTAAAATTCTCTCTCTGTCTTTCTCTCTCTCACTCTCTCTTAAAAAAAAAAGAAGTAAGTGGAGGATTGAAGTATTTTTAGAAACAAAAAGGAATCACAAAATCAGACCAATTAACTTCTGATACATTATTGAAACTGCACTGCCCTGTACTAGCACTAGAGGGTGATCTTGAACTAAGAAACTTAGCAAGCCACAAAAATTCTTCCCTTAATATTCAAACCACTATGCATCGCACAGGAAAATAGACTTCACAGAATAAACCAAAAACTGTAGATGTGATCTATTAAAGACTCTGCTATCTAGCATATAGTGTCTCCAATACAAGAATAAAGAGAGGAACATGAATGACTTCAACACCAGTAATGAAGCCCAAGGGAACTGTAACACCAGGCCCCAGATGGAATAAACCATTCATGAATTGAAGGAAAATTCAAATTAGAAATGAAATGAACAGAATACAGAAAGACATGAGTTAACTCAGGAAAGAAGAAAAAGATAAAAATCACTTTGAAAACAAAGACCAAATGACAAATGAATAAAGTTTTGAAATTAAAACATAACAAAGGGCATTGTAAAATGGCATAAGAACAGTAAAGAAAATGATAATGAAGTAAATAGGTAAATGAGTATCAAGCAATTGCCTGAGTTTCCTAATGTTGCAAAACATATTACCATGAAGAGCAGTTAGAAATAACACAAATATATTTTCTCATAATTCCTGTAGGCCATAAGTTCAGTTGCAACTTCCCTGGGTCCTCTACTTGAGGTCTCACAGCCTACAATCAAGCTAGGCCAGGCTGCATTACTAACTGGAGGTTTGACTAGAGAAGAATCCACTTCCAAGCTCAAGTAGGCAAGATCCATCTACTTAGGGGTGAAGCACTGAAGGTCCTATTTCATGCAGACTGCTGACCAGGGTCCCCTCTCAGTTGCTACAGGCCATATGGACTTTCACAGGTGTTAATACAACCTGAAATTTATTTGAATGTCAGCAAGAGAGAATCTCTGAAACATGCTAAGATAAAGTCTCACATACAAAACACAAACATGGAGCAATATTCTATCACCTTTGACCTATAACTTCTAGCTAAGAAAGGACATCCTATTTGCCAAGTAGCATAGCCTTATCATCTTTGCCACATCATTCTGGTTAAATTGAAGTCACTAGAGGGGAGGAGGTTACACAGGGTGTTACTCATTAGGGATCACTTTGATGTACATCTACCTTCTGGCCCTAATGGCTTATATGTCTCCCATGTGTAAAATACATTTATTATATGCCAAAGTCCAAAAGTCTCATTCTATGATAACAACAGCCCACAGTCCAAAATTTCACATAAATCAAGTCCAGCTGAGGATGAGGCACTTGGGAATAATTCAGTACAACTTCTGCAATAGGATTCTTTTCCATCTGTGTAATTGTGAAATAGGGACAAATTATCTACCTCCAAAATACCCAGCTTATCCTTGTTAGGCAGGCATAGGGTAAGAGCTACAGGCATTCTTGTTCAAAAAGGGAGAAAGTAGAAAGTAAAAAGGGCTCACTGGTCCATGCTGGTTCTGAATTCCAGATGGGAAAACTCTATCCAGACCACTTGGGCTAGGTTCTAAGGACTGGGAGTAATCTACACCCTCACTTTCACAGGTGTGGAAGGGAAGGGCCAGCTTCCTTCTTGCAGGATGACAATGCCCCTTAGTCTTCCAGGCTTTGGTGGCTCTTTGCTGTGTTCTCTGGGTTTTGGGTCTGCCCTGAATCATCCTTCTCTTTTCATGGAAGGTGCATGTGTTTGCAACTGAATAGTTTTATCCATTCACTTCCTGCTACTGGAGTTTTGAGAGTCCACAAGGCTGCTTTCACTGCTTTTTCCCATTTAGTTTAGGCAAACACATTTCTTAAAACCTTTGTGTGTTTTCAGTGTATTTCAGGGGGATTCACCCTAGTAGAGTGAAAAGCCACATCCATCAATCTTTTTGAGACAGTCTCTTCTCTGTGTGCTCTCTGCTGAGGTGGTTGAGGGACAACAGCTGAGAGAACAGGTGAGAGGATCCTTTGTGTGACTGAATTCTCTATCCATGTGATCTTCCTGTGGTGCATCTGCCACAGTGGTGCAGTGATTGGTACAGAGGACAGGCAAAAGAAGGCAAACATAAACAAAGTGAAATCCATAAAGAAGAAAGAATAAAACAGTGTTAGGGTTATTTTATTTCTAAATTGCTTTCATTCTTGAGTATAAAAAGGGGGCAGTCTTTAAGGCAGATGCAGAAGTACTAAACAGTTATCAATTTAGAGTGTTTGGGTAATGGTGTCACAGTCATGGAAAACCAGAGGAGGGAGAGAAAGAAGAAATAAAACTAGACTCCTGTTCAATCTGTACTGAAACACATAATTAAGAAAATATATTGCTGTGTACAGGTATTCTAGAAAAAAGACAATAGGAAGAAAATAGAAAAAAACAATAGAAAACTT
The DNA here is from genome assembly GCF_052094955.1 of Ictidomys tridecemlineatus. Classification (NCBI taxonomy): domain Eukaryota; kingdom Metazoa; phylum Chordata; class Mammalia; order Rodentia; family Sciuridae; genus Ictidomys; species Ictidomys tridecemlineatus. The sequence continues at coordinate 117,468,409 of NC_135484.1, forward strand.
TTCTTGAGCAAAGTCTTTGGATGGAAAAGATTCATTCATAATTTAAAGGAATTAAACAGGAATTAAATGTGCAGATTGATAGGTAGTGATAAAATTTTTTGACTACAAGATAGAGAAACAAAAGAAAAAGAAAAAAATATTTAAAATGTTTAAAAAACTTTCGGAAAGGAAATAGGCCAAGAATTATATGTAAAAGGATAAGAACCAAAGAGAAAATATTTCTTTTCTGAAAGAAGAAAAACTGAGCAACAACTATTGGAAATAGTGGGGAAAAGTATTGCTAAGGAGAGCGTTATCTCAAAACTTTCCTTTCCTTGTGTGGTAGATTCAAAATTTTTGCCATGGATTCAGAAACAAATTACAGTAAACATTTTTTGAGTTATGTTTGGTCTTTCTTTTGAAAAATTGTGCTAAAACACATTGATTTGCTGTGAGAAGTTCAAGATGCCTAGGATATCCACATCTGAAGGGTATTAATTAGGTCATGCGCACCAGCAGGGGGAGACTCTGCACTTTAGGAGTTCCAGGCGCACTGCTGCTCTCCCTTCCCCTCCCAGGTCTCCCTGGGAAAGGCCAGCAGTTCTACCCAGAGCCTGGCAACCAGCTCAGCTCTGATTTCACTGACTATTCCATCATATATTTAGTAAATGACGCTATCTGATGTGTGGGTTTGGATGTTTGAGCAGCAAAAAAGCATGAAATAGAGCAGGACTTCAACTCTGCTTTTGCTTTCAGACCCAGAAACTCTGAGGTTACTAATAAAAAATAACATGCTTAGGAAACTAACTTCACTGCCTTCCCTCTAGTGCAAGCCACAACCCTTGTTCCTACTGCTTTCATAATTCTCTGCCACTGTCAAATGAATTCTTGATACTTCAACAAGTCATATTTCATTTTATAATTTATATTTAAAAATTATCAGAAGAGTACATATAATTTAAATATTAAAGAATAGAGAGGTGTTTTAGTAAAAACGGGAGAACTCCATACATATATAATAATAAAAATATTGATAGATTCTTATTTTCTTGGGTAATTTAAACATGAATGAACTCTGAGTTATGTTAAATGCTTCTTTGGGGATTATCTAAGGATCAATGAATTTGCAAGGATTCAAATTATGCAAAGTTTGCCTACTGACCAAAATGAAATAAAATTAGAAATAAATGCAAAAATATATTGTCAAATATTTGAAAACTAAAACCCACAGTGGCTTTTGAATAAAACATGGATCAGGGGAGAAAAGCAGAAAGGGATTTAAAAATTATTTTGAGATGAATGAAATAAAACACAATATATCACAATTTATACATCTAAAGCAGTGTTTCAATAAATAATCACAATAATTATTCAGTCATATATTCGAGGCTACAAAGACAGAAAACAATGAAGAAAAATCTCAAATCAATGAACTAAGAAACTATCCTAAGAAATTCCATTCCAGCCACAGCGGTGGTGAAGACGCGGTGTCCATGGGCTCTGCTTGGCGGCGGGCGTGGACCAGGCTGGAGCTCCAAGGCTGCCCGCCCCTTTGCCGCCCGCGTGTCGCCTTGGGCGGAGTGTAGAGCGCAGACACCATCAGGAGCGTCAGTCCCGCCAGAGGCCCCGCGTCCCCCTTCCCCCCACCCCTGGACGCGCAGATGGGATAGGCGGCAAAGATGTTTAAATTCAAAGGGGTCTTGAAAAGGAGGCCCAAGGTGTAGCTTGGTGGCGCCAGCAGGAAGGATGAAAAGGTTTCTCTTTTACATCGCACTCAGGAAGAAAGAAGGAAAAGAAGAAGAAAGGCGAAGATTAAAAAAATGCAATAATTATTCAGTCATTTATTCCAGGCTACAGAGAAAGAAAACAGCAATATTCCCTCCAGAGGAGTGCGTTCAATCTCTGTGCACACTCCGCAGAGTCTGGTAGCACTTTCTCCATCACTAGTGCCCCCTATCTAACCCTCCTTATAAGGCAGCTTCTGTTTTTATACAAACAAAACGAAGACGCAAAATGGTTGGTATGGTTATATCAGAACTTAATTAAACAGCTCCCTGTTTGTCAAGCAACTGAATGGATCCGAGAGACCGAAATGCTTATTTCAGATAAAGAGGCTCATGAGCCTCTGTTGCAGGTGGCTGCAGAGCTGTAATGATGACAGTTTGAATGTCGCACTTCCACTGAGAATGCTTGAGGTCTTTTCCTCTGAGAATACTTCCTTGCCTGTTTACTAGATGCTAGCTATGAGGTGTCAGTAATTGAACAGGTTTTGCACTACATGAAACACAATGGGTATTATAGTCTCTCTATTTGTTGATTAACAGCAAGATTCCATCAAGTATTGAATATTCCGATTTATCTATAGCAAACATTTTGCTGGGGAGTGTCCTAAACCGTTGCACTTTACCTACAGCTCCTGCCCAGAAGGTGCAAGGCAGCAAGTTTTTTGAGCCTTCACAGAGGAGTTTTTGGCAGCACCTTTTACAGATCAGATTTTCCGCTTGTCATTCTGGCATTAGCAGATGTACAGACCGTTTTCCCTTAAGAGCCCTTTCTGAATGCACTATTGTTACTAGACAGTAGATGTTCAAAAAGGAGTGGTGGAGCACCTGGCTTTTCTATTTTGTTTTAACTGTTGGCAAAAATGACTTGGGGGTGCTCTCTGAGGAGGGCCTGCTGGTGTATCTGCATGTGCTCCAGACTTTCCTCTCCCAGTTACCTGCCTCCCCTGAAGGTGCCAGCTCCCAGGACTCCACCAGTGACTCTGAGAACCAGAGTGAGGAGACCGACAAGCCCGCCAGGCCCCAGGACTGCAGAGTCTCTGCCCCATATGTCACCGAAGCACGAAGCAGCAGACCAGTGCCCTGCTGAACCTGGTGTGGAGGGACTCGGCCAGCGAGGAGGTCTTTACCTGGATGGCTCCATCTGTCACGCGCTGATGGTGCCCAAAGTCAGGCTTCTCCACAGTTTAGCCTTCAATGCCAGGTTTCTGTGGCACCTTTGGGTCCTCATCTCTTCCATGACAACACGGATGATCACAGGGCCGATGGTACCACTGCTTCAGGTGATATCCAGGGGCTCTCCCATGATCTTCCAGGACTCAGGCCGCATCATCCCGCTCTTTTACCTCTTCAGCTCCCTCTTCATTCACTCACTGATTTCCATCCATGATAACGAATTCTTCTGAGATCCCATAGAAGTTGTAGGGCAGAGGCGGTCGTCCATGATGCCCTTCACGCTGGAGGAGCTGGTCGCCCTGTCCCGCTGCCTGCGTGATGCCTGCCTGGGCATCATCAAGCTGGCCTATCCAGAAACAAAGCCTGCGGTGCAGGAGGAGTATGTCACCGCCTTTCAGAGCATCAGTGTGACCACCAGCGCTGAGATGCAGCAGTGTATACAGATGGAGCAGAAGCACTGGAATTCAGTTGTTTAAGGTTATCACCAACCTAGTGAAAATGCTGAAGTCCATAGACACAAGGAGAAACTTTTGTCCTCCAAATCATTGGCTATCAGAACAAGAAGATACTAAAGCAGATAAGGTCACCCAACTCTATGTGCCTGCATCCAGACCTGTATGGAGGCTCCTTCGGATGGAGAGGATTGGCTCGCTGCAGTCTATCCTGGAGGTGGGCCTGGAGTCCCCACAGCTGTCTGTGTCTGAGGAGCAGCAACTGACTGTCCTGACAGAGCTGCCTTTTGTGGTCCCCTTTGAGGAGCAAGTGAAGATCTTTCAAGGTTGATTTATGCAGATTAACAAGAAGTTCAAGGAGATGGCCCATTTCTGGATGGAATTAATGTCACAATAAGAAGAAACTATATTTATGAGGATGCTTATGACAAACTTTCCCCAGAAAATGAACCTGATTTGAAAAAGCAGATCTGTGTGCATTTGCTCAACGTCCATGGCCTGGATGAAGCTGGCATCAATGGAGGTGGTATTTTCAGGGAGTTTTTAAAAGAACTACTAAAATCAGGATTTAACCCTAACCAGGGTTTTAATGAAGGGCTTCTGTACCCCAGTCCTGCTGCTCAGATGCTCCTGGGAGATTCTTTTGCCAGACATTACTACTTCCTAGGCAGGATGCTTGGAAAGGCTCTCTATGAAAACTTGCTGGTGGAGCTGCCCTTTGCTGGCTTCTTCCTCTCCAAGCCGCTGGGCACCAGTGCCGATATGGACATCCACCACTGGCCTCCGTAGACCCCGAGGTCTACAGGAACCTGCTGTTCCTCAAGAGCTCAAGGAAGATGCAGAGGAGCTGGCCCTGAACTTCACCATGGTGAACAATGACCTGGGAGAGCCCCAGGTGGTTGAACTCAAGCTTGGTGGGAAGGATACCCCTGTCACCAGAGCCAACCACATTGCATACATCCTCCTGGTGGCAGACTACAGGCTGAACATGCAGATCCACTCACACTGCCTGGCTTTCCCTCAGGGCCTGCCTAACATCCTCAGCCTGGAGTGGCTCCGAATGTTTGACCAGAGGAAATTCAGGTATTAATTTCTGGTGCACAAGTTCCCATAAGTCGGGAGGACCTAAAATCCTTTTACAAACTATTATGGAGGCTATTCTGCCAGTTATCCTGTCATTAAAATCTTCTGGAGAGTGGTAGAGGGTTTCACTGATGAAGAGAAGCTCAAGCTGCTCAAGTTTGTGACCCCTCTCCTGGGGTTCCAGGAGCTATACCCGGCCTTTTGCATTCACAATGGGGGCTTCCCACAGCCAGCACCTGCATGAACCTACTGAAGCTCCCAGAGTTTTACGAGGAGACCCTTCTGCGAATCAAGCTGCTCTATGCCATCCAGTGTGCTGCTGGCTTCGAGCTGAGCTGAGCTGGACTTGACCCTCACAGAGCAGCCAGCACCTCCCCAGGCCCAGAGAGAGCTCAGGCTGGACCCTGGCTCTCCAGGCTCCTCCCTCCTTCTGACATTCCTCCCTCCCTTCATTTTTTAGATGATTTTTTATTATAACATGGTCACTTATTTAGATGGACGTTGCTTTTCAGATAACTTAAAATAACAATTGTTTTGTGCCAGGTGGCTGATGTAGTCACTTTGCCAAGAAGAGCACAGTTTTTAGACTAATGGCATCTCAGTGAAATTAACCAAAGATGAAGCTTTGGCTTTGCTGACCTTGTTAGACTCCTTCTGAGCCGTGGCCTCTGTGTGGGCACCCCAAAGTCTGTGACCAACTGAGGGGCCCAAGTGCAGCCCTCCTGGGCCACTGCTTCTCATGTAGTTCATTGTTTACAAGCCTAATTGTTGAAACTAAAGGCACTTTCTGCTGCTCCCCCCCACCCCCGCCATGGTGGTTAGGTTTGGACAGTAGGTGATGGTAGTCGTACTGATAGACCCAAGCTGATCTTTTCTTAAAATTGGGTATCTCGCCACAAAACCATGAAAAGATAATTTCGGCTTTACTATAAATTATTGCAAATTCTGAACCTGCTTGGAATGCCTGTCCGTGCCTTGAACTCACCCATGCCTGGCTCTCTGACCAGATAGCAGCCCTCTCTGAAACTTTAGTGACACCTCATAAATATTGGCCTTCCCTGGCCAGACAATGATCCTCTCTGAGGCTCTAATGGTCCTCATAAATTCTGATGTTGGGGCCAGCAAAAAAAAAAAAAAAAAAAGTAAACTACCATTAGTGTGATGCTTGTCAGAGTTCTGTTATCTGTAACCCCCCCCCCCCCCTTTTGTGTAACTTTCTGGGCTGTAAAGCTGGGCTGTAGGAAAGCTGGGGCTGCTGTCTTGTTCCCGCCATTTGGGGAGGGAGAGGCAGTCCGGCTGGTCGAAATAATAAGCTTGCTTTAATTTGACTTTTAATTGGAGTTAGTGGTCTTTCTTGAGTCCTGGTCTAACAGTACTTGTGTTTTTCTTGCCATTTCTCCCAGCTGGGACTGGCATGTTTGTTCTCAGTATAGCATTGACCTGCATCATGATGGCTTGGGTATTGCCGTGAGGGTGTGAGGTGGTCACTGCATTCTCCTCTGTGTATCTCCACGTGGTGCCTGGGGAGGTTCAGGGGGAGGCCAAGCACACATGTGGCCTTCAGTGAATAGTGACTGGGGGCTTGGAGGCCCATCAGCTTCTATTAAAGTCATTTGACCAAAGTGGTGGGATGTGTCTCTCCGTGACCACACGCCCTCCTCAGTCTGGCTGCAGTGCCCATCACCCAGGGCGTCTTGGGGTACCTTACACCCTGTGCTTCCAGCTGCTGCTCTGACATGGAGATAGGCATCCCTGGTGCGTGTGGGGACGGGGAGTCTCACATAGGCACTTTATCAGGTCCTCAGTCTCCTCAACAGCATCGGGGTGCTGGCTACTTGGGCAGCCGAGCTGGTGCTGGGGAGAGCTGCAGACCCCGTCCCTGTGCACCCAGGTCCCCTCCACTAGAGGCCTGTAGGCCTTTGTAGTCAATAGACCAGAATTAGCAATATGCTTCTGAATGGGAAAACAAACAGAACGGCACTTTTAAGACAATGACTGTTAATCAAAACAAAATGTATAATTTCTTAATTTGAATAACAAATTGTTTAAATACAAAAAAAAAAGAAATTAGAAAACCATGTATTACTTCCCTTTCCATTGCAGTATAAGTCCTAATAAAGCCTCTTTCTGATGTACAAAATAAGAAATTATAAACTTAATATCAATATAAGCCCAAATTAAGCAGAAGAAAGGAAATAATAAAGTACAAATCATTGGCATGGAAACCAGAGAAATGAGAGAAAACTAAGTAAAATAAAAATATATTTATTTTTCTGGAGGTCACTAAAATCGATGAGCTTATAGTGAGCCTAACCAGGAAAGAAAAACACAATTTACCAATATGAGGAATGAGAGAAGAGACATCATTGCAGATTGTGCAGAGATTAAAATAATTATGAAAAACTTTGTGCATATAAATTGGACCACTTAGATGAAATAGGAAAACTCCTTGATAAATACAACTACTGAAGGTCATTCAAGAAAATGCAGTAACTTAGCCCACGTGGTAGTGAATGCCTGTAATCCTGGCAGCTGAGGCAGGAGGATCTGAATTCAAAGCCAGCTTCAACATCTTAGTAAGGCCCTAAGCAACTCAGTGAGACTATGTCTCAAAGTAAAAAATAAAAAAAGATCTGGGGAGTGGCTCAGTGGTTAAGTGCCCCAGGGTTCAAACCCCCCAGTACCCCATCCCCAAAAAGAAATAACCTGAAACAGCCTTGTACCTAATAAATACATTGAATTTTTAGCTAAAATTCTTTCTGAAAGGAAAGTGACCACAACACTCGGAGCAACCAAAAGATCTTTATTGCAGCAGTGCAACAGAGAGAAAGGAAAGAAGGAAAGAAGGAGAGAGAGAGAGAAAGAAGAGAAGAGATGAACAGGGAGAGAGCAAGAGCAAGAGAGAGACAGTGCGCACAAGAAAGATAAAGAGCAAGAGAGAGAGAGCAAGAGAGAGAGAGCAAGAGAGATAGCAAGAGAGAGGGAGCAAGAGGGAGGGCGAGAGAGAGGGGGGCCTGGCAGGAGGGAGTTTTTATAGCCCAAATCTAATGGGGCCTCTGGGTCTGCAAGCTGCCTTGTTGGCACAAGGGGGGTTGAGTGCTCAGCCTTGAGCGAGCGGGACTTGACACAAACAGGTGATAAAAGACCAGATAGAGGGGAGTTTGAGTGCGTGGGCTATCTTGCAGCCAACATCTGTCAGCCTGCCCTGCAGACAACACAGTTCAGCCTGCTCTGCAGCCAACACTTTCCTCAAGGATGCTCCAAGCCCTCCCACGTGATTTCATTGACAAATTCTTCCAAGCACTTAAAGAAGCCATAACATCATTATATAAATTGTTACAGAAAATGAAAGAAGAGGGTATACATCTCACCTCTTGTCATCAAATTAATCTTCTACCACAATTCAATATACTACTGTTGGGGTGCAGCGGAGCGGCGGAGGGGAGAAACCACACAAGAGACTCACTTCATGCAATCGCAAGGGGGAAGTTTATTGAGGATCCTGTTCCAGCGCGCTGGGACTCCGTGCCCACTCAAGGAGGGAGAGCGGCTCAGAGCCCAGAGCAGAGTTCAAGCGGAGTTTAAGTACACTTTTCAGAGAGGGTGGGGGGCTTTGCATACATCAGAACAAATCATCATGAGGCACGGGAAAATTGAACAACAATTCTGAAACATGATTAGTACATATATTGGCGGGAACAATCAGGGCAGGAATGATTGGTGCTCCTAGGTGGGGTACACATTCAAACTGATTGGTTTGGACCCTGAATATCTACGTGACAAACTGCACAGGGTCTTAAATGCTTATGTGAAGAGTTGCACAGGACCCCAGTCCATAAATCACTAAATGGTCAGTAGGGCCTTGTCCTAACTGCCTCAGGAATTTAACCCATGCTTTGCAGTTTTAGAAGCAGGTTTACAAGCCTGGTCCTTTACACTTTAACTCAGGCTCTGCGGCTCAGAATCAGCTTGGAAATTTTACCTTTACACTACAAGAAAACCCTCATGAGCTAATATCTTCATAAGTATAGATGAAAAGTTCTGAATGCAATTTTAGTAAACCAAACTCAACAACATATATGAAGAATAATTAAACACAACTAATCAAAGAATGCAAGTTTTTTTAGCCTGAAAAACTTTACCAAAGTGGTTTATAATATTATTGGAATAAATGAACGAAATAATCATTAACTTAATTTTTGCAAAAAAGAAAATTTGACAAAATCAACATTGATTCATGATGGAAATACTTACTTAGAAAGAAATAGAAAAGAAATGTTATCAATCTGAAAAAGGGCCACAAACATCAAACTCAATATTGAAAGAATAAAGCTTTTGCTCTTATATAGGTCCTCAACAACGAATGTCTGCTGTTCCTACTTCTAGTCAATTGTGAAACAAGCAAGAGAAGAAATAAGAGAGGTTCCAATTGGAAAGGGCAAAGTATGTTTTTTTTTTCCATAGGTAACCTGATTGAAAGGGATTGGCATTTTTTTTTTCTATAAAAAGCAGACATTTCAGGCTTTGTGGTCTAAGACATGAAATCAAGGATACTACATAGATACTTGTACAATCATCTCAAATGTAACCATTGACAAATGTAACAACTTTTCTTAGCTCATAGATTGTACAAAAACAGGTGGTTTGCTGGATTTTGTAGGGTGTGATGTAATGTGGGACATGTTGCATCAGAAAAAAAGGAAACCTAACTTGCTGGTTGCTACTGGATTCCCAGTACTGGGGCCACATGTGGCTAAGATAGCACCTAGTGATTAGCCAGAAGGCATTGCCATGGGTTGTGGTGAAGAATCGGACCACCTCTAGGATAGGCTCAGAACCCTCTGCCCTCATGGACAGCTCAGCTTGGACAGCTTGTGTCTCCCATTATTGCCTGTAGGATAGGTGTAGATGTAAATTCACCCCACACTGCTGACCTTTACCCTGATTGGCTCCTGTATATTACATTAGCTGTGTGTGTTTTCTCCATAAATGAGATCCTGCTTTGACTGTTCTCCCTGGGGAGTCTGATTGTCCTCCAGAGAGGGAGGGCTGGGTGTGGGTGGCCAGTCCACCTTTACCTTTCTTGGTTCCTCCTGGTCAGGGCGTGCTCTCCCAATCTCTCCCACAGGTCAGGAGGGAACAGGGGGCTAAAAACCCCCACAGGATGTGGCCTGTTGACTATGATTTGTCAGCCCCTACAACAGAGTGTCTTATGGAGTCCACCAAAAACAAACAGGATAAAGAAAAAGTGAAACTAGCAATGTTTCAGGATACAAATTCAATAACAATTACCATTTTTATTTATATGTAGCAGTAATGAACTATCAAAAATTGAAATTTTTAATTTTAACTTGCAGTATCATCAAAAATACAAAACATGCAGAGATAAACCTGACAATTTTTATATTGTAAACTATAAAACATGATTGAGAGAAATTGAGATAATAAATGGAGAGATATACCATGTTCATGTAGTGGAAGAATCAATATTGTTAACATAATTCTTTCCTAACTTATGTATAAATTCAACACAACTGCAATCCAAATACATACAGGATTTATTGAAGAAAATTGATAAGCTTATTTTTAAGATTGAATGGAAATTCAAAGAGGATAGAATAGGAAAAATACTTTGTAAAAAGAATAAAGGTGGAAGTTTATGATTTCCGATTTTCAGACTTTTTATGTTGTGAACAACAAGATGGTATGGTGTTAGTGAAAAGGTAGATATGTAGACAAATAGAAGAGAACAGATTCCAGAGGTCTACTTACATATATTTCACCAATATATGCATGTAAACAACTTTTGACACCCAAGCAATTTAATGGGGGAAATACTAATCTTCTTTAACAAATAGTGCCAGAACAATTGAATATCTATATATGAAAATTGCAACTAGACTTTTACACAACCAAAAATTAACTTGAAATGAATACTAGTCCTAAACAGGAGTGAAAAATTTAAAAATTCAATAAGAAAATTGGAGAAAATCTAAGTACCTTCAGCTTGAGCAAAGACTTCTTAACTAACATATAGAAATAAAAAAAAAACTATAAAAAATCAACCAGTTTAACTGTATCAAAATAAAGACTTTTTTTTGAAAAGATATATTTCAAAATTAAAAAGACAACCACAAAATGGGAGAAATATTTACCAATGTCTGACAGAGATCTTTTATATTATATAAATAAAGAACATGTATGTTCTTAGCAAAAATAGAAAACAACCCGGTTAAAAGTGGTCAAAAATTTTGAATAGAAACTTCATCAAGGAAGAAAGATATAAAGATGGTAATTAAGCACACTAGAATATTCAATAGCAGCAGACATTACGAAAATGAAAACTAAAACCACAGCAAAATGCTACTATATTGGCATTGAAATGGCTACATTAAAGACCACTATACCAAGTGTGGGCAAGGATGTGAAATAACTAGAACTCTCTTATACTACTGTTAAATAGTACAATCACTTTGGAAAATATTTAGGCAACATTTTTAAAAATAAAACAAAACATCATGATTCAATCATTTCACTACTAATTATTTACCCAAGAGAAAAGGAAATAATTTACATGGAAGACTTGTATGGGCTATTCAGAATTTACTTGTAATAGCCAAAATTCCCAAAACAACTCCAATGTCCATTAACAGGTGAGTAGATAAGGAACTTGTGGTATATCTATACAATGAACTGCTGCTAGACAATAAAAAGGAAGACGTCACTGACATATACAACAATATGCTTAGGCCTCAGAATAATTAAACTGAATGAAAAAAGACAGAAAATGAGTTCATATTTTATGATTAATTTGATAAAATGTTAGAAAATACAGACTAATTTATAGTGACAGAAATCAGATTAGTAACTGCTTGTTGGCTGGGGGTGGGGCTGGTTTACAAATGATCATAGAGAAGTTTTGGGAATGATAGAGAATATTTTTTTTTGAAGAGCAAAATATATTCAGGTTTAAAAAAAGTTTTTAAATTGATTTTTAAAAAAAATAAATGACAGCAGAATGTATTACTATTCTTATTACACATATAGAGCACATTTTTTTATATCTCTGGCTGTTTATAAAATATGTTCCCACCATTTCATGTCTTCATACATGTCCTTTGGATAAATGTCCATCGCATTCCATCATCCTTGCTAACGCCCTGCCCACTCCCTTCCCCTCCCACCCCTCTGCCCTATCTAGAGTTCATCTATTCCTCCCATGCCCACCTTCCTACCTCACTAGAAATCATTCTCCTTATATCAGAGAAAACATTCTGCATTAAGAGAAAACTGCATGAGAGAAAATCCAAGAGTGCTAAAAATGAGTATTTCACTGTACCAGTCATTACAAAATTCTTAGTATTATGTATATATTTATTCAGCATTAGAAAGAAACATATATGTAGTGGGTAGTGAGATGTATTATCTGTCACTGGTAAATTTCCACTGCAATAAATAAACCTATTCTCATGCCCAGGCTACTATTACATGTTGCTCTTGATTCAGGAATATTTACAAACCAACTTGGCTCAAAATATCAGCCATCACAGGTTTTCTCTTTTAATTTTTAAAATTTTGTATTTGTTCTTTTTAGTATACATGACAGTATAATCTATTTTGGCATATTTGTACATTTTGCAAATTGTGTAATGCAAAGTAAATCATGCCAAATTTTTCTGATTTGCCACTGGTTGGGGTCAGAGACAGTAAAGCCCTGGCTAACATAGCTCAGGTCCTGAAGGATTCAAGTTCCAAAAATTATACTGTGCCCTTATTCAAGGCCCAGTATATGCATGGGGCTTAAGACTCAAGGGACTGGTTTCTAGCATGGGGCTCTTATTGCCACTAGTTTCAACAGGCAGGCAGCATTGTTCTAATCTCTGCTTGAGTGTGACCTCTACATGTACAGTCCTGGTTAATGCAATCCCACTGTTCAAGCTCCACTCCTCTAAGGAATGGAGACAGCAGCTGTGTGTGGCTGGCCCAGAGCTATCCACCACTCTCACTGCCACACCACACAAATTCAGGTTGTTCTTATTGCCATGGACTTACCATCTGCTTTCTTTTCTTTTGGGAAACCTTCTACAGTGTAATTAGTGTATGTTAGATTCATATGCCCAGAAATTGTCTTGTAGAACAGAGTCTTGTTGAAAGTTATAGTGACCATACTTTTAAACTCTACTTTTATGATGCTGTTACTTGTGAATAGTTTTGTTCTGATCTTCTTCATATGTTGGAGGATTGGCCAAAGAATAAATGAATGAATATATATAGTCATATCTTGTATATGGACATTGTTGTATATGTTGATGATGTCTTCCTTTCTATTGTCTAGCAACATTTTATTGTACAGATATACCACATTTATATACATTATATATAAATATATTTTTAATCTAAAATTACCTTGAGAACCTCAGAAAAACAACACACAATATTTGTAGAAACGAGAAGCTGCCTGAGCATAGGAAGTGGTTATTTGGTTAGGGTTGTGGTTAAATAGGAATAATGATGTCATAAATCTTTCCATAAATCGCATTTCCAGGAAACTATGACCCATAATTCAATACTTTTCTTTCCAGCTAATAAGGCAAAGGAGAGAGGGCAGCATCAGTTGTCTCTGACAGAATACACTGCCAAGAAGGCACACTCAGAGTTTTAGGAGAAAAAATTCCTTTAAGATAAAGAATAATAGAAGATTTAGAATATTTTTCTTAATCTCTGTTGTTTTGTTTTTGAGGTTATTGTGAATATAATCATTATAATCTATTTTTTAAATGTTCCTTCTTACTACAGTGTAGAAATATAGTTTATATATACATATATATATGCAGATTTTGATCTTACAAACTTTAAATGTGTTTTATTCTAACAGTTCTTTTATGGATTTCTTGATCTGATATTTTCTGCAAATACTGACAAGTCACCTGTGAATAAAGACAGTTCCAAATCTGAAAAAAAAAGAATAATAGAAAATAACAAAGAATAATTTTTATAAGAAATGCATATAATCAAGAGATAGTAAAAATGATATTTTACTGAAAAAAAACCAAATTATACAAATTAATGAAAAGGGATCATAAACTTCAATGGAGATACAGTCTATAGATTTACAATAATTTTTGCTCAAACTCTTCATACAATTTAAAAATTATTCAATATTGTGAAAGCATAGGATAAATACATTACATTGTAGTAAATATTTTCATGTGTTGTTAATTTTCAAAAGGGATATTCTGTTCCATCTAAGGAAGGCTGACTTCTCCGATCTCTGTGAAAATAATAATAAAAAATATTTGGCTTTGTTTTGCTTTATGTAAATATATTTAAAGCTGCCTTCAATTTCTGATTGTTTGTTTTATCTGTTTTGTTTTGTTTTCTTCATCCTTCTTACTCCCTTAAAAATGTTCTGTGTTTCTCGATATTATTTTACAATTTTTAAAATTTTAGTTTGTTGTATAGGACAGCAGAATGCATTACAATTCATATTATCCATATAGAGCATAATTTTTCATATCTCTGGTTGTGGACAGAGTCACACCATTCATGTCTTCATACATGTAATGTATGAAGTAATGATGTCCACCTCAATCCACCATCTTACCTACCTCCAATGCCCCCTCCTTTCCCCTCCCTCCTGTTTTCCCGATTTAGAGTTCATCTAATCCTCCCATGCCACCCACCCACCCCATTATGAATCAGCATTCTTAAATCAGAGAAAACATTCAGCATTTGTTTTTTTGGGGGGATTGACTAACTTAGCATTATATTCTCCATCTCTATCCATTTACCTTCAAATGCCATGATTTTATTCTCTTTTAATGCTGAATAATATTCCATTGTGTATATATACCACATTTTCTTTATCCATTCATCTATTGAAGGGCATCTAGGTTGGTTCCACAGTTTAGCTATTGTGAATTGTGCTGCTATAAACATTGATGTGGCCTGTGTCCCTGTAGTATGCTGTTTTTAAGTCCTTTGCATATAGACTGAGGAGAGGGATAGCTGGATCTACATCTTTCCATCTTCTGAGGTGTTCTTTGATTTTTTCCCTTTAGGGTTCTGTAGTTTTCATTGTATAGATCTTTAACCTATTTTGTTGATTCCCAAGTATTTTTTTTTTGAGGCTATTAAGATTGGGGTAGTTTTCCTCATTTCCCTTTCAGAGGCTTTGTCACTGATACACAGAAATGCCTTTGATTTATGGGTGTTGATTTTGTATCCTGCTACTTTGCTGAATTCATTTACTAGTTCTAAAAGTTCTCTGGAGGAATTTTTTGGGTCTTCCAGGTATATAATCATATTGTTGGCAAATAGTGCTAATTAGAGTTTTTCTTTACCTATTCATATCCTTTAATTTATTTTATCTGTCTAAATGCTCTGCCAGTGTTTTAAGAACTATGTTAAACAGAAGTGGTGAAAGGTGAAAAGAAGCATCCCTGTCTTGTTCCAGTTTTTAGAGGGAATGCTTTCATTTATTTTTTTCATTTAGAATGATGTTGGCCTGGGGCTTCCCATAGGTAGCTTTTAAAAGGGATTAAAAAATAGCTATGAATTAAAAAATGGGATTTGATAGGATTTGGGCTAATACTACAAGGTCTGTCTCCTTTACTGAGTGACCATGAAATCCATAACATGTAATTATTTTTTCTGGGCCTATTCAAATTTTCTTAAGAGGAAACTCCAAGTAGTTTGCTTGTGAAGACAGATAGCACGCCAGGCCGCCTGAATGGTATGTCCCCAAGTAAAAAATTGTTTTAGTAAATATCATTTCAAGCATACAGTGATTTTTAGTACCCACTAAAGATAAAATTTTATGACACTGCTCAGTGATATAGGAAACTATCCACCCTAGATTATGTGTGAAAAAGATTATAAGACAAAAAATTCTAATTCTGTAAAGTTTTATATCTATACTGATGTGTGTATCTATATTTATAATATCAGGAAGGACTTTAATGACATTCATAGGATTACAAATGATAAACGATGGAAGGACTCTTATATGCTTCCTGGATAACATGTCCTGAACTTCATTCCTCTGCCACATTCTTCCACCATGGCGATCTACTTACCTTGGGCCCAGAGCTATGGAGTCAGTCAACCATGGATGGAACCTCTGAAACCATGGGCCAAATAAGTTTTCTCCTCCACGTTGTTCTTTTCAGGTCTTTAATTCACAGCAGTACAAAAGCTGACTAAAACAGTGGGCATTAGAGTTTTTCTCAACATTTTTTTCTACTTAATATTATCCAATAATGAAACACTAAATTAACTTTTTCACACATGATCTCCTTTTGGTGGAGTAAATTTTTAGGAGTGAGGTTGGTAGATTAAAGGGTCAATGCTTATGCCATTTTGTTGGATATTGCCAACACATTTTATAGCAGGACAGCGTTCACCTGTCATCAGCAATACATGGGTTGTCAATTTCACTATAGCTTTGTCCAGGCAATGGTCATAAAGCCTTCATATTTGATTATTATTACTTACCTAATAAGTATGAAATGCTAGTTTCACTGTAGTTTTAATTTGCTTTCTAACACCTGCTTCAAATACTTTTGTTTACTTTTTTTCTGTGCAAGCCTACTGTCTATTTTTATAGAAGTATTTTAATCTCTGTGTCTTAATTTTTATTTCTTCGTATTTAAGCAATGCATAGTACAAATATATTCTTCCAGTTTTTAATTTGCCTTGTGGCTTTCCAGAGATCTTTTGATATTTGCAGTACTAAAGCTTTTGTTTATAAATTTTAAATAGTTAACTTTATACATTATGGGGCTAGAGGTAAAGTTCAGTGGGAAAGAACTTGTCTAGCATATGCAAAGCCCTAGGTTCCATACCCATGACTATATAAATAAAAAATTATTTTCCTTCTTTTATTTTCTTTTAATTTTTGAACTACAATTAGAAAAATTTTTCCTGCATTTAATTTATAAAAAGAATATGTCTAAATTTTCTTTTAACAGTTATATAGCTTCATATTTTTACATTTTGTTCTCTGATTAATTCAGAGTTTTTAAATTGTTTCTTGTATGGATACAGTTTTATCTTTCTCCAAGAGCCTATCATGGGTTGCAACACCATTTATTTGAAAAGTTCACTGATTTAATATGTCACTTTTATTATATGCTAAATATCCATGTGTACTTGAGCTAATTTTCAACTTTTCCTTCCTTTATATTAATAACTATTTTTAGAACAATTTTACACTTCCAGAAAATTTGAGCCTCTAAAACAGAGTTCACCGTATGATTGAAATGATATTTACTAAAACATGATATCCATCTGTACACAGATTTTTCTATTATAAACACCTTACATTAGTATGGAAATTTACCACTATTAATTAAATAATACTAATACATTATTTCTAACTAAAACCCATGATTTATTCAGACTGACCTAGTGTTTACGTACCTAGTTTTTTCTGTTCCAGGGTCCCCTGGAAGACCCCACATTACACTTGATTGTCATGTTTCTTTAAGTTCCTTTTCTCTGTGATAGTTTTTAAAAAAATTTCCCTGTATTTGATTACCTTGGAAATTTTTAGGAGCTCTGGTCAATTATATTACAACATAAATTGCTATTAAGTGACACTGAAAAGTTTTTCTTCTTGTTTCTTGCTAGTAATCAATTTTTGTATATTAACATTGTATCTGGTGATCCTATTAAATAAATTCAATTCTTTAAAAAATGATAGAACTACCACATTTTTCTCCTCTTGATATTGTATTGTCAGATCTAAGGCAGGTCTAAGGCAAGTGGCCCTGAAAAACTTCAGTTTGGGGGAAATTTGCATATGGAGCACTGTACAGAATTTCTCTTCCTTTTTTTCTTTCCTGTAGGCCTTCAGGGTCCCCCTGGGATCATGGCTAGAAAAAATGTTTGTGTTCTTAGTTGAGCACTCAAATCCATTTCAATTATTTTATATATCTTTAGTCATTATACTTCTCCATTCTCACCACTATGGTCTTTTTTTCCCCTATTTGTCTCATGGATTCAAAATAATGCCATCATAATACCTTACATATAAACAAAAAATGAAAGACTATTCCCTAACCCCAATGAGCCTTTTATTTTGAACCCATGGCTCCTGAGGTACCCAAGGGAACAGAGAGAGAAGAGTACCAAGGCTTTTGGTGAAGCGAAAATCTTTTGTCAGCTTCGAAGTGTTTGAACCTGTAAGATTTTGAAGTAAATCTAACTGAATAAAATTTCAGATGCCTCAGATGATTGTGAGGGCTGTAAAGTGCATCATCTCTTCAAATAACCAGTGAAAGACTGCAGGGCCCCAGACCCAATGTTAAGAATTCTAACCCCCGTGCCCTCTAGAAAGTCCCCATGCACAAGCACTCCCCGACTGCGTGTAGCACTCCAAACGCTATACAATGCCACCGCCAGATGTTCCATATAGATAATCCTGGGAAAGACAAGCCTGAGGAAATAGGGTAAAAACGGGAACAATAAGGACGGGATGTAATTTATGGGTTTCTTTTCTGAGAACGTAAAGTGGAAAAAAACAAGTTTACCCCCCAGGTGACCCCAGGACTGAATTCCGAGGAACGTATAGAATGGCTGTTGCTGTGCCAAGCTGAAAACTGACCCCCGCTCCCTATAAAAACTCTGTACCCCCGAGCCCGGGTGTGCAAGCCACCGAAGCTACGGCCGAGGTGTTGCTGTGCACCCATGGGCGCCTGTGAATAAAGCCTCTGCGGTTGCATCCAGTGTCTCGCGTGCTCCATTCTGGATTGGGGTCTCGGGGTCTTTCACCAGCACCTGAATTATACTGAATCTGACAAAGAACACCCATCTGTGCATCAATCAAATACTATCAGGCATAAGAAACAAAAAGAGAAGAAAGAGCCCTTTCCCACTCATGACAGAAAGGGGGAGGTGACATCAGTTGAAGGTGTGCATGGACAGGGCCCTATGCAATTACTTTTTTAGAAGAATTTAGTGAGTGGTTTAACAATGGTCCAGTGCCTACCAGGGGAAGTGTGGCATAAAGCCCCTTCCAGGCCTCAAATTAGCATAGTTGTTCCTCTGTCCCATGATTCTGAGGTTTGAGTGCCTGAGTTTCAATTCAGGTTCCACCTCATTAATAATGTAGCCTTAGGGAACTATTCAATCCCTTCATGCTACAATGTCCTAATTGGTAAAATGAAAAGGAGAATTAATAATGATAGATCTACTTCACTGCATCTCAGAAAAAGTAAGCCAGTTAGAGTAAAAACACTTAGGAGAGTGTCTGAAACATATTAATAAGTGTTCAATAAAAATTAGTCATTATTATAGTAATTATTAATTCTTATCATCATCAGGGCAATATTATTAATCATGATCATCATCACAATATCAATTTTCTCACCAGCCTGACTGATAAGGATCCCACACATCTGAAAAGAAATTCTCAGGGTCACAAGTCAAAAGAAGCCCTTCATTTCTTTATTTTTGGTGGGAATGGGGTGGAGAGGAGGGATATGAAAATAATATCAATTTTGTGTTTTAGATTCTAAAAACTGCCCCAGGCACTTGCAGAAGACTAATCAGCTCCCAGACACATCTAGGTCCATTCCCTCACCCCCATCCTGGTTTCTTTCCTACCTTGTCCCATCCTAGAATTTGTTGGTTGATTCTGAAACTGCAAAGGTCAGATTCACTCCAGTACAGTTGATTCGTGGGCTTACTGACAGTTTAGTAAGCAGATCCATAAAGAAATAAAGTGTCCTCTGTGTTTCCAGAAGTGAAGACACTTTAAGATGTTTGTGTTGATAATTATCCTTCCCCTTCAGTCTGAGGGTCTAAGCCATCCTTGGTTCAAGTCCTAGCCCTGGATGATGACCTAGAGCACAAAGTCCCAGCCCTTCCCCCTGCTGAGCCCTCACTCCTCTATGCATATGGAAACTGTTCCCAACAAAGCAGCAGATTCCCCTGGAAGGCACACCAGTGCCCTCTTGCTATCTACAATTCCTGACTCTAATCCCCAAACTCTGTCACCCACTCTTCTCTAGTCAGTCATTGGTGACAAGCAACCTGTGCAGAAGGTAGCTCTAAGTGATGCCAAATTGAGACACTGGATACTTCCCTCTCCAGGCAGTTAGAACCATAGAGCAGGTAGCATGGTTTGTCTTGGTCAGACTAAGTCATGAAGAATTATGGGAAGGACACCTAGTTATAAGGAAAAAAAAAGTATTCTTTAGCAAAGACAATAAATTCCTAATTCATATACTTAATAAGGAATGTAAAGAATCGAAGAGAATACTACAAAGCTCTTTTTGAGAGCACAAAAGAAGATGATTTGTATGTTCCCAGACAGGAATGTAATATACACATTTAATGCAGTGTCATTCAACATCTACGTGGATTTTCAAAAGTTGATATTGTGTTTCTAGTTGTCACCTCTGAAAACTGACTATCTGTACACAGTTATTTGAGACCTCCACAGTATAGAGAAACTTTTAAGAATAATTAGCTTTCTTCCTGCTACATTGCTTAATTTTCAAAAGCATTGTTTCTTTTCATGTTACCTTGCTGTTTTTATATGGAGATATTTTTATTAATTAATTTTTATTTATATATGATAGCAGAATGCATTACAATTCTCATTACACATATAGAACACAATTTTTCATATTTCTGGTTTATACACAGTATATTCACACCAATTTGTGTCTTCATACCTGTACTTTGGATAATACTGATCATCACATCCACCATCATTATTAACCCCATGCCCACTCCCTTCCCCTCCAATCCCTCTGCCCTATGTTAAATTCATCTATTCCTCCCATGCTCCCTATATGGAGATAATTTATTCTGACGTCTCTAATGGCAATATTAATAATAGTAGTTTGATGTATAGAGAACCAAATCCTAAAGGTAGTTTCAGGGTGGAAGGGGAAAAAAAACCAACAACACCACAAAAGAAACCACCTTTCAGAGTGGCTTACAGCCCAGCCTTTCTCTGCTGAACCACAACCCACCACTTCTTCATCTCCTCCAAGACAGCACAGCTGAACTAGAATTTATCAACATGAAGCCTTCACAGAAGTTGTGTTTAAGTGAAGCAACAATTTGTCATTGAACATGTTCTTTCCAGCCAATGAGGATCAGTGTAGGGCTCATCTCTTGCCTCTGGAGGACTAAACTGTCAAGAAAACTCACAGGAATGGAGCAACTGTGCAGAGAAAAGGTGTTTCTTCTCACAACACCAATAAAATCTAGTACATAAGAAACAAAGAATAGAACAAATTTTTATTAATATATTACATTTAATATGAAGAACTGAAAAATTAATCCAGAATCCTGAGTAGAAGTAAAAGTTAAATTCATATGAAGTTCTAAAATTAACATTATGTTTCTAAAAATCAATAAGAATGATGAACAGGCTATAGATTATGTAAAAAATGTTTAATTAATTATATAAACTCTAATAATCACTGCTGCTTGGAATGCTTTACTGGTATCTGTCACAATAACTTCAAAACAACAGCAGATTTGTTCTATACCAGGGACCCATTAATATACTAAAACACAGAAGCTTTAGCCTTCAGACTTTGGCTGAAGAGTCTTACAAATTTGGTCATTTCCCATTATATAACCAAATTTGATTTATAAACATCATCTGTTTTTAATATTCAGAGTTAAATAAGAGAAATCATGTTAAAACCCCAACAGGTTATGTTCAGATAAATATTTCTCATATTTCATAGTTTGAACATTTTTATTATATTTATAAAATTCACATTCAGTAAAATAATGGTGCAGATTCTGTGAGAGCTTGGCATGCATCAGGCCACATTTAATCTGAACACATGAGGACCAGATGATGAAGGTTTTACTAGTGACATGAGAGACTTGGTTTTGCAGAATGTTCCACCTTCCACTTCTGTGTTCTTAATGGCTATTTTAGCTCCATTTGTTGGGTGTCCCATTAATGAAGTTATTATTATAATGGCTAGCCTGGGGGAAGCTGAGAGTAGATGGCAGTTAAAAAATATTCACAGAGGGAAATAGACCTGGAAACAAGATAAACAAAGGAAAGAAGGGCTTTTAGAATCACAGATGTGCACAAGTATGAGCACCACCCCTGGCAGCAAGAGTAGATCACAGGAAGATAGACAATCACCTAATGCAGTCCTTCTTGAGCTGTGGAAGCAGCCACACCCACAGCAGCAATACCTGAGAACAGGCAGAGGTAAATAAGCACCCTGAAATGCCCGACCTGTGCAATTGAAAGACTATTTGGCTTCTTCTAGGGGAATGAAGGGATTTTGTTTCAGTACAACTAGGAATTTGGCCAAGGTGCCCACCCTGCATGAACTGGCTGGGACTGAAGTGACATGTGGAACTTGCTATCCACTGGTCCCTGAACAATGGGCAGAGGGTATTGGCCTTGATGGATACTAATCCTTGGTGAACATGGATTAGTTCCCAGGTCAATATATTCATAGTGATGGTTATGGGTGATGGACAATTAAGGGAAAGACAGTGTCCTTACAGCTGGGGATAGTCATTTGCCCCCACAAGCATAAATAGTACATATGTCTCCAATCCCAGAGTACATCTAAAACTGTGGCTACAGACCACAGCAGGGAAGTTTCACCTCTGTTTGGGAGTTGTGCAGGTGATTATGAGAGGATATGCAAAACACCTGCCCAAGTCTTAACCCAAACCCAGAGGACTGTGACAATGAGGAGTACTGCCCCCCAGGGAGACATGCACAAATTGGAGTTACTCTCTTGGAACTGGAGAAGGTGGGCATAATGAGAGCCCGACACACCCTTTTAACTCTCCAGTGTGGCTGGTGAAGAAGCCTCGGGGCACTTGGAGAATGACTAGATTATCAAGAACTGAGTTGGTGGTACCTTCTCTGCATGCAGTAGTTCTTCAGTGCATAATCTTATGGACCAAAGGACATTGCAATTGGGCACTTACCATTATGTGCTGGACTTAGCTACTGCTTTATTTTTTATTACTCCACTCCAGAGAGCTGAGAGCAGTTGTCTTCACATGATAAGGCCAGAAATGGACATATCAAGTGTTGTGACAATGTTATCTGCATAGCCCAACCATATGCTATGATTTGGTGGCCAGTGACTTGCCTCGATGGACTCAGCCACTCATTATGCATATATTTCATTATATTGATGATGTTATCAACTTCTGACTTTCTTTCAGATTTAGAGCTTGCAGCCCCAACTTTAGGGGCCCATTTTAGACACATGAATGGATACCCAAAATGGCTGTACTTAGGCTCCCTTGCAGAGACTTCCAGCAGACTCTTATATTTAATATTAATTTTTAAATGCATAGCCAGGGCTGGAAACCAGTTATGTTATGGTTAATCAAGGCCAGAAACACTCTGATCCAAAATATCTATTCAAGGTCATAAACATTTGCTTGTAACCATGTGCCCCATCTATGTAACCTGTTGGCAGTGTGCCTTCTTTGTTTGAATTGTATATAAAAAGAGCCTATGAAAATGTGACGCGACCCCTCGCCGGCAAAGGAAACACGACACAGGATTCTTCTTTCAGCAGTTTACTCAGGACCTTGGAATCATGAGAAAACAGGAACAAGCAAGGAAAAAGCGCGAGCGGTCGGTCTGCCCTAGCTTAAGTACCCAGCCTCGCCAATGAACTAGCACCATGTGGAAAAGTCTAATAGGTACAGTGCAGTGGAAGCAGGCCAGAGCCCAGCCCCACAGCCTTACAAGGAGTTGTTTACTTCTAACAACTCTAACCGCTAAGTCATCAGAAGCAGGAGGCCAGCACCATTTTCAGGGTGCGGTCGCCGGCTCCCAACAGTTCCCCCTTTCTGTTTTACAAGCAACAGGTAAAAGTAGAGGTCCTATCTCCATTGTGCAAAAGTGGCCATAAATAATGGCACACTCCTGAGTGGGCCCTTCCCCAGGCGAGTCACCATTCCGACCGATGCCTTTTTCATGGAGGTGGGGCGTCGACATCAAACCCATATGCAATAGGACATGCTTTTCTTGGGACTCAAACCTATAGCTCCCAAGTGCAGTGCCTTGCCTCGCACCCTGTGCTGTGTCGATCGCTTGAGCATGGTGAGCCATGCTTGAGGGGACTGTCCTGCCTCTAAAGCGGCAAAGGCTTGTATGAGCATAAGACTCTGCACCCGCTGCCGTTTGCGCATACGAACCAGACACCACAGGCACAATCCAATGGCAAGTACCAGGACCACAGCTAACTCACCCATGCCTGCCCATTGCTTCAAGAAACTAAAAGACTTAAACAACCATGATATTACATCTTTCACGGGAGCAATATGGACTCACGTCTTGTAGTCCATCCATGGGCAATAAACACCCATGAGTGAGTACTTGACTCAAAATGTCCACTTGGTCTTGTAGTAGATCTACCCACTGGTTGAGAAGCACAATGCCACGATGTAGATGTTAATTCATCATAGTCTGAGTCTCCATGGCTGTTGCAGCAGTACCCGCAAGCTTGTTCACAGCATCTGCAGTAAGCACAGCAGTAGCGAGAGCTGCGGCGGCAGTGGCCTCCGCAACAGCAGAAGCTGCAACGGCTGCCACAATGGCTGCAGTTATACCAAAGTCTTTTTTGTTTCTTTGCAATAATACAGGCAAATTATCATCATCAATAACATTCTTGTAGGTGGTTGTTAAAGAAAAGGTAAAGGTTTTGTTAGAATTAATAAACTGAAGGGGTCAATGAGCCCTGACATCCAGTCCAAGCTAGTGAACTAGTTTTTGTGGCTTTACTACGGGGCAACAATACCGGTTGTTGAGGAATAGAAGTATTGGCTCTCAATACCTTAGCAGGAAAAACACCATTGATTACAGTAGCATTACCATTAGAGTCCCGGGAACCGTCACTATCAAACCAGCCCAAAGATTGATTGGTTAACATAATACAAGGTACAGAATCAGAGTAATTAACATGTACAGAGAAACACAATATGTCAAATAATGAAACAGTAGAAAAGTTATCAATAGCTGCTACAGTATCCATAGACAAGGTCGGTCAATCCATGGTGGCAGAGCCATTAGTAGTGAAGAAAAATGGAAGTACACCAGCCTGAGAAGTAACGGGCAATGGATATGGCCACGTCTTTACCACCGCCCAGAGGAGTCGTTCTGCAGTCCAGACGACCTCATGTCCAATCACCATCAGGAGAAGCAACAAGCACCTCATCTTGTTCATCTTCATTCTTCCTTCCTGACGGAGCTTGAGGAACTTTCCGCACAAGGCGCTCTGGCACCCACAACGGTTCCATTCGGTCCTGTGGGAAAACACAGACAGAACCTCGTGCCCATGCCAGCACGGGATCAGGCCCATACCATTGTCCAGAAAGTACATCTTTCCACTTAACGTGCCCAAAGTTCGGGGCAGAGGGCGAACAGTGCCTAGTCGCAGCAGAGTGCCCTTGGATGTCCAGATTCAAAAAATTAATAGTGAATAGAGCCAGGGAGAGGCGCTCTTTCGGGGTGTGGCCTAGGCCAATTCCCCCTTTTTGTTTTATTAACATCTCTTTTAGAGTCTTATGAGCGCGCTCTACAATACCCTGACCTTGTGGATTGTAGGGTAAACCATGGACAAGCTGGATACCCATCTGGTTGCAAAAGGAAGAAAATTGTCGTCCAGTATACGCTGGACCATTGTCCGTCTTAATGGACTGTGGTAATCCCCAGGCTGCCCAGGCTTCCAAGCAATGCGTGATAACATTTCCAGCCTTTTCACCAGACAAAGCAGAAGCATGGATAATGCCAGAACAAGTATCTACAGACACATGGACATATTTAAGTTTGCCAAAGTCGGGAACATGAGTGACATCCATTTGCCATATAGTTAAAGGCCGCAAACCACGAGGATTTACGCCCACAGAAGAGGGATGATGTAAAATGATACAATTAGGACAATCCAATACAATCTGCCGAGCATCAGCACGGGAGATAGTAAAGCGCTTCTGAAGTCCTCGTGCATTAATATGAAATTTACTATGAAAGTTTCTAGCTTGATCTAAGGAGGAAACAGGGAACATCCAAGAAGGACGAGTAGCAAGATCAGCTTGGGCATTGCCAGCAGAAAGAGCACCCGGTAAACCTGTGTGGGCTCGAATATGCAAGGGGTAAAAACAGGCGGAGTGATTCCAAATCAATGTTTGAAGATGGAGAAAAAGGGAAGACATTACTCCTGATGTGTGTATGGGACCCACTGCTTCCAACACCTTTAAAGCTTGAACTACATAAACAGAATCTGAGATCAAATTTAAAAAAATGGACATTGTTCAAATACTTTTATGACAATTTGCAGCTCCACCCATTGTGGATTGCCAGGAGCAAACTGATGTTGGATAGGTGGTTGATCATTTACCACATAGGCTCCAATACCAGTTTTAGATCCATCTGTAAAGATATTTGCAGCTCCCTGGATAAGCATAGAAGAAGTGATTTTAGGAAAAATGATAGGATGTTCCTTAACAAATGTAATAAGAGGATGTGAAGGATAGTGATTATCTATCTCTCCTGGAAAAGAGCATCGTAATATAGCCCAATTATCCAGGTTAGCACACAAAACTTGAATTTGTTGACACGTATAAGGGACAATCACAGACGTTGGAGGAAAACCAAAAAATTGTATAGTTTGTTCTATCCCTAACATAGCTAAAGAAGCAACTGCATCAGGATAATACTCAAAGGATTTTCCAGGGGATATACGTGGATGTATCCACAACAAAGGACCATCTTGCCATAAAACTCCAGTAGGTTGCCGTATAGTGGCAAGTACACATAATTGAAGAGGCTTATCCTCTTGAAGCCTGCAAAGGCTAGCATGTTGTATAGCCTCTTCCACTTTAAGCAACGCTGACCTGGCTTCCTCAGTAAGATGTCAAAGAGAAGTAAGATCTGAATCACCTTTAAGAATTTCATACAAGGGTTTTAATTCAACATTGGGAATATGTAAGTAACCCCTAATCCAATTTATGTCACCCAGTAATTTCTGAAAATCATTTAACGTATATAAATTATCAGTCCTAAGAGTTACCTTTTGGGGTGTAATAGTTTCACAAGAGAAATTAGCACCAAGATAATCAATAGAGTCTTCTGTCTGTACTTTATCAGGTGAAATAAGCAAACCCTTTAATTGTAGTAAAGGTACTAAATCAGTGTAAGCTGCCTCCAACATAGGGAGTAACAGCTGCCTTACATTCTTTAGTACATTGCTCAAAAACAAGTTGCTTAATCAGAGGCATGGCTCTATCGGGATCACCAAAGATTTTTCCCGCAGCATCCACCATCCTAGCAACAAAGTCTGAGAAAGGTCTGTAGGGCCCTGTATAATTTTAGTCAAATTGCCAGACACTTCTCCTCTATTTGGGAGTGACTTCCATGCACGGATACAAATGTTATTAATCTGCTCATATACTTCAGGAGGATATCCCATCTGTTGATTGGCAAACCTGCCCTGCCCCAAAAGCATATCCTTATCCCAGGCGGGGCGTCCCGCCGCATGATTTTGGGCAGCCTGCTCTACCGCGCCCTCTAGCATAAATGCTCTCCAGTCCAAATATTTGCCTGGGGAAACACAAGTGTGCACCAGACTAGCCCAATCTGAGGGGGTCATGCAAAATCTGGTAAGCCCCTCTACCTGAGTAAGAATGAAAGCAGCATCTATACCATAAGTGCGAACGGATTCTGCCAAGGTTTTAATTATTTTAAAATCTAAAGGCTCATGGTATCTTCCCCTATTAGCGTCCTGAAAAACCGGGTATGCTAGTCCCATGTCTGTATTAACTGTTCTCCAAACTTGTGTATGAAAAGTTCTCCCGGAGCTTTGGACTCCCCCCACATATGGGGGCAGTGCAACAGGCACTGCATCTTCTTCTAAATTCTCAACCTCCTCCTCAGAATTAGATTTATCAAAATTAGATTTATCCCCCTTCTCACGGTAGGCTTTCATGCTTTGTGTCTCCCTTTTTTTTTTCCTTTTCATTTTTATCTTACGTAATTGCTGCAACAATATATCAAGGTCCTCAGAACTCTCTGAGCCACTTGTGTCCTCGGGTGTTTTTAATTCGGTCAAGTCTGGATAGAGCCTTCTCCTATTTTTATTTTCAGGCTTTTTTGCCTTTTCACCACTCTTACTCTTAATACTCTCTACCACTTCGCTATATGACCCCTCAGATTTTTCCTCATGTAGTTGTTCAAGAACGACCTGACCCTCACCCACAGCTTCCTGACATTTACCGTCTGCTATACATTCTCTAACCAATTTCCAAAGTGGTATAACGCCACCCTCTAAAGTACCTTGCTCATTAGCGAAATCCAGATCTCTCCCTAATTTGTCCCAGCTGGGAATCGTAAGACTCCCGGAAAAAACAAACCAAGGAGCCGCTATATCAGCTTCTCTTAAAAACATCTGCAAAGTACTCTGCTCCACCCCAAGTCCTTTTGAACATAGCAGCCCATCCAGGGCCAAAAAAATTGGGCTTGAAGAAGTAACACCAATAATGTTTTCAAAACTATGAAGAAAGTGAAAGTACAAAAGCCCCGCTCTCTCTTTATCTACAGAGGAGCATCCTATTCTATTATTTTTCCCCCATTCTCTCTTTATCTACAGAGGAGCGTCCCATTCTATTATTTTTCCCGCTCTCTCTTTATTTACAGAGGAGCGTCCCGCTATTTGCTTGCGGATTCCCACTTTACCTGGGAACTTACTGGTGCACCACCCTGACTGCTGAAAGTTCTGGATCCTGGGTTCGAGGAATATTCTTCCCCGTTCTGGCCACCAACTGTCGCGACCCCTCACCGGCAAAGGAAACACGACACAGGATTCTTCTTTCAGCAGTTTACTCAGGACCTTGGAATCGTGATGAGAAAACAGGAACAAGCAAGGAAAGAGCGCGAGCGGTCGGTCTGCCCTAGCTTAAGTACCCAGCCTCGCCAATGAACTAGCACCACGTGGAAAAGTCTAATAGGTACAGCGCAGCAGAAGCAGGCCAGAGCCCAGCCCCACAGCCTTACAAGGAGTTGTTTACTTCTAACAACTCTAACCGCTAAGTCATCAGAAGCAGGAGGCCAGCGCCATTTTCAGGGTGCGGTCGCCAGCTCCCAACAAAAATGGATCAGGGGTGGAGGTGTTGGCTAATGGCTATAGCCGCCTCTAAATAAAGGATGACAATTATTCCCACTATGCCTCGAATCTTCTTTCAATTGCCAGATCTTCACACCTTGATTCCCTGGCCTGAGCCTTGCTCCCACCTTCACGCTCTGCATCTATTTTTATCTTCCATAAGTGATTTGTTTCTTCCTATTTCTGAGTAGAATTCCATTGTATGAATATACCAAAATTTGCTTATCCTTTCTTCTGTTAATGAGCACTTGAGTTGTGTTAAGTTTTATTTTCATTTATGAGTCTATGAATTATTTTGTATTAGTCTGCTTGGAAGATATATTTTCATTACTTTTAGGATCTTTAGAATAAAAAGTTGAATCATGGGGCAAAGCTGTGTTTACCTTTATCTGTAACTGCCAAAAAGTTCTGTAACATGATGAAATCATTTTATCCCCCACCAAAAATATATGAGGATTCCAATTTTTCCACATCCTTTCTGCTGTAGTTTGGATCTTGAAAATCCAAACCCTCCATTCTAGAAAGTGGTATAGTGGTGGGTTACCTCCTATCTTATGGCTACACTGGAATTGTCAAAATGATATCCTGATTGCTTTTCCACCTTATCTGCAGATAGACAACTCATTTGCCTTTGTGGGTTATTCTGTACATTCCCTCTCATTTCTTAAAGAATACAGGACTCATCTCCTGGGCTGCATCATTCATCCTTTGTTGCTCCTGTGATATAATTTTTTTATCTCTTCTTTGCCCCTTCTGTTCCCTTAATCTCCCTGAAATTTTTTCCCTTTTAATGTGTGATATTATCTCTCACATACACAGAGAACTCAAATTTTAATTTTAATGTTGTTATGGGATTGTAAAACATTTAAATAATTTTGTCAACCTTTGGAAACTTATTGTCCCACCAATTTGGGCTCTCATGTTATTTTTTAAACACTTTCAATGTAGTACTTGCTGCATAGTATTATAGTAACTTTATATTGGCTCTGAACTGATAGGAAATGAGATGTACAGATCCCATTCATACTTGTAATGCATCACCTTGAAGAATGCTTTGTATGATTATAGCACTAATACATTTAAAAATAAGTTATATTCTCCAAAAAGAAAAAAAAATGTGTTTTTCTTTTTGACCTCAGGATGTGATTTTCATGGTCTTATTGTCACTTCCAAAAATGTTATAGAATGTTATTTGAAGAGTTGTTATAAAGATTAATGAGATAATTGGAAAATGTCTAACCAGGACCTGCAACTGTTGATTTCACTTTTCAGTATTGATCCTGCACTTCCTTCTGGTAACCAACAGGTGGGAGATGGCCCTTAATCAATCTCTCTTTTCTTTCAGTCTTCTCACCACCAAGAATTCAATTTTCTACCAGTAATGAGATACTAGCATCATAACAATTTGCCTTCCTTTTAATTCTTGAAAGGGGTTTTCCAA
Organism: Ictidomys tridecemlineatus; assembly: GCF_052094955.1. NCBI lineage: Eukaryota > Metazoa > Chordata > Mammalia > Rodentia > Sciuridae > Ictidomys > Ictidomys tridecemlineatus. Next base: position 117,498,452 of record NC_135484.1, read on the forward strand.
CTATGCCTGAAAAGGAACAAATAAACTGATTCTGGCATTCCCCTGCCATCCAAATCATGCTTGAAAATGAAGAAGAGTTTTGGCACTCACATAGCCATATCCTGTTCCTTCCCACAAACTCCAGATATTAGCTCTTCCTCTTGCTGCATAACTCATAACCCACCCCTACACCACATTCTCACAGGCTTGAATTCAGACATTCTGGGGTTATTATAATACTGTTATTTGCTGGAGGTGAGTGAATGACTTCACTTATTGATTGTGTAGGAAGGAAATGGACAAATCACAGAGATGTTCATAATGTGCTTTTGTCCAGAAAATTTACCTGCTTCCATCTGAAGTAAAGAGCAGGGCCCAGAAGAGATAAATAAGTTGAAGTTTAAGGGTTAAACCAAATAATTCAATTGTTAGAGTCTGTAAACAAGTCTGGATGGCGCCTGGCAAAATGCCAGAGGGAGTGGTTTGTGAAGTAACGTCAGTGAGCCATTAAGTGTGGAGATTCCTTATTGGTTGACTGCTGTATCGAGTTTATGCTAATTAAGATAAGCTGTGTAAAATGTATAAATACCTCTGTTGTCTACAATAAACGGGTCCCACTCCTGCTGTATCAATCTACAAAAGTTGTTCATCACCACCCCACCCCATTTATTCTGCTGCAGCCGGACTGCGGCATTCAATAGTGGTACTTTGCACATATTTGGAAGGGTGCAAGGCTTTCAGCACTACCAGACTTACCAGTAACTCACCATCACCCCTGCCTCCAGTCTTGATGCTGTACTTATAACTATGTGACACCTGTACTAGTACTGGTCAGTTTTCATTTTTGTAATGATATACCTGACACAGGCTACTTAGGGGAAAAGGAGGTTTATTTAGCTTATATTTTTGGAGAATCAAGGGCACAGTGCCTATATTGCCTCAGCTCTGGCCCCATAGCAGTTGGCAGGTAGTGGATGGCAGTGATAGGAACCCATGTCAAAGACAGTGGTCACTTCTCAAGGCAAGAAGCAGAAAGAAAGAGGGAGGTGTGGTGGGCCAGGCTTGCTCCTTTTATAATAACTTCTCACAAAGGAGTCACATGAAAACTACTAAAGATCACAAAACTACCTCCAGTCACCAGTGACATAAGCTTTTCCACTAGGCCCCACCTTTTGAGGGTTCCATAACACCTTCAACACCACCACCCTGGGAATCAAGCCTCCAGTAACCTGGAAAGTTGGGGGATACTCAAATCATAGCAATGTTATGTTGCCAAGAGTTGATTTTTGCTGTTTTATGTTTGCAGATTTCGATTCACAACCTTCCTACAGAAGTCATTTCTTTGCCAGATTCTCAGCCTATAACACAGCAGGCCCTCCCTGCACGTCTTCCCTGTTCAAAACCATTCTGCAGTCTGCATGTTCACATTCATCAATCTGGACATGTTAGATTAAGCCACTGCACCATCCCTCCTGAACTGCTCTTGCTCATGTGGTTCCTGCTTGTTCCTTTCATTCTGCTCTGCCTTTGAATAATGTCTTCCTCTTTTCTGCTTCAAGTCTCTCTTCCTCAAATAACTGAGCAACAGTTTCAAGTTTTCTCTAAGGACTTCAATGAAAGTTCCTTTCAATTGCTAATAGTCGACAGATTTTATCAGGGAATGAAGTTGAATTCAGATGAAAACTTTATTTGGATACTTTGTAATGAACATATGGCTGTTGACCTTCCTTCTGTTAATTTCCCAAACATTAGACCAACCTTGATTTCCCACGAGGGATACAACCAGTGTGAAGAGATAGAGATTGCTTTCTGTGTTTTTGCAGTTGATTTCCTAGCATTCTGTGCAGATTTCTGAGCCTAGGTTCATGATGCATTTTGGCTGCTGTTCTCTTCCTTGTGATGTCTTTGCCTGTCTTGGAAGAAGCAAAGTGCATAAGCAAGAAGAAATTGGGACAAATCTTTAAAGCTCTAAACAAACAAAAAAGTCAATCCATAAGCATATGTCAATGAAAAATGTCCTTTAAGAAAGAAAAATAAACAAAAAGATTTCCAGATAAGCCTAAAATAAAAGAATCAGTTACTAAGTAACTAAGTGAAAATTGTAAATGAATTCTTTGATTTGAAGGCAAATGATGCCAAATCAAACTCAAATATTCAGAAAAGCAAAGAGCAGATATGGCATATATCTGGTTAAATGCAAAGGACTATCTCATTGTTTATACCTTTTCCACTTACTTAAGAAATATATATATATATATATATATATATATATTACTGTAATAAACTAAAATTGTAACATTTTTGTGGACATTGCAACCTGCATAGATATATTAAATATAAATTTATAACATTAAAGTTAGGTAAAGAGGGAAGGTTGAAGACTTGCAAGATTTGTATATTCATGTGAATGAATGCACTGTTAAATGAAAGTAGAATGAAATGTTATGATGAATATATAATCCTAAGTAAAATTTGTATGAATATAATGAAAAACAAAATTGCTAACAAGAAAATTAAAATGAGTTTCTAAAAACAATTGAAATAATTTAAGAAGTCATTTTTATTTTGAAGGACAGTATTTGTGGATAGATTGCTTTTACTTGGCAACCTTTTTCTGTTAGTTATTGATGTATATCACCCCAAGTTTTTCTGGACTACATTGTTTCCAACTGTAGGGAATGACTTGCTGCCCACTTCCATGTCTTGGGGCCTCATATGTGGCTGGGATGTCTCCTGGCCATTAGCCAGGAAGTGTTGCTGTGGGTGGTGACGAAAAAGGCAGACCTCCTCCAGGATAGGTCCAGAACTCTTCCGCACTTGTGGACAGCTTGTGCCTTCCTCTTACAGAATATGGGATGGGTGTACACATGAACTTGCTGCACCCCTCTGACCTTTATCCTGATTGGCTCCTGTGCGGTATATAAGCTGTGTGTACATCCTCAATAAAGGAGATCCTGTTTCAACTTGTCTCCCTGGCACGTCTGATTGTCCTCCTTCGAGGGAGGGCTGGGTGCAGGCTGCCAGTCGAACTTTACCTCTCTTGGCTCGTCTGGATCCAGGCATGCTTTCTCCACTTCTCCTGCTGGTCAGGAGGAGATGGGGGGCTAAAACCCCCAACATCTAACAAGAATTCTGCTGTTGATCACATTGTTGTTTCCCATGTATTTGTTATAGATGTTGGTTTGTTACAAATCACTACAAAACATAGCAACTTAAACTTACAGGGATTTATTATCTTTCTGCTTTTATGTGAATGATGTTCAAGAATTGGCTTAGCTGGGTGTGTCTACCTCTGAGTATCTCATGAAATTGCAATAAGATACTGGCCAGAACTGGCAGGCTTGATTAGCACCCAAAGACCTCCATCATAATTCATACCTCCTGACCATGTGCAAATCTCCTAAAATGATTAGCCACTACATGGCAGGTGCTTACCCAGGAAGGGCTGATCCAAGAGATAACAGAGCCAGTAGGAAGTCCCAGTTCATTCTCTGTAGATGCATACTGTCATTTCTGGTTTATTCTCTTGGTAAAGGTGAGGTTAGTAAGTCCAGCATCATTCCTGAGGAGGAAAATTATTGCATGCTCTTCAGTATCAAGGAATCTGTGTTTACTTTTTGAAAATCACCACGGTCATCCTTTTTTTTTCTTTCTTTTTGGTACTGGAGTTTGAACCCAGAGACACATAATAATTGCACCACATCCTATCTTTTTAAAATTTTTTATATGGAGACAGTTTTTCACTCAATTGTTCAGAACCTCACCAAGTTGCTTAGGCAGGCTTTGAACTCATAATCAGCCTGCCTTAGCCTCCCAGTCCTCTGGGATTATAGGCATGTGCCAACACACCTAGCTCTAATCATCCTTATGACCACAAATTTTGGTATTCTTGCCACAGGTACAATAAGCTGTCTTATACAAAGGCTCCAAAAATCTCATTCCATCACATACTCAGTGTAAAGTCCAGACTCTCATTATCTGAACCAGGTCCAGGTAAAAAATGCAGCACTTCACATATGGTTCATGAAAGTGTACTCTGCACCCTGGCATACACAATATACAATAGTGGGGCATAAAAAATCATTCTGGACTTTTTAATTCAGGGTAAGTGAGAGGCACAAAAGAGCGCCAGATCTTCAGCATTGTTCAGATACAGCCGGGTAAATGTTGGAGGTTTCTTGATTAGGTCTAAGTGTTATTTCTTCCTGAAAGTAGTTCCTGGTTCTTGGTTCTACATTCAGATCTGTTTTGCACTCTTGGTAATGCACTTAAAAAAATTGAATGCAACCTATATTTGCAGTTATATAGTTTCTTCACTGCTTCTTGCTAATAGAACTTGGGGGCTCTCTAAGTTTTTTTTTTCTCATACTGCCTCTGTCCATTGTCTTTCTTTTACTGTAGTTTTCCTAAAGAGTCCCCTCAAAGTCCTTCTAAGTGTACTGATTGACCAGTTCCAAGCTACTCCATCCTTTTAAAGTTTTGTTAGGGCAGAACCTATTATGAGTGCTAATGTCTGTTGTAGGTATCTATTACTGTGGAACAAATAGTAACAAAATATTCATTCAGTCTTTTAAAAAAAGAAATCTCATTGGTAGTAACATGGATGAATCAGGAGATGTTATGCCAAATGAAATAAGCCAGATCCAGAAAGACTGCATGTCCTCACCCTATGTGGAATCTGGTGTGGGGCAAGTTATTGGTTAAAGAGAACTAGCTTAAGTTATGCAAGATGAAAAAGTGCTGGGGATGTAATTCATGAACATACAGAATTGTCACTCTAGTTAACAATACTCCAATATTTACTTAAAATATGCTAAGAGGGCAGACCTTAAAAATTTTAACCACACACACAAAAAGGAAAAAAAGAAGAAAAGGTTGTCAATATTTACTCAGTTGAATTTGTCAGTTATTTTGCTCCTATTTTCTATGTGTCTCATTTTTTTTGTTCTTCAATTTTTCCTGTATTCATTATGCATATGTCAAGTGAAAATTTTTAGTATACTAATACCCTCAGTTGTTTTTCCCTAGAATTTTCTCAATGTTCACTTGGAGGATTTACCAGATACATCTGGTCTTACTAGAAACCACTTTGGAAACTACTGTATAGGAACATAGGAATGCTACCTCTATACTTCTGTTTTTACTTCTTCCTCTTTCTATGATTAGTATTAAACATATCCTACCTGAATATGTCAGACACCTCATGTATATTATAAAATTACACCTTTATATATTTAAGAAAATTTTTTGTTTATATGTATTCAAAGACTTTGATTTTTTCTACAATACAGTCTATCATTAATCCCTTCTCATATTCAGTGTATTTTATATCTCAGACATTTTATTCCTTCAAAGTTTCTTTTGGATGTTTTATGTATCTTTCATGCCTTTTATGTAACTTGTTGAATGTATGTCATACATTTACCATAAACATTTTTAAAATCATCAGCTTCTAATCTTAACCTTACTGTCAGTTTCAGGTTAGTTCTGATTGATGCTTTTCTCTGTCTTCTAAATTGCATTTTCTTGGTCTCATTTTTTTCTGGGCAACTTTTAATCTGATGCCAGACATTATGAGTTAACCAAGTTAGTACTAGACATTTATTTATGCCATAAACTTCTTTTAGCAAATTGAGTCATTCAGAACCTGTTTCATCTTTTTTTGTTCTGTCTTTTAGCATTTCTTAGGTAAATCAGAAAGTGTTTAGTGTAGGCTGATTATTCACCACTACAGACAGGAGACCCTTCTGAGTATTCTATCCAAGGCCCAGAAAATGATAAGCTTTCTCAATATTGCTAGTGGAAACAGACTCTGTCATTGGCCCTGTGTATCCTCAGGTACCATTTTTCCATCTTGTCATTTTGGGTCATTCTTTCCTTCTCCTTGGATAATTTTCTAATGTGCCTTTACTGAGGAGCTGAGGACTGAGGGGAGCCTCCTGCTGACCTCCATTGCTTTTATTTTTAATGACCTTCTCTAGGTGCCTTCATTTCACATTCTTGCTTCCCTAAACTCCTGACATTAAGAACTCTCCCACTTCAACTCACTGAGAGAGCTGGCCTGCTTAGAGCTCCTCCTCCCTGCACTGTGTCCTGGAAACTCTGCAGGAAGACAGATGGACAATAGCAGGCCTCACCTGGCCATTCCCTTTTTCTTAGAGACTGCAGTCTTTGGGGGCCTTCTTGTGCAATCTGAAGAACTATCTATTTTTTGCATATACTTCCTGAATTTTTGTGTCTAAGGTGTGAGAATAAACCTGTTTTTTTTTTTTTAATTCCTTCCATCATGGTGTTTGCTGCTTGGAGGCTCTTTTAGGGCAGCACATGTACTTGCAGGGAAGAAACTGCTGCCTCTTCAACTGACTGCTAACCTTCTTCCTCCTCCTCTTCCTCCTTCTTTGTTTCTTTATTTTATCATTGTTTCTTTATTTCAGATAAAGCCTTGAAACAAACAATAGATACCTATTAAACCAGCCAAAGCTGCCCAGCTCCTCTTCTAGGTGATTTAGAATAAACTATTTATTTTGATGCTAAATTCTCTACCTTCTTCCTTACCAGGCAGAACAGGATATATACAGAAATGGTAATAAGCAAGTAAGCTTCTACCTTTCCTTGTCCACATAGGGAATATTCCAGTAAAAATGTGCCCATATGTTTAGCCCTTGCATCTTCTGGGAATTGTTTGGGCATCACATGGGTAAACATCATTTTGGGTAGCAAGGCAGCTACACCAGCAGGGTGTTTTAGAGTTTTGTGGGAATTCAAAGAAAAAGAACTGATGAATGTCCAGGATACTCTCCTTATGTGAATGTATTACAAAATATAAAATTAATATTAACAAAACACCATTTGTGGATCCAAAGATATCTTAGAGACCTGGGGTTCTTAATCCTAGCAAAAGACAAAGATAGGAAGAAAACTGATGAGATCCTCATTTTATCCTATGACTCTGCCATTCTGCTTATCTGAGAACATAAATTGGAGTAGAGGAAAGCTGGATCCCAAGTTGAACTATAAGAGAAATAATTTGATAGATGTTTTTTAGAACTTATTCAGTGGAGCTCAAGTGCCTGTGATGGGCTGGATCAAGTTCCCTCAGTTCACTTTTCTAGAAACTGATGTTAGCAATTTCATCATTCACCCTCTGCTCCAGCACTTGAACTCTCTTCCTACATTAGAGAAATTCTACACTTATAAAACATCAGAAGAAGACAGAGATTTTTTCCTTGCATCAAAGAGGAACATTCACTTTTCTCAATATTATTGCATTTGATCAATTTTCCAGGCTTGGGCTCTACTGGCCAGGTGACCACATGTATCAGGCCCATGACCAGGATGTACAGACACAAGAAGCTGGCACTGTGCAGAATGACTTGTAAAGGTAGCACTAGTGGCAGCACTGATTTCCAGATTCCATCATGAGCAGCAATGACAACAGTCCCTGCTGTAGAGTCCAGTGGGCAGCATCAGTCTCAGTGGCATCTGAGTCCAGCGTCAGGATCAGTGCTTCTTAACTGAGGGAAGGATCATGGATTGTTTCTGGCTATGTGGTGTCAAGCCTGGTTCTCTGACATACTTCAAAATTAAATTAGCTCTCCAAACACATATATAATTTCCTTTATGCTTGAACTAGAAAAACTGGCACTTTTTGTTTTGAAAGAATTGACAGGTAAATCAGGTCTGGAAGTGATTTAAGAGAGCAGCATTGGGAGATTCACATTATGCTGAGCTAAGAGTCACCTCTTAAATCTTCCATCTGCCTGTACCTCCTGGGACACAAAATTATACTTATCTCCTAAATTGGGTATGATAATTGACTGGATAAATCTACCCATTTCCTTTCTGAGGAAAAATACTGCATTTAAATGTAGATATAAGACCCGTCCCCACTCTGAACACTCTGATCACTGACCTCAGCTGTTCTTACCTATCCTTGTAGCACAGTTGCTGGTGAGCTGTGTATAGAACACTCAGCCTTCCTTCCAGATCTGAGGTCTCAACTATGATGCACAAGACCAAGAACTACTTGTTGAACAACCATGAAACAAGCTGCCAATGCACTGTCTGGAATCCTGCTTTACCTTCTTACCACTGCAGTAAGAAGTGTGATCTGCAGAGCTACAGAACCAGAACCACCTTCTCTTAAATATGCAATCTCCTGCTCAACTCCAGAACATCTGCTCCTTAAAGTTTCATCCAGAGGATCCCAATGCAGGAAAGTCTGGGACTCCCTGTTCTACCAGCTTCTAGTTGTGGGGCCAGAACTCTGCAGTCTGCTGGGGCCTGATCAGGTCACTTACACTGAGCTCCAGGCTCAGTCCTTGTTCCCTTTCTCCTCTGCTGCCAATCTCTCCCTTGATGACCTCATCAGTTCTCAAGGCTTTAACTATCATTTAATGGCAATACTTCCTAGATATCATTCCCTCATCTAAATATTTCCACATTCATCTGTTCATCTTCCAACTGGCCCCCTCACATGCATTTCTGGTGCACCTCACAGCCCAGCTTCTCCTACACTGAGAGCCTGCCCTGCATTCAGGTATCCTCACCTGTGCCCCTGCAGAGTTCTCCCCGTATCTGTGAAGAGCAGCTCATCATTCTTTCACAGACCAAACTCACTTGTGTCTTCTCGACTCCTCTTTGTCATACCTCAGATTTAGTCCATCAGGAAATGCTGTCATATCCACCTTCAATGTTCTGTAGAAACTAGTCGCTTTCACAACCCAAGTAAAGTTATGGACATGTCCCTTCTGGAGGACTTACTAGTTTCTACAGTTTCCCACCTCCTCACCTGCCCCTGTCCTCTCCATACTGTTCTCAGCAGAGCAGCCAGAGTGAGCCTTTGAAAGAAGTTTCCCATTGTCTGTCTTTGCTCCATGCTGCCTCACTCACAGTAGGAGTCTTTCCAACACCTCAGGTCCACATGTTCTGTACTGATAACTTCCTCTTAATGACTCTGCTCCAGCCACACAAGCCTCATTGTTCTTCCAGAATGCATAGACACAAGTTTGCCCTAGAGCTTTACCATTGATAGTTCTCCCTGCCTGGAAAACAATTCCCAGAATCTTCAATACAGAGCTCTTCATGTTCTTCTAATCTGCCACCTTCCCAACAAGCCGTATGTGACCCTAGAGAAATAGTCATCTTCTCTGTGCCCACACAAAAGCACTCTGATTCACATTCCCTATAACACTGACCACCATTAACATGAACACTTTCCTTACTCTGCTTAGGGCATATCATCTGCCTGTTACCAGTAAAACACAGGCTCCACAAAAATAGAAGTTTTACTCTGTTTTAGTTCCAAGATAGGTCAAAAATGCAAAAATTGTTTGTGATATATACAGTATATGACAGCACTCAAAAGCACCTCCCTACCTAGTGACAGTATCTTCATTAATGGAATCTCAGAACAAAGGCTTCTCTGTGGCAGCTGCAGAACAAAGTCCTCTCACACTGAGGGTCTGGTTTGCCTGGACATTTCTCTCCAATGATGCTTGTCCTTCCCCTCTTCATCCCTGCCTATACCTAGGCTCATCCTGTTTCTCAGTCAAACAAAAATATAATTAGACTCTGATTCATACATCTATGGATCTGGATAGGAGCCAGCAGGAGGACTACTAGGATTTGGGGCAGGAAAATCAAGTGTTAGGAGCCATTTTCTGTCCAGGTAGTTGACAGTGGTGAGGCCCCTGATATCATGGCTAAGACACCATGGTGTAGAAATACCGTGGGGAGTGGAACCCTGGGGACATGTGGAAGCTGAGGATAATCTTAGGCCAGGTGTGTGTCTGAGGACTTCAGCAAGGAGAACCACTGTGATGCTGATTGGCCTCTCTAAAATCCCAGCACTCAAAGGGAATGAGAAATGGGTCCACATCCTGAGTGTCCAGGCAGAAGGATCTGACTAATGTTGGGAGACGAAAAGTTTCACTTTGAGGAGATGGGGAATCTCCAATACTAGGGTTCCCTCTGGTCTAGACCCTGAGATTCATGCCCTTGGGTGCTGGGGCTTTATCTTTACACCAATCCACTTGGGTCCAGTGCTCTTTGTCACACTGTCTTTCTGAGGCCTGATCCAGGGGCTAATTCAGCCATTATCAACGTTTTGGCTTTGGACCTCTATACTCTCCTTGAAATTAGTGTGAACTGCAAAGGTAATATTGCTTTTGTGAATTTATCTGTATGCTTACAGTATACCAAAAGAAACCATGTAAAAACTTTTAATGCATTTAGAATAGTAATCTCCTGCTTGTCAACAGTTTTTTTAATAAACATTTTGCAAGTTATTTTTTGCCTGTCTCATTAGAAGATCCCTGGATTGTTATACATACTTCTGCACTTAACCTGTGCAAACTTAAATGAGTGGAAAAAAGCCTGGCCTCACACATTTTGTAGAAGGAATGTTTTAATAACTTTGTCAGATAACTGTGACTATTCAACATGGATATTACACTAAAATGACACAAGTGTTAAATATTGCCCATGTCCCATGGAGGCGATGGGTTCAGGATCACTCCGTGTGAATTGGGCTGGCAACTAGAAGACCACACAAACACAGAAATAACTTTCTGTTATTTCTGTTATTTATTAACTTTCTTGGGCTTGGGGATGGCTCTGAGACCTCAGGTGTCAGCTGGAGGGAAAGAGGAGCAAGGGAGGCAAGAGAGAGTGAGCATAACCTGAGCCCCTCTATTTATTAGGGAAAAGACATTCCACAGAATATTCCAACCAAATAATGCAAGGGATTGTGTTACAACAAATGGGAGTGTAGCCAGTCCCATTGGGTGACGGAGAGCTGCACTTCCTTGCCCAGTGAAGGTAAGGCTCATTGGATTCACACTGCATGCAATGCCAGTTCAACATCCTCCTTAGTCAAGGCTAAGGGGGCATGCTCAGCTCCTATTCAGGGCTGCCCCCAACACTTAAAAGTTAGTTGAAATATGGAAGTTGAAACACTCACTGAATAGCTCATATTCTGTCATATTAAAATTTATATGTCTATCTTTCACATTGAATAGATCTTTTGCTAATTTTTAAAAAGCAATACATTGTTTCCTCAAATTATATACTTTTTATAGTGTTTCATATTCACAGCAGATGATCAAAAAAGCCATATTTGCTAATATTATTGCAAATCCCTCAGAAAAGGATGTAAGTATTCAGGAACTGTCAGATTTAGGGTGGTGGGTAGAAGTCCTTCAAAATTATTTCTCTTCAGAGCTTCTATTCCATCACTGTAAAATATACTGCCAGTGCATTATCTTGAATGAACCAGCTCACACTTAGATTTGAGACAGTGTCAGGCAACAATCTGAGTAATCACACTTTCTGTGTCATTCATTCTTTTAAGTAAAAATGGTATTCCCTAAAAAAGAAGTCAATACAGCTCACAAAATGGTTTTGCTGACACAAACATTCCATTTGGAATGCAGTAGAAAGATACACATGGGTTTTCCATTTAATCATAAGAGATGTTTTGAAAATGAGGACCCTACAATAAATAATTGATGAAGTTAACAATTTTGAAAAATTATACCTACCAGGACATGTTTAATTCCAAGTGGCTTTTTTTTTTTTTTTTGGTCTTCTGCAACTAAGAGGTGATGTATAGAACAATAACTGTGTTACCTTCCATTCTGGCTAAGTTTTACTTTCATGCAACTATTGTCTGGGTAGCATTATAAAATTGGCTTGTGACTCTTGGGACAGTGTTGCAGTGAGTGTCTAAGCACACCCAAATATTCCACAGACCACTTTGAGCACTGCTGCTCTGAAAACCCAGGAGAGCTCCCAACTGTCCCCATCTTCTTTGCCACTTCTTTATGTCCAGATCATCTCCTGAGATGTATTCTCTAATGCTCTGCCCTGGTGGACATGCCACCCCCTAAATATTTGATGCCATAACTGTCCTTTTTCTGGGAACAGAGATGGAGGGACATGTTTTTCTCTTTGCAATTGTGTGTGAAGGCACCGTAACCTCTTTTGGTTGCCTGCATCCACATCATGGCACAACTAGGGTACAGTCTCCATGAAAAATAATAAAAATGGTTGTTTTCATTTTAAGTGGGTGTAGTGGTGCAGTTACCGTAGTCTGTGAGGTTGCTGTATCAAAAATGCATCAAATGGGGTGGCTTACTAACACAGATATTTGTTTCTCACAGATCTGGAGGCTGAAAAATTCAAGATGGAGGTGCTGGCACTTCATTCCTAGTCAGAGAAACTTCCTCGTAGACAGCTATTTTCTCACTACATCTTCAGAGGGCAACTGGCCACAATAGCTTTCTGGATTCTCCTTTTGGAGATCCTAATTCTAGTCATGAGGGTCATGACTAATTATCCTGAGAGACATGACTAATTCTAGTCAGCCTTTATATGGATTTAGAAGGGACCTAAGCTTAGTCTGGCAGCAGTGCTGTTTGTGAAAATACTATGTAGTGATGAGATTGTTCTATGTCTATACCTTCCAATAAGGTAGCTACTAGTTGCATGTGGTTATTAAGCACTTAAATGTGGCTGGCCAACTAAACAATAGAATTTTATTTTATTTTTTTTTGTTAATTGAAACATAAATAACTATGTCTAGTTCACGGTTACTATTCCTGACAGTGCATATCTAGTGTGTTCTTAATATTCAGTCTCCTACCCTCAAAGATACACTTGACTCCTAGATGGAAGTCTGTTAAAATATCCTTATATGAAACCTGAGGCTTTCGTTGGATGATATGGGGGATGGATAAGGAAGTAGGAGTTCACTCTATATTGGGTGGCATCCAGAAGAGGGGGATTATGGGATGGAATCAGTAAATCTTAGCCGTAAGAAGTACAGACTTGAGTAAGAATAAAACTAATTTGTAAAGAAGGTGCTGTCACCAATTCACAATAGCTAAATTATGGAACCAACCTGGATGCCCTTCAGTAGATGAATGGATAGAGAAACTTTGGTATATATACACAAAGGAACATTACTCAACATTAAAAGAGACTAAAATCATGATGTTTGCAGGTAAATGGATGAAGTTGGAAAATATAATGCTAAGTGAAGGAAGCCAATCCCAATACCCAAAGGCCGAATGTTTACTTTGATATGAGGATGCTGACTCATAATGGTGATGGGGGGGAGGCGGAGGGGCAGCACGGGAGGAATGGAGGAACTTTAGATAGGGCAAAGGGGTGAGAGGGGAAAGGAGGGGGCAAGGGGGTAGGAATGATGGTGGAATAAGTTAGACATCATTACCCTAAGTATCCATAAAAGACGTGATGGTGTGAAAATAATTTGTGTACAATCGGTGACTTGAAAAATTGTGCTCTATATGTGTAATATGAAATAAATTGCATTCTGCCATCACATATAACAAATTAGAATAAAAAGGTGTTATTATTCATATCTACCTACATAGGAAGCTGGCTAGTGTTTTGTTAATCACACAATTCCTTAGTTTTGCAGGTGCTTAGAAAAAGTTGTTATGTACTATTTTTGATTTACCATATTTTGCATGTTTCAGAATCAGTTTGTATGCATTGCTTCTTAGTATGCCTTTTGTCCAACAAGGAATAACATGGCCTCACTATGTGTACCACAATAGCTCCTAACAACTCTGACCCCTAGCTCTAAGTGTCAGAGTAGTTTCCAGATGTCAGGATCTGATTTTCTTAAATTCAATATTTTGTAGTGACTACCTTCCTAATCAAAATGAATAAGAATACAACTTGGAAAAGAAGAAAGTCACAAATTGAGCAAATATATTAGCATTAATTTCTTTCACCTGCATTGTCACAAGGGACATGCATATTCAGCAGACATTACAAAAATAAATTAAACATCCCTATTGTGTTCTACAGTGTGAGTAAGGTTCATGGATTCATGAAAGCAGATATGCAGGACATCTCAGAGTACCCTGGCCACAATTCTTTCTCAATAACATCTAAAATATGCAAAAACATTTATGGAATTTAATGCTTCTACTAGCTATTAGTTTTATCTATTTGTATTCATTCTTATTGTGGTTTAGAAATTGAAAACTGCATCTTTAATTTAGATAACATTGAACTAGACTCAGGAAAATACAGGAAATTTATAGCAGCATGTTTCCAGTTAACCACCCTTCTGGTATTATCACTATATATATTACATCAGTGTTCATTGTAAACCTAGGCAGACATGGTAATACACTGTGCTATAAAAGTCATCTGTCCTTCTAAATATTAAAATATAATATATGTAAACTATTGTCATGTTCTATTGCTAGTTATTCCTTTCTGTACAAATTAGTTACCATCTTTGACTATTAAACTTTAGGCTTTTCTTCATTTCAAATTACATGTGGTGAAAGACTGCTAGCAAGGAATCTTCAATATTTATTTATCAGATAAATACTTTGTTTTGCCTTATTTTTCCATTTTTGACTATGAATACGTTTATGTGAAATAAAATTCACTAAGTTGTTTGGAATCAATTATCGCCATTACAACCAGAATATATTCTTATGTACCCTTGTCCTTTGCTCTGAACTCTTCTGCTTTCTTGTGTAACCCTCTCCTCTACTCCAGCTCCAGTTGATCACCAATCTGCTTTCTGAGTAGAATTCTGAATATGCTGGAATTTCATGTACATGCAACCATATAGTATGTAATCTTTGCTATAACAGTTATTTTAAGCTTTGTTATGTTATTGTGTGTGCATTAATATTTCATTCATTTTTAGTACTGGGTATTACTGAAATACTAGCTTGTCCATTGCATTTTCTAATGAAAATGTATTAAATGTGTTAAACAGGAAGTTTATTACAAGAATGGGTCTGATATAAATAAAACCACTGTGAACTTTTGAGTATAGTCTGTCTGTATACATGTTTTCCTTATTTTTGGATAAATTCCTTATACTGGAGTTGATTGGTCATAAGGTCAGTGTGTTTAGTGATGTCAGAATTTGTCATTTTATTTTATGAAATGGATTGTAATTTTTCACATTTCTAGCAGCATTGTGAGAGATTTCTAGTTGCTCCACATCCTATTGTTGTTTGTTATTATCACAACTCTCTTTAACATTATCCATTCTAGTTGAGGTAAAGTGGTATCTCATTGTGATTTTAATTTGTACATTTTTGGAGACTATTGATGTTGAGCATCTTTTCAATAACTATTAGGGACTTGTTTAGCTTAGCTTGTGAACTCTTATTTACATTTCTTGTCCATGGAAGTAAGGGCTGGTTGTCTCATCATTGAATTGTAAATGTTCTCCTTATATTATGGATACTGGCTCTATGACAAATATATTTCCTGCAAAAGTTTTTCTTCTTTTCTGAAGTTTGTGTTTTCATCTCCTTTACTATGGTTATTAAAAGTTGTGCATTAAGCATGAGTCAATCCATTTCATCACTTTTGTTTTATATATTTTACCTTTTGCTTTATACTTCATGTAGTCAAAATTTTGTTAACACAATTTCAATAAATTTTTCTCTGTTTGTAAAAGGATGTTCAATAGCTTTGTTGCATTAGATAAGTTGTGATTTAAATCTTGATTATGATGACACAAAATGATTGAGTTCATTTTCTTTTCCCATATGGATTTCCAGGTGTTCCTATAACATGTGTTAAAACCCTACCTTTTTCTCCATTGAATTATCTTGACACTTTTGTCAAAAATGTGATCTATGTGTCTGTTCTTACATCAATGCCATGTTTTGTGGATTGTTGTGATTTCATAAGTCTTAGAATAAAATATTTTAAGCTTTCCAACTTTGTTCTTATTTTTCTGTAAGTCTCTTGTTGTGACCTTTTAACAAATGGTACAGAGAATTTAGCATTGCAATGAGTAAAATGACTAGAATTAACAATGGTACCTAAGGATACACAACACCAATTTAGAGTCTGTTTCCAATAGCAATACGGAAAATTCTCATAGTTTTCTGGGCACTGAGTAGAATATTCAGAAGGGTCTCATGTCCAAAGTGGTAAATAATTAGCCACTTTCTGGTTTACCTAAAAATGTTAAAAGACAGAACACAAAAAACCAAACAGGTCTTGAATGACTTCATTTGTCTCAGTAATAAATGCTGAACAATGTAAATGACATGCAAAAATAATTGGCATCTAACTTGGTTAAGTCAGAATGTCTGACATTAAATTAAAAGCCACCAAGAATACAATGAAAGCAAGAAAATGCAATTCAGAAAGCAAATAAACGCAATCAATCTAGCCCAGAACTGACACTAAGCTTAAAATGAATAATGAATGACATTATACTCAGTAATTTACATAAGAGACATGAAAGATACATAAAAAGCAAAAATTAAATTTGCAACAATAAAAATTCTGAGATGTAGAATATGCTGGTGATGGTAGACTCTGTGTTGTACAACAGTGAGTGTCTTTGAAGGCACATAAACAAAAAAATTCCTTAATTACATAAAGGTATAATATTTATACATATGTTCAGTGGATAACATTTAGACAGGATATGTTTAATATTAAGCACACAAAGAGGAAGAACAAATAGAACTATAGAGGTGGTATTTTTACATTTCACTGAAATTGAGTTAGTAGTTTCCAAAGTGGTTTCTAGTAAGATCAGATGTATACAGTGGATCCTTCAAGCAACCATTAAGTAAACTCTAGAGAAAAATGATTAAGAGAATTAAAATACTAAAAATATCCATGTGACACATGCAGACTATGTTAGGGAGAATGGAATAAAAAAATATGGGAATCAAATGGTTAAATGACAAACAAATTCAACTGTATAAATATTAACATTAAGTGGAAGTGGAATGACCAAGCCAATCACAAGGTCAGATTGTTGCTTTAGGCAAAAGAATAAGACCAGACTATGCTGAAGGAATCACACCTCACAGTCACAAGTACATTAAAATCTAATATGTGACCCATTGATATACTAACAGCAACCATGATAAACCTGGAGTACTTACACACATATTTAAAAAATAGCCTATTTACTGGGAGTAGTGATAAACAGGGAATTTTGAAATGATGCTTTAGACAGCTTTCCATCACTGTGACAAAACACCTAAGGTAATCAATATATAAAATTGGAAAGGCTTCTTTTGGCTCACAATTTCAGAAATTGCATTCCATGGGCAGCTGGTCCTGCTGCCTTGTAACATCTGGCCCAATAAGAATCACACTAGGGAACATTTGGTGGAAAAATTGATCCCCTCATATTAACCAGAGAGCAAATAGAGAAAAATAAGAAAATTCAGGGTCCCAAAATTTCATCAAGGGCATGACCCAAAGAAGAAGACTTTCTTTCATCAGGACCCTCCTCTTAAAAGCTCTACCTTCTCCCTATGGTGCCATAAAGTAGTGATCATGTCATTAACACATAGGTCTGTGGGGGACACTTATAGAAACCTTAGCAAATGATAAAATATAAATTCAACAGACAGATAGAACAATGCAAAATATATGTGCATCTAATAATAAAGCACCAAAATATAGCCATACATCACATAATAATGTTTTTGATCAATAATGTTCCAATAAAATTATATAACCTAGCAACATCCTGACTCTCTTAGTTTGTATAAATATACTTTAAGATACCACATAATACTGAAATGACTGAATGGTGCATTTCTCAGTTTCCCTGTCAGTAAGCAACACAAAATTATACAGCACAACAAACTTGGTGGAAATGCAGAGACATGCAAAATCCAGAAATACTAGTTGAAGGCCTCCTCAATATTCCACACTCAATGATGAATAAAACTACTAAGCAAAGGATAAAAACAAATTTGAACAGCATTGTGGACCATCTAAACCTAGTGGGCACCTGTGAACACTCCTCTCAGAAACATTTGAATATATATTATTTTAGAGTGCATGTGGAACATTCTTCAGGATGCACCACATGCTACTCTGTAAGAGAAATATTAATCCATTTGAAACCATAGAAATAAATACAAATGAGGTTTTCAAGATGGTGGAATAGAGGTCACTTCCCTGGCTGCTCTGTGGAGTGAAACCAAGAAAGCAGACAGGCAGCTTCTCAGCGAGGTGGGTGAAAAAAAAAGTGTGGGGACTTTCCTGGAATTTAAAACTGGACATTCAAAGCAGATTGGGGACTCAGGAAGTTGGACACAATAAAATGAGGAAGAAATCCCCAGCGGCACAGCCACTGCAGCTGCTGGGCCAGAAGTACCAGCCAGAGTGGTCTCTTTATCCTCATAGTGAAGGGATAAGGGAATTATAAGATCCCGAATTTTGGATAGGCCCAGGACATTTCTGGGTATGGAGTGTTAGAGATCAAGGGCATTATCCTGCAAACCTGAAGAAAATGCTGCCCAATATCTGTGTGTGGGTAAAGGAGCTGCATCTCTTCAGGTGGCATGTGGAAGACAAAGGAAGGAACAATTTTGCTGTTGCTGCATGGAGACTGGGGCCTGAAGGGGCCAATTCCTGGGAAACTTGAGTTTGGCACAAAATACAGACAGGTAAACACATACTGCATGACATAGAGTGTGCTTAAGTGACCAGCAGAACATCAAAGGTGGAAAGAGGTTCACACAGAGGACAACAGGTCTTGGAAGCCAACCTGGCTCTACCTCTTGCCCTCCAATTCCACTGTTTGCAGAACCAGTTGGGAAAGATGCATCTGACTGAGAACTTGGAAGGCAGAGGTGGAAGAGATTGTTTGGAGACTGAACTGGAGACCAGGAAACATGGGGTCTGAAGGTAAGTAGAGGATTATGAATTGACTCCAACATCACAAAAGTGGAAAACAGGGGAGATCTCTAGGGTACAATCTTCCAGCATGGACCACCAAGTACTGGGCACTGGAGGTGCACTGAGTTAAAATCTGCAGATCAACTGTCATTCAGTGAAAGCCTAAACCCTTCTTCCAGGAATTTAGTCTATGGGATTACCTTTCTCACTCCAGCAATCCACAGAGTGGAGGATCATGCTCCAGATGACCCCATCTAAAACTACTGAGAAGAGAAGCTGAGAATCTTCTGAACGCCAATGGAAATAATTCTTTAACTTTTCATCAAAATCTTATTTTTCATTTTTCTCTGTTTAATTGTGACTTTAATGGTACAAAGACATTTATACATATTTATAATTGTTTTTTTCTTTTTTAGTGTTTTTGAAGCCAGTTATTTTTCATGGATTAGTTTTTTCTGAAGTATCATATTTTAGGGTTTTAAAATATTCTTTTATTTAAAAATTTTTCAAAATTTTGTTATATATTTTTTCTCCTACTAGTTTTCCATGATTGTTTTCTTTTCTTCTGCTAACACTCAATCTCTATTGTTTTTCTCTTTCACTCTTCTTTAATTTGTTACCTCTCTTTTCCTCCTCCCTCACAATCATTACATTCTATAACACTTCTTTTCTCTCCATTCCACCACTTGAAAATGTAAACACTTTT
This sequence comes from Ictidomys tridecemlineatus, assembly GCF_052094955.1. Classification (NCBI taxonomy): domain Eukaryota; kingdom Metazoa; phylum Chordata; class Mammalia; order Rodentia; family Sciuridae; genus Ictidomys; species Ictidomys tridecemlineatus. The sequence goes on from NC_135484.1 coordinate 117,517,821, forward strand.
GCAAATTTGCTAGTTTTTAAAACTATTTTTTATTTGTTTATTTTTGTGGTGCTAAGGATCAGATCCAGTGTCTCACCTGTGCTAGGCAAATTCTCTACCACTGTGCCCCAAACACAGCCCTGAACTTACTGTTTTTATTATAGGCATAAACTGGTCATTTCATTTCTGTTTATTGTGATAATTAACATTGTAGGCATCCTAGTAGAAACTACTTGGTTTAATGATGTGAATTGTTTGCATTGGTTTTTGTTATTTATTTTCTCCCCCTAAACAGTGAGGTATTGGAAATCTTCAGGGACACTATAAGTTCACAGGGAGAAACTCTATCACCTCAGATCCATACTATTAGGTAGACAGACACACACACACAACATGAATAAGCAAGGGAACAAATCACCCCAAACAAACCAAGATATTCCAATAACCAAATCCATTGACACCACAGTGGAAAAAATTTCAGGGAAGATGCTTAGAAAGTACATAGTTAATCTATCTGTAAAGTATAGGATGGTATAAGGAATGAAATCAGAGAGAAAATACAAGAAGTAAAAGATCACTTCAATAAAGAGGCAGAGACTCTGAAAAAAAGTAGAAATCCTCAAAATTTTGGAAATTAAAAATTCAGTAGAAAGCATCACCAACAGACTAGAGCACTTCAAAGACAGAAACTCATACAATGAAGACAAAATATATAATCTTGAAAATAGCATTGACCATAGAGAGAAATGTTAAGAAACCATGAATAGACCTTCTAAGATCTGTGGGATAACATGAAAATATTTAAGATTTATCAGGATAGATGAAGGTGCAGAGATACAAACCAAGGGAATGAACAATTTTTTTCCAATGAAATAATATTAGAAAATTTCCCAAACATAAATAATGAAATAGAAAATCAAATACAAGAGGTTTGTAGGATCCCAAATGTAGAAAATCATAACAAACCCAAGCCAAGGCATAATATAATGAAAATGCCTATTATACAGGATAAGGATAGAATTTTAAAGGTTGAGAGAGGGAAAATATCATATTTCATACAGGGGAAACCAATCTGGATTTTAGATTATTTCTCAACTAAACCCTTAAAGCTAGGAGGTCCTGGAACAACATGGTTCAAGCTCTGTAAGAAAATGGATGCCAAAAAAAAACAAAAAACAAAAAAAAAAAAAAAAAAGAAAATGGATGCCAACCAAGAATCCTATGTCCAGCAAAATTAAGCATCAGATTTGAAGATGAAATAAAAACCTTCCATGATTAACAAAAGTTAAAAGAATCCCAACTAGAAAGCCTGAACCACAGAACATACTCAGCAAAATATTCCATAGGGAGTAATGAAAAAAAAAAAAAACAACAACAACAATGAAAACCAGCAAAGGGAGGAACTACACTAAAGGAAAGGTCAATCACAGGAGAAACCAAGTCAAGTTAAAAGCTAGAAACACACGCAACTGACCAGGAATACAAATCATATCTCAATAATAACCTTGAATGTTAATGATCTAAACTCATCAATCAAAAGACATAGACTGGCTGATTGGATTAAAAAACAAGACCCAGCAATATGCCAAGAGACTCACCTCATAGACAAAGACATCCATAGACTGAAGGTGAAAGGATGGGTATAAACATATAACTCACAAGGATGTATAAACAACAGGGACTTCTACCCTCATATCAGATAAAGTGGGCTTCAAGCCAAAGTAAATCAGAAGGGACTAAGGAGGCCATTTCACACTGCTCAAGGGAATTATATATCAACAAGACATAACAATTGTAAATATTTTTGCCCCAAACAATGGAGCATCTACGTACATCAAAGGAACTCTTCTCAATCTCAAGAATTAAATAGACACAATACAATAATACTGGGGAACTTTAACATACCTGTGTCACCACTGGATAGCTCCTTCAAACAAATGTCAAATAAAGAAGATATAGAAGTAAAAATAAAATTGATAATTTAGACTTAAGAGGCATTTATAGAATATTTCATCCATCATTAAGCAATTACACCTTCTTCTTAGCAGCACATGGATCATTCTTTAATACAGACCATGTTATGTAAGCTATCACATATGTTTGTGGGCAATTATAATATTAATTCAACATATTTTTAGCATCTGTAGGGTTATTTTTATAGCTCTATTTCTATTGATATTAGTTCTTGCATTCTTTCTTTTTTCTTGATTAGACTTGTTTGATTTTTATCAACTTTAAGCTGTGTTATTTCTTCTCTAGTTCATATATTTCTGGTCCTACTCTTATATTTTTCTCCCTACTATATAATTTGAAAATAATCTGATTATTAATCTAGCTTCTTTCTGATGCAAATGCTATAAGTTATAAATGCTTATCTGAGTGCCGTTTCATCCCAGAAATCCTGATACATTAATCTTTTATTATTACTTAGTTCAAAGCACCTATTATTTACTTTTCTGTGCTTTCTTCTTTGACCTCTGAGATATTCATACGTGTGACATATAATTTTGAAGTGAGTTGACCTGTAGGGGTGGAGTTCTACAGATCTTTAGATGATTGGTTTTTAATGTAATATATTGTGCAGGAAACACAGTCTGCATAATTTCATATATTTTAAAGAGAGAGAGAGAGAGAGAGAGAGAGAGAGAGAGAGAGAGAGAGAGAGAGAGAGAGAGAATTTTTTATTTGTTATTATTTATTTTTAGTTTTTGGTGGACACAACATCTTTATTTTATTTTTATGTGATGCTGATTTTCGAACCCAGCACACTGCACATGCCAGGTGAGCATATTACCGCTTGACCACATCCCCAGCCCAAATTCATATTTTTAAAAAAAGCATTGCAAATGCTTTTTATGTTGATTGTATAGGTTGCATAGATGTCAAAACTGATCAAATTGCATACTTCAAATATGTACATTTTACTGTACTTCAATTTTACCTCAATACATTTATGGAAAAAAAGAAATAATAAAAAATATTTTCTGACCACAATGAAATGAAGTTAGTAATCAATCAAATAATACAAGAAGTAGGGAAAATCACAAATGTATGGAAATTTAAAAACACTCCAGAATAGTCAAGAGCTTAAGAAAATTAAAATAAAGCTAGGAAACACTCTCAAATTAATGAAAATGAAGAAAAAATACATCATATTTATGAGACACTACTAAAGGAGCACTTAGAGTAAATTTGTAGCTGTAAATGCCTGCATTAAAAAGGATTCAAATGAATAACCAAACCTTCACCTTTAGGCATAGGAACAGAAGAGCAAACTAAACCCCAAACAGATATAGAGAAGGAAACAGGGAAGAAATAGCAGAATATAATAGCAAGAAATAGTAGAAAATAATAAAGAACAGAGAAGCAATCGATGGAACCAAATAGAATACTTTGGAAAGATGAACAAAAATTGACAAATTGTCAGCTGGATACACTCAATAAAACAATAGTAAAATAATTAGGATCAGAAAAGAGAGAGGATGCAATATTACTTACTTTGCAATAATAAAAACAATTTGAACTCTGCTGTGAACAATGGGGTGCCAAAAAATTAGATAGCATACATAAAATGGACAAATGGTAGATAGACAAGAAACTAGTAATGGTGACTCAAGAATAAACAGATATTTAGAATATAACTAGAACAAGTGAAGACACTGAATTAGTAATAATATATTTTATAAATATACCTACAAAGAAAACTCCTTCTCCAAATGACTTTACTGGTAAATTATACCACAGAGGTGAAGATAAGTATTGATGACTGCTCAGGCTCCTGGCTCACTATGGGAATTCTAGAGTTTGACTGCTTGGGTTTGAATCTTGGCTCTACCATTTGTGGGTTATGAGACCTTGGGAAAGTTTCTGAGCCCATTGTGTCTCTGCTTTACCTTCTATACAATGGGGATGATGCTGACTGTTGTACTGAATGTTCACTTGGTTAAATAAGTGACTGTGGTTAGAATAGCACATATATAAAAATGAGATAGTCTTGTAAAGTCAATAATTATTTAGACATATGACTTTTTAAAACTGTTGTATGTATTTCACAGGACATGGTCATGACTGGGAGAGAGACCTAAAACACAAGGGTTTTTGTGAGCTGTTGGGGGAGGTATCCACATCAGGCAGTAATGGCTTCTACAGCTGCAGGCACAGAAACTGATGAGGAAAATTAAAGGATAAAAATACAGAAACAGCCCTCTTTCCTCAAGTGGAAAATGAAGGAAGCAGGAGAGTCAGGGTACCCTCCACTGGTCACCTTAGAACTGTTCTTCTATCTGAGGTAGCCATGACCCCACACAAACCCCCTCATCTTCCTAGGCTCAGCTTTCTCTCCTGACTTTGCCTTCTTGTGGCTCACAGTGGCCTTCAGCATTTAAATGTGTTCTTTGTATAGTGCGGGATGCTGTGAGAATTTGTTTATGTAGTGTTTGTTAGTAATCATAAGGAATTTTCCTGCCACTTGGAGGAGAAAAGTGGGTAACAGATTACTGAAGTAATTAGTTCCAAGTCCAGCCAGAGCTTCTACAGAGCTCATGTCCTAGGTTTCTCTACAGTAGGAGAAGTGATCCTGGACCTGGTCACTGCTCACCCAAAGCTCTTGGTTTCTGAGGATGGTGCACATGTGACCATGGTAGATTTTGCTAGGCCAATGCTCATTCTGAAAGTGTTGGAGGGAGGGGGTGAAAGAACCCCTATGTGTTGAGTTGTGGGGTTTTCTTTCTGTACCTGGCTTATTTCATTTAGTATAATGTCCTCCTGAATCATCCATGTTATTGCAAATTAAAAATTTTCTCTTTTTTTAAAGGCTGAAAAAATATTTTTTTTATGATTTTTCCAAGCAATAAGTATCTACAACAGACATTTCCAAGAAAATGTGGTGCCATCATTAAAAAAAAAAAAAAGAAAAGAAAACAGAAACAAAACAAAAACTTTAAAGGATGGAGTAGAATTTAAACTGGGTAATGGGTATACCTTGAAGAACTTCAAAGAGGCTTTTTAGGAGAAACTTGATTAGGAGAAACAGAACTTCAATGTAAGAAACAGAGACAGTGCAAAATACAGAGACTTATAGAGCCCTCTAGTTCTCTGAGCAAGAAGCAGTGAAGAAATTATGCAATTGCAAACATAGGCTGCATTTCATTGAGAGAAAAACAATGGATCACCAAGAGTGAAAAACAGATCTCATTGTGTAGAACCAAGAGATCAAACTATTCTTGGGAAGAGAACTAAAACTGAGTCCTAATCAACAAAACTACAGCATTTGCTTAGCATATTTAAACATTGCTCTATACCAGGGGCACCTTTGTGCCTTTGTGATGTTGTGCTGGCTGTGATCCAGAATTAAGTTACATAAAAAATGCTGAGATCCCACACTTTAACTTTGTTGCTGATTCCAACAAGAAAGTGTTGAGTCTTTTTATCACTGATACAGATGAGAGTGGTAGAATTTTAATACTTTCCCTAATCTTATTGAGAATGTTCTTTTCAATACCTAGAGCCCTAGAGATTCTACCATGACATTATATTGAATTTTAACAAATGCTTTTACTGCATCCTTTGGAATGAACCTATGACTTTTTCACCATCATTCTGTTAATGTGGTGATATGGATTTTTGTTTTATTCTAAAACAAAAGACCAGCCTTGGTTTCCCGTGATATGATAAAACCACCATGGACAGATATATACTGCTTTTTGCATATTTTTGGAGCAAGTTCAAGTATTAATTTTGTTAAGGACAGTGAAACTGCTGAGTAGAGAAGATGAAAGCCTAAGAGGAATTTATCTAGGATGAGAAATCATAAGATCCTTCCTTTCTGCAACTCTCATATATCTGGTCCCTTTAAAAATACTGCAGAAATGATGGAAAATATAATCCAGAAAACTGCCCTGGGTTTTGTGGGACAATGACAGCAAAAAGGATTTCTGCTGCTCTGAAAGAGAGACACCCAGAGAAGAATGAGACCAGAACTCATACTTAGTAATAAGAATAGGGATAATTCTCCACAGAAACTGAGAAACAAAACAAAACAAAAAAAGATGGGAGCATAAGGTCAGACTCAGGTCTCAGCCTATGTTAACCCACTCAATGTGATGCCCTTCCTGCCCATGGTCCTGGAGACAGGACCTGCCCTGGTGATGCCTGAGTCCCTGTCATTACAGGTCCTGGTGAGATGAGGTTCAATTGAACGGATGGGTCTAAGGACCAGGGAAGATGAACCAGATGAGGAGTGACCACATCAAACCCAGGATTGACTGAGCACAGACTGGGTGCTGCTTTGTCCACTTTCAGCTCCTTTCATATTTCTCCTGTCCCCACCTGAGGCAGACTCAGCACAGCAAACATGTGGATTCTGGAAGGTTTGGGGTTTTATTTTTCTCTCAGAAATTTTAGGAATCCTCTTTTCACTTAATTAACCCACAACCGTAATTCATGGCACAAATGTGAAATACAAATCAATATACACATTCTGTTTTGTAAAGGGCAAGGAAAAGTCTACAGTCCAGGGCAACATAAAGCTACCAGGAATGGAGACATCCCAGCCCCACATTTGCTACATAGGAAAGTTAACTGAGGAAGAGAACAGGACAGTGTAGGCAGGGTTCTTGGTGATCAAAGATGAGAGCCTGTCTCCATTTCCTCATGATCTGATGACAGGAACACAGACACATAGACACAGTTAATTGTCAGCTGCACAAAGAGAAGTTGGGACCTCTTGAAACTGCAGTAGGGAGCAGGAAGACAACTGAGGAATCCTGTATTACTCAGTTGAAAGAAAATACTGTAAATAAAGCATTATGAACAAATTCAGGTAAGTCATTGTAATGAAGACACTCTGAACAACCCATTAAACACTTAAAATGTCAGAAATTCCTGGGAGACTCCTTGTAACTCAGAGTCTCCCCATTCTTCAACTCTTCTCCCTCAAGGCCCTCCAGGGTCTCACCTTTTTAACCAGTGAGAGACACATCAGATCCTGGGAACTGTCATTACCTGAGCAGAGCAAAAACAGAACCTGGTCAGAGTCCACAGGAGACGTGGCTAATGGATGAATTATGGGTGGATCACTCCCCCATGGCTTCCCACTACAGTCACCCAGGGTCTCGGAGATCACTGTTCTTCACACTTACAGGCAGCTGGAGCATAGGTGTCTGGTTTTACACCTGTGGGAAGAAAGCCGCCTGTGAGAGAGTAGCTTGGAAACAGGTCTGAGAGTGTCCCCTAGTCCTGGACACTGGGGAAGTCTCCAGAACTGTGACTGTAGATGTAGGAAAGGATCAGGAGACAAGAAGAAAATAGACAGGTAAGGATGAAGATAATTACTTTCCTGGAGTTCTGTCTTCACCAGGAAAATTCCCCTCTGGCCTCTAAATGCTGGGAATCAGGCCCCCATCACCACAAATATCAAGAGGGTATATTTGTCCTTTAGTTTCTGTGCACCTTACCAAAAGTAAAAAGGGTCCAGGTTGGGTAAGGACACTTGTAGATGTTACTTCCCATTAACAAGGCAGGGCATATTATCAGGAACTGCCTGTAGGAGCTAAGCACAACACCTTCCTTGAGCAATGGAGGTGTGGAACTGGCTTCTGTTGTGCACACAAGCAAGTGGACTTCACCTTTGCTAGGGGGGGACTGAAGGGAGTGGATATTACCTAATGGGAGTGGCCTGCTCCCCCCCCCCCCCCCCCCGTTCTCCTTTAACACTACCCTTTCTTCCTTATTTGGATGGAATGTTCTTCCAAACACCCTCCCCCAATAAAAACCAAGGTTCAGGGCATGCCTTTCTCTGTTGCCTGCCTCCCTTCCTTTCTCTTGTTCCACTTGTGGGAGCTTGCAGTTGAGGCAGAAGAATCATCCTGAAACACCCCCCAAAGGTCTAAATGTTTGTGTGTTTTGTTGTGCCAGTCCAATTCACCCTAGAGACTTGGGTTTTTCTAGCCCATGTGGGATGTGGGCTAAAACGCACTTCTACTAGGTACTTCAAACAACCAGTGGGACAAAAATTCAGACCCTGCACTTTTCCTACCTGTTTTTCTTCTTCCACAAGACAAAAGTGACCACAGCTCCAGTGACAACAGCTCCAAGGAGAATTACACCAGCAACAATTCCCAAGATGGGGATGGTGGCCTGAGGGGGTGGCTCTGGGAGGGGAAGGGAAGTTAGATGAGGGGATCTGGTCCCCTGCTCTCAGTCTCTACCCTGCTGAGGGTCTCCAGAAAGCCTTCTGCTTTCCTGACAATAGGCTCTGTGCCCTCATCCCCTCCTTACCCCATCTCAGGATGAGTGGCTCAGGCAGCCCCTTATGATGCACATGGCATGTGTATCTCTGCTCCTCTCCAGCAGGCACCACCACAGCAGCCCATTTCTGAAAGGTTCCATCCCCTGCAGGCCTGGTCTCCACAAGTTCCATGTCCTGGGTCTGGTCCTCTCCATCCTGATGCCAAGTCAGGGTGATCTCCTTAGGGTAGAAGCCCAGGGCCCAGCATCTCAGAGTGACATCCCCTTCAGGGATAGGGTGGTGAGTCACATGAGTCTCCGGGGGATCTGAGAGAAAGAACAGGGAAATTCAGACATTTTGGCATTTCCTCTTGGGCCACTGAAGCGGTGCTCACATGGCCATCACAATACCATCATGAGTAATGAACAACATAATTCAGGTGGGGGAGAGAGCACAAAACCTAGACACAAGCCAGGATACAGACCTCTGACACAATCTATTCCTTGGAAAGTTCTAAAATCAGATTGAAACAACCCAGTGGAAGAGGCTTCAGATCCTTCAGAGGGACTTCAGAATCTGATCTTGATAGAGGTTGGGACACGTGGAAAAGCTGGAGTCAGACCTCCCAGGCACTAGGCTGAAGTAGAACTGACTGTCCTGGATGCCAAGACTGGTGACAGGGACCTGGGGTCAGGTATTTACTGTCTTTCCCACCAGCCAGGGAGAGAGAGAGCAGATTCCTTACTTGTCCTCAGAGAAAGCAGCCTTCAGTTCCTCTCTAGTACAGAACTGGGGAATCCAGGCCCACACCCTCCCCTCTGGACTATGAGCAGGGTGGTGTTCTACAGTGGGCGCCATTCTCCTCCCCTCCTCCTGGGAACTGCTAGAGACATCTACAGGAGATGGGGCAGGTGTTCAGCAGCTGCTCATACCTGTGCGCTGCAGGGACTCCTTCCCTTTCTCCAGGTAGCCTGCAAGACACTTCAAGCAATCTCCTTCCAGGTAGGCCCTTAAGCTCTGTGCAACACCAGCCGCTTCCCACTTCCGCTGGGTGATCTGAGCCGCCTTGTCTGCCGCGGTCCAGGAGCGCAGGTCGTCATTCAGGGCGATGTAATCCGCGCCATCATAGGCATACTGACTGTACCCGCGGGGAGGCGCCCATCTGTCCCCATGTCGCAGCCATATATCCTCTGGTAGGTGTGAGAGCCTGTGCCCGCCCTGCTGTCAGCCATGGTCCCGACCTGCCCACCCCGCGGGTTTTTGTCCTAAACTGAAATTGAAACCGGTTACAGTCCCCAAGGGCGCATTCTGGGTCAAGTCTCCGCGGGTCCCTCAGACTTGGGGTGAAGCTTAGCCCGGGAATCCCTGACTTCTTGGGACCATCTGTGAGGGACTTGAGGGGTCACGATGTCCCACATGGACCCAAGTCACTCACCGCCCGCGCTCTGGTTGTAGTAGCCTGGCAGGTTGTTGAGGCTCACTAGGTCACTCTGTGCATTGTCCTTGGCGGTCTGTGTCTCCCGTTCCCAATACTTGGGTACCACCTTCTCCATCCACGGAGCCCGGGGCTCCATCCTGGGATTCTCGGTGTCGCTGTCGAAGCGCACGAACTGCGTGTCGTCCACGTAGCCCACGGAGATGAAGCGGGGCTCCCCGCCGGGGCGGGACACGGAGGTGTCGAAATACCTCAGGGAGTGGGAGCCTGGGGAAGGGAGCCACTGAGACCACCCAACCAGGTCCCAGGTTGACTACCCAGGAGGAGAGGAGCGGGGTCCAGAGACGCTAAGGGGGCGGTGGGAGCAGAAAGGCAGGACATAGGGGCGGGAGGGTCGGGAAGAACCATGCTATGCAGGGGAGGGTCTGGGATGGGCGCGGAGGGGAAGCACCTTCCCCAGGTCCTGAGTGCTCACCAGATGGTTCCCTCGCTCCTCCCACCTGGAGGCTATTTCCCTCCCAATCCTGTGCTCACCCGCCCAAGTGTCCCTCAGGGCCAAGGACCCCAAGAGCAGGAGGAGCAGCATTGGGGGCTCCAGCACCCTCGTCCTGCAGCTCTGTGGAGATTCTGCGACTTGGAGTGGGCGAGAGGGGGGAGGTCCCTGTGGACTTTAAAATTCAAACCGCAGTGACAAAGATTGGCTTCTTTAGGAGAAGACGACATGGGAGTGAGAACTGTGGACCAGTCAGGAGTGTCCAGGCAGAATGACCTGGCTCTGGTTGGGAGGAGAAAAGTGAAACTCCCTGGAGACAGGGATTCTCAGCGCTCCCTGTCCACACCCCAAGCACAGCTCTAGACCCTGAGAGCCATGCCCAGGGCTGGGAGTTTGCCCTGAACCCTCCTCCTTACTAATCATTCTTTGTCTCACCATCCCTTGATTTCTGCCTCAGGGTGTAAAATCAGCAGTTCTCAATCGTTTTGGTTTCAGGATCTTTATATGCTCTTAGAAAGTAATGTGCACTCCAGAGATAGTTAGATTTATGTGGGTTATGTCTATCAATATTTGCCATATTAGAAGTGAATGCCATTTTCCAGATATTTTATTCCTCCTGAATATTAATAACTGATTGCATGTTAAATAATTGCATGAAAAATGTGCGGCACTCTTTGAAACAGTAGTTTCAAAGAAAAATAACTTTTCCCAAATTAAAATATTTCTTAGGAAAAATGGATCATTTTACTTTTTACAATTTTATTTGTCATCAGAGAATGCTAGATATTCATATTTTCTGCATTTAACTTGTGACTTTGGTTGAAACAAAAAAAAATGTAGCCTCACACAAATATTTATAAGCGGAATGCTTTTAATAACGTTTCCAGTATTCATCTTTGATACTACACTAAAATGATACGAGTGTTAGCTTCTTAAAAGTTCTTTTCCACAAGAACAATAAAATACTGTCATTGAATAGTCCATATTTTATCCATTAAAGTCTGTGGATGTGTCTTGTACATTGAATTGGTCTTGTGCTAATACATGATATTTTTTAAAGTCATGCATTGTTGGACCAAGCTATATAGACCTTCTAGTGTTAACACATTTAAGTAAAATTAATCAAGTGGTCTTATGTTGATTATTTTGATATCACCACAGATTTCCCCAGAAAGTGTTGTAAGTACTTGGGAGTCTGTCAGGTTGATAGTGGTGGATGCAGGTTTGCCCAGATTTTTTTTTTTCCTCTTGAGAGCATACATTTTATCATTGAATATATTGCTGTCAATGGATTATCTCAACGGGTCAGGTTAAGGTCATGTTTTAGAACATTGGCCAAATATTGAAGTGTAATTAAACCTCCCCTGTCATTCATTCTTTTAATCAGGAATGGTATTCCATAAAGATGACGCTAGTAAACCTCACTAAATGGTGTTTGTTGACACAAACTCCCTATTGTTGAATGTAGTAGGTGTGTTTTAAGTGTACTTCCCCTTTTTATCAAATAAGTGTATTTATAATGTGCACGATGGAATGACAATTTAATAAATTTAATGATTTTTCATACTTCAGGACATATTTAAGTGAACTGGAATGCCTTCCCTTCCACAGTTAAAAGGTGCTCAAGAACACAATAACTATTATTGCAGTTTGCTACCATTAATTCCACTTTGCTGAGTTTTAATTTATTTTAAATAATGTTTTAGTGATATTATAAAAAATTTTTTGATAATATGGATCCTGTGCAATAGTCTAAACACCTCTGGGGGTTCCAAAAATGACACTTTGAGAATTGCTGCTCTCAGTAAACTGTGGAGAGATCCCAACTGGTTCCATCCTCTTCCCTTGATTTACTGCCACTACTCTAGATAACTGCTAAAACATGTAGAAAGATATGGTGTTTGTGAACAAGTAGTGAAATTATGCAGAAAACAAAAATAATTTCTTAGAAATTTAAAACTGGTCACAGAAATGAATAAGTCTATAGGTGATTTGGGCAATTAAAATAGTACCAGAAAGAAGTCATATACCTAGTAAAAAAGTTAAAGTTGGACTAAGAGCTAGGGTGTCCTAAAGATATTTCAGACGTTTAGAGTTTCAACATTTTCTTTTCCATATTTCTATAGGATATGGCTAAATGAAGTGAGAAACAAAAATGATGGAGGATAACCAAGGAAAGTGATAAACCCAACCTGATCTTTTATTAAATTGGGAGCCCTCTCACCACAAAGCCATGAAAAGCTAATTTCGGCTTTACTATAAATTACTGCAAACTCTGAACCTGCTTGGAATGCCTGCCCGTGCCTTGAACTCACCCATGCCTGGCTCTCTGACCAGATAGCAGCCCTCTCTGAAACTTTAGTGACACCTCATAAATATTGGCCTTCCCTGGCCAGACAACGAACCTCTCTGAGGCTCTAATGGTCCTCATAAATTCTGATGTTGGAGCCAGCAAAAAATGTAAACTACCATTAGTGTGATGCTCGTCAGAGTTCTGTTATCTGTAACCCCCCCCCCCCCTTTGTGTAACTTTCTGGGGTATAAAGCTGGGCTGTAGGAAAGCTGGGGCTGCTGTCTTGTTCCTGCCGTTTTGGGAGGAAAAGGCAGTCCAGCCGTTCGAAATAATAAGCTTGCTTTAATTTGATTTTAATTGGAGTCAGTGGTCTTTTCTTGCGTCCTGGTCTAACAGAAAGGGGATATGTGAAATGTAGTTAAAAGGAGCCAGCACAAGAATGGAGGCCAAGTGTGTTCCCCGGAGGTGAAGGAGATCCAGGGAGTCAGCCTCAATCCAGTTGTGAAGGCATCCAGTCCAGGTCTGGCAGGACTGAGAGTTCTAGGACAGGTGTCTTTTTTTTTTTTATTAAGAGAGTGAGAGAGGGGGGGGGGAGAGAGAGAGAGAGAGAGAGAGAGAGAGAGAGAGAGAGAGAGAGAGAGAGAAATTTTTAATATTTATTTTTTAGTTCTCTGCGGACACAACATCTTTGTTGGTATGTGGTGCTGAGGATCGAACCCGGGCCGCACGCATGCCAGGCGAGCGCGCTACCGCTTGAGCCACATCCCCAGCCCAGGACTGGTGTCTTAACAAAGACCAAATTGGTGGAATTGTATTATGCCTGAATGTATTCATGGAGATTTAGTCTGTTGGGCTGCTATAGGACAACACCACATATTGAGGAAATTATGAAGAACAGAAACTTATTTTCTCACTGTTAGTAAGGTTGGGAAGTCAAAGGTCAAGGCACTGGCATCTGGCTAGGGTCCTCCTGTTGTTTACTCATGTGGGACAGTTTCAAATGTGCAGGCTCTGAGGGGATTATGAGGCAGTCCTTACCTGAGTCCTACTTTTTTTTTCCATGTGAAAAGAGAAAAAATTTCATCCTCTAGGAGTGAGAAATTGGGAGGTAGAGTGGGATGCAAGAAGGGAGGAGAAAGTGAGAAATGCACTTTTGGGGGGGCAGAGAGCCAATTAACCTGGAAAATGGTATTTGGAGAGAGCAGTGCAGGGGGCCACTGAAGCCTGTGTTCATCATCTGAGGGAAAGAGAGGGAGAGAAGGAGAAATGTGCAGCATTCAGGCTGCAGGAGGAGGAGAATAACAGACTAGAATAAAATGCAACAAGTTTTTCTGGTCTAGGCATATGGATTATTTTTAACTTGTAACATACTATGGTTAAGATTTTGTAATTTTTCTGTATCAAAAATACATTATATCCATACATTACCTAATGACATGAAATGTGTTTTGATTCTTTGAAGCCAATGTCACCCTGATACCAAAGCAGATAAGGACACATCAAGGAAACAAAACTATAGATCAGTATGCCTGATGAACATAGATGCAAAAATCCTTAATAAAATATTAGCAATTGCATTCAAAAACCCATTAAGAAGATCAGTTCCATCCAACATTGCAAGGTTGGCTTAATATATGAAAATCAGTAAATGCAATGTATCACATAATAGAATTAGAGAAAAACATTACATAAACATCTCAGTAAATATAAAAAAATCCCTTTAACAAAATTCAGTACCTATTCACATTAAAAACACTTAAAAAACTAGGAATAAAAGGAACTTGTGTCAACATTGAAATTCTATATATGTCACACCCAAAGCTGATGCCATACTAAGTGGAAAACAATTGAAAGTATTTTCTTTAAAAACTGAAATAAGACACAGAAGTTCATCTCACCACTCCTATTCAATACAGTACTTGAAACTCTAGCCAGAGCAATCTGGCAAAAGATAAAAATTAAAGAGATAAAAATAGAAAAGGATTCAATATCCCTGTTTGCTGATGACATTATTCTATACTTAGAAGACCCCAAGGGAAAAAAACCATACTTTTAGAGCTGATAAATTCAGCAAAGTAGCTAGATTCAAGATCAACTAGCAAAAGTCAAACTATCCTAGACACCAATAATGATCCTACTGAGAAAGAAATTAGGAAAATTCCATTCACAATATCCTCAAACAAATAAAAAACTGTGAATACATCTAAACAATGAGAGATGTGTACAGTGAAAATTATAAAAACATTGAAGAAAGAAATTAAAGACACTAGAATATGGAAAAATCTCCTATGCTCTTGGATTGGCAGAATTAATATTGTCAAAATAGCCACATTACCAAAAGTGATGAACAGATTCTCTGCAATCCCCATCAAAATACTAATGATTTTCTCAAAGAAAAAAACAGTCCTAAATTTCATATGAAAGAAGAAAAGACCCAGAATAGCCGAAGTAATTATTAGCTATTAATCAGAGCAATGCTGGAGGCGTTAAAATTCTCAATCTCAAATTATAGTACAGATTTGTCATAACAAAACCAGCTTGATATTAGCATAAAAACATACAGGAAGGCCAGTGGAATAGAATAGAAGGTATATAGACTGACCTACAGAGATCCAGTCTTCCGATCCTTGACAAAGGTGGCAAAAACAAATTGGAGAAAACATAGCTTTTAAACAAATGGTACCTGGAAAACTGGATATCCATATGCAGAGGAATGAAACTGGATCCTTATCGCTCACCCTGCATAAAAATCAACTGGAAGCAGATCAAAGACCTAGGAATTAGACTAGAAGCATTGCAACTGCTAGAAGAAAACAGGCCAACACTCCAACATATTGGCTCAGGCATCAACTTCCTTAATAAAACTCCTACAGAGCAAGAAATAAAACCAGGGATCAATAAGTAGATATCAAATAAAAAAAATTTCTGCAGAAAAAGGAAACAAATAAGAGAATGAAGAGAGAGCTTGTAGAATTGGAGAAAACCTTTGACAGATACTCTCTGACAAGGGATTAATATCCAGAATGTATAAAAACTTTAAACACTTGCCAGAAGAAAAGCAAGTAACCCTGCCAATAAATGAACAAAAGAACTAAACAGACATTTCTCAAGAAGAAATTCAAATGGCATTTCATATATACATATATGTATATACCTATATCTATCTATCTATATCAGAGAAATACAAATCAAAACTCCATTGAGAGTTTATCTCTCACAATTATTAGAAGACCAATCATCAAGAATACAAATAATAAATGCTGTGGAGGATACGGGGTTAAGTGTACACTTTAAACATTGTTGTTGGGCCTACAAATTAATACAACCACTTTGGAAATTGGTATGAAGATGCCCCAAAAAGCTAGGAATGGCACCACCATATGACCAGTTATCCCACTGCTTGATATTTGTTCAAAATAACTAAAATCAGCATACTCTAATGAGATATGCACACTCACCACTGTTTACAGCAGCACAGTTCCCCAATATCCATGTTATACAACAGATCTAGGTATATGTCAACGGATATATATGTGCTATATATACACAGTGGCGTTTTACCCTGCCATAAAGAAGAATGAAATAATGTCATTTGTTAATAAGCTGATAGAACTGGAGAATATCATGCCAAGTGAAACACACCAGACTCAGAAAGTCAAAGAGCAAAATTTTCTTTCATATGTAGAAGCTGGAGAGGAAAACAAAGAAACAAACAAAACCAAAATAAAGAGGAATCTTTAGATCAGCCATCTCTGCCCTAGTCCTTCCACAGCCTGATCCTCTTCAGAGCTGCTCTGGCAGCCTTGCAGGGCAGCACAGCAGCGCCTCCGTGTGGCCATGTGGCTGAGCACAGATGATCTGAACTGCCATTTTTGTGTTAATTTGGGAGTCCTGGGTCTCCCTAGGGTTTGCAGCAACTGTACCGGGCTGTGTGCACAAGTTGGCGCTTTTATCCCATGTCAGGTTTGGAATTTCCAACTGTTACTGAAAATACAAGATAAAATATATTTCCTCCCAGTTGATCGACAGTGGACTCTTGTGCCAGGGAGCCTCCAAGTCTCCATGCCATAAAGGCAGGTTCCCAGGTTATGGATAAACCTCCTGAACAAAATGCATGTCCTCAATTCCTGAATGGAGCCTTGTACCACTGAATCCCTGAGACTTGTTCCCAGGTTCAAGGGTTCCCTTTACTGGGCCAGATTTTTTAACCTTAGTATTAGGTGGTAATTAGTAATGAGCCGTAGAATAAAAAACAATAATGTGGAAGGGTGTTAGGATGGCCTTAGGCCTGAGCCTAAAGCAACTCCATTTTAAAAACTCCAGTTTAACCTGCAGTCTCACTAGGCACACCCACAGAGCCCTCCAGTATGGCCTCAAACAAGTTACTTCCCCTCACCCTTATAAAGAGAGTGAAGCCCCTGGCAGGCTGTCCTGGCCTGATAAGAGGGAAAGGGGGGAAGATCAGGGTGGAGACCACCAGACCAGATGTTTCTGACCCCAGGGTAAATGATGTCACCAAGAAATCTGGTGGTAGCTGATAAAGATTGAAAGGTGGATCAAAAGCCCCCAAATTTAGTATAAATGATAGAGCAAATGAACAGGGATTCAGGCAGCCCAAACAAGGATGCACTCCAGCTGGAGAGCCTGATGAGGACGTGACATCCCATCACTTTTCATCGTTTCCTGAGCCTCTGTGTGATCCTCACCACTCTCAAACTCTTCTTCCTCATCTGGACCTTGGTGAGAGCTACAACTCCTCCTTATGACCTCTCTCCTCAACAGGTCATCTACTCCATGTCAGGAAAAGCCTGCCTTGATTCTGGACCTGGTCACCACGGTCTGAGTGAGTGTGCATCTGCTGGACATAAAGCCTAAGGCTTAAGACTTTTGAACTTAGCATGCAAAGGAAATGTCTGTCATTAGCCTGTCATGATTATATGTGTTTTGCAGTGTTTAGAATCAATAAAATAGAATTGTTTACTGTGAATTGATTATGTCTATTGCAGTGCCTAGCACTAAGTATTGTCATTTTCTTGATTAAGAACCCATAGAGTGAAATTGTATTGAGTAATCTGAGTGAATAAAACATTGAAAGGGGCAGAAGTGCATGGACATTCTTTATTTGTCCCCTTGACTGCATAAGTGGCAATTTTACCCCTGTGAGACATAGGGTCATGTGGTTTTCTTTAAATTGCCTTTAATACTAATGAACAGCAAAGTGGTGGTACACGCCTGTAATCCCAGAAACAAGGGGAGGCAGGAGAATGAAAGTTCAAAGCCAGCTTCAGCAATTTATGGAAGCCCTAAGCAACTTTGTGAGACCTTGTCTCAAAACAAAAACTAAAAAATGGGCTGGGATATGGCTCAATGGTAAAGCACCCCTAGGCTTAATGTCTGGTAACAAAAACAAAAACAAAACAAAAACCTAACATATAAATGAGGAACTCATAGGAAAAAAATAGGTGTACCAACCCAGAGAATAAACAGGGGCAAGCAAAGGGACAAATTAAGAAGTCCAGAAGGAAAGATCTTTGGGGAGTTCCTGACAGAATCTTGCAGGATCATTGTAAAGTTAGGAATTTATAGCCACAGGATTCTCAATGTATATCAGAAGAGATTTTAGTAGCACAGGTACATTAAGGTAAAGTTTGCCTGGTTGTAGACCCCATCTCCTATATTAACATAGAATTGACTTGTGGATGAAGCCCCCCTGAATGGGATGGTCACCATGACAGTTACCAAGAGGATCAACTAGGGTAAAACAATACCTTGCTCAGATTAATGAAGGTGGCAGAAGTTGGACCACTGTTCTCCTGGTGAACATCAAACTTAATGTGTTTGGAAGTAGTATCAAGTTTTCTTTGTGTTATCTGCAGAGAGATGGATGAGTCACTCTCTTTCTCCCTTGAGAGTGTTCTTTGCTTGAGCCTTACTTTCACTTATAATAAAATTCTCTTGCTTGTCTTTTTCATGTCTGACTCAATTTTATTTCATCAGGTGCAAGAATGGAGGCCTGGGGCTTCAGCTCCCCATTTGCTGTGACACAGATGGGGCAGGAGTGAGAGTATCCACAGGAGTGTTGTCCTAGGATGGTGAGGGAGCCTCCTGAAGAGGTGAACATGGGGAAGAAAGTGGGATGTTAAAGAAACGAAGGCCCAAGAAGTGAGGAGAATGAATCAGACCAAAAAAAGGCCTGGGAAGGGCCAACCTAGCAAACACTGTGAGAGGGGATGGGTCTGTTTGGGGAGAGGTTCAGGGTCTTCTGGCTGGGGTGCTGAAGGAGACCTCCATTTTTTACTAGGCTGGTCATTACACAGGTATTAGCTGTCGTCATCAGTAGGCCACTGTATGTTTTGGACAGTCTTCTGTGTTTCATGCATAGAGTAATTCACACACACACAGGGAAGAAATGGGAAAAGAAGTAGATGCAAGAGGATAATTGACTAAGGGGATCCCCCTCTTCCAGAGCCACACTCACAAATGCTGGGGTGCAGGCAGAATCAAGGAGAGGAGGGAAGAGAAGGCCTGTGCCTCAAAGTGAAGTGCCCAGCTCTCGTCCCTGATTCTTGGGTTCTGAGGGTCCCACTTATTATTCTCCAATGTCATGGTCTTTTCTAAGCCTACCCCAGTCATCCTGCAACAAGCATTGTCTACTTGGATGTCTTGGTTTGGTAAGAGCTGCTGCAGGAGCAGGGGGCTATGGGCTGGCAGTTGGCTACACAGCTGGCAGCCATGGAGCAGAGGGTCAAGAGTAGGTGTGGCAGTAGCTGAAGACCACAGGGGGCTACTGCAGACTTGTGAAGAGTAGGAGCCCAGGTGTCCACCCAGCATCTCCCCTGGATTCTGAGGTGGTCCCTCTCTTCTTCTCCAGATCTTCAAGTTCAGGTGTCCAACTACCATCCCTCTAGATGTCAAGGGTGGACTCTTCTCCAAGACACCAGATCAGGCACCCTCTTTGAGCCTGGAGGACCATCTCTCCACAACTCCAAGAGTCCAGCACACAAACGTCCTGCCTCTTCTTTTTTAGGACCTAAGCAGAAAAAGACCTGTTGCTACATTCCTCAAGCTTTATCCTCACCATTTCTCCAAATTAATGGTCCTGTGGATTTGAGTTTATTTTGATCCCTGCCATGTGCCCCCAGAGTTTCAGGGTTTTGTTCTGGGGATTCTCCTGAGGGATCCACAGTCTGCAACTGGGACAGGACTGTGAGATGGGAAGCAGCAGTGAATTCTTGAGCTTAGGCTGCTGGGATCATCCTGCGCCTGGTTAGGATCCCCCTCCTGACTCCAGGAGGCTGTCAACACAGTTAGTGGTCAGAACTCCTCCCTGGTCATGAACTTTGTGCTATGTCCAGAGTGTGGAGGGTGCTGTAGGGCTGCTGAGTGAGGGGTACCAGTTGGGAATAAAGCAGTGAGTAGCCCCTGCCATGCACATATGCACAAAGAAGACCCCCAGTCACATCCAGGAAAACTACCTGCCTTTCCTGGGCTCCAAGGAGATCTTGTCCTTGGATTTACTGATTCCTTGAAAAGTGTTTATCTGTCCTGTGCCTGGCTCTTACAATACATTAAACCAAAGTCAGGCAAAATCCCCTCTCCTCAAGGAGCTAACCTTCAGGTGGGGTTAATAAATAATGAGGTGACTGCAGTAAAAGGAGCATCAGAAAGTAGAGTGACTTAGAGAAAAGGAACAAAATAGGGATAAGGGAGATGGTTGTAATTATTTTAATTACAACCTCATAGTGGGATTGTAATTAAAATAATACAATAGTTAATGCCTCATAGTGAGGTTTCCTGATAGGTGACATTTGGTCACTGCCTGCACACATTCTGGGCTGTACTGAGCACCAACAGGCTGCAGCAGGAATGGGAGTGATCCCTCCCAGGACAAAGGGAAGACTATGTGACACAATCAGTATCTATGTGTGCATGTGCAATGCTGGTACAGCTCACTGACGACTCTATAGAACACTCTAGAATGTTTGTTACCAAATGGGGAGACAAACAGGCTAACATGTGAAGGGGGAGCTAACAGAAGGCAGATAAGGTAACTATTCACTGCGCTCAGAGCTCAGCCTTTGGGTGCAAATCCCCTTGGCCAGAGCCAGCACTAATAAACACTGCTTCCTGCTGAAAGTCTCAGTGTCCTGTCTCTCTGTTCAAAAATCCTATAATGGGCAGACTTCAGGAAGGACTTCCTATCTGTGATTCTGGGCAGAATGTTTTGGATTCCATGACAGCTTCTCTTTTGTGCCTGATGAATTCTTCCTGAAGTCCTGAAGTTTGGGGACACTGAAGTTCCTGGTATTTGGAGAAAGGTTGGGAGAGGAGGAAGCAAGCTGAGGAGGGGTTCACACCCAACTCCAAAACTAAGAAGCTTCTTAGTTTTATACCATCATATTTATTGATTCTTGATTTTCTTCTTGCACTTTATAAGTCTTGTTGCTCTTCTCTTGCCTACAGAGTTTTTTTTTAAAATTGTTCTTTCTAGTTATACAGGACAGTAATCTATTTTGACATAACACACATATGTGGGGTATAAATTCCCATTTTTGTGGTTATGCATGTGTGAAGTTACCTTGGTTTGTGAAATATAAGAATGTAGAAAAGGAATGTCCCATTCATTCTACTGTTTTTCCTATTCCCATGCCCCCTCCCTACCCTTCATTCCCCTTTGTCTAATCCAATGAACTCCTTTCCACTCCCATGTATTGTGAGTTAGCATCTGCATATCCTAGAAAACATGCAGCCTTTGGATTTTGGAAATCGGCTTATTTTACTTAGCATGATAGTCTCCAGTTCCACCTGCTTACCAGCAAATGCCATAATTTAATTCTTATTCATGGCTGGGTAGTTTCCATTGTGTATATGTACCACATTTTCTTTATCCATCCATCTGTTGAAGGGCATTTATGTTGATTTCATAGCTTAGCTCTTGTGAATTGAGCTTCTATAAACATTGATGTGGCTGTGTCACTATAGTATGCTGATTTTAAGTCCTTTGGGTATAGACCAAGGAGTGAGATGACTGCATCAAATGGTGGTTTCATTCCAAGTTTTCTGAGGAGTTTCCATACAGCTTTCCAGAGTGGCCGCACTAATTTGCAGTCCTATTAGCAATTAATGAGTGTACCTTCTCACCCAAATCCTCACCAACATTTCTTATTTCTTGTAATTTTGATAATGGCTATTCTGACTGGAGTCAGATAAAATCTCAGCGTAGTTTTAATTTGCATTTCTCTAACTGCTAGAGATGTTGAACATTTTTTTTTCATATATATACTTTTTTACCAATTGTGTTTCTTCCTCTGAGAAGTATCTGTTCAGATCCTTTGCCCATTTATTGATTGGGGTATTTGGTTATTTGGTGTTAAGCTTTTTTTTAGTTCTTTGTATATCCTGGAAATTAATGCCCTATCTGAGGTACAGGTGGTTAAGACTTTTTCCCATTCTATAGGCTCTATCTTCACATTCTTGATTGTTTCCTTTACTGGGAAGAAGCTTCTTAGTTTTATACCATCGTATTTATTGATTGTTGATTTTCTTCTTTATAAGTCTTGTTGTGGAAGTCAGTCCATAAGCTGACATGGAGGAGAGTTTGGCTTACCTTTTCTTCTAGTAGGTGCAGGGTCTTTGGTCTAATGCCAGGTCCTTAATCCACTTTGAGTTTCTTTAGGGTGAGAGATAGGGGCCTAATGTCATTTTGCTACATATGGATTTCCAATTTCCCCAGATCATTTGTTGAAGATGGCCTACTGAATTTGAGGTGTAATTGAATCTTACATGATCAGCAAATGCCCCCATGGAGTGGAGAATAGTTACCACCTGACATAATATAAAATAGAGATCTTAGTAGCCCTAAATAGCAACATTAATAATGGCTATGTATGAGAACAATGCACAATATCTTGTTTAAATTTGTAATATTTTGTTTTCCCCCCAAAATTTTACAATGCCAGGGCATGCTAATACAACTGACTTCAGACCTTACCATGTTCTATTGGTTTCAAGTACAAATTATATTTTGAATGTATTAAGTTTAATAAAATAATAATTTCATCTATTTCTTTTTCTTTTAAAATATACTAGCAAACTTAAGATTGCATCTAGGGCTCATAGTTGTGGTTCAAATTATAGTTTTATTGGATAGCTCTGTTTTAGAGCTTAATAATTGTATCTTCTGTGTTCAGGTCTGTGATTCATTTCAAATGGTTTTTGTACATGGTGTTGTTTTTCTCTTTGGGTCTCTTTGTTCACCTCTGTTTGTTAAAAGGATGATCCTCTCCCTTTGGGTTCCTTGAGTTCCTTTCCATCAGCTTGGATGTACATTTCTAGTTGTGCATCTTTATTCTATCCTAGTGATGTAGACTATCCTGTGCCAGGCCTTTGTTTTATTACTTGAATGCAGAAGTAAATATTGAAAATAGTGTGCATTTTCAAAGTGAAAATAATATCTTGACAATTCACAGTTTTTTTTCACTTGCATACTGATTATAGACTTCAGTTTTTTAGTTTCTAAAAAATAGGCTTCTTGATTTCAGTTGGAAATACATTGAATCAATAGATCAATTTTGAGAGAACTGATAACTTGTCAATATCAACTACTCAAATCCTTGACTATGGCACTTTTATTTAGTTTTTATTTATTTTCTCTTGATGATGGCTTATAGATTTTAGTGTAAAATGTTGCTGTTATGGTTTAAATATTAGATGTCCCCAAAATCTCACATGTGAGACAATGCAAGAAGGTTTAGAGGTGAAATAATTGGGTTATGAGAGTCTTAATCTAACAAATGAATTAATTCTGATAGGGATTAACCAGATGGTAACTGTACACGTAGAGTGTGGCTGGCAGAGATGGGTCCCTGGGAGTGTGTGTTTTGGGTATATATTTTATCTTTGTTAAGCAGAGTTCTCTCGCTCTCTCTCTCTCTGCTACCTGATGTGATGTCCTCAGCCATTTCCTCCTTGCACCCTCTGCCATGATGTGCTGCCTCACCTCAAGTCCCGAGGAATGGAGTCAGCCCTTTGTGTTCTGAGATCTCTGAAACTGTGAGCTGCCAAATAACCTTTTCATCATGTGATGTTGATCTTGTCAGATCCTTTAGTCAGCAATAAAAAGACTGACTAAAACAATTGCCTAGTTTTTAAGAATGAGTACCCAAATGTTTTATTTCAATGTTATTATAAATGGAATTTAGGGTTTCACCCCTAAAATATTACAATGCCAGGGCATGCCAATACAACTGACTTCAGATCTTACTGTGTTCTAAATTCATTTATTAGTTCAAGGAACTTTCTTTGCCTTAGGATTTTCTATGTATACAATCATGTCATCTGCAAATTAAGACACTTCATCATCTATAAATTGAAACATGGTCTTTTCAATCTATATTCTTTTTATTTCTATCTATTGTCTTAAGATTCTGGCTGAGATGTTGAGTTACAATGTGTAATAGAAGAGGTGGGTGTCGACACACTAGACCATGAGTTATGGTTTGGATCCTGAATGTCCCCCAAAGGCCCAATATGCCAAAGAATTGGTGACAGTCTAATGGATGAAACCTTTAATAGTGGGATCCCACATAAAGAGGCTAGTTTATTAGGGGTGTGCCCTTGGACAAGTGACTGAGACCTTGGTCCCCTCCTCTTTCTCTTTGTTTCCTTGCATCAGTGGTGAAGGGACTTCCTGTCACATGCTTGTGCTGAGGTACTGTGCCCCCACAGGCCCAAAGCAATGGGGCCAAGTAACTAGGCACTGACACCTCTGAAACAGTGAACAAAATAAACCTGTCCTTGTTTTAGTTGATTGACCTCAGGTGTTTTTTTCACAGCAACACAAATCTGACAGCATATCTTAAATAAAAACAGCACCATATCTTAAATAAAAAGCACTTTCATCACAAAATACATTGTTAGCTGTAGATTTTTTAGAGATGCCCTTTATCTGAAGAAGCTGCCTTTTACTCCTGGTTGGCTAAGAAATTTGATCAAGAATAGGTTTTGAATTTATATAATGCCTTTTCTTCAAGGAGATGGCCCTGTGGTTATTCTCCTTATCCCATTAATATGGTGAATTAGTATTGATATTAAATATTCATCAAATGTATAGTCTAGAATAAAACTAATTTCATCATAATGTTTAAATTTGATTTGCTGATATGTTGTGGATTAATGAGAAATGTTAGTCCAAAGTTTTCTACTTTCTTATGTGAACAATATAAAATTCAAATAAATGTATACATGTATGCAACTATCATCACAGTACAATTATGGAATAATTCCATTACCCTAAGAAATTGCTCCTGCTCATTGCCCTGCCCCCACTTCCATGGTGAGGCCAATACAAATCTTCATTTGAATTCTATGGATTTGTTTCACTTGACATTTCATATAAATGGAAATATATAGTCTGTGGTCTATTCTGTTTGGCTTCTTTCATTTAGCATATTGTATTTGTGTTTGTGTGTGTGCACGTGCATGCACATGCACATGCATGCATACTCACACATACATGCACAGTGCTGGGAGTTGAACCCAAATTCTTGCACAATGCTAGGCAAGCACTCTACTACTGAGCTACATCCAGCCCTACCATAATGTTTTGAGGTTTATACATGTCCCAGTATTTCATTACTTTTTATTGCTGAATATTATTGCATAGTATGGATATACCTCATGGGGTTTGTATCTGATTACCAGTTGATGTGGTATTACAAATCTACTATGAATTTTATTTTGCTAAAAGGTATAGAACCATTTAGGTTATCTATGACTTCTATTGTGTATGCAGATTCATGAGAGCATTTCAGAGGATATTTCCTAGAAAAAGAAATATAATGCCAATGATTCATTATATGTAATTATATATTACTATATAATTCTAAGTTATTAGATACATGTTTTCCACACCAAATCTGTCCATTGACTTTCTTTCTGTGTTATTCCTCCCTCTGCGGTGAACCAGTACCACTATTAGTACCACTTTCATGGTAACTCCAACATATGACTTCTGCTTAATGTAACAAAATTTCTGGGTCTGAGACACTGACTGTCTAATATTGAATTTTAGTGAAATCCTTCTTTCACCAATCTCACTGAAAAGCAGTATTCCTGCTGTCTGAATCCCAAATCACAGAGCAACAAGGAATGCAGCCTTCTTCTAATCCACCATCTTGACCATCCCATAGATGACTCTTTGCTGAGTTACCCCCATGTCTCTCAGGGGAACACCAACACCCCCCTCCACACTCCCCACCAGAGGAACTAGCTCGCCAGCCCCTTCCTCCTCAAACATCTTGAGTCCACAGGGTACTTGCAGTGAGACCTTCACAACTGCCTCAGTTTTGCAATGGTCTTTTGCCCTGTAATATTTGGGGTTCTCAACCTGCTTCTCATTGGTTACCCCAATTCTTTTCTGGCCACTTTCTCTGTTTAGCCTTTTCTGAACCTCTATATTCCACCCCAGATTCTTGGTGACTAGAGGAAAAGTCTTCTTCTTCTTCTTCTTCTTCTTCTTCTTCTTCTTCTTCTTCTTCTTCTTCTTCTTCTTTAACTTTATTTGGTTATTTTTATGTGGTGCTAAATATAAAACCCAGTGCCTCATACATGTGACAAATGTCCTACCACTGAGTCACAACCACAGCCCAAAAGAAAAACTCTTAAGATATTGATGGGGTTTTGGCTAGAGAACACTCTGGTAAAAATCTAAAGATCTCTTGATTTAAGCTCAGATTCTGCAGCCCTTAGGCATAAGTGTTGAGGCCTTCACATCAGCCTTTTGGGGGAACAAAGCTTTTCACTGGAAGTTAAGGGATTCTTGGCAAGGGTGACACCCCTTAGAAACTTAAGTGAATCAATTACGAGATTTTGGACCCTGGTGCCCATTAGAATAAGGACTTCTTCTATTCCTTTTACCTTCTTATCTTTATCTCCAGAACACAGAACATCATGGAACCCTCAAGGGTCAGAGGGTGCCCTCCATCTCAAGTCAAGATGCCCTATTTAATGCCTGTTTGTCTCTCGTGTTTAAACAACAGCTTTCCTTACTCCTTAGCTGCCTTCCTGATAC
Organism: Ictidomys tridecemlineatus; assembly: GCF_052094955.1. NCBI lineage: Eukaryota > Metazoa > Chordata > Mammalia > Rodentia > Sciuridae > Ictidomys > Ictidomys tridecemlineatus. The sequence continues at coordinate 117,544,319 of NC_135484.1, forward strand.
TCTGTCCCTCCAAGGCTTGCATCTGGAGTGTCAGCTACATAAGAAAAACTGGTTTGAGAGCAGAGGGGAAAAAGTGTCACTTCTAAATTTAAGCTTCAGTGGGACCCAAATGGCTGTTTTCTCTTTACTTGTACTCTTGGACTCTGCTCTCTCTTTAAGTTATTCTCTAAATGATGATTGCACAGAGAAGGAAAATGGAAAAATCCCCTCTGTGCAAGTTTTCTTTTTCTTGAGAACCTTTTCCTGAGGTCCACTCTCTGTTGGGACTTCATGGGCTTCTACAGTCTTTAAGTATTTGGATGACTCTAATTCAAATAGAACCCTGATCTGATGGATGTTCCATGTGTCTCTTTACTAGTGTAATTACAGGCATGTTATTTTTTATGTCTTTTTTTAAACTCATTTTTTTGGTAAATTCACCTTTGTTCCATGTACCTGAATTAATATATTTTTGTTCTAATGAGTCTTGTTTTAATGTAACTGAAGTTTTTTAGTCCTATGTGTTATACTGCTGTCTTTGTTCAGAGGCTAATTATTCAAAGGTGAATTCTCAAATACACCAGAAAAGGAAAGACCCCTGTAGGACCCCTTCACATGGTCCTAAAACAGAGAATAAACAGTGATGATATTGATATAGATCTCCCTCATGGCTGGACAAGTGGCCATCAGAACCATTGATTCAGTGTCCAGGTGTGATTGATGGACCCTGTCCCAGCCATCCCCAACTGTGCAGGCCTCCTCCAGGTCTATGCCCTTTATTCTACAATATATTGATCACTGTCACACTGAGGACATCTGTGACAGGGTTTGTTTTAATTTCTGAAGGGTTAATTTGACATAAAATGTGTAATAAACACCTATAGATCTTTTGTCAATTATCTGTGGGGAGCATATACATGGCAAAAAGCTATGTAATCCCCTATTTACTATTTGATTTCATGTAGGTTTGTGCACCCCTGTCTATTCTATACTATGTCTACACACATGGTGTGTCTATGCATCATTTATATGCTACCCAAACTGGCTTATAGACATATGATCTAGTTTAAAGAAAAATTTTTAAAAAATTGATTCAAATGACTTTTAGTTCTAATGTCTTAAATATACTTTTAACAAAAGATCAATATAAATTACCCAGAAATATAAAAGTACAAATGTCTTAAAAATTACTAATCCACATGTTTTTCTAGGTGGTCAGTGAATTAAGAGTGTTGGTTTCTATAAAATGTTTAAAGTATTGTGTCCAGTGCTTTTAATTTTTTTCTTTGTCATAAAAAGGTGGCTTGAAACATTAGCATTCATTTTCATTGACAATCAAAAGTTAATAATTAAAATGGTAAACTAGATTTAACATAAATGATATAAACATTTACAAACGTGTTTGTTAGAGAAGATATTTGATTAATTTGCAAAGTTAAAATACAGACCATCAACTTCTAAATATAATCTCAAGTAGTCTTGGCTTATTAGCTTCTTTAACAAATATCTGTAAAGTCTTTTAAGTCATCTTTTTTATAACTCTGGCTCTCTTTATGGCATATAATGTTCTGTATCTGAATAAAGGTAACCTGTCATCAATAAGTGATTTAAAAATTTTATGTCACTCTTTTCAGTGGGATGTAAATTTAAGTTTATATATATTTTTCAAATAGTAATAGGAGAATCTGATTCATTGAAAAGTTTTGACTATGTGGAACATAAAATTATTTTGTCACTTATTTCCACAAAAAAAATTAAGAGTGCTCAATTCTGCTCTCTTCCTGCTTCAGATATAATGTCATGTTATGTGAAATTATATTCAGATAGGCTCAGGAAACAATATATGATAACTTTGTAGAATCATATTTTAAAAGAGGCAAAGATCAGCTTCAAAAATAAAAAAATTTAGGAATCTTCAAGAGCCTTGTTTCACCTGAGATATGACTCTGCCTCTCATCCTAATAAGATGAGACAAGTTGAGATGACTCCAAAGTAGACTAGAATTAAACTCATTTGAAGTTATGTTCATCTTCACAAAACTTGGAATGGGACCACCATTTGACTCAGTTATCCCACTCAAATGACTTAAAATCAGCATACTATAATGACATACCCACATCAGTGTTTATAGCAGCTCAATTCATAATAGCTAAGCTATAGTACCAATCTAGGTGCCCTTAAACAGATGAATGGATAAAGAAATGTGGTATATATACACAATGGAATACAACTCAGCCATAAAGCAGAATGAAATTATGGCATTCACCAGTAAAATGGATTGAACTGGAGACTTGCCGCAGCCCAGCTGGCTGGGCAAACTAACCAGGGGGTGACGAACAACTTGTGTACAGTGATACAGCAGGAGTGGGAGCCGTTTATTGTAGGACAGGAGGGGTATATATACATCACTGAATACACAATTTATCTTAATTAACATAAACTAGATACAGCAGTCAACCAATAAGGAATCTCTACACTTAATGGCTCGCTGGCATTACTTCTCAAACCACTCCCTCTGGCAAAATGCCAGGCGTCATCTTGACTTGTTTACAGACTCTAACAGAGACTATCATACTAAGTAAACAAGCCAACCTTCCAAGCCAAAGACTGAATGTTCTCTCTGATATGTGATGCTAACACACATGGGGTGGGGAAAGAACAGAAGTTTATTGGATTAGACAAAGGGGAGTGAAGAGAAGGGAGTGGGGAATGAGAATAAGAAAGACAGTTGAATGAACTGGACATAACTTTCCTATGTTCATATATGAATATCTGACCGGTGTAACTCCACATCATGTACAACCACAAGGATGGAGAGTCATATTCTACATATGTCTAATATGTCCAAATACACTCTACTGTCAAGTATATCTGAAAAGAACAGATAAAAAAGTTAAACTCATAAAAAAATATAGCGTATGTTCAAAAGATATAGTTTTGTTTTGGAGATTACTGAGATCTCAAAATAAAAGGGGATATAATACAAAATTAAGTAAAGGTTTTGGGTAAATTATGAAAGGTATTTAAAGTTTGTAAAGGATTAAAATAAAGAAAACTTTGTAAAGGATTTTTTATGTGACTGAGTTGATAAATATGTGGATTTTTGTAGAATAAATACATGGGTCTTTATGGAGGATTGGTGAAACTGGCCTATTGGATATTTAAAATAAAAATTTGAAGACAAAAGCCAATGAAGCAAAAGGGCAAAGGAAAAAGCAGTCAATATTTGACCCTTGCCCTCTAAGGTCAGCTGGGACCCAGGGAATGATGGGAATACTCTAAGGGACATCAACTCTGGCAAGTCACCTGACCTCCTGATCAGGGAGCTCTGAGGACCCTAGAGAACAGGAAGCAACCAGTGAATATTCTGCAGAGAATTATTGGAGAAGGAGATGTCCCTGATGCTTCCAAAGGAAGCCATGAGTGGTCAGCAAGAGTCTGACCCATCCTGGCAGATGAAATGGCTGGTAGAGGAAAGCTAAAGAGGCCAAGCTTCTTCTCACAAGTTCCCAAGAGTGATCCCAGAGGAATCTCAATGGCCCTGAGTGTAGTACAAGGTCTATTTTTGAACAATTTAGTCTTAAGTCCTGGCCGTCAAGTATAACCAAAGCACAGCCATTACATGGACATTTAAAAGGAAAGACAATCTTGGGATGTATACTTGCATCAGTCCTCCTAAAAGCCAGTAAACTAGGTGGTTATAAAGAAAGGGTTCTTGTGCAGGAGAGCCTAATAATTACCACAAAGGACTCTAGTAGAGTGACAAGTTTGTCCTGAGTCCGTTTGAGCCTAATCTCACAAATTTACCAAATTTCCTCACCTCCTACATAAATAGATTAGACCTGTGTTTCTGGCTTTCAATCTCGCCCCAAGCACAGCATCCATCATAGCTAAAAGGGCTATACCACTCATTCCTCTTCTAGTAGGATTAGGAATAACTGCTGGGATGGATACAGTGATAGGAGATTTATCCACCTTTCTCTCCCGTCATCTAGATTTATCTAAAGATCTTTGTGTTAGTCTAGAGGAAACAGCCACAGGCACAATTACCCTGCAGAACCAGGTGGACTCACTAACAGCAGTCACTCTCCAAAACTGGAGATAATCAGATCTATTTACCACCAAGAGACTGTGTCTCTTCCTGGAAGAAAGATGGCATTTTTCTGTAAACCAATCTGGTATAGTTAGAGCTGTAACAAAGAAATTAGCAGACTGTCCCTCCAGGATTAGGCAGCAACCTTCAGATTCATAAGAATCATGGTCAAAATTTACAGTTGGGTGTTTTGGTGCCATCCTTGGTGGGATTCTTTCTGACGTTCCTTCTAGCTCTGCTGCTTGGATCCTTCCTGTTAAATCTACTGTCACAGTTGATCTCTTCTCATCTAGAGGCTGTCAAACTCCAGCTGGTGCTGCAGCAGGGCTTCAAACCAATCCCACAAATGGACCCAAATGCCCTGCTGTGTCTTTTTGACAGGGCGAGAGGGTCATGGTTCCCAATTAGGCAGGAGAAGGACCTCCAATGTGCCTGAATCAACTACAGGAGGTGAGACCTCCAGCTCCTCAGCCACCCAAAAAGAATTTTGGGATCATGTCTCTCAGGGGAAATGGGGTAGGAGTTTAGGGGTGTTAAGATAGTGGAAGGTAGAAGAAAAATGTGGGTTGGAGTACAGTATGGCTGTGTTATGGTAATAAGTCCCATTACCATGACAATCTCTGCTCTGGAGGGCTTATTGCCCATAGCAACTCCCATCACAGGCTCTGTATTCTAATTAGATGCAAATAAAGTTCCCATTGGGAACCAGCAGGACTTATTCTTCAATCATTCTGTGCAGAGAGAGGATCAATGCACAGCTCAGCATGTAAGAGAAACTCACCAGACATTGAGACCTTGGGTCCTGCTCTAGCTTGGCCCACTCTGCTCTACTTTCGAAGTGTTACTTTCCCTTTCCCTTTCAATATATCTATGCTCTGTTATTTTTGTTTTTCTTGCTCACTTGTTTGATTGGGAAGCCAAGAACCTGGGCCTCATCTGGACATCCCACTAGTAACAGTTTTGAGTCATGATTTTTGGTGGATTGTCAGTGATAGGGATTCCTGGTCTCCAAGACCACATTTATTGCTTTTCAGCAGTGATTGATTTACATCATAATCTTAATAATGTGTGGGTGGACCTAGATCTTCTACATTGTCCTTTCTAGCCCTTATGCCTGGTGATTAGGTCCATGCAAAACAGGAGGGCTCTTACATCTTATCCAAATGTTTAATACTATTAGTATTAAATACATATTCAGTATTAGACATAATCACTATTCTGTAAACTGCCCCTTTCATCTTCTCTTAGAGCAGTTATTCAGCAGAGAACTGAAGAGGGTATTTTCTTTTGTTTTTGGAAAGGTCTCACTTGAGTTATGTATATTTCCTTTCTTCCATCTTGACCAGATTCATTAGAGTCCTCTATCTCTTCCTGTCATCCTGGTGTTTAATACGTCACCAGATAGAATAAGATTCTGTAAACTGCCTCTGAGAGCAAAGATGTCGTTCAGGATTTGGCTTGAAGGTGTACTCTGTCAGCTTATTTCATAAGAAGTTTTCATTTTCATCATTAACCCAGGGAGGTGTGGGGACCTCTTAGGTTTCTGACCCAGAATGTGCCTTGGGAGGAGGAAGGTAAGGTAGAGGAGAGACTGTAGCAGGTCTTCTTTGGCTGGTGTTTTGGGGGGTATAAAGATCTCATCTCTAGTATCCTTACATGGCATATGAGCTAAAAGAAGACGGTTTTCCATGTCATAATGAAGGGCACAGTCAAGATGCTAGATGAAATACTGAATAAAATTCCGGATGAAAGAAGTTTAGAAACTTGGGCTAGAGGTGTAGCTCGGTGGCAGGGTACTTGGCGAGCATGCCTCGCTTGGATCGTCAACATCTTAAAAAAAAAAATAAATAAAAAAAATTCAGAAGTCTAGTCTTGCTCTTGAGTCCTGCTCTGCTGTGCAACTTCCTAGTCATTGCTCCGGGATGCAATGACGCACTTCGGCCAACAGATGGTGACAGAGACCGAAGTTTAAGCTGTTTTTCTTGGGGGGGGGGGGGGCGGCGGGGAATCCGCGTGGAAACCCGACTACTCATAGGGGCTCTCCCCACGCAGCCTTTGCCTCTCTCTTCTTTCTCACTTTACATCAATCTGCGAGGTTCTGACAGCGGTGACGGTGGGATATGGAAAACCAGGGACAAGAGAAGAGGTGATGGGCAGCTTTCCAGACCAGCCCTTGAAGCCCTCCTGCTTCCCGCGGACCCAATTGTAGGGCGTCAGGCTAAGGAACAAGTGTATGACCTGGGTCAGTCCGCGCATCCTGTAGATCCTACTGTGGTCCCCCTAGAGCTGAGCTCCACCCAGGCAGGAATTCGGCTCCTGCGCCGGATCCCCCACCTTTTCTCCACTAATGTATTATCATCACCTAGTGCAGTCCCACTGAAAAAACATTTGTTGAATGAAAGAGCGAAGTAGAAAATTGAGGCCATGCTCCTCTAAACTGTTTATCTGGGTTCCTTCAGGCCCTTAGTGGCAGGGCCAGGTCTAGAGCTCAGGGTTTTTGATTTCTGGTTTGGTTCTCTTTCCACCAGTTTGTATACTCCCATCGTATTTCCATTTAGACTCTTTTAGTCCGAATTATTGAATGAAATACTTCATCCTCCCTTAGAGCAGTTATCGAGAAGAGTACTGCACAGGGTATTTTTTGTTTGTTTTGTTTTTTGGAAAGGCCTCACCTGAATTATATATTTTTCTTTTCCTCCATCTTGACCATATTCATTGGAGCCCTATATCCTTTGCTGTCGTCTTCCCCAGATGAAGAATTCAGGTTCTACATCTTAACTGAATATTCATCTTTCACCTGAAAGTTTATGTGTGTGTGTGTGTGTGTGTGTGTGTGTGTGTGTGTGTGTGTCCATGTCCTAAGATTTTTCTTCTTCTTCTTTTTTCTTGCATCATAATTTGTCATAAAGGTGGAATTCATTGTGATGTATTCATACGTGCATGTAACATAATTTGGTTGATTCCCTAAGGGTTTTCTTAACTCCTAGAGTATGAATCCTACCAATCTGAGAGACGACCAGCATTTGTCTTCTCTGACAAAATGTGTTGCATATTCTATAGCAAAAGGTGGGGTCGGAGTCAGAATTCTCTGTTTGTCTCTGGTTCAGAAAATATTTCGAGCATGTGATTTGAGGAACAGAATGGGCACTACATAGAGGAAACTTCTTGATGATGTGATACAGTTTGGGAGACATGAGTGCATGGCCTTGAAAGGGAAATGCATGGTGATTTTTTATTCCTGATTTCTTTCCCCCTGCTTTACTTCTCTTCAGTTTCTGCTCTTAATTACACTTAATAAGGTTCTATCTCCTTGTTATTGAGAATATAGCCAGGTGCAGTGGCACACACCTGTAATCCTGGCAATTTATGAATTTGAGGCAAGAAGATCTCGAGTTTGAGGCCAACCTCAGCAACTTAGTGACATCTGCAGCAACTTAACAATACCTTGTCTCAAAAATAAATAAATAAATAAATAAATAAATAAATAATAATAAAAAGGAATGGGGATGTGGCTCAGTGATAAAGTGCCCCTGAGTTTAATCCCAGTACAAAACAAACAGATAACCTTCCAAAAAACAAACAAAAAAATTGAGAAAAAGGGGGGAACTAGAAAAAAATACATAGTTTGTCTTAGAAGAAACAACAACAAAACCAGAAAAAAATGCTGTGAAATTTTTCATATTTCTTTATGACTTTTATAAAATGTGACAGCCATATTTTAGGGTAGAAATATTTGATCTAATTACCATTAGGAAGACATTACTCTGTTCCAACTACACTCTCCTTTTTCTTCAAACACAGGACGTACTTGCCGATCATGCCTGGCTTGGATTGCCAACATCTTAAAAAAAAAAAAACAAACGTTCAGAAGCCTAATCTTGCCCTTGAGTCCTGCTGTGTTCTGCAACTTCCCAGTCATTGCTCCGGGACGCAATGATGCACTTTGGCCAACAGATGGCGACGGAGACCTCTCTTGCCTCTAATGCTCTTCTCTGAGATCTTAACACAATTTAAAAATACCTATTTGTCACATTTGTTCAAATCTAAGCTCCATGAAGCAGGGACTGTGCTAGTTTTTCTTCTATGTTACTTTGTAATCCATGGTAGAGTGGTAATGGGAGGCCAAATATTTTATTTAAAAAATATTGTAGCATGTGTATCCCAATGGAATAATACACAGCAGAGCAACTCTTTTATCTGTATTTTCAGCAGGTAGAGAAACACATTTTAGGCATTCAGTAAATTGTTATTAAATCCATATTGAATTGTTCGCATTGATTTTTGAACATTTCAAGTTTGAAAAAACCAGAAAACCAGAATGCTATAGGTAATAGGGAGGGGACAAAATCAAAAGGAGACTATGGACAGGATTTCCTTATCTAAACCCCAAGTTTATCCAGATACAATAGTTGTACAAGGAACATGTCTGATTAACCAGCGTTCTCTGTTCTCCTCAGTGGATTTCCAGTCCTTTGCCATATGTGATATATAAAGAATGAATAAATTTGCCAAATTAATTAATTCAAAGACTGACATGAAGATTTTATTTGCTTAATAAAAATTTAAAGGAATTACTCAGTAATTCGTTAGGAGACTGCAACTGAGGGGGTTAAAATATGAATGTTTGTCTCATTTTCAAACATTATAAGTACTGTGAAAGCACTTGTTTTCTTCTCAGAGAGGAGTCTTGCTGTGCTGCCCAGGCTGGTCCTGAACTTCTGGGCTCAAGCCATTTTGCTTCAGTCTCTTAAGTGGCTGGGACGACAGGTGTGTGCACCTGGTTTGAAAGCTCTTAAATCAGTTAATACCTATCATTAACTAAATTCATATTTGATATTAATATTATCAGAAATTAAAATTTGTTGTTATTTGCAGGACAATTATAGTGTATTGTGGTCACTGTCACTCTTCCAGTTCCATAGATATTCCTCAGGCTTGTTCTTGGTGATGTATTTGATGGATTTACACAAGTTGTGTTTTTTGAAATTATGCGATTTCATTGTTTCAATATTTTGTTCAAACGTTATTAATATAAATGATTAAAGTATTTATATGAAGTTTAAGACCGATAATCAAAGGCACATATTTAAAACAAATGATAAATTGTGATGTTGGGCAAGTTACTCAGACTGAAGCATGGTTTCCTTATATGAAAAGTCAGATAATAATAATCACCCTATAGTCTGTTCAGGTTACTTGTGTCAAGATATTTTAAATGTGCCGTGTCAGGCACATATTAAGATTGAAAAATAATAGTTGTTATTGTTTATACTAATAGAAACAATTGTTATAACTGTAATAATGATTACATATCTATTCTTCTCTGGATTAGATTTAGAATTTGAAAAACTCTTATTAACTTTCAGCTTAACCTGATCTACTCCCTGCTAATGTATGTCACCTTCTGGTTGCTGCTGGAAGTGGGGTTTCAATAGGCTCAGAGGTGTCAAGTCATCCTTGTGCAGCTATTTCCTGAAAGGCTTCCTCTGAATGCCATGTAAAATACATGTGTTATAAATAACTCAGTTGATTAAATAACCCAGGGAACATTTCTCAACTATTTCCTCATCACAGTCTCTGTTTTGTCCCCTTTACAAACACATAACATGGCTTTGTCTTGGGGTTCTAGCTCTTTGCCAGGATCTGTAATTAATATGTCATATCTATAAAATTTTATTTTCTCTGAATATCAATGGTGTCAAAGAGAAAGTATCTACCTGTTAAAGGTACAATGACTGAGGCTAATAGAGATTATGTAATCTGTCCAGAGTAAAAAAATCAATAAATTCTTCAACCGTGATACAAATACATTTTCTTTAAAATCTGTTTCATTTCATATTTTGTATCTTAGTGCTCGTAGTGTTAAGTCAGGGGGAAAAATGAAGAGCTCTTAGATAATAATTTTATGTCTCAAGGAATAGTATTCCACTTCTTCCTGCCTCTGGCATCCTTAGCCACCATAAAACCCCAAACATCAGAAACAGAATTTAAATAAATGTCACAAGAAGACATGCCTTGAGTCATGTACTTGGTTCTGAATCTTCCTAACATATCTTCAGCATTTTACAAAGTTCAGTGATATTTGAAGATGATCTACTACTAGACACTTAGTAGATGATCAATGGATAATGTTTCTACAATTATTTTTTTTATTTTTCATTTATTTAGTTTTTAGTTTTTAATTTTTCTTTTTAGATATACCTGACAGCAGAGTGTATTTTGATATATTATACATACATGGGGTATAACTTATTCTAATTAGGATCCCACTTTGAAGTTGTACATGATGTGGTGTTTACTGGTGGTGTATTCAACAGGAATATTTTTTTGAGTTGAGAACTTTCATTAAAAATGTTTACCTAGAGACAAATGAGGACTTAAGTCATAGGGTTGATTGGTTTATTCCTTAGGAACTGTCCAATCCTAAAATTCATAGGAGATTTCCTACTTTCCATCTCTGTGAAGTGAAATGTCAGGTCAATTGGTAGCAGTTGTGCTGAATGCCAAGTGCTTTTGTTAAATTGCTTCTGTTCCACGTTTGAAAAGATGACTGTGATAATCCCCAGGACCCCTTGGAGAGAAGCTGGAATTGTGATGGTGGTTCTCATGGTGCTGAGGACTCCCATGGCTAACAGAAGAGATTCCCCAAGTAAGTGCAGGACAGCTGCTATTCAGAGCCCAGATTTGGAAATAATTTCTTGGGGGCTCTGGAGCTTAAGCTTGGGTCTGTTGTATTTTCAACAAACCACAGGTAGAATTTGGAAGGACTCTTACAAGAGTCCTGATTTCTCCTTCTTAGAGTTTTGCTAGATTCCTTTTTTCGACCTCTGCAGTGGAAGGGAGCCAATATCTCTAAAGGACTTTGGGATCTCAGATTTGGAAGAAAAAGACAAAGTACATTTCTATACCAGACACAGTACAAAATGCAAATGTGGTACTTGAGAAGCATCAGGTAAGTTAAAAGAACTGGCCACTCTGAGGATTTTTCTGGGCCCAATAGTATTCATCTACTTGGGGCCTTGGGATCAGACAAATTCAGACCAGAGCTATAGTCTCTGGAGCTTCAATACCTGAAGAGCACAATTAATCACCCATGCCTTGGAGGTAAGCAGTGGGGTCATGGAGATGACACTGTGGGACTTGGGAGGAAGAATGGGATAAGGACAGGCAGTTAGTAATTCTGGGTTAAATAGGACTTGATTCATCATTGATGGTGAATGGGTGTTATGACAATGGTTAAAAGAAACTCCAGAATTGATATTTATTTTGCACCCATTAAATCCCAAGCCTGTAGTGATAATGTTACATCAACTGTCACACTCGGTCTTTCTAAAACACACACACAGATACAAATTGATGACTCTGCGTTATGTATTATTATAGTGTATTTTAAACTAATTATTAGGAAAATAACACAACAGATATAATAACACATGCACAACAAAAATTACAAAGAAATATCCAAATAACCACTAATCAAGTTGAACATATGTGAATATTACCAATTCTCCAAATGACTTCTGTGTACTCCTTTCCAACCGGACCCATTTTCACCTTCCAGAAGTATGTTATATTGTTACTCTTTTAATCCTTTTTTTTGCTCATTGTTACAGTTAGCATATATATGAATGTATACTTAAACAATATATATTAATATTTCCTCCTCTAAATGTTCTATAAATGCTGTGCTCTGTCTTGCTTCCTTTCTCAATATTATGTCTGAGAAGACTTGCCACAAATCTCTGATGCAACATTCATCCATTTTCGTTTTTGGGTAGTATATTCTATTTTATGAGGGCAGAGAAATGTAGTTAAACTGTTCTTATGTGGATGAAGGTTTGGGCTGGTCTTACTTAAAAGAAAATGTATCCTGGAATCCTGGAACCTTTGGGTCTGCATTCCTCTAGACTGAAATAGATACTTCAATTGGAACGTCTGCCTATCTTCAATCTGACAAGACAAAGTCCAAATGTTATTCACATTAGTTGTCTCATGAGCTGTTCATAAGAAAATCTAATTCTTGACAGTTTTTGGTATCTTAGACTATTTAATGTTTCCCTGTCTTGTAAGTGTGTAGTGTTATGGGAAATTCAATTCTTTTCCATATTTATCTTTTTCTCATTTATTTCAAAAAGATAAAAAATATACTTCAAATCAAGCACATCATCAGTATGTGCTTTGCAAATATTTGTATTTTTGGCCTTGTGTAAGTCTTTTAATGATGTCTCTTGATAACAGAAGCTGTTAATTTTAATGAATTGAATTTATCAATCTTTTAAATTTATGTTTTGTGCTTTTAATGATTTAAGAAATCTGTCACAACTCCAACATCATGAACATTTTCTCTAGTTTTATCTCTTAACAGATTTGTAGCATTTCATTCATACTTAGGTCTATGTTACATATGGTGCAAGAAGTATGCCCAATTTCTTCTGCTCCTTCTGATGTATATCCATTTATTAGAATATCATTTATTAACAAAAGTATTCATTCCTCACTGACAACCTGTTGTGCCACCCTTGTTGTAAATTTAGTCTAAATGGATGCATGAAACTTATTTTGGAATACATTGTGCCATTTATTTGTCTATGTCTGTGCCAAAAACATGATGTTTAATCATTAGGACCCTTTTGATGTATCTCATAAATTTCATTATATTCCCTTTAGAATTCTTGTATATTTTTATAAGATTTCTTCATAATTTTTCATGCCATTATAAATGGTGTAACTAACATTTGACTTCACATTTGTTGCTCATGTATATGTAGAATATTTAAAAATGGATATTGTATCCAGCCATTTGCTGAACTCTCTCTTCCATTAAATTCTTTTAGTTAGTTAGTGGATTATTTAGGATTTTTGTTATTTATAGATCCAGAATATGAAAATTCTGGCAATTTTGTTTCTGTATTCCAAACATTATTCTATTATCTTCCTTGTTTGGCATTTTTAACTTTCTCCAATAAATGATCAATGCAGGATTTGAGGTAGAGAAATCACTTCATTCATCCTGGGAATAAAATTCTGAGGGTTGAGAGCAAATTTTATTTAGTCACTGGTCTGTGTTGTGATGTCCCTTTACCCCCTGTCTCCCTGAACCAAACACAGGGTTGGTTAGGATGCAAATCTGAGCTAAATTTAATGTGGCCTGGTTCTCCTGCAGAGGATTTTATGTACCAGTTTAAGGGCACATGCTACTTCACCAATGGGACTCAGCTAGTGAGGCTCGTGGCCAGACAAATCTACAACAATGAGGAAATCCTGCACTTTGACAGTGATGTGAGGGTGTTTGTGGCTGTAACAGAGCTGGAAATGTCAAGTGCCAAGAGCTAGAATGCCCTAAAAGAACCCTGCATGAGTATCGGGCCCATGTAGACACCTTGTGCAGACACAACTGTTACCAGACAGCTTCCTTTACTGTTCAGTGGAAATGTGAGTTTAGGACTGATCAAAGTGTGCTCACCTCTAAACTAATGTGGGGCAGGCAACTTTTGGGATTTTTAGGATTTTGGTAAGCTTGGGAGGGCATTTGAATTCACGGGAAAATCTGTTGAAAGACTTGGCAGGACAGCATTGGAATAGTGCATTAGTCAGCTTTGAGTTACTGTAATAAAGTGCTTGAGATAATTAACTTAAATAGAGGAGAGGTTTATTTTGATTCACAGTTTAGTCCATGGTGGGTTGATAGCACTGATTTTGAGCCCATGATGAAGTAGCACAACATAGTGGGGCAATATGGGGGAGGAGAGCATTTTTAGTAAATTATATTCTGTGAAAATCACAGAGTGTACATAAAGCAAGACAACTCGGATATCATTAGGCAGAATAATCTTAAAGGACCATGATGGTATATGCATTGCTGACATATATATTTATAAAAGGGATATTTTATTTATTTATTTTTTTATTTAAAAATCAATGTATACTATTGGTACTTATTTATGAGGTACAGTGTTGTAATTCAACACAATGATCATAATCAGACTGGGGAGATCAACATTTCCATTTACTGAAATATTATCATTTGTATGTATTGGCAACCCAAACTCTTATGCTCTAGTTATTACAAAGTGTGTAATTAATTATTGTAGACTACCCTTTGTTGAGCTGTATAACATTAAAAGTACTCCCTTCCAAGTATGTTTGATTCCCATTATTCACCCTCTCACTATTCCTTTCCTAGACTGTAGTGATTTCTATTCTACCCTCTATTACTATGTGATCAACTTAAAAAAAATCTTCCACAAATGGGTGAAACCTTTGGTATTTGTGGACACTAATATGTGCTGTTTTCTCCACTTTAGTATCATAGGAGGAACTTAAGCTCACATGAGATCCTCTATGCTGCCTCATTCTCTGACATTATTTTTTGCTGTCATTTATCCTAGTGGAGCCTATAGTTACCATCTCTCCTGTCAGGACAAAGCCCCTAAACCACCACAATTTGCTGATCTGTTCAGTGACAAATTTTTATCCTTGACAAGTTAAAGTCAGATGGTTCCGGAATAAAGAGGAAGAGACTTCTGGAGTTGTGTCCACACCACTTATTCAGAATGGGGATTGGACCTACCAGATTCTTGTGATGTTGGAAGTAATACAACATGGAGATGTCTACACTTGCCACGTGGAAGACCCCAGCCTCCAGAGTCCCATCACTGTAGAATGGTGTAAGTGTCATTTTGTTGATACCAGAGGTTCAGCAGAAAGAAGCACAGGCAGGGAGGACATTGGGTCTTGTGGGCTTGGGGTCCCTCCTTTCATCTGCTATTGGACACATTCATACCTTCTCTCCTAAACAACCCCTAGTGTCATTTCTGAGCCTAGAGTCATGGAGGCCTAAGATCTCAAGTCAAAAGGAAAATGCTGAGTATTGACCTCCTTTCTTTCCAAGATATTATTGCTTTATGTAACCTGATCCCCAGGCTGAGATTCAGCTGGGCAGTATATCTTCTGCAGGGGTGAAATTTTGGACTTTGACATTAAGGCTGGTGTTTGGGGATGGTCTCTAGATTTTCAGATAGACCTACCCTGGGGACCCACTCTCCCTTTCCCCCAAACCCTCATCCACCCACTGTTCTCCTGGGGTCTCTGCATGCCCTTCACCCTCCTCTGTTTGGTAGTGGGGCGATTCTGTCTCTTATATCTTGGGTTGGACTCCATGCTTCTGGACGAGGACTCTGTGGGATGTGGGGACAGTCACTGATGCACAGGCTTCTATTTCCCAGGGGCACTGTCAGAATCTGCCCAGAACAAGATGCTGAGTGGCATTGGGAGTCTTGTGCTGAAACTGATCTTTCTTTGCTTGGGCCTTCGTATCCACTTTTGGCATAAGAAAGGCAAGTCACCTTTAGAGAAAATGGGGAAGACTGGTGCTAGGACTAAGTGTTTCAGTTGTAACTTTACTTATCTCAGTGAAAAGGGGGAGCCATACTAGGGATAGAAGTAGATTGCAGAAATTAGGGAGGCCATGAGTCCTTTTTATCCCAAGTCAAGTTTGCTTCATCACCGAGGACAGTGGTGGAGGGTGACTTTTAGACAGAGAAGCTCTCAGTCCATCCTTACCTATGCCAAGCCCTTTTTAACATGTGACTCCCTTAAAGATGCAGAGTCCTTGCTCACTACCTTCAGTGACTGACAAAGTGACTTTGGGGTGATGCCACTTGATGACAGTTAAACCTGAGTGCACATGGACTGGAGTGGGAGAAAAGAGCAATCTGGAATTCTTCAAATTTTCTTTTGGAACTTGAGACATAGAGACAGAGAAGCAACTCTTCTTTTGCCCAGGTTAAGCAGCTTTTCTGTCCCTTTCTCTTTTTATTCTTGCTGATGATAGAACAACCCAAAGCTCCACCCCAAGACAGAGCCCTACTCCTCTTGCCCAGAAATGTGACACATGTAAGATAGATAAAGATGTTGGTTGGGTTTGACTGGACACCCTAATACACTTCAGTTACTTTGTTCTTGGCTTCATGCCACACTCTTTCTCATGTGAGTTTGGTTGGAGGAAAATTTTGGAATATTCCACATGTCTCTGCAGGAAATTTCAGGGATTTTTCTCCAGAACAACACCCAAACTTTGGCATTGAGTGAGGCTTGCATGATGCTCTTAGAGCCCCAGATTACAGAGTGCTGCTAAGCTGGATGTTAGGTGAGGTTACAGTTCCTACCTTTCCAGTTAAGTATGTGACTTGTGCTTCACCAAAGCACTTAGACTGGTGATGGAACTGGGGCTGTCTTCCACATGCCCCTGCAGAAGCTTTGTGTTCACTTTAGCATGGTATCCTCTTTAATCAGATGCCAGGAGAGATGGTGAGGAGTAGGTAGTTGCACAAAATCACCCTTAGTGTTCTGACTTACAGAGAGGCCCCAGGGGTATTGGGCAGGGGGCTGACTTTCTCTAGGGATATAACTTATGACATTTTTTCTCTCTCCTTCAGGGCTCATGCACTGATTCTAACATGTTTCTTCCTGTTACCCCTGTTTCATAGTCTACTGCTGTCTTCACCCTTGTGCACAGTTCCTAGCCTCCCTTCTCTCAGGCCTGTGAGGAATCCACTTCTGCCAGCCCTGTCCCCCATCAAGACCTGAGTCCCACAGTGCCTGAGCAGCAGATGCAAGGCCTTTTTCTTCTATGCATGCACACACACACACACACACACACAGATTTTAGTTGTGATGCATCTTTACTTTATTCATTTATTTATATGTGGTGCTGAGAATCCAATTCAGTGCCTCACACATGCTAGTCAAATGCTCTACCACTGAGCCAAAACCCCGGGGCCCTGGCCCTCTTCTTGTCCTGGTCTTTCCTGAATTTCTGTGACTACTTTCCACCTGATGCTTGGAGCTCTTCTCCCTGTGCTGCCTGCCACATCTGTTTGGGCCACGAGTACTTTCAACATGTTTCTGATCTTGTCCTGTGTTTGAAGACTTCCCATGATTTAAATACAAATTCCTTCATCTTTCAATGTTTTTTTTCAAAATTAAATAGATTTGTGAGTCCCTTGTGTTTCTGACTCTGATTGAGTAAAAGTGGTGGTGGGAGATACTGACACAGAAAGGACCAGATTCTTGGGGGCTAGTTCAGTGGTGCCCCAAAGGGGAGGACACTAGGTGAAGTCATGTGTCCCTATACCTGGTCTAATTCAGGTGCCATGTAAGAATGTGAAAATGTATGAAAACATTCAATTGTCTATCATCCGGGGGCTTGGAGGTTGGGGTTTTGTGAGTCAGTCTTTCCTGGATTCTGCTGCAGCCTGATGCGTTTTACGTTGCTGAGCTATAGGAATCATTTTGTGCCATCATGTTAATTAACAACACCTAACACTATAAGTTAACCTACTCAACCCACAAATGTCTCCTGGCATTGTTGACTATGTACAAGCAGGCAAAAGACAATGATTTTGGGTTGCATCTGAACTACCAGATTATATACTTGCCAGTAGGAGTTTTATTAGAAAGTAATATGTTGATTGCATGTGATGGAAACTTTACTAATACCATTTTAAGAAAAAAAATAATTTTTTTGCATATAATTTAAAAGTTCATAAATTAATTTGGCTTCTGAAAATGCTTAGATCAAGGACTAAGATGAGATTCTTTTCTCCTTTGTTTCTTAGCTCCTTCCTTTCTCTCTGACCTTTTCCTCCTGTCTTTACTCTCTTCTCTCAGTGTGCTTCTTTTTCTACTCTGTAGCTCTTCATCTGTCTGTCTCTCTATCTACCTAATTTTGATCCTGGGGATTAAACCCAGGGGCACTCAACCACTGATCCATATTCCAAGTCCTATTTTGTATTTTATTTAGAGACAGGTTCTCACTGAGTTGCTTATCGCCTCGCTATTGTTGAGGCTGGCTTTGAACTCACAATCCTCCTGCCTCAGCCTCCTATATCTCCATATAGCTGGGATTACAGGCGTGCACCACTGCACCTGGCTGTCTCTTTATTATCATCCATTTTTCTGTATCTCTGTCCATCTGAGGGATCTTCTCTCTGTTAATATATTATATGATGTTTTTCTCAATTTCTTCCATTTGCATTCCCCCATGAACTTCTGTCTCACACATCTTTTATTTCTTACCTGCATTAGAATGTCTTGTTGTCTACCTCTTTTTTCTTTTCTTTCTCAATCCACCCATTGGCCTGTGCTCATGGTGCACATGGTCATTTCTTTCTGTCCTTCTATGGTCCATTATCTTTCTCCTTGTCTGCATTCCCTCTTTATGTTTATCTCTCTGCCTCTCTTTATCCGTCTTTGCCTGTGTTTCTTTCTCTCTTCCTTGTGCTCTCTGTGTTTGTCTGAGTACTACTTTTCCTGATAGTTCTTATTTTCTCCTCTGGAAATATGGGTATGTAGAGGAACATCTCAGACTTCCAGCCTATCACCTGAATAGCAAGAGACCAAACATGTCAACTCCAGTTTAACAATCTGGAGAAATCCCTGATAGAGTGACATTCCAATTTCTCAAACAATCATTTTAGCGATGGGATATAGAACTCTAAGTCAGGCATTAGTTTTGAACCAATTTCTGTGGCAGAAAGGGAGATTTTTTTCCTCAAAAAAAAAAAAATAAAGAAAAGAAAAGTATTAAGAACAAAGCAAGGCTGGATAGATGAGAACAGTAATAATGATAACACAATACTAGTCATATCAATTGTCATTCCCTCTATATATGAAGGTGTCCTTCTCTTTTTCTTTTTATACCCATTAAAAGTTTGTTGCTGAAGGAGTAGCTCAGGGTAAAGCCCTTTCCTAGCATGCATGAGGTCCTGGGTTTGATCCTCAGTCCCCAAACCCATGATGCTTCAAGTATAATTTTTGTAGTTTACATACAACTGAAGATTTATTTCTGCCATTATAGAAAGAGAATTTAAAATCATATCAGCCTCCAAATCCAAGCTCTCTGGTTATAGGAATTTATCTTTATTTGCTTTGGTTATTTTTATTGACCCTGTAAATTATGGTGAAAGGATAAACTCATCTACCTTCAAAACATGAGGAAAAAATAGCATAATAACAATAAAAGTATAATCAGAAACCACTTTTGCTCAGCATAAAGTGGTATTTGATAATCTGGGTGAAGTCAGTTTCCTGTTGCTTATTTATGCTGCCTATTACCAGATGAGGAGGAGGGAAGCCACTGGGATACAAATGCAGGAGCTTCTAGAATTATATGATAGAACATCCCACACTCATTTTCAACATATATCTGCTACAAGTATCTACTTTGGAGGGGTCATCAGGGGAAATTAAGTTTTCAACGTTAGGGCAGGTATTGATACATTTGAGATTTCATCTGTCCATGTAAGTCTGATGGTAAACATTTACAGTATGGATCCCCAGGATGTCCTGCTTCTTGGGTTTTTCTAAAAAAGAGATCATTAGTAGCTCAGGTTCTGCAAGTCCTGCATTATTTATGTTTAGTTAATCAGATCACATACTTTTGAAATGCTGTGTTCTATGGTATTCAGTAAATGCTCAGTAAATATTTGCTGGTTGCCCATGAAGACGGCTATTTCATGGGTTGGCTTATTCCTGGAATCCTTATACATTTTTATCATACACTTTGAAATCTGTATTGTCTCCTTCCCTCACTCATGATGGCAAAATTGTCTTGGTTATTTTTTCACTTTGACGCATATAGTGGTAGTGATGGTGGGGTAGTATCTCCATACAGCAGGATTTTATTTTTTATTTTTCAGCGTTAACTTTTGTGTTTTTATATTTTCCTGTTTGGGGATATGCAATATATTTTTTTAATCTACAAAATATTTCATTCACTACCTCTACTTTTAACATCCTTTGTGTACTTCTAAACATCTAGGAATACTAGATATTTCAAATAAGGCCTTAAATTTGTCCACTATGTACACAGTAGTGTTGAATAAACTACACACACGTAACAATGGTTACATCTGAAAGTGTATTCTAAGTAGGACATTCTGGCCTAGAATCCTTCATCTCTTCCAGTTCTATTTCCTATGTCACATGTATCATATCTGAGTGTCATATAATGTGATATTACAATTTCACTTCCAAAAGGCCCTTTCAGAAGACTGCCTTTCTATGAATTTTAACGTAACATGTACAAATGTGTTAGTTTACTAACTCTACTCTTGTTATACATTGGCAACTTCTTTAATATTTAAAGGCTAGATACTATAAAATCAGGACTCCTTTGTCCAGTATATACAGAACAGCAAAGACAAATGAAATGCACATTGCAGGGCAATGAGTAAGCTGAAATTGTCCAGCACACTCTAACCAAACACCTTTTACAACTTCCCTCCTGCCTCCCTCAACCAAGTGAACAAATATAGACAGTGTTCTGTTCAGAGGTGGTTTAACAATTCCAAGCACAGTATTTCCCATCAGTTTTTAAAAGCTCTTTACAAAAAGATTCATCCTACTACTTCTAAGTTCATCAAGCACTTCTAAATAGGACTAGATATTCCACATAAGAACCTGTCCATGATGCACCCAGAATTGGTAAATAAAATTGCACATATAACAATGGTTATAATTAGAGGTATCTTCTAATATTTTGTCCTGGAACCTTTTCATCCTCACTTTCTTTTCTCTAATTTTAGTCCAGTGGACAAGTAGAAGCATATGTAATGCTTAGAGCTGGTTGAACATATTCATATCCAAAAGTTTATATTTATAGAGGACAAGCTTTCCAATGAATTTCAACACAAAATGTACAAAATATGCTAATTTTACTAACTACTTGGTCATACACTCTTTAACATCTAGAGACTAAATATTGCAAAGTTGGAACTCCTTCTTCCATCACAGATACTAGATACACAGCAAAACAAAGTTCACAAAACATATAGAAAACTGATGTCTGAACATGTCTAAATATGAACACACGAACATATTACCCTTTGCTATTTTTCCCACCCTCCTCCACACCACTCAACAAGTACAGTAGTACCATCCTGCTCACAGAGGTGGTTTCACAGTTCCATTCCCAAAAGACAATATTTCATATGAATTTTAATAAAAATATATTTACAAAGTGATATTTTACTACCTCTATATTTAACATACAGTAGGCACTTCTAAACATCTAGACAGACTAGGAGTTTCAAGTAAGAACTCAATTTGTTCAGTGTGTACACAATAATCTTGAATAAACTGCACACATGTAACAATATTTCTAATTCAAAAATGTCTTCAAAATGTGACTATTTTGCCCCTTCATGGACCCACTGGGCTATAATGCTCAAATTTTCAGAAGACAATCTTTCCTAGGAATTTTAACACAAAATAGACACAATGTGTTTATTAATTCTACTATTGTCATAAACTGACACCCTCTTTATCATCTAGAAATGATGAGATTAGGACTCATTTGTCCTTTATATACACTGCATACAGAGCAAAGTAAAACAAAACCCACAGACACAGGAACAACCCTTGCCACATGGGCATGGTGCTCCTGAGGAGCAGCTAACAATCTGCACCACTCAACAAAGGATTTGGCTATTTCCCCCCAAATCATATATAAAAAGGGCTGGGGATGTGGCTTAGCAGGTAAGTGTTCCTGAGTTTAATCACTGGCAGGAAGAAAAAAATCTTTAATACTGTGTTTTCAACAGAAATAGCATGATTCATCATATAAGATCTTGAAGTCAATAATTTTGCTAAACTCTTATAAATCTCATGAGCCATCTTTAGAATTGTTTGCATTTCCTGTATCACATTTATACTGTCTGTTGAAAAGGTTGTTTTGTTTTCTTCCTTTTCTGCTATTTTAGTTTTGTCTCCCTTTCTAACTCTCTGTAATATTGGGAGACACATTCAATAAACTTCCAAGAGGGTGTTGCTATAGCTGCCATTCTTGTTTCATTCAAAACCAGCCTATTTTGAAGTTATTATTCTAAGGCTTTCTCTTGATTATGCAAAAGGAAAGAGAAAAATGATTGTTTTCTAATTTCTATTAACCAGAGAAAGCATGTTAAAAGAGGGGTTCACTAAGATATCCTTTTCATTATTAATTTAAATTTTATGTGGACTCAGAAGACGACTAATTCTTCAATGTTGCTGAAGTCTTTCATTCAGTGATACAATTAAATACCCCAAAGCCATGTTCTTAAATGTAAAGCTCAACAAAGGAGTTCAAAGTCATAGGTACTGCAGAAGAGGGAGTTGAACTGCCATCAAGGATTTTTTCTTCTATTCAACTGATAGACATGGCATATTGGTAAAAGATCAATGACAGAGCAAAATTTTCTTTAGCTGATTAGGAAGATAAGAGTTTATTACAAGGATTAATATAGCTCAGAGAATTCCCCTAGGAATAGAAGGAGCTGAATAAGGCCACTGAAGAAGCCACTCCCTCTTCTCTAACCAGGGAACCACATTGGTTGGGACGGCCACATGGGGAAGCCCCTCCATTTAGTGTGCTGCTCTGATCAATTTGCCCTGGTAAAGGGGACTTGCTGCATGTTGCCTCTTTACATCCCTAAATTGAGTTATCAGATATGAAGATCTCTCCTCATTTTAATACAGAAAAATAAGGTAATTTTTCAGCTGAAAGAACATCTAATCATGTTTAACTCTCACCAGAATGCTTCTGATTAGTCAATCTAAATGATGCCAAAGGTTACCCAGGAAGCATCCTCTTCAGCGTTGCACCTTCTGGAGTCAGGATGAATGCACTGGAAGAGGTTGAGAGCTGTTTGATTCCAACCCAGTACATATAGGAATAGGGCACTCTTAAAATTGTTTTCACTTCTATTAGTAGCATAAGTAATTTTCAGATCAAATCTTCTTCCATGGAAATTATGAGTGATGGTCTTATTCCAGATTAAATCATGTGCAAATCAATGGCTTTTTGGCCTAACAGGCCTTTTCTATTTAATGTAACAACAACCACTCCAAAATAAATTCAAGTTAATCTTTTCCTTAAAACTCACAGAGCATTAATTTAAATTTAATTCTTTACAAGAAATAATTGACTTGCCTTGTCTTATTCTCTATTTTAATATATTTTTACGATTTGTTTACTTTAATAAATGATGTCCTTCTTCCTTTTTCATCTCTTAAACCATAAGTTCTGGTCTCAGTGGAGTCAGCATTACCACAGTGTCCCTTTGAGTCAGCTGTGGCCAGAAATTTTCAGAAAATAACAGAGTAATCCAAGTAACTTCCTTCACTTTGTCTTTTTCTGTGGTTTTACTCACTCATGAAATAGCATTCTTTTTGTTTCCCAATTAACTTAGGTATCTTGTCTCTCTATTTTTTGCTCTCATATGCAAAGTTGGTCCCTGCTTTAGGAGTTGCACTTACTGTTCTTGTTAACTGGAGTGTTTTGCTGTAGATTTTGAATAGTTGGCTTTTTCTTGTCAGTCAAGTCTCAATTTAAATAGTATATATGAGACTAGCCATACCTACTCATTCCTTCAATTATGTTTTTTTTCCTTTAGGGAGCATTCACTACCATCTAATTTGAAATATTACCTGGCTCATATTATGTAATGAAACAAATAACATATGTAGACATTAATCTCACTAAGACGTTAACCCCAATTTTAGATGACACCAATCACTATAATATATTAGGAAAAAATAAAATAAGAAGAAAGAAATGAGCATTAGAGATATGTGGGACATTATCTAATCATCTAATATAATTAAAATTGTTCTAGAAAAAAGTGATAAAGGATGCAGGAAAGAAAAAGTTAAAGGCAGAGAACTTTCTAAAACCAATTAAAGACAAAACACAGGTTCAAGAAACTCAAATTCAACCATAACATAGGCAACAAAAATATGCCTAGAAATAGCATGAATAACTTGCTGGAAACCAAAGATAAAGGAAAAACTTTCAATTGATGAGAGGGAAAAATGCATTAAAAAATAAGAGTTAGAATTACCTTTCAACAGAAAGAATGGAATCCACAAAACAATGAAAAACATCATTAAAATGCATCAAGAACATCTTTGGCCCCCCAAAAAACCTAGAATCCCAAAATCTTCTAAAACATTCTTTACCAGTAATGCTCAGAATCTTTCTGTTCTGGCCAAGTTGGAACACAGCCAACTATAGTCTCTCTTTCCCAGTAATCATAATGAAAAATATTGAACAGAACGTGTAAAGAGTCACCTATGGACCTTGAAAAGTAACTGGTAGCAGGAGGGAAGTGGAACCTGAAGAAATGGCAGTCAGGGAGGGGGTTCCTGGTTCTTTTCTATTTTCTCTCTTGGCTTTGATGGGGGTAATTGTGGTCATGGAGCAGACAGAGAAATCTCCAAAGGCACTTCCTGTTTCTATCCAGAAGATTGGAAAGGGGAAAGATAAAGAGAGTATGTGGGAAATACACATTGTTTGTTTTTGCTTTATTTTCTTTTTTCTTTTTCTATTCTAGCTCTGTTCTGGGCATGGCCAAAACTATGAAGCTGCACTCAGTTTCTGTAATGGAGGCATTAAAAACCCTGAGAGCAAAACACAATTGATGACCATAAAAACTGTGATTTACAGAGCTTGTGGGTATTTCCACATTATTTTTCTCTATTTTATTTTGCCATTTTGCCTCAAAAGCAGCTATAATTGGGAACTATTACTAGAAACTACTTTGGGAGAAGCTTATCTTTCTGGACTGAGAAACTAGTAAAGGGACCTATAGGAACTGGAGTGTGTGGAGAAATGGCACAGAGGGGAGAGTCATTCTATGAATTCTTCATCATAACTCTTCGGTACCCCAGGCTCCCCAAGCTGCACCTGATTGGCACAGTCTTCCAACAGCTCACCAAATGCATGAGCAAGTGGGCTATGAAATAAACCACCATCCAAGTGCCAGACAAAACACTGAGTGCCATATGCTCAGGGCAGGTAGAGCAGCATTGCAAAGGATTCAGAAACTATACTGACATCAATACTACCATCCACAGAGATGAGACAGAGCTTGCCTTTTAATCCTGATAATGTTAGTTGCCTGCTAAAGCAAAAATTTCAACATTCTCCAGAGGATTTATTAGGACACAGAGCCCACATAAATATTCAAAATGTTCAGAATATAATCCAAACTTATTTGGTACACAAATAATCCTGAGGAAACATGACCACTTCTAGAAGTTTTTAGCAGGGAAACACACCACATTAAAAACATGGAGCTGGGTGTAGTGGCACATGTCTGTAATTCCAGTGGCTTGGGAAGCTGGGAAAGGAGAATCACAAGTTCAGGGGCAGCCTCAGCAACTTATCGAGGCCTTAAGCAACTTAGTGGGACCCTGACTCTAAATAACAAATAAAAAACTGACTGGGGATGTCGCTTAGTGGTTAAGTGTCCCTGGTTTCAATCCCCTATATCCCCCTCAAGTGTAATTTGGAATAAAAAATGACCTAAGGAAAATAAGAAATCACTGACAGATTCAATAGCACAATGGAAATGACAGGCAAAAGCACAAATTATTTTGAAGATGGGTGAATATTCAGTATACAATTGGTAAAACAAAATGAGTAATAAAGAATTGGACAGAGATTCAGGGTCATGTGTGACAATATCAAAAGGTCTAATGTTCATGTCACTGGAGCCCCAAAGAAGAGACGAAAGGTATTAGTTGCATAAAATGTTCTTGGAAAAGAAATAATTCCATGTTCAAATATAGAAATTTACAAACGGAATAATCTTAGTGAACCCTGTAAAACAAGCACCAGAACCATTCTAATCCAATTACTGAAGATTAAAGATAAAACATCTTTAAAAGAGACAGAGAAATATGATAAACTAGATAATAAGTAAACAATGATAGCAAAGTGAGATGACTGAGAAGACAAAACCTGTGGTTCCCCATCAGGGAAGCCAGCTGGGCAGGTTGCAATGCCAGCCCAGGGTGAGGGAAAGCCCAAATGTGTGGTAGAGTCAGGAGAAGATGAATACCAACAGCAGTTTTGGGGCTATCAGGGATTGGAATATCCTTTAATTACCTTCTTTATTAGGTCTTTTATAATGACTATAATCATCCATAAGCATGAAGACTCAGTGATGCAATAGGGTTAATGAGGGTTGTCATTGGATCTTGGCAGTAGAAGGGCTGAAATATGGTCCCTCCACCATGACATTGTGGTCCATGTGATGTCAGCTGCAGTTGCTGTGAGAGGTTATGAGGAAATCCAGACTCCCTCCCTCAAGCATGTCTTGTCCTGCTACTCAGAACCATCTTCAGGGCCCATCTGGCCTATGCTAACATGTAACCTAGGAACTTAGGGGTGTCAGCGCCCCTGGAGGCAGTCCTCAACCAATAGGGGTAAAAGACAATAGGTAAGACTTTTGTCCTTCAGGTGACAGGGAAGGTGTTCTCCCTACTGTGCAGCAATATTATCTCCATTGCCCAGGTAGTAATTTTAACAGCACTTCCCTTTTTGTGTGTGTTTCCCCCTCCTTTACCCTTTCCCTATCCTTTTCCATCATTTCTGTTCCCAATTAAACCACATGTACCTAAGTCCTTGTCTTAGACAGGGAACATCAGTTTCAGATGAGTTAGTTATCTGTGTGATCCTCATTAAGGGCCAGGCTAAATGCCATAGAGAAATATGCTTTACTTTATGTTTTACCAATAATATGGACCTATGCTTAATTTTCCCCCTCAAACTATACTTATTTCTTTTTCTAATATAATTTCTTATCTCAAGATCAGTAACAGGTTTCTAGTAACATTTATTCTTTTGTAAATTTGAAAAGATAAGAAATCACTAGTTTTTTAATATGACAGAGTTGTTGAAACTGTTGTCCTGCATTGCTTATCTGAGAGCCATGTGTCCCTTGTACGTTATTAACAGAACCCTTAAACAGAGTCTAGAAGCAAAGGAATAAATTATCAATCCCTTTGGTATTTTCCTATCAGTACATGCAAGATATCTTTTTTCACAATTTTACAACACAAGAGAAAACCATTTATTTAGATCTGAATCATTTGTTTATTCATTTTGTCAATATAAAACTTGAAGGAAAATGATTCATTCATGCTTTTAAAAATTAATATCTGTAAGAATGAAGTCTAAACCAAACAGATCTTCTGGGTCACAGGATACCAAACCCTGATTTATTATTTTTAAATGCTGCTTTCCCACTTTTTAGGTACTTGCTAAACCACTTCCCTCTTTCTTTCTTTCTTTACAAGATTTTTACTTTTCCATGAAGTACTCACCTCTTCCCTCTTGTCTTGATTTGTGTCACATGAGACCTGCCACTTCCAGTTTCAGGTCTAAGTTTGCCATTTGTAACTTAGCCTCAGACATCACTGGGGAGATTCATGTAGGATGGTGACTGTGGAACTGGGAACCACCCCTATTGCTAATCCCTTGCCTCCAGAAAAGGAGAAAACAGACTCTCATCAGGAGGTTGCTAACCCAGAACACTATGTAAAGCATCCTCTACAGAATAGATGGGCATTCTGGTTTTTTTTAAAAATGAAACAAGTAAAACGTGGCAAGCAAACCTTCTACTGATCTCTAGGTTTGATACAGTTGAAGACTTTGGGGCTCTATACAGCCATAGCTAGTTGTCTAGTTATTTAATGCCTGGCTGTGACTACTCAAATTTTAAGGATGGTTTTTAGCCTGTGTGGGAAGATGAGAAAAACAAATAGGTGGAAGATGTCTCATGACACTGAATAAACAGAAAAGATGAAGTGACCTTGACCACTTTTGTCTAGAGACACTGCTGTGCCTTATTGGAGAATCTTTTGATGACCACAGTGATGATGTATGTGGAGCTGTTTTTCATGTTAGAGCTAAAGGTGATTAGACAGCAACATGGACCTATTGAATGGGAAAACAGAGAGGCTTTTACACATATAGGGAGAGTATACAAGGAAGATAGAGATTGGTTATCAGTCTAATGAAGACACAGCTATTAAGAGAGACTCTACTCTAAAAATAGGTTTATGTTTAAAAAGAGGCCTTCTGAGTGTTCTCAAAGAAGAATGCCTCAAGCAATTGAGATTTGGGGCTGAGGCAAAGCCTATTCAAAAGCAGAGTGGACTACATTTAATTTTGATTCCATCTAAATGTAGATAAGATATAAGGAAGTCTCATTTACCTTTGTCTTGTACTTCAATGCTCATTTTTAAAAAATTTACAAATAGAGTGACTATCCCAATCAAAGAATTACAATCCACACAATCCCCCAGATTCCATAAATGTGTTCCTGGCCCATTTTGTATTAGCTTAGTAGAAATGTCATTACAAACAAGTTTTACCCATTGACAATATTCAAAAGAACTTGCATTTCTATACCTTAATAAGAAAAAAAAAGAGTTTTGTTCCATTGTATGCAGGGCATATTTTGCTGGCTTGAAATAGTATGATGCATATAGTTTTCTAGCAATTTTCTCTGTTTATTTTGACAGCATTATATTTACTGTACTCTGGATGATGGCTGCTAGATTTTAATTTATTTGTTTCTCTACTTGATAACACTGATGTTTCTGATTCCAGTTTTCCATTTATTTTACTTTTGTTTTTTGCCTCATGTAACATGGGTGAAGCATTCAGAAATGTGACACAAAAGTGGAATACATATTAACTTTGTGCATACTTTAATTTGGGGGGTTTTTTCTAACTACAAAAGTTTGCTAAAAATTTATACATTTCATTCAAACCAGTAGCTTATCTTTGTGTGATTTCCTAAACATAATTGTGGATTATAAAATGTAACAACATAATTACATTCCTAAGTAGAATTAGTATGCCTGATTTCATATCTTTATGCTATATTTTAACACTTTATACTACTTAGGTAATTTTGCTTTGGTTAAAAATGGCTCAAGTAAAAAAGCAGTCCCACTCATTTTAAGATAGTGTACAAAACTACAAATAAAATGTATACAGTGATTTGTATTTTAGACAAAAATATCACTGATATATTCTTTTTGAGGATTTTCCACCTCTTCTAAGAAGAACCATCATTCAGAAGTTATATGGTTCTAGTGAGGGGCCATGGGGAATTAGAAAATATAGAGATTCACACATCCATATTTTGGAGATAAAGCTGAGATCTGGTGGAGCATTGCTTTCTGATAGAGAAGCAGATCTAGAGAGTTACACCAGCAATCTTTATTTATATATGTCTCCTTCTATGCAGCTTTTCCACAGTTGCAATCCACACTTGCAATGTGCAATGTTAGGAGCTTTGTGCAGTGCTCAAGAGGATACATTGTTTAAAATTACTGTTAAGCCAGCAGGCTCAGAAGTAGCAGAGCTGGTGAAACATTGTGGTTAATTAGCATGAGAATTCCTCTATTCTCAGGAGATAAAGTGCCTGAGATCAAGGTTGAAGCTGATAAAACCTGAAGAGAGCTTCCTCAGGCAAGGTGTTACCATAGCAACTAGGCATCCTGTACCCTTGCACAGAAACTTTCTCAGGCACCTGGTGTGCCACAGATATAAGGTCATCAAAGACCCCAAATTTCAGTCACTGCTCTCCCATCATCTGTCATTGCTCTCCACAGTTATATACTATTTTTTTTCCATATGCTACGCATATGCATATACCTTGAGCACCTAGACTAGGTCCTTTAGTGAAAATGGTAGGAGTTAGCATCACTATCTCCTCAATAACCTATTTTGAGGTTACTGAAGGGTATACATTTAAAATATTGGGTGATTAACATGTTCAGGAAATATACAATATTTTATATCATAAAAGTGCCTAAGTTATAATGTCCATAAACACAATTTATGAGCTTGAGCATGGAGTAGATTTAAAAGTTTTTATACTATTATAAATGTCCACAGGGGATGAGCCTCTAGCTGCCTCTGCTATAGGTGCCTTTATACATTAAATTGCCTCTCGGTGTTTGTTTTCATTTATGCTACCCACAAAAGGAGCAATGTATGGGGCACTTTCTGGGACACACACAGAGCATTTTCTTATTTTCTTGTTCTCACTTCTATCTTCTGTCTGACTAATCCAGAGAGCTTCCATCTGATCTGTGGTGAATTATGGAAGCAGACATCTTGTACCATTCTGCCATCTTCACAAATCCAACATTTGTGGAGAACATTTTGAATTTATGTTCTTAAAAATCCAATTTTTGACTGGAAAAATATTTTATTTCAAGTTTTTATTTCTTCCAAAGCTTTTAGAATGCTATTTGAAAACTTAAAACTTAAGCATTGCTCTTTCTTTTTTTCACAAAAATACTACATTTAGGGAATAAAGTAGTCATTATTCTCACTGATTCCGAAATGGGTAAAGAAAGAGTGAAAGTAAAAAGGAAATGCAGAATGTAAAAAAAATCTTTGATTATGATACAATATCATTTTGATATTTCATCTGTGATGTTATTTATACAGTCTGATGAAGAAATTAAGTTCAGGACCTAAGAAATATGAAAGTCCAACCCTGAACTCCCAGCCTCCCTATCTCCAGTTCCAGATACGACGCATGTGAGTCCTTACCTGTCTATTTTCTATGTTATCACACCTGAGGTCCTATGTTGGCTGTAAGTTCCACAGGAGTGCAGGACTTGGATGATGAGGATGGTGCCTATCACAACACCCATGAGGTCCAGAGGCAACCCCAGAGCACAGACCACAGTCTCTGTCAGCTCTGACTTAGGGGTTGGAAGCTCAGGTTCTGAGGAAAAAGAAACATAGTCACACGACAGGGTGTGTCTGAGGGGAAAATGGTGCATGGGTTTGGAAATCCACAAGACAACTAGACCTTGGGAAAGAGTGACAATTATTGGACAACTTTGAAATTGTGGGAAATAAAGTTGTGACAATGGGGATTAAAGGGTTCAGGCAAGACCATGTAGCTTGGGGATAGAATTGGAAGGTAGACAAGTGATGATGGGATTTCAACATACCCCAGTGCTTGAGGAGCGGCTCTTCTAGGTCCCAGTGTTCCACCTTGCAGTCATAGAAATCCTCAGTGGAGGGGACAAAAGTGAGATAACTGAACTTGAGGAAGGAATGGTCACTCTTGGGATAGAAGATGGTCTTAGCAATACCTTCTGGAACTAAATGTCCATTGCAAAACCAAGTGATATTGATCACAGGAGGAAAGATGTTACCCACTAGACAGAGGAGGGTGTTGGGAATGCCCAGGGTCACAGGGGATTTGGGGAACACAGCCACTTCAGGGATTTCTACAATGAAAACAGCACACTTACTGACATTTATGATAACTGTGCCTTGAGATTTTTAATCATTTTGGAGGTGCCTAGTATTCCCCAGATACTAATGAGATATTTTCTTGTTCTTTTAGAATAATTTTTATACCAGTTACTGCTTCTATTTTTTCACTTTGAAATACAGAACACATCTCTGTCTTTGGGAATCCACAGGGTGTATGTGTGTGTGTGTATGTGTGTGTGTGTGTGTGTGTGTGTGTGTGTGTGAGAGAGAGAGAGAGAGAGAGAGAGAGAGAGAGAGAGAGAGAGAGAGAGAGAGAGAGAGACGAACTAGCTTAGAGCTTCTTAGGCCAAGAAATTGGGGAATATACTTGTGTAGGAATTCAAGGAACATCTCATGGAACCTAGTAGAGAGATATTTAAAGATGAAAAGAATATGATGTGGACTAAGTATTTGCCAAAACGTGGACTAGAAAGGGGGAAGAATTTATGGTGTAATGGAAAGAACACCTACCCCCTGGGAATTAGAGATCAGACCTGGAATGTGAGGCAGGTGCAGCATAGAGAATCAGAATGTGGACACTTACCATTGGTGGCAGGTGTAAAGTTGGAGTTTTTAATCAAAATGTCCAGAATATTTTTGACCACAACAAGGTTTCTCAGGGCTTCTGAAGTTCAATTGTTATGAAATTGCTAAACTCAGGCTGCCTCCACACAGTCTCCTTTTTTCCCATGTCTAAGTAGAACAGCTCATCTTTATCAAATTCGTATGTAAACTGGCCATAGTCACCATATGTCTGGTAGATATTTGTGCCATAAGTGCCAACATGGTCAACTGGGGAATAACTATTCCACAGCATGAAGCTAAGAGTGGGTAGGTGAGACATAGGGAGAGGAAAAAACTTCATAAACAAGAAGGCATAGGAAATACTGTGAATATTGCAGTGTATTACTCTATTTGGTCGCTATAACAAAATATCATAAACAACCTCTATTATTCTGCTTTTGGAGTCCCAAATCCATGTCTTTCCCAATTGCCTTTATTCTATCTCAAGAGTCTCAGAGGTTTTTGACTTGTTTTGGCACCAACATAAAAGTCTAAAGTCCAAACTCCCATCTAAATATCCTCTAAATCAGATATCCCTGATTCAAGGTATTCTGAGGAAAATTATTCTCCAGTTTTAAAGCTGTGAAATCAAACAGTTGTGTGACTCCAAAGTACAATGGTGGTGGCAGGTGTGGGGCACGCATCAGATAGATATGCCTGTTACAAAATGGCGAAGTAGGAAAAAAGAAAGGAGTGGTAGGTCTCGAGCAAGTCCAAAACCTTTCAGATAGAAAATAATTTTCTTTGGTTTGATGTTTTGACCTCAAGTGTCTTGCCCAGGGTAGTATTTGGGCCTACAAGGCTCCAGAGGATACTGACCCCATGGCTTTGGGAGGCTCCACTTCATGCCAGTTCTTTATGGTGGCCCTACCTAGGTATTGGCTGTGTGTCTGGGTCATACTGCCCTGGATCTTCTGGGCATTACTCTAATAGGGGCTTTCTGCAGTGACTTCAATGTTTCCAGGGCACTTGCCCCCTAGGCCTTTATGAATGGTAGCAATTTCAATGTCCTCTGAAATGCATTCTTCCATTGCCTGGGATAACAGGTCCTGGCTTCTGTTTAGATGGCTGACTCACCTTGCCATTGTCTTCAGACTAGCACCTGGCTTTGGTTGAGATGACTAATCCATACTAATCTCCTTACCAAATGGTCTTTTGGCTACAGCCTGCTCTTTCCCAAACAGGCTTTCTCATTTTTAAAAATATGTTGAGGTTGAGGATTATCCAAATTTTGAAGTTCTGCTTATTTTTTATTACCAATTTCATTTTAAGTATTTATCATATAGTACAAATAGCCAAGAATATTCAAGTTGCACCTCCAACACTATGCTTCTAAATTTCCTTACGCAAGTATACAATTTAATTTCTCACAAGATCTACCTTCTAGGAAACACTAGGATACAAACCCAATTCAACTACATTCTTTGCCATAATGAGGATCACCTTTACCACAGTTCCTAATAACATGCTCTTCATTTTCAACTGAGGCCTCATCAGAATGACCTTTACTTCTTTACTTTACAAGCATTTTTTAAAGGATCACTTTGATTCTTAGGTATTACTTAGCTATTCACTAAGGAGATTGAGGCTCTCTCTTTATAGCTCTCTTCTTTTCCTTTTGGGCCTCTGCAAGAATCACCCTTCACATTCTGTCCATGATTGTGTGGACCTTTTATAGCACACAGCAGACAATCTTTGCAGCCTGTATCCATTTTGCAGTTCCAAAGCTGTTACCATACTGGTTACACCAGTACTGAACCCTTTCCTGGTACCTATTTTCTATCTTAGTCCATTTGGGTTTGTTTAAACAAAATTGTATGAACTGGTTGAATTATAAAAAGCAGAAATTTCTTTCTCTTAGTTCTGGGGCTTAGAAAAACCAAGATCAGGACACCAGCAGATGTCACTTTTGCAGCGTCTATTCTCTAGAAGGCCATCTTTTCACTATAACTTCAATAGCAGAAGGGGCAAGTGAGGCTGGATGCAATAGCATACACCTGTAATCCCAGTGACTCAGGAAGCTGAGGCAGGAGGATTGAAGTTCAAAAGCAGCCTCAGCAACTTAGCAAGGCCTAAGCAATTTAGTGAGACCCTGTCTCAAAGCAAAAAAAAAAAAAAAAAAGAAAAAGAAAAAAGAAAGAATTGGAGATATACTCAGTGGTAAAACACCCCTAAGTTTAATCCCTAGTACAAAAGAAAGAAAAAATAAAAAGCCAGTGAGAATTCTTAGAAATATCTTATATGGGCACTTGTCTCAGTCTAATAACCTATTAAAGTCCCAATCTCCTAAACCATCACCTCAGAAGGTAGGATTTGAACATACAAATTTGGGTAAAGGGACTAATAGCATGTGGTTTCCTACTTTGAATAATCTGATGTAAAAGTCCCCATTTCTGTCTTTTCCCTCTTCCAGTTATTGAGAGATAAGTTTTAAAAATTGACTAAGTTGTAAATTTTAATTAACTAAAAATTAAATTTCTGTTCATTCTTATTGGCTTTTCCACGATATTGTACACTTCATGAGAAATAGGGATGTTATGTCTTATCCACTTGTGTACCTTGAGTACTTAGTAGACTTCATGGCACATAGTAGAAATTCAGTAACATTTGTTAGATAAATAAATAATTGATGATTAGGAAATATTTTAAAGAATACACTGTTTCATTTTTTGTACATTTCTTTGCTTGGATTTTTTGGAGGAGGTTAAAATTTAATGATTGTTTCAGTGTCCATGACATAGCCGTGTAAAGATCTAGAGAGGAGGCTGATATGTACTGGGGTGAGTCACAGATTCTCCGTCTATTCCCTAAAGACCTAATAAGAGCATGCTACAGGGACACTGCTACATCGATGTTCATAGCAGCACAATTCACTATAGCAAGATTATGGAATCAGCCTAGATGCCCTTCAATAGATGAATGGGTAAAAAAAATGTGGCATTTATACACAATGGAGTATTACTCTGCATTAAAAAATGACAAAATCATAGAATTTGGAGGGAAATGGATGGCATTAGAGCAGATTATGCTAAGTGAAGCTAGTCAATCGTTAAAAAACAAATACCAAATGACCCCTTTGATATAAGGGGAGTAAACAAGGACAGGGTAGGGACGAAGAGCTTGAGAAGAAGATTTACATTAAACAGGGATGAAAGGTGGGAGGGAAAGGGAGTGAGAAGGGAAATCGCATGGAAATGGAAGGCGATCCTCAGGGTTATACAAAATGATATATAAGAGGAAAGGAGGGGTAAGACAAGATAATATAAATGGAAGAAATGATTTACAGTAGAAGGGGTAGAGAGAGAAAAGGGGAGGGAAGGGGAGGGGAGGGGGGATAGTAGAGAATAGGACAGACAGCAGAAAACATCAGACACTAGAAAGGCAATATGTCAATCAATGGAAGGGTAACTGATGTGATACAGCAATCTGTATACGGGGTAAAGTTGGGAGTTCATAACCCGCTTGAATCAAACTGTGAAATATGATGTATTAAGAACTATGTAATGTTTTGAATGACCAACAATAAAAAAATAAATTAATTAAAAAAAAAAAAGAAAAAAAAATAAAATGGATGCACAAGAAAAAAAAAAAGAAGGTATTGTGGAAATAGAAAGGAAAAGCAGACAGAGTAACAATGATGTAATTTAATCTGTTTTGCCCTCCTTCTAGTGCTTTGATGGTTAGGTGTGACTGGACTTGGAGTTTGGGCTGCCAGCTGAGACTAACTTATTTCTAATTCCCTAGGTTTTCCATCATACATTTTCCCAGTTTTCTGAGACAAAAAAACAAGATGTTACACTTATAATAATGCCAAACCTTGGCACTTACAGAGCTCTTTATTATTTAGAATACACATTTGATTATTTATTTTATTTGTATGTTTCTCAGAATATTGTTTTAATTAATTATACATATGGGAAATCTGAAGATCAACATATGGAATTGACTTGCTCAATGTCATTCTGCTAATCATTTTAATTTTCCCATTCTTATGATCTTCAGTCAAATTTATTCCCCTTGCCTCTAAAACCCAAATTTGGAAAATATAAATTATGTTGGGAAAAAATCAAAAGTGACATACTATTTTCTGAATGGCAAAAACATTTATGGACTTAGTTATCCTAAGAAAAAGGATAAAATAAGAATAAATCAGCAATCACTTTGGAAAGAGTTTAAAGAGGGCAAGGAGTAGTAGGTTCATAATCTGCTATGAAAAGAAAGCAATATACTTGGAGAAAGATCTCTAATATCAGGAGTTATCATAAATTAAGGTTGTAATAATGCTTGAGTATATCATTTGGTTCTGAGTTTAGAAAGACAATAATACCCTTCGTGAATACTCAGTGAGAGGTAGACATTGTAGAATTCAGTGTAGTTACTAACATTAGGTTTTAGGGGTTTTGGTTCCTTGGAGAGAAAATATGTATAGCAATTCAGATTCAGGGGAACTGTGGTTTCATATACTACTACGGGGCAACAAATTCAGTCAGGTTTTTTCATTTTCTTTCACAGTCCTAATCCTCAACCATGTACTCACCCACTATGTCTTCACCTCCACAGGGGCTCTGGATGGCCAGCAGGGTGAAGGCTCCCAGGATCAGAGCTTTCTTCATGGCCACCCTCCTCCAAGGGAAACTTCAGAAGTCACTTTTCTGAATGGGGGAAGGGATGAGAACTGTGCAAAGAAAGTGACCTAAAGAGAACTCCTGGAAGAAAGCATTAGGAGGAGCCCAGAGCTACCCTGGCTGTCTTGAGTTTCAACCCATTAGAGAAACCCCTGGAGCTGACACCTCAGTTGCCACTTTAAGTACTTTTACAAAGATACCTGGAAGGAGCCTGTGAACTTCCCCTGTTTTGAATGCTGTAGGAGCACAGATTCACAGTGGAACAGGGGGAACTTTCATTCTGTAGATGGAGGAGAGGAACAGCAACCTCCATGGACCCTGGCAGAATGTGCAGATCTAGGGAGGAGCATGGAGGTGGATGTTGCTGGGAAGCCTCATGGATTGCCACAGTCCGGCTGCAGCAAAATAACCGGGGAGTGACAAACAACTTGTGTACATTGATACAGCAGGAGTGGGAGCCATTCATTATAGGACTGGAGGGGTATATATACATTCCACACAGCTTATCTTAATTAACATAAACTAGATATAGTAGTCAACCAATAAGGAATCTCCATACTTAATGGCTCCCTGGCATTACTTCAGAAACCACTCCCTCTGCAAAATGCGAGGCACCATCTTGACTTATTTACAGACTCTAATAATGGATGCTCACTGTGTTGTGTCTATTGAGTCTATATTAATTATTATTGCTCCAGGAAATCTTCATTGTGTCATGTCCCACTCCACCCCACTCCACATTCCTCCTCCTAGTGTTTTTGGTGACTGGGACATTAGAGAAACCAAATAAGCAAAATTTTGTTTTCAATGGGTTTTTCTATATTTTGGGTTAGTTTTATTCTCAAAAAGATCTCAATTAGTAGGAATCAAATACAGTTTATTTGGCCCTACTTCTGTACTTCCAATTAAGCAAATTCTTTATTCATAGTCTCAAAAGCCCCAGAATTTTAAACATCTGTATTTTCAAATACTTAAAAAAATTGTAGTATCAAGTAGAACCACCTACACTGACATGTCCTTTTCTACATCTTCCTGATTTTTTTTCTGCTTTATGTGCTCCTTATGGTCTGTCTGTGTATGGTGTTGAAGTTCGTGGATATGGTCATCAATGATAACTGCCTCCGTTAATTATGCCTTCCAGAAACTATGAGCCACTGTGAAGTTTCACACCTATCTAAGGTTAGCATTAAACCTTTTGGCAGAGATTTTTGAAGCTACTGAAAGTCTTATGCTTCAGTATTACCACATATGCATCTGTAATTAGAAGATGTTTCTGTATTTACTCAGAACCTATTCCATTTATGCTGTAGCTTCTAACTTTCTGTATAGCACACCATAATTATTCTTTTTATCATTCTAACTTATGTTCTGTCTTTACAAGTTTCTTGAGTTTTTAGCAGTAGACCAAACACTTTTTGCAATTTGATCTATTATTTTTGATAAAAAAATTTATTTAATAGCCTGAGAATTTTAATGCATGAGACCTGAAGACCATCAAACAGTGTCTAGTTTCAGAGCTCAGATAAGATAAAGAAAAATCCAGACAAATTCCTGCTAACAGATAATAGATGGCAGATTTGTATGTGCATGCATGCATTTGTGTGTGTATTTTGCATGCAACTTTGAGGAATTGAGGAGATCAGTTACTTTTTCTGTTTTTCTGTCTCCTTTTTCCATTATACATTTTCCCCCTTTTTGGTACTGGGTATTGAACCCAGGAAAATTCTACCACTGATCTACACCCCTAGCCCTTTTTAATTTTTATTTTGACACAGGATATCACTTACTTGCCAAGGCTGGCCTCAAACTTGTGATTCTCCTGTCTGAGCTTCCCAAGGAAGCTGGGATTTTCGGTGTGCACCACTGTGCCCAGGTACCCACTACACTTTTAAACACTTCTTGGATGTTTTGAGTTTAACGTGGTAGCTTTACATTCAGCAAAACAAAATTCTTAACATAATCATCTGAGTAAAAAGAATGAATAACATTTTGAAAAATGACTAACACAAGGTTTTCTTTTTTTTGATGAGGAAAGAAAATGTTTCTCTTGCTAATTTAGTGGAAGGAGATGGAAGGGTAAATCATGTAAAATTTTCTAACAATATGCTAGTATTGTCAAACATTTAGAAGTATAGTGAATGGTATACCAT
The DNA here is from genome assembly GCF_052094955.1 of Ictidomys tridecemlineatus. Taxonomy (NCBI): domain Eukaryota; kingdom Metazoa; phylum Chordata; class Mammalia; order Rodentia; family Sciuridae; genus Ictidomys; species Ictidomys tridecemlineatus. Next base: position 117,582,860 of record NC_135484.1, read on the forward strand.
ACTCATTCTTCTTTTTTTAATGCAGGTTTTCTGAGTGATTCCCTGAACAACACTCAAGTTAGTATTAGTCAACATGTATAATACAATAAAAATCTGTATTTTTTCAAATGCTGTAAAATCAATATTTTGCTATTAGTTCCATAACCATCTTTATAGTCACAGCATCCACCTGAGGTCGAAGTTCATCATGTTTTGAGTTTTACATGGTAGCTTTACATTCAACAAAACAATATTTTTAACATAATCATCTGAGTGAAAAGAATGAATAACAGTTTGAAAAATGACTAACACAAGGATGCTTTTACATGGTAGCAGAGCTGAGCAAGAATGAGGATAGTGCATGGACTTCATATTAAAAAGACAAGAATTTGGGGCTGGAGTTGTGGCTCAGTGGTAGAGCACTTGCCTGGTACACGTGAGGCACTGGGTTTGATCCTCAGCATCACATAAAAATAAATAAACCAAATAAAGGTATTGAGTCCATCTACAACTAAAAAAGTGTATTAAAAAAGACAGGAATTTAAGTTCTCTCTCATGTATCAGCTACATAGCTTTGGACAATTGATATACTTAATTTTAGCCCAGTGTTCTTATCTGTAAAACAGAAATGATAAGTCTTACTTTATAAATAGTTGATATGTAACCTAAATCATATGTAAAAATACAGCATTCAGTTAGTTGGCATAAGCTCTTCATAAATCTCCTTTCATCACTTTGTTGTCTGTAGAATCTGTAATGATAGACCTACTTTCAATTTTCTTACTGGTAATTTCTCTTTCTCTCTTCTTTCCTGGAAGTTTAGACATTTTTATTAATCATTATACAGAATCATCTTTAGTGTTTGATAATGCTGTTTGCCAGTTTTCTTTTTTATTGGTATCTGATTTTAGTTTTATTAATTTTTCTTATACTTTCTTTAGGTCTATGACTTTTTTCTACCTTCTCAAGGTTGAAACTTATATCACTAATTAAACTTTTCTCAAGTTTCAGTGCACATATAATGCATAAGTAGGGAAATAAATACCAAAATCTATCAAAGCTACATTGGATACTGGTTTAATGACTAATCTAATGGATACTGACTGGAGAAGAAGGTAGTGCATGGGGGGTTTCAGAGGAATAGACAGAAAATCAACCTTGTAAAAACAACCTTCTATTCTGAGTAAAGACATTTTGAAAACTAGCCTGGGACCTAGAATACAGGATGCTGTATTCCGCACTTGTGAAATCTAATGAAAGGGGCTTGAATGTGGATAAAATCAGAGGTGATAGGCTTGGGAAGGTGTTGATCTTGGGAGCAGAGTGGGGACGTCAATGGTTCAGGCTTCTGTAAGAGACATAACAGTAAAAAGAAAAAGGAAGTAAGTGGAGGGATTGAAGTATGTTTAGAAACAAAAAGGTATCACAAAATCAGTCAATTAATTTCTGATACATTATTGAAACTGCACTGCTCTGTCCTAGCATCAGAGGGTGATCTTGAACTAAGAATCTCAGCAATCCACAAAAATTCTTCCCTTAATATACAAATCATTGTGGGAAAATAGCACAGGAAAATAGACTTCACAAAATAAACCAAAAACTGTAGATGTGATTTATTAAAGCCTCTGCTATCTAGCATATAGTGTCTCCAGTATAAGAATAAAGAGAAGTTCAAGAACGACTTCAACACCAGTAATGAAGCTAAAGGGAACTGTAACACTGGGCCCCAGATGGAATCAAGCATTCATTAATTGAAGGAAAATTGAAATTAGAAATGACATGAACAGAATACAGAAATACATGAGTTAACTCAGGAAAGAAGAAAAAGATAAAAATCACATTGAAAATGAAGACTAAATGACAAATGAATAAATATTTGAAATTAAATCATAACAAAGGGCATTGTAAAATGGCCTAAAAACAGTAAAGAAAATGATAATGAAGTAAATAGGCAAATTAGTATCAGCAATTGCCTGAGTTTGTTAATGTTGCAGAACAATGAACAGCAGTTAGAAATAACACAAATATATTTCCTTATAATTCCTGTAGGCCAAAGTCCAGTTGCAACTTCCCTGGGTCCTCTACTTGAGGTCTCACAGCCTACATCAAGCTAGGCTAGGCCACATTGCTAACTGGAGGCTTGACTAGAGAAGAATCCAGTTCCCCAAGCTCAAATATGCAAGATCCACCTACTTAGAGGTGAAGCACTGAGGGTCCTGTTTCATGCAGACTGCTGACCAGGGTCCACATTCAGCTGCTACAGGCTACATGGACTTTCACAGGTGCTAACACAACATGAAATTTATTTCAAAGGCAGCAAGAGAGAATCTCTTAAGCATGCTAATATAAAGTCTCATATAACAAAACACTACCATGGAGCAATATTCTATCACCTTTGCCCTATAACTTCTAACCAAGATAAGGGAAGGACATCCTATTACATTTATCATGTAGCATAGCCTCATCACCTTTGCCACATCATTCTGGTTAAATTCAAGTCACAGGTTCCATTTTTTTCTCTTTTTGAGACAATCTCTTCTCTGTGTGCTCTCTGCTGAGGTGGTTGGGGAACAACAGCTGGGAGGACAGGTGAGAGGATACTTTGTGTGACTGAATTCTCTCACCATTTGATCTTCCTGTGGTGCATCTGCCACCGTGGTGCAGTGATTGGTACAGAGGACAGGAAAAAGAAGTAAACATACACATAGTGAAATCCATAAAGAAGAGAGGAAAGAATAAGACAGTGTTAAGGTTATTTCATTTCTAAATGAAATAACTCTTTAAGGCAGATGCAGAAATACTAATCAGTTATCAATTTAGAGTGTTTGGGTAATGGTGTCACAGTCATGAAAACCAGAGGAGGGCTGGGGATGTGGCTCAAGCGGTAATGTGCTCACCTGGCATGTGCAGGGTGCTGGGTTCCATCCAAGGCACCACGTAAAAATAAAATAAGGATGTCCACCGAAAACTGAAAAAATAAATATTAAAAAATTTTCTCTCTTCTCTCTCTCTCTCTCTTAAAAAACAGAGGATAGGAGAGAAAGAAGAAATTAAAACTAGACTCCTGTTCAATCCGTACTGAAACACGATTAAGAAAAAAAATCGCTGTGTAACATATATTCTAGAAAAAGACACTAGGAATAGAATAGAAAAAAATAATAGAAAACTTTTCCAGAGTAAAGTCTTTGGATGGTCAAGATTCATTCATAATTTAAAGGAATGAAACAATAATAATGAAAATCTGCAGATTCATGGGTAGTGATAAAATTTTTGACTACAAGATCAGAAACAAAAGAAAAAGAAAAAAAATATTTAAAATGTTTTTAAAACTTTCAGAAAGGAAATAGGTCAAGAATTATATGTAAAAGGATAAGAACCAGACAGAAAATATTTCTTTTTTGAAAGAAGAAAAATGGAGCAATGACCATGGGAAATAGTGGGAACAAGTATTGCTAAGGAGAACGTTATTTCAAAACTTTCCTTGTGTGACAGATTCAAAATTCTCATCACACTCTCAGAGTTTTAAATTTCAGTAAATATTTTTTTAGTTATGTTTGGCCTCTCTTTTGAAAAATTGTGCTAAAACTCATTGATTAGCTGGGAGAAGTTCAAGGTGCCTAGGATATTGACAATCTGAAGTGTATTAATTTTAGAAAATGCAGACTAATTTATAGTGACAGAAATCAGATGAGTAACTGCTTGTGGGCTGGGGGTAAGGGAGGTTTGCAAATGATCATAGGGAAGTTTTAGTAATGATAGAGAACATATTTTTTGGAGAGCAAATATATTAATTTTTTATTAATTAATGGCACATGATAGTACAATGACCTTGACATATCATACATTTGAATCAGATGGGATATAATATCTCATTTTTCTGAATATACAGGTTGCAGAATCACATTGGTCATGCATTCACATATATATACATATATGTGAATAACAATGTAATAATTATTACAGTAATAATAATAATGTCTGTTTCACTCTACTATTCTTCTTATCTCCCCAACCCCTCCCTCCCTACCCTCCCCTCCCATCACTTCTCTCTACTTAATCTAGAGTAATGCTACTCTTTTTTTTCTCACATCTTCATACATGTATTTTGTATAAAAATGAGGGTCTCCTTCTACCTTCCATGCCATTTTCTTTCTCCCATTCTTTCCCTTCCACCTGCAAGGAGCCACAGCAAAGTATTATGATGCATGACACCTTTGGTTAAGGTGACTGCTAGCTAGCCATTGAGATGATATGATTATGTTAAGATTTACATTCATATGGAAATTGGACTCCTGCTGTTCACCTTGGCCTGCTACGGAATGGGACTCCTGGAGAGTTCCCATTGGTTGGGGAAGGATAGTAGGAGGGTTTTTCGGGGGAGGTCCTGGGCCCCGGTTCCGGGAGATGCGACCGTGTGAGTGGACCGGCTTGCTGGCCGGATGCGTCCGGGGTATTGGCGGTATTTTCAAAAATAAAGTTTTGATCCTGCTTGAGTGGCTCGTGATTCTGTGCCCAGCCGGGTTGCGGCAATTGGTGGCCTGTACGGGGAATGCCCGAAGCTTAGAGGTGAGTAATATTGCTCGCCCCTGAGGGAAGGCGACAGAATGGGTGACCATTTCAAAAAACTATGTGTTTTTGTTTTGATTTATTTTGTTTTTATTTCAAGCTCCCTAGCCCTAGAATTTTCTCAGGTGAATTGGGAAAAATGGTTGGCTCAAGGTTTGAAGTTATTCGGCCCTGAGAAAGAGAAAATTGATACAACCATTCTCTTCTCCATTTTTGTTTCATTTTGTTTTGGCTTTGTTCTATCCTATCTTATTGGGTTGCATTACCTTTATAGTAGATTAGAATCTAGTAAAAAACAAACCGAAAGACTGTTAAGTAAATTGTTAGAGGTCCAGGCTATGGTAGAAAACATATTAGGTCAAGCAAAAGAGAAGGTCTCTCAAGCTAGTCAGACAGAGGAAAATTTGAAAAAAGCAAGCTTAGAAGAAAAACAGCCATTAGATGGGGAGGCTGCTACTAACTCTGTTCTGTCACCAGAGGGCGTAATTCAACCAACAGCTCCATCTGCAGCTGAGCAGCCCTCAACTCCCGTAGTTGATGGACGGAATCCTGAGGCAGGACCCCAAAGATTAGCATGCCCTGTACTTGAGCAGGCAGAAGGGCAACTAATTCACCGTGCTTTAGAATTCAAAACAGTAAAGCAATTGAAGGAGGCTGTAACAACCTATGACCTGCAAGCACCCTTCACAATAAGTGTGGTCGAATCTATTACCAACTTGGACTTGACACCAGCAGATTGGGCTAACATGTGTCGATCTGTGCTAAATGGAGGACAATATTTGTTATGGAAGGTTGCCAATGAGGAATTTTTCATGGAGACAGCTAAGCGAAATGCAACAGCTGGTTACCCTCAAAGAAATCTAGAAATGTTATTAGGAAAGGGACCTTATGAGGGTCAGAGACAACAAATTGAATATGACCCTGGCGTATATGCACAAATTGCTATAGATGCAATTAGGGCATGGAAAACTTTACAGGGTCAAGGAGATTTACAAGGTCAATTATCTAAGGTAATACAAGGAACTAATGAACCTTACGCTGAATTTGTAGATAGGTTTATTCAGACAGCTTCTAGAATATTTGGAAATACAGAACAGGCAATGCCATTTATAAAACAACTGGCTTATGACCAAGCTAATCGTTGCTGCAGAGAGGTCATTAGACCATGGAGACATGAAGATTTAAACACATATATTAAATTATGTAGAGACATTAATGAACAAGGGCAAGTCTTAGCAGCAGTACAACAGGCTTTAGATGCCAGGCCAAAAACATGCTATAATTGTAATCAAACAGGACATTTTAAAAGGAGTTGCCCCATAGGAGGAGGGTTTAACAAAGCTAGGTATCAAAGGAATAGAATACCGGGTATTTGCCCACGATGCCATAGAGGGAGACATTGGGCTAATGAATGCCGTTCTCAAACCACCATAGAGGGTATTCTGTTATCAAAAAATGGACAAGGACCAAATGTTTACCCACAATATCGTGGAGAAAGGTATCAGGCTCCATTGCCAAAAAACGGACTAGAGGGCCCAATGCCCCGGGGCCCAAAACCACAAATATACGGGGCAATGGAGGAACCCAGCATCATCATCAAAGTAGTGCCCAGGACGCATTATCCATTAAATCCCTCATCAGACAAACTAGAGGGAGCACAGGGTTGGACATCTGCGCCTCTGCCAGAGCAGTACTAACTCCAGAGATGGGAGTTCAAATCATTCCCACAAGAATAAAAGGACCTTTTCCCCAGGGAACAGTAGGCTTATTATTGGGACACAGTTCTTCTACACTAAAAGGACTTATCATAAGCCCTGGGGTAATTGATCCTGATTACGAGGGTGAAATAAAAATTATAGCTTGTTCTCCAAGAGGTATATCAGTAATTTCATCAGGAGATAGAATAGCACAGTTATTAATAATACCCAGCCTGCATGATAAATTTTCCAGTTGTAATGTAGAAAGAGGTTCCAAGGGATTAGGCTCCACAGGTGTAGATTGGGCTATGCTACCTTTAAATTTAAATTCTCACCCAATGCTAAAATTAAATATTCAAGGACATGACTTTAATGGGCTGCTGGACACAGGTGCTGACCTCAGCATCATATCTCTTCAAGAATGGCCAAAACATTGGCCATTACAACAAGCCACTCAAACGCTTTGAGGCCTAGGAGTGGCAACAAATCCCCATAGAAGTGCTATGGTATTAGATTGGAGGGATCCTGAAGGATGTGAAGGAACTATACAGCCCTATGTATTGGACCATCTTCCCGTAAATTTATGGGGACGAGATGTCCTAGATCAATTAGGATTGACATTAACAAATAACATCAATCTTAACGTGCCCACTACTAGGGCTAAACAAGGCTTTAGGAAAGAAAAAAGATTAAGAGAACAAAAACAAGGTATAGCAGCACCAATTCAAATAGATCAAGAAATAAATAGACATGGATTGGGTTTTCAGAAAGGGCCACTGAAACAATCAAAATTACTTGGAAATCAGAAAGACCAGTGTTGGTTCCTCAGTGGCCCCTGACTAAAGAAAAGATACAAGTAGCCCATGACCTGGTCAAACAACAATTAGCGGAAAGACATATACAACCTTCCGTATCTCCCCATAATACTCCCATTTTTGTCATTAAAAAGAAATCTGGTAAATGGAGATTATTACAAGATTTAAGAGCCATTAATAATGAGATGGTTATTATGGGACCTGCTCAATCAGGGATTCCCCAATTGTCTGCTTTACCAAAAACCTGGTGTGTTTTAACTATAGATATTAAAGATTGTTTCTTTTCAATTCCAATTCATCCCGAGGATAGTCCACATTTTGCATTTACTATCCCTGCACTGAATCATGAAGGTTCTGATCAGAGATATGAATGGAAAGTACTCCCTCAAGGGATGGCTAACAGCCCAACTATGTGTCAAATTTATGTTAATAAAGCAATCCAGCCACTTAGAAATCAAAATCCTGAACTACAAATATTCCACTATATGGATGATGTGTTATTGGCACATAAAGATAAAAACACATTGCTAGAATCTTATGCCACACTTACAAACTTACTAAAAAATTATAATCTAGAGATAGCAATAGATAAAGTACAATTAAATCTTCCAATTAATTATTTAGGAGTTCTATTATCCTCAACCATGGCCCGTCCACCAAAAATTTAGATCAACTCAAATCACTTAATGACTTTCAAAAGTTATTGGGAGACGTAAATTGGATAAGGCCTTATCTAGGCATACAAACAGGAGATTTGGGACCTTTATTTGATATTCTAAAAGGTCCATCAGATCCAAATTCACCCCGCATGTTAACGCCTGAAGCAAGAAAGGCATTAAAAATCATTGAGACATATATGGAAAATATTCATTTGGATAGAATTGATATAAGTTTGCCTTTATTATTTATTGTACTACCAACAAAAAATACTCCTACAGGAGTATTTTGGCAAGAAGGTCCATTATTGTGGATACATTTATCTTATTCTCCTAACAGTATTCTTACTAGATATCCTGAGGCTGTAGGACTATTAATACTCAAAGGAATAAAAGTGGCAAAAGGAGTGTTTGGGATTTTTCCCAATAAAATTATTACTCCATATACTATGGATCAAATTGATGAGTTAGCTAATGAGTTAAATACTTGGGGGCAATAATCATGTGTAAATCTAGTGTTTCATTTGATAATCACTTGCCATCTAATCCTTTGTTGTCTTTTTGGTCTAAGCATCCTGTAGTTTTTCCAAAAATGACAAGAAAAATCCCTATCATGAATGCTCCAAATATATTCACTGATGGGTCAAACAATGGTACAGCAGCAGTAGTTACTCCTGATCAAACTTTTACATTTTTAGTACCCAAACAATCAGCTCAAAAGGTAGAGCTTAATGCAGTATTACAAGCTTTTATGATGTTTAAAGATTCTGTATTTAATTTATTTTCTGATAGTCACTATGTAGTTAATGCTATAATATCCCTTGAAGATGCTGGTAGGAGTTCACCTTCTTCTACTGTTTTCTCTTTGTTTTCTGCTATACAAAGTCTAATCTGGGACAGAAAAGATTCATTCTTTATAGGACATATCAGGGCACATACAGGATTGCCTGGAGCCCTTAGTTTGGGTAATGAACTAGCAGATAAATCTACACATGATATATATATTTTCTCCACAATAGAAGAAGCTATAAATTTTCATAAAAGATTCCACGTCAATGCTAATACTTTACAAAAGCGTTTTAAAATAACTAAAGAACAAGCCAGACATATAGTAAAACAATGTCAAAATTGTGTGACATTTTTACCACAAGTTAATCTTGGAGTCAATCCTAGAGGACTGATACCTAACCATATTTGGCAGATGGACGTCACACACTTGCCAGAATTTGGAAAATTAAAATATTTGCATGTTACAGTTGATACTTCTTCCGGATTTTTGATGGGCTCCCTTCATGCCAGAGAAAAAACTAAAGATGTTATAGCTCATTGCTTACAAAATTTTGCCACTGTGGGGGTTCCAAAAGAGTTAAAAACGGATAATAGTCCTGGTTATACTTCTACCTCTTTTAAACAATTTTGCCCATCATTTGGCATTACTCATATAACAGGAATCCCATACAATCCACAGGGACAAGGCATAGTTGAAAGAGCTCATCAAACTATTAAAAGGTACTTATTAAAACAAAAGGAGGGAATTGGGAAGGGGTATATATCCCCCAAAGATAAACTTAAAATAACCCTTTTTACTCTAAACTTTTTAAATTTGGATTCATCAGGGCTTAGTGCTACGGAAAGACACTTGTATCCAAAAAATGTACATAAGCCTAAGGTACTTTTGAAGGATATTCTAACAGGACAATGGAAGGGTTCAGACCCAGTGATAGTCTGGAGTCGGGGCTCTATCTGTGTTTTTCCACAGTAGGAACAGCAGCCGATTTGGATTCCAGAGAGGTTAACCAAAACAATTTCTACAGACCAAAAGGAAAATGATTTGACTCAAATCCATAACAGCTGATATCCAGAACTCCAACTTGACTATTCTTACATCTGTGACAGTGATTAACCAGGATGCTTTTTTCAATATCTATTTTATTATTGCTTTTTCCCACATCATAAAGTTCCATTTTAGTTTTGAGCTCATACAGACCTAAATTAATGTTTTTCTAATCAGTTTTATTTTTTGACTATGGAGTTCTTAAACATTGCAATGGAGATTTCACCTAGGCTAAATCTACAAGGCCTTCACTATTGTCTTATGTGTTGTATGTTACGTGTGCACATTTCTGTTTTGTGTTGTATGTCTGTATGTGCGTATGTCCATATATCATATTTGAGGAGCACTCATAAATATATGTATTCAAAATTTTTTTTATTATTCACGTGATTTTAATGGTTTAATTTAATTTGGGTAAACAGCTGTTGAAGATTGTTTTAATATGTGTACAAATAAGCAGGTTAACAGATCTGTTTGTTTACTTTCACCTTTCCTTTTCATTATATTTAATAATTCTATTCAGGATAATGTAAATTGTTCTAAAAATTGTTTTCTTAATTCCTGTTGAAATGTTACATTTTTTTTTTCTTAACATCATTGTCAAAATCCCTATTTTCATTCCAGTGCCGGTGAAGACAAAGATGAAACCAAACTACAACTTCTTCAATAATTATCACAACAAACTGTATAAACTGATGCATCAATGAATAATAACTCAACAAGTAATGCTCAATCACTGAGTCGATTTATTTTGGGAGGAAATGGACATATTGATAGATTCCTCCACTTTGAACTGCTTACAGAACTTGCCTGGACTATGTATCACTTGTATGCATTGTGCTCTATTTGTTGATACAGAGAATTATGGTAGTGCTGGAGTATCTTAGCTGATGTGTCACCAGTGTTACTATTTTTCCTAAGGAGTCATCAATTGACTTGATGTCGTGGCATTTCTGTATCCTCCTCCCTTCTACTAGTGATGGTCTAATTTTGGGGGCCAACTGAGGTGAGGCAAAGAACCTCACCCTCCCACCGGCACCAAGGCCAAATTTGGGGGCCAACAGAGGTGAGGCAAAGAACCTCACCCCCCCACTGGTGCATAGGCCTATCCACAGGTATGGCTATATACTGGACCAGTAGTCAGTGACGGGTATGATTCGGTTGCAGTGATATCAACCTAAGACAGGAGGCTGACGCCTAGAGGTCAGTTTTCCGATGACGGGTAAGAACCATATGTTGAATTGGACATACCTAACAGGCACAGTCCCTAGCCACATTGCCTCTTGCTTAATTAAACAGAAGGGGGAAGATTCTAGGAGCCACAGCAAAGTATTATGATGCATGGCACCTTTGGTTAAGGTGACTGCCAGCTAGCCATTGAGATGATATGATTATGTTATGATTTACATTCATATGGAAATTGGACTCCTGCTGTTCACCTTGGCCTGCTACAGAATGGGACAACTGGAGAGTTCCCATTGGTTGGGGAAGGATAGCAGGAGGGTTTTCTGGGGGAGGTCCTGGGCCCCAGTTCCGGGAGACGCGACCGCGTGAGTGGACCGGCTTGCTGGCCGGATGCGTCCGGGGTATTGGCGGCATTTTCAAAAATAAAGTTTTTTTCCTGCTTGAATGGCTCGTGATTCTGTGAATATACAGGTTGCATGCATTCACACACACACACACACACACATATATGTATATATATATATGTATATATATACATATATGTGAATAACAATGTAATAATTATTACAGTAATAATAATAATATCTGTTTCACTCTACTATCCTTCTTATCTCCCCAACTCCTCCCCTCCCCACCCTCCCCTCCCATCACTTCTCTCTACTTAATCTAGAGTAATGCTACTTTTTTTTTCTCACATCTTCATACATGTATTTTGTATAAAAATGAGGGTTATTCCACCTTCCGTGCCATTTTCTTTCTCCCATCCTTTCCCTGCCACCTCTCCTTCCCATGTAGAGGTAATCTTCTTCCCATGCTCTTCTTCTCTTCCCCATTTGGAGTCACCCCCTTTATATCAGAGAAGACATTTGACATTTGTTTTATTCTGGGATTGGCTAGCTTCACTTAGCATAATCTGCTCTAATGCCAACCATTTCCCTGAAAATGCCATGATCTTATTATTTTTTAGTGATACGAAATATTCCATTGTGTATATATGCCACATTTTTTTTTATCCATTCATCAATTGAAGGGCATCTAGGTTGGCTCCACAGTTTAGCTACTGTGAATTGTGCTGCTATAAACATTGATGTGGCTGTGTCCCTGTAGTATGCCGTTTTTAGGTCTTTTGGGTATAGTCTGAGAAGAGGAATAGCTGGGTCAAATGGTGGTTTCATTCCCAGTTTTTCAAGGAATCTCCATACTGCTTTTCAAATTGGCTCCACCATTTTGCAGTCCCACCAGCAGTATATAAGTGTACCTTTTTTCCTGCATCCTCACCAGCACTTGTTGTTTGTCTTCATAATGGCTGCCATTCTTGTTGGAGTGAGATGGTATCTTAGAGTGGTTTTAACTTGCATTTCTCTGATTGCTAGAGATGATTAGCATTTTTTGATTGTTTATCTTCTTCTGAGAAGTGTCTGTTCAGATCCTTGGCCCATTTGTTGATTGGGTTATTTGATTTTTTGGTGTTTAGCTTTTTGAGTTCTTTTGTATATCCTAGAGATTAGAGCTTTATCTGATGTGTGAGGGATAAAAATTTGTTCCCAGGATGTAGGCTCCCTATTCACCTCCCATATTATTTCTATTGCTGAGAAAAAACTTTTTCGTTCGAATTCATCCCATTTGTTGATTCTTAGGTTAATTATTGTGCTATAGGTGCCTTATTAAGGAAATGGGGCCTAGCCCCACATGATGGAGATTAGGGCCTACTTTTCTTCTATTAGATGCAGAGTCTCTGGTTTAATTCGTAGATCCTTGATCCATTTTGAGTTAAATTTTTTGCATGGTGAGAGATAGGGATTCAATTTCATTTTGGTGCATATGGATTTCCAGTTTTCCCAGCACCATTTGTTGAAGATGCTATCCTTTCTCCAGTGCATGCTTTTAGCAACTTTGTGTAATATAATGTAGTTGTCATTTTGTGGGTTAGTCTCTGTGTCCTCTATTCTGTACCACTGGTCTACCAGCCTGTTTTGGTGCAAGTACCATGCTGTTTTTGTTACTATTGCTCTGTAGTATAGTTTAAGATCTGGTATAGCAATACCACCTATTTCACTTTTCCTGCTTAGAATTGCTTTAGCTATTCTGGGTCTCTTATTTTTCCAGATGAATTTCATAATTGATTTTTCTATTTCTGTGAGGAATGCTATTGGGATTTTCATCAAAATTGCTTTGAATCTGTATAGTGCTTTAGGTAATATGGTCATTTTAATAATATTAATTCTGTCTATCCATGAGCAAGGTCTTTCCATCTTGTAAGGTCTTCTATTTCTCTCTTTAGGGTTCTATAGTTTTTATTGTATAGATATTTCACCTCTTTTGTTAAGTTGATTCCCAAGTATTTTATTTTTTTGAGGATATTGTGAATGGATAATTTTCCTCATTTCCTTTTCAGAGGATTTGTCACTGATATACAGAAATATCATTGATTTATGGTTGTTGATTTTATATCCTGCCACTTTGCTGAATTCATTTACTAGTTCTAGAAGTTTCTTGGTGGAGATTTTTGGGTCTTCTAGATACAGAATCATATCAGCAAATAGTGCTAGTTTAAGTTCTTCTTTTCCTATTTTAATGCCTTTAATTTCTTTCATCTGTCTAATTGCTCTGGTCAGTGCTTAAAAACTATGTTGAACAGAAGTGGTGAGAGAGGGCATTCCAATCTTGTTCCAGATTTTAGAGGGAATGCCTTCAGTTTTTCATCATTTAGAATAATGTTGGCCTGAAGATTAGCATAGACAGCTTTTACAATGTTGAGGTAAGTTCCTGTTATCTCTAGTTTTTTAATGTTTTGAACATAAGGGGGCGCTGTATGATGTCAAATGCTTTTTCTGCATCTATCGAGATGATCATATGGTTCTTATCTTTAAGTTTATTGATATGATGAATTACATTTATGATTTCTGTATGTTGAACCAACCTTGCATCCCTGGGATGAATCCCACTTGATCAGGGTGCACGATCTTTTTGATATGTTTTTGGATCTGATTTGACAAAATTTTATTGAGGATTTTTGCATCTATATTCATTAGAGATATTGGTCTGAAGTTTTCTTTCTTTGAAGTGTCCTTTTCTGGTTTTGGAATCAGGGTGATATTGGCCTCATAGAATCAATTTGGAAGTGCTCCTTTTTTTTCTATTTCCTGAAATATGTTGAAGAGTATTGGTATTAGATCTTCTTTAAAGGTCTTGTAAAATTCTGCTGTATCTCCATCCAGTCCTGGACTTTTCTTGGTTGGTAGTCTTTTGATGGCTTCTTCTATTTCCTCACTAGATATTGGTCTGTTTAAGTTGTGTGTATCCTCCTGACTCAATCTGGGCAGATCATGTAACTTAAGGAATTTATTTATGCCTTCACTATCTTCTATTTTATTGGAGCATAATGTTTCAAAATAATTTCTACTTTATCTTCCATATTTCTGTAGTATCTGTTGTAATATTTACTTTTCCATCCTGTATGCTAGTAATTTGGGTTCTCTCTCTTCTTCTCTTCATTAGCATGGCTAAGGGGCTGTCAGTCTTATTTATTTTTTCAAAGAACCAACTTTTAGTTTTGTCAATTTTTTAAATTGTTTCTTTTGTTTCAATTTCATTGATTTCAGCTCTGATTTTAATTATTTCTTACCTTCTTCTGCATTTGCTGCTGATTTGCTCTTCTTTTTCTAGGATTTTCAGATGTAGTGTGAGGTCATTTATTTGTTGGCTTTTTCTTCTTTTAAGGAATGAACTCCATGAAATGAATTTTCCTCTTAGTACTGCTTTCATAGTATCCCAGAGAATTCAATATGTTGTGTCTATGTTTTCCTTTATCTCTAGGAATTTTTTAAATTTCCTCCTTGATGTCTTCTGTAACCCATTGTTCATTTAGTAGCATATTGTTGATTCTCCATGTGATGTAGAAATTTTCTTCCTTATTTTATTGTTGTTTTCCAGTTTCATTCCATTATGATCTGATAAAATGCATGGTAGTATCTCTACTCCTTTGTATTTGCTAAGAGTTGCCCTGTGGCATAATATATGGTCTATTTTTGAGAAGGATCCATGTACTGCTGAGAAAAAGGTGTATCCACTTGATGTTGGTTGATATATTCTATATATGTCAGTTAAGTCTAAGTTATTAATTGTGTTATTGAGTTCTATAGTTTCTTTATTCAACTTTTGTTTGGAATATCTGTCAAGTGGTAAGAAATGTGTGTTAAAGTCACCGATGATTATTGGGTTGTGGTCTATTTGACTCTTGAACTTGAGAAGAGTTTGTTTGATGAACATAGCTGCACCATTGTTTGAGGCATATACATTAATGATTGTTATTTCTTGTTGGTGGATGGTTCCCTTTAGCAGTATGTAGTCTCCTTATTTATCCCTTTTGATTAACTTTGGCTTGAAATCTATTTTATTTGATGTGAGTATGGATACCCCTGCTTGCTTCTGAGGTCCATGTGTGAGGTATGATTTTTCCCAACCTTTCACCTTCAGTCTGTGTATGTCTTTTCCTATCAGATGAATCTCCTGTAGGCAGCATATTATTGGATCTTTTTTCCAGCCTACTAGCCTACGTCTTTTGATTGGTGAGTTTAAGCCATTAACATTTAGGGTTACTATTGAGATATGGTTTGTATTTCTAGCCATATTTGTTTATTTTTGTTATTTAACTTGATTTGTTTTTCCTCTTTGATTAGTTTTTTCTTTACTGTACTCACACTGTTGATTTTCACTGTTATTTTTCATTTCCTTTTCATGTAATGTTTTGCCAAGGATGTTTTGAAGTGCTGTTTTTCTAGGTGCAAATTCTTTTAACTTTTGTTTATCATAGAAGTTTTTTATTTCATCTTCAATCTTAAAGCTTAATTTTGCTGGATACAAGATTCTTGGTTGAAACTCATTATCTTTCAGCATTTGAAATACCTCATTACAGGATCTTTTAGCTTTCAGAGTCTGTGTTGAAAAATCAGCCATAAACCTAATTGGTTTTCCCCTAAATGTAATCTGCTTCCTTTCTCTTGTGGCTTATAAATTTTTCTCCTTGTTCTGTATGTTGGGCATTTTCATTATATTGTGTCTTTGTGTGGATTTCTTGTGGTTTTATGCATTCCTCATCCTGTAGGCTTCTAGGATTTGGATTTCCATTTTATTCTTCATGTTTGGAAATTTTTCTAAAATTATTTCATTGAACAGATTGCTCATTGTTTTGATTTGGACATTTATACCTTCCTCTATCCCAATAATTCTTAAATTTGGTCTGTTTATGTCATCCCAAATTTCTTAGATGTTCTGCTTGTGGTTTCTTACCAGCCTTTCTGAGCTGTCTACACTCTTTTTGAGATGATATACTTTGTCTTCATTATCTGATATTCTGACTTTTAAATGTTCTACTCTGCTGGTGATACTTTCATTTGAGTTTTTAATTTGGTTTATTATTTCCTTCATTTCCAGGACTTCTGTTTTTTTGTATAACCTCTATCTCCCTGTAGAGTTGATCTTTGCTTCTTGGATTTGTTTATGTAATTCATTGTCAAAGTGATTTTTCATTTTCTGTATTTGCTGTCTAAAGGCTTCCTTGAGACTCCAGATCATCTGACCATGTATATCTTGAAATCTTTATGTGACATTCTTTCTGCTGTAACTTTTGTCTCCTCTATTGTCGAATTGTCCTGCTTTGTTTATGGTCCTTTCTTTCCTTGTTTTTTTCATGTTGCTCACGTTTCTTTCCAGCTCTGTGTGAATGTTGTGTTATTATTTTTCTCCTATAGATTTGTATTGTTCTTGTATAGTTCTGAGATCTCTCCTTTGTGATGGGAGACAATGTCTAGAGATGTTGGATTCAATTATAATTTAAAATATATTCATTAGCTTCATAAAAGGCATACAGATTCTGGTGGCATATAGAGAACTGAGGGTTGGGTGTAGGACTTTATATTTAGGGGGAAGATGTGAGGGGATGGGGGTTAATATATCTTAGCTACTTTGGAGGAGTACTCTAATGAAGGGGGTTATTAGCAGCAAAATAGACAGGAGGTATTTAAGGGTAGCTAAGTATGTGGGAGGACAATAAGAAGCATAGAAACAATCACCTATTTGCATTTAGTAAATAGAAATATGTAGTAGAATAGTAACAGTTGGGAGGATGGGAGAGGAAGAGAAGGAGGAAGAAAAGTAAAAAGAAAAGAAGAAAAAAGTAGGGGAAGAGATAGAGAAAAAGGAATGAAAAAAGAGAGAGAAAAAAGAGGAGAAAAAGATAAAAAGAAAAAAGGAAAGAAGGAAAAAGAAAAAAATGCACTCTTAGAATTCTGTTTTCTTCTCTTCCAGTAGGTGGCATTGTGCATTCCAGGTTGAGTCTCTGCCCTCAGAGTGGAGGAAGCAATCCTTTTGAGGAGGCTCTCCTTCCACTGCTAGGTGCCTCTCCAATAATGGTCCCCTTGGTTTGCTCCCAGTCTCTATACCCCTCACCTCTCCTGCCCACCAGGCCCCAATTACTGGGACTCTTGTCCGAAGCCCTGGGTTCACTCTGGGCTTGCCGTGCCCTGGCTGCCCAATGCTCCTGATCAACTGAGGGCTATCTCGATTTGGGTAGTCAGCAAGTCATCACAGCTGTGGAGAGAGGGAGTTGGAAATCGGCAACCTGTTCTGTCATATTTCCTCTGATAGCCATGCCCACTGAGAGCTGGCAAGAATGGTTTTGGTTATCACAGCTGGGGGAGGGGGAGTTGGAGATCAAGCACCTTTTTAGTTTCACTCAGCTCTGATATTCACACCCACTGAGAGCTGGTGAGAAAGGTTTTGAGTTATCACAGCTGGGTAGACTCAGGGCTGGGGGTTACCCACCTGTTCAGACACCAATCACGTTGTCTGTTATATCCACCAAAAGCTGATGAGGTAGATTTTCCTAGATGGTGACTGCCCATTTCCACTCCAGGTTGTCCGATGAGGTGGAGGGAGCTGGGCTGTTCCTCCAGTATGTCCAGAATTCAGTCCTCAGTCCAGTGCCTTTCAGTGACACGGGTCACAGTCTGGCGTGCTCCAGCCCTAAAGGATCTGTAATGCTGCATCTCTGCACTGCCAGAACTCTGCCCATCTGCAGAGTGTTCCCTGTCTTCGCTGCTGGCCGGCTTCCACGGCAAAGAAAGTCCCCGGTTTTCCAGTGCTCTGGGCTATGCTTGCAACAAACCACTGTTTAAAATCCTGACACAGGCTCCATGAAGCTTAAATTTGTGAATGGGAGCCCCTATGAGGGAAAGCATCAGACCGCTCACTTGGAGTCATGCCAGTAACGAGTTCTCCTCTATTCCGCCATCTTTGTTCTCTTCTCCTGGATAGAACTTTCTAAAGAACAAGAGTCCCCCCAATAAAAGCCCACTTCTGAATGTGCTGAATCTCTCTAGCCAGCCTCTCATGATTTTCTCTGCTCTCCCTTTTGGGGAGTTTGAGGCCAAGAGCAGAGAAGCTGTCCTGAAATTTGTTTTAAGGTAAAGTGTGTCTTTATTTTATTTGATGTCCCGGAAATTTGCACAAGTGACCTTAAGTTGAGTTGCCTGCACAGGATGGGGGCAGCAGAGGTGCATGGATTTAAAATCTCCAGATGAATTGGCATTCAGCAATTAACCTAAACTCTGCCTCAAGAATTTGGCATTGGGGTTACCTCTCTCACTTCAGCATTTCATGGGTTGGGGGATCATGCTCCAGATGACCTCACCTAAAACTACTGAGAGGAGAAGCTGAGAATATTTTGAACTCCAATGGAAAAATATTCTTTAACTTTTCATCAAGATTTTTTCTTTTTTCATTGTTTAATTGTGGCCTTAATTGTGTGTGTGTGTGTGTGTGTATATATATATATCTTCCTATTTTTTCTCATTTATAGCATTTTTGAAGTCAGTTATTCTTCATAGATTTTTTTTGTGAACTTGGATGTTTGATTAGTGCAGTTTTGTTTTTTATTCTTTTATTTTAATTTTTAATTTTTAAAATTTTTACTTTATACATGTTTGTCCTCCTGTTTCCCTTGATTCTCTCTTTTCTTTTGTTAACTGCTAAGTTCTATTGATCTGTCTTCCACTTTTCCTTTAATTTGTGAATTCTTCTCTCCTTCTCTTTCATAATCATCACATCCTATACCACATCTGTTCTCTCCCTGTTCATTTGAAAATGTAGACCTTTTTGCAAACTTGCTGTTTTTATTATTGTCAATAACTGGTCATATCATTTCTGTTTATTGTGATAATTAATATTGTAGATGCCATAGTAGAAACTACTTGATTCAGTGCTGTGAATTGTTTGCATTGGTTGTCATTACCATTTTTCTCCCTCTAAACATTGAGGTACTGGAAACCTTCAGGGACACTATAAGTCCACAGGATAGAAACTCTACTGCCTCAGGTCCGTATGTTAGATGGGGAGACACATCAACAACATAAACAAGCAAGGGAACAAATCACCCAGACAAACCAAGATACCTCAGTAACCAAATCCACTGACAACACAGAGGAAGAAATGTGAGAGAAGGTGTTTAATATGTACTTACTTAAACTGATCTACAAAGTAAAGCATGGTATAAAAAATGAAATCAGACAGAAAATAAAGGGAGAACATGGCGGTGGGCGTGGAGAGATCAACTCTCTGACCTCTTCAGCTGCACAGGCATAGGGAGTCTTAAACCATCGAAATGCTGTTTGCTCAGGAGCACTAGGCAATGCTGAGCTGACATGGATCTGGGGTGAACAATCTGTGCCTCTCATGACACACACTGAGCCTGGAATGGCTGAATTCAGGCTCCCATTCACCTGCATCTTGCAGACAAATCACTGTGACTCAGCACTAAACAATCCCAATCCCGACGAGACAACTTGTTGGCTTTTCCTGATCCTGCAGAGGTTAATACCAACTGAGCCTCCATAGGCAGTGGCCACAGGATTGAGATGGTGCTTGGGAGAGCCTTTCAGGACCCACCCGTTGCATCGGTCACCCAGCAATGGGAACGAACTGTCACTATTCGTATGGGATATCACCATGGCAGAGAACTGAAGTCACCAGAATGTGGAGGAGGAGATAACTTCATTGAAACCAGCAGTGAAGGTGTGTAACCCCCTAGACCCCCTCCACACAGTGGGGAAACCTCAAGGGCCCCTCCCAGCTGTCCCGTGAGCATGATAGTCAGACCAAGGGAACAGCAGCGTGGGACCCCCAGCGCAAGACCCCTGGCTACTGCTCCCTCCAGCGCTGAAAACTGAGGTCTCTTGCACCAGCTACAAGGGGCGTGGCTACCAGAGGGCAAGTAAAATACGGTGAGGGTTCTCGGCCCCAAGCTCCACAACCTTAGGGTCTGAGGGACTGGCAAACAGGGAGAATGTGCCCAGTCCTTCAAGAAAATAGGGCTCCCAGGAGCAGCAGACCTGGCGTGTAGCCAGTATTGTGGTGAGCGACACCGATGAGCAGGGCCTCGCTGGAGGAAAAGTGGGGAATTGTCTAGACACAAGAAAGGGCCCTAGGCACTCAGGATTGGAGACCTGCCCAGTCTGGGAGGAGGAGCTGCTGCACAGTGATTCGTCCCCGCGTACTGAGAGGAGGAGCTTGGCCCAGTGGGCACAGCGCCACCTACTGGAAGAGAAGTTAATTGAACTCTAAGACTGCACTTTTAAAATTTTTTTTAATTTATTTTTTTAATTGTTTTTATTTTTATTTTTATTTTATTATTATTATTTTTTCTATTTTTAAAATTTTTTTCTTTTTTTATTTTCTATTTTTTTCTGTTGTCTTTTTGTATCTTTTCAATTTCCTTATTCCCCTTTCATTGAATTCTACCTGATTACTCTCATTCTCTTTAGGGACTTCTACTCTTCCCTTCTAATACCTTTCCTCCCAAGCATCACGGCGCTGTTTATGTGTAATTTACTAAATATATATAGGTCAATGTTCCGAGGCATTATATAGTGCTACCAAGTCCCTAGCTACCCCCAAATTCTCCAGACCATTCTCTTGTTAATATCCCTCATTAGTAGAGCAACCTTCCAAGGTTGCCAAGAGATACCAACCTCAATACCATCACATCATTCGACCTAAATATAAGTCCCAAGACCAAATCGCAGATGGCTATATGCCATCAGAATCCATACACAGTTTAGGAAACAAATGAATCTGCATTGAAGTGCAACAAAACTCATCATCTCTAGTCATAGTCTCCCATCACAAAAGAGAGACTCCAGAGATGCACAAAACCAAATAAATTTATAAGAGTAAACAGTAACTGAGCAGTCAAACAGAACAAGAAGTAACATGAGCAGCATGAAAAAGCAAGGAAGAAAAGGAGTACAAACAATGCAGGACAGCCTAAATATACAGGAGGACCTAGAGGCATCAGAAAAATGGTCAAATAAAGAACTCAAGGAATACCTTAGACAGATGGAATGGATTCTTAAAGAGGACATGAGACAGCAAATTCAAACAATGAAAGAACACATTGAAAATGAATTACATAAACAGATAAAGGAAGCAAATAAGCATATTTATCAGGAGATAAAGATTATTAAAAAATCAATCAATAATTCTAGAAATGAAGGAAACTATAAACCAAATTAAAAACTCAAATGAGAGTATCACTAACAGAGTGGAGCAAGTAGAAGCCAGAATGTCAGATAATGAAGACAAAATATATCATCTTGAAAAAGTCTAGCCAACTCAGACAAGACGAGCGACCCACATGGTGCAACGAGCTTAGGAGTGGGCGTGGTCTGCCTGGGCCCACACTGCCCAGCTCCGTGAACCGTGAACCGCTGGCCGCTGCCCACACGTTGCAGCGAACTTAGGAGCGGGTGCTCCCTGCCTGGGCCCCTGCAGGCTGGCTCTGTGAACCGCCACTGGCCTCCACCCTCACGCTACAGCAAACTTAGGAACGGGCGCTGCCTGCCAGGGCCCATGCCTGCCGCGGATCTGTGAACCACCGCCCACCGGCCG
Organism: Ictidomys tridecemlineatus; assembly: GCF_052094955.1. Taxonomy (NCBI): domain Eukaryota; kingdom Metazoa; phylum Chordata; class Mammalia; order Rodentia; family Sciuridae; genus Ictidomys; species Ictidomys tridecemlineatus. The sequence goes on from NC_135484.1 coordinate 117,604,536, forward strand.
CTGCCCACATGTGGCGGCGAAAGTGGGAGCAGGCACTGCCTGCCTGGGCTCTCGCCGGCCAGGCTCTGTGAGCGGCCGTCGGCTGCAGCCACACGCCCGGTGCCCACACGTTGCAGTGAACGAGGGGACTGGTGCTGCCTGCTTGAACCCCCGCCTGTCCGGCTCTGTGAACCACCACCGGCCACTGCCAAGCGGCCGCTGCCTACACCCTTGCAGTGAGTGGAGGAGCGGGAGCTGCCTGCCCGGGGCCCGGCCTGCCCGACTCTGTGAACCTCCTCTGGCGGTTTGGAGCTGCAGACGACCACCCCCCACCTGCCAGCCCGGTGCTGCAAACAACCCCTGACCAGCTCTGTGAAAGGCCCCGCCCACACGGCGATCAGCAAGAGTGGAGACCCGCCCAGTCCGGGAGGAAGAACTGTTGCACAGTGATTGACTCCCGCCTACTGAGAGGAGAAACTTGGCCCAGTGGGCATAGCTCCATCTACTGGAAGAGCAGTTAATCGAACCCTAGGACTGCATTTATAATTTTTTTTTTGCTGTCTTTTTAAATGTTTTTTAATCCATCTGATTTTATTTTATTCTATTTTTTTAATTTCATTTTTCATTTCTACTATTATTATTTTTCTTTAAATTCTTTTAAATTTTCTATTTTTTTTCTTCTTTTCTCCTGTATTTACATTTCTTTTCAATATTCTTATTCCCCCTTCCTTGAATTCTACCTGCTTACTCTCATTCTCTTTAGTGACTTCTTCCCATCCCTTCTAATACCTTTCCTCCCAAGCATCAAATAAATTTATAGGAGTAAACAGTAACTCAGCAGTCAAACAGAACAAGAAAGCATATGAACAGCATGAAAAAGCAAGGAAGAAAAGGAGTGCAAACAATGCAGGGCAGCCTAAATATTCAGGAGGATATAGAGTCACCAGAAAAATGGTCATATAAAGAACTCATGGAACACCTGAGACAGATGGAACGGAACCTTAAAGAGGACACAAGACAGCAAATTCAAGCAGCAAAAGAACACATTGAGAATGAATTACATAAACAAATAAAAGAAGAAGTTAAGCATCTTTATCAGGAGATAGAGATTATAAAAAAGAATCAAACAATAATCTTAGAAATGAAGGAAATTATAAACTAAATTAAAAACTCAAAAGAGAGTATCATTAATAGAGTGGAGCAAGTAGAAGCTAGAACGTCAGATAACGAAGACAAAATATATCATCTGGAAAAGGGTCTAGCCAACTCAGATAGGCTGGTTAAAAATCATGAGAGAAACCTACAAGAGATATGTGATAATATAAAAAAACCAAATTTAAGAGTCATTGGGATAGAGAAAGGGATAGAGATTCAAACCAGGGGAATGAGTAATCTACTAGATGAAATAATTACAGAAAACTTTCCAGAAATAAAAAAGGAAACAGATATACAAATTGTAGATGCATACAGGACACAACGCATACAAAATCACAGTAGACCAACGCCAAGACACATTGTTATGAAGATATCCAATATACAGAACAAAGAGAAAATATTAAAAGCTACAAGAGAAAAGAGAAAGATTACATTCAGGGGTAAACCAATAAGGTTAACAACGGACTATTCAACTTAGACGCTGAAAGTGAGAAGATCCTGGAACAACGTATTTCAAACACCGAAAGACAATGGATGCCAACCAAGAATTCTGTACCCAGCAAAATTAAGCTTCAGATACGACAATGAAATAAAAATCTTCATGATAAACAAAAACTAAAAGAATTTGCAGCCAGAAAACCAGCGTTGCAAAGCATCTTGAACAAAATACTTCACGAGGAAGAAATGGAAAACAATAACCAAAGCCAAAAGTGGGAAGTACCTCAGTAAAGACAGATGGAGGGGGGAAAAGCTAATCATGGAGAAACAAACAAAATTTTTTTTAAAAAAAGAGATAAATAATCAAACATGGCTGGAAGTACAAAAAATATATCAATAGTAACTCTAAACATTAATGGTTTAAACACTCCAATAAACCAACATAGGCTTGTAACATGGATTAAAAAAACAAATACAACAATATGCTGCCTCCAGGAGACACACCTGACTGGGAAAGACATACAAAGGCTGAAGGTGAAAGGTTGGGAAAAAATATACCACGCACACGGTCCGCGTAAGCAAGCAGGGGTGGCCAGCCTCATATGGAATAAAAATGACTTCAAGACTAAGTTAATCAAAAGGGATAAGGAAGGACACTATATACTGTTAAAAGGAACCATTAAACAACAAGATATAACAATTATCAATATTTATGCACCAAATAATGGTGCTGCGAAGTTCATAAAACGAATTCTCCTCAAGTTCAAGAAGCAAATAGACCACAACACAATAATTATGGGTGACTTCAACACACCTCTCTCACCATTGGACAGATCCTCCAAGCAAAAGTTGAATAAAGAAACTATAGAACTCAATACCACAATCAATAACCTAGACTTAACTGACATATATAGAATATACCAACCATCATCGAATGGATATACTTTTTTCTCAGCAGCACATGGATCCTTCTAAAAACTAGACCATATATTATGCCATAGAGCAACCCTCAAAAAATATAAAGGGGTGCATTTTATCTGATCATAATGAATTTAAACTGGAAATTAATGATAAAAGAAGGAAGGGAAAATTCAATATCACATGGAAAATGAACAATATGTTACTGAATGATGAAGGGGTTACAGAAGACATAAAGGAGGAAATCAAAAAATTCTTAGAGATAAATGAAAATTCAGACACAACATATCGGAATCTATGGGACACAATGAAAGCAGTTTTAAGAGGGAAATTCATCACCTGGAAGTCATTCCTCAAAAAAAGGAAAAACCAACAAGTAAATTAGCTCACACTTCATCTCAAAGCCCTAGAAAAGGAAGAGCAAAACAATAGTAAATGCAGCAGAAAGCAAGAAATAATTAAAATCAGAGCGGAAATCAACAAAATTGAAACAAAAGAAACTATTGAAAAAATTAACAAAACTAAAAGTTGGTTCTTTGGAAAAATAAACAAGATTGACAGACCCTTAGCCATGCTAACGAAGAGAAGAAGAGAGAGAACTCAAATTACTAACATAAGGGATGAAAAAGGCAATATCACAACAGACACCACAGAAATACAGAAGACAATTAGAAATTATTTTGAAAACCTATATTCCAATAAAATAGAAGATAGTGAAGATATCGATAAATTTCTTAAGTCATATGATTTGCCCAGACTGATTCAGGAGGACACACACGATTTGAACAGACCAATATCAATGGATGAAATTGAAGAAGTAATCAAAAGATTACCAACCAAGAAAAGCCCAGGACCGGATGGGTATACAGCGGAGTTTTACAAAACATTTAAAGAAGAATAATACCAATTCTTTTCAAGTTATTTCAGGAAATAGAAAAAGAGGCAGTTCTTCCAAATTCATTCTATGAGGCCAACATCACATTGATTCCAAAACCAGACAAAGACACTTCAAAGAAAGAAAACTACAGACCAATATCTCTGATGAACCTAGATGCAAAAATCCTCAATAAAATTCTTGCGAATCAGATACAAAGACACATCAAAAAAATTGTGCATCATGATCAAGTAGGATTCATCCCTGGGATGCAGGGATGGTTCAATATATGGAAATCAATAAATGTTATTCACCATATCAATAGACTTAAAGATAAGAACCATATGATCATTTTGATAGATGCAGAAAAAGCATTCGACAAAGTACAGCATCCCTTCATGTTCAAAACATTAGAAAAACTAGGGATAACAGGAACTTACCTTGATATTGTAAAAGCTATCTACGCTAAGCCCCAGTCTAGCATCATTCTGAATGGAGAAAAATTGATGGCATTCCCTCTAAAATCTGGAACAAGACAGGGATGCCCTCTATCACCACTTCTATTTAATATAGTTCTCGAAACACTGGCCAGAGCAATTAGACAAATGAAAGAAATTAAAGGCATAAAAATTGGAAAAGAAGAACTTAAATTATCACTATTTGCAGATGACATGATTCTATACATTGAAGACCCAAAAGGGTCTACAAAAAAACTACTAGAACTAATAAATGAATTCGGCAAAGTGGCAGGATATAAAATCAACACGTACAAATCAAAGGCATTTCTATATATCAGTGACAAAACTTCTGAAACGGAAATGAGGAAAAACACTCCATTCATAATATCCTCAAAAAAAATAAAATACTTGGGAATCAACCTAACAAAAGAGGTGAAAGATTTATACAATGAAAACTACAGAACCCTAAAAAGAGAAGTAGAAGAAGGTCTTAGAAGATGGAAAGATATATCCTGTTCATGGATAGGCAGAACTAACATCATCAAAATGGCGATATTACCAAAAGTCCTCTATAGGTTTAATGCAATGCCAATCAAAATCCCTATGGCATTGCTTGTAGAAATAGATAAAGCAATCATGAAATTCATATGGAAAAATAAAAGACCCAGAATAGCAAAAGCAATTCTGAGCAGGAAGTGTGAATCAGGTGGTATAGCAATACAAGATTTCAAACTATACTACAGAGCAATAGTAGCAAAAAAAGCATGGTACTGGTACCAAAACAGGCGGGTGGACCAATGGTACAGAATAGAGGATACAGAGACTAATCCACAAAGTTACAACTATCTTATATTTGATAAAGGGGCTAAAAGCATGCAATGGAGGAAGGATAGCATCTTCAACAAATGGTGTTGGGAAAACTGGAAATCCATATGCAATAAAGTGAAACTGAATCCCCTCCTCTCACCATGCACAATAGTTAGCTCAAAATGGATCAAGGACCTTGATATCCAATCAGAGACTCTGCGTAGGCTAGAAGAAAAAGTTGGCTACGATCTACATATTGTGGGATCAGGCTCCAAATTCCTTAAGAGGACACCCATAGCACAAGAGTTAATAGCAAGAATCAACAAATGGGACTTACTTAAACTAAAGAGTTTTTTCACAGCAAGAGAAACAATAAGAGAAGTAAATCGGGAGCCTACATCATGGGAACAAATTTTTACTCCTCACACTTGAGATAGAGCCTTAATATCCAGAGTATACAAAGAACTCAAAAAATTAGACAATAAGACAACAAATAACCCAATCAACAAATGGGCCAAGGACCTGAACAGACACTTCTCAGAGGAGGACATACAATCAATCAACAAATACATGAAAAAATGCTCACCATATCTAGCAGTCAGAGAAATGCAAATCAAAACTACCCTAAGATACCATCTCACTCCAGTAAGATTGGCAGCCATTATGAAATCAAATAATAACAAGTGCTGGAGAGGATGTGGGGAAAAGGGTACTCTTGTACATTGCTGGTGGGACTGCAAATTGGTTCAGCCAATTTGGACAGCAGTATGGAGATTCCTGGGAAAGCTGGGAATGGAACCACCATTTGACCCAGTTATTGCCCTTCTTGGTCTATTCCCTGAAGACCTTAAAAGAGCGTACTACAGGGATACTGCCACATCGATGTTCACAGCAGCACAATTCACAATAGCAAGACTGTGGAACCAACCCAGATGCCCTTCAATGGATGAATGGATTAAAAAAATGTGGCAGTTATACTCCATGGAGTATTACGCAGCACTAAAAAATGACAAAATCATGGAATTTGCAGGGAAATGGATGGCACTAGAGCAGATTATGCTTAGTGAAGCCAGCCAATCCCTAAAAAACAAATGACAAATGTCTTCTTTGATATAATGAGAGCAACTAAGAATAGAGCAGGGAGGAACAGCAGGAAGAAAAGATTGACATTAAACAGAGACTCGAGATGGAAGGGAAAGAGAGAGAAAAGGGGAATTGCATGGAAATGGAAAGAGACCCTCATTGTTATAAAAAACTACATAAAAGAGGTTGTGAGGGGAATTGAATGAAAAAACAAGGAGAGAAATGAATTACAGTAGATGGGATAGAAAGAGAAGAGGGGCAGAAAGGGGGATAGTAGAGGATAAGAAAGGTAGCAGAATACAACAGTTACTAGTATGGCATTATGTAAAAATGTGAATGTGTAACCAATGTGATTCTGCAATCTGTATTTGGGGTAAAAATGGGAGTTTATAACTCACTTGAAACTAATGTTTGAAATATGATATGTCAAGAGCTTTGTAAGGTTTTGAACAACCAATAAAAGAAAGAAAGAAAAAAAAAGTTGAAATTTCTATTAAAAATGCTCAGCTTACTAGAATTAACCTACAAGAGCCTATACATTTATTGGTATTTCCAACCACTTATGCTCATACAGGGAACATATGGCAAACATTGGGAGTTTTTAAGTGGATTTCTTTAGCCCACTCTCCTCAAAAGTCATTAACTCCTTTTCATGATTCTGTTGCTCAATTAGTGATAAAGGGCAGAACAATAGTTTAACAGCTAGTTGGATCAGAACCTAATATTATAATCATTCCATTTTCTGCTCGACAGAATGATTGGCTCTTTAAAACTTCTAACTTTTGGCAAGTAGCTTTTGCTAATTTCCTTGGTCAGATAGAATTATTGGTCCTGATAAAATTATTCAATTTGCATTGGTAATGCCATTCATATTTCCAAGGACTGTATGTGCACAACCAATAAATGATGCACTGACAGTATTCACTGATGGCTCAAGCTCAGGTAAAGCAGGTTTTTATAGTCATGCTCATACAGAGGTAATGCAAACCTCTTATACTTCTGCCCAATGAGCAGAACTGCAGGCTCTCATTAGTGCTTTAAGTCATTTTGCAAATGAGCCCATTATTCTGACAGCTTATATGCAGTTGGAGTTACAAGAAATATTGAAACTTCAATTATTAGGTATACATCATCACAAGAGTTATTCAGTTTGTTTCATACCCTGCAAAGGATGGGGCAAATACAAAAGCAGCCATATTTTATTGGTCACATACAGGCTCACACTAATCTTCCAGGGCCTCTAACATCAGGTAATGGTAAGATTGATAAATTGGTTGCTTTTATCAACAAATGTCTTTGTATGACTGCACAAGCATCACATTCTTTATAACATCAAAATGATTCTAGCTTATATAAAAAATTTAATATTACTAGAGAACAAGCTCATCAAATTGTACGTCCCTACCCCCGGTGTGTTGTACACACTCCATCTTTATCATCTGGAGTAAATCCCCGTGGATTAAAACCAAATCAATTATGGTAAATGGATGTAACTCACATTCCTCAATTTGGTAAACAATGTTATGTGCATGTAATTGAAGATACTTATAGATTTATCTTTGTTACAGCCCATACAAAAGAAAATACTCAACATGTTATTTCTCATTGCTTAGCTGCCTTTGCAGTATTAGGATGTCCTTTACAGATTAAAACTGATAATGCACCAGTTTTTGTAAACTCTTCTTTTCAACAGTTTTGTCAAGAGTTTCATATTAACCATAAAACAGGAATTAATTAGAACCCTCAAAGTCAAGCCACTATAGTACAAGCTCATTTATTTATCAAGCTACAATTACAAAAACTAGAAGAGGGAGATAGGACTAGGACTCCCCAAGATAACCTCAATCATGCTCTGTTCATTTTAAATTTCTTAAATTGTGACTCAGAAGGTCACACTGCTGCTGAGCGACACTTGTCTTCCACAGCATCAAGCCCTTTAGGCCGAGTTTGGTGGAAGGACTTACAGACTGGTCAATGGAAAGGACCAGATCCAGTGATTATGTGGGGCAAGGTCATGCTTGTATTTTCCCAGAAGGTGCTTTTCATCCTATTTAGGTACCTGAACGTGCCATCAGGCTGAAGGACATAGAAACAAGATTCAAAGGACTGAAGATTGATCCAGAGAAGTCTTCCCTCAAAAAGAAGAAATCTCCAAGGAAGAGAAGAAGAATGATGGCCTGAGAAACCAAATGAGGAAGATACCTTCATGGAAGGACCTGAATTGATGCTGCAGGCTGCACAAATGATTCGACAACAAGGAAAAGTTAAATCTCCAATGATGATGCTTGCTGCAATATTAGCTCCATTGAGCTGTCAGGGAAAAGGGAGCCAGGGAGAAGCTTACTGGACATATTTTCCAGATCCACCTCTAGTACACCCAGCAGTGTGGACTGGAGAATCCATCCCAGTATTTACTAATGACTCATATATGATGAGAGAATTTACAGACACTCATATTACTCCCAACCAAGAGACAGGATTTAATTATTCTGGCTATAATGCTCAATTACCTTTGTGTTGGTCCCACGATAAACATGTTGGCTGTCCAAAAGTGTCACTTGAGGAAAAGACAGTGATTGGGAGACATAGACCAACTAATTGTACTGTTACTAAAGACTCAAAACCTTAGATCAGTTACTAAAATGGGACTTTCTCATAACAAACTATTCAGCTCAGAATACTTCCAAGGCTCTTCATAATCAAATAAATATTGATGAAAGGATTGAGACCAAGCTAAATCCCTTAGAGGCTACTGTCATAAATATTGGTAATGAACTTTTGGCTTTGAAATTCAAGGAAAGACTTAAATGTCATGTTAGCTGTAAGTATGCATGTGTTACTGCTGCCAAATACAATGTTTCCCAATGGGATTGGGAGAAGGTTAAAAACCATTTATTGGGTATTTTGCAAAATAATAATAATGACTTGGATCTTTTATATATTCAAGATATACAAAAAAAGTAGAATTGATTTTTCGGATCCTACTTCTTTAGCTAATAAAATACTTAAAGAATTAAAAAAACAAAACAAAACAAAAAACCAAACAAACAAAAAAAGAGTCATCAGGATACATGAAGGTATAGAGGTTCAAACCAAGGGAATGAGCAACCTGTTGAATGAAATAAGTATAGAAAACTTTCCAGATATAAAAAAGGTAATGGATGTACAAATTATAGATGCATACAGGACACTGAGCATACAAAATACTAGTAGACCAACACCAAGACACATTGCTTTGAAGATATCCAATATACAGAACAAAGAGAAAATATTAAAAGCTACAAGAGAAAGGAGGCAGATTACATTCAGTGGTAAACCAATAAGGTTAACAACGGATTTTTTATCAGAGATGCTGAAAGCGAGAAGATCCTGGAACAACGTATTTCAAACACTGAAAGACAATGGATGCCAACCAAGAATTTTGTATCCAGCAAAAATAAGCTTCAGGTACGACAATGAAATTAAACTCTTTCATGATAAACAAAAGTTAAAAGAATTTGCAGCCAGAAAACCAGCATTGCAACGAATCTTGAGCAAAACACTACATGAGGAAGAAATGAAAAACAGTAACCAAAACCAACAGGGGGAAATACCTCAGTAAAGTGAGAGGGCAGGGGGAAGTCTAATCATGGAGAAACAAACCAAATTAAAATAAAAAAGATAAATAATCAAACATGGCTGGAAGTACAAAGCATGTATCAATAGTAACTCTAAACGTTAATGGCTTAAACTCACCAATAAAGCGACATAGGCTTGTAACATGGATTAAAAAAACAAATCTAACAATATGCTGCCTCCAGGAGACACATCTGATTGGAAAAGACATACACAGGCTGAAGGTGAAAGGTTGAGAAAAAACATACCACACACACAGTCCTCGTAAGCAAGCAGGGGTGGCCATTCTCATATCAAATAAAATCAATTTCAAGACTAAGTTAATCAAAAGGGATAATGAAGGACATTATATACTGTTAAAACGAACCATTCACCAACAAGACATAACAATTTTCAATATTTATGAAACAAATAATGGTGCTGCGACATTCATAAAACAAACTCTCCTCAAGTTCAAGAATCAAATAGACCACAACACAATAATTATGGGTAACATCAACACACCTCTCTCACCATTGGACAGATCCTCCAAACAAAAGTTGAATAAAGAAACTATAGAACTCAATAACACAATCAATAACCTAGACTTAACTGACATATATAGAATATATCAACCATCATCAAATGGATATACTTTTTTCTCAGCAGCACATTGATCCTTCTCAATAATAGACCATATATCATGCCATAGGGCAACCCTCAGTAAATATAAAGGGGTGGAGATAATACCATGCATTTTATCTGATCATAATGGAATGAAACTAGAAATCAATGATAAAAGAAGGAAGGAAAAATCCTACATCATATGGAAAATAAACAATATGTTATTAAATGATCAAGGTGTTACAGAAGACATAAAAGAGGAAATAAGAAAATTCTTAGAGATAAATGAATATACAGACACAACATTTCAGAATCTATGGGACACAATGAAAGCAGTTTTAAGAGGGAAAGTCATTGCCTGGAGGTCATTCCTCAAAAAAAGGAAAAACCAACAAAAATGATCTCACACTTCATCTCAAAGCCCTAGAAAAGGAGGAGAAAAACAACAGCAAATGTAGAAGAAGGCAAGAAATAATTAAAATCAGAGTGGAAATCAATGAAATTGAAACAAAAGAAACTGTTGAAAAAATTGACAAAACTAAAAGTTGATTCTTTGAAAAAATAAATAAGATCGACAGACCCTTAGCCATGCTAACGAAGAGAAAAAGAGAGAGAACTCAAATTACTAACATACAGGATGAAAAAGGCAATATCACAACAGATGCTATAGAAATACAGAAGACAATTAGAAATTATTTGGAAACCCTATATTCCAGTAAAATAGAAGATAGTGAAGACATAGATAAATTTCTTAAGTCATATGATTTGCCCAGAGTGACTCAGGAGCATACGCACAATTTGAACAGACCAATATCAATGGATGAAATAGAAGAAGCAATCAAAAGACTACCAACCAAGAAAAGCCCAGGACTGGATGGGTATACAGCGGAGTTTTACAAAACCTTTAAAGAAGAATTAATACCAATATTTTTCAAGTTATTTCAGGAAATAGAAAAAGAGGGAAAACTTCCAAATTCATTCTATGAGGCCAACATCACCCTGATTCCAAAACCACACAAAGACACTTCAAAGAAAGAAAACTACAGACCAACATCTCTAATCAACCAAGATGGAAAAATCCTCAATAAAATTCTGGCGAATCTGATACAAAAGCACATCAAAAAAATTGTGCACCATGATCAAGTACGATTCATTCTTGGGATGCAAGGATGGTTCAATATACAGAAATCAATAAATATTATTCACCACATCAATAGACTTAAAGATAAGAACCATATGATCATCTCAATAGATGCAAAAAAAGCATTCGAGAAAGTACAGCATCCTTTTATGATCAAAACTCTAGAAAAACTAGGGATAACAGGAACTTACCTTAACATTGTAAAAGCTATCTATGCTAAGCCTCAGGCTAGCATCATTCTGAATGGAGAAAAATTGATGGCATTCCCTCTAAAATCTGGAACAAGACAGGGATGCTGTCTATCACCACTTCTATTCAATATAGTTCTCAAAATAGTGGCCAGAGCAATTAGGCAGATGAAAGCAATTAAAGGCATAAAAATAGGAAAAGAAGAACTTAAATTATCACTATTTGTGGATGATATGATTCTATACCTAAAAGACCAAAAAGGGTCTACAAAGAAACTACTAGAACTAATAAATGAACTCAACAAAGGGGCAGAATATAAAATCAACATGCATAAAGCACAGGCATTCCTGTATATCAGTGACAAAACTACTGAAATAGAAATGAGGAAAAATACTCCATTCACAATATCCTCAAAAAAACAAAATACTTGGGAATCAACTAAACAAAAGAGGTGAAAGATTTCTACAATGAAAACCACAGAACCCTAAAAAGAGAAATAGAAGAAGACCTTAGAAGCATGAAAAATATACCCTGTTCATGGATAGGCAGAACTAACATCATCAAAATGGCAATATTACCAAAAATACTCTATAGGTTTAATGCAATGCCAATCAAAATCCCAATGGCATTTCTTGTAGAAAAAGATAAAGCAATCATGAAATTCATATGGAAAACTAAAAGACCCAGAATAGCAAAAGAAACCCTAAGCAGGAAGTGTGAATCAGGCGGTATAGCGATACCAGATTTCAAACTATACTACAGAGCAATAGTGACAAAAACAGCATGGTACTGGTACCACAATAGGCTGGTGGAACCATGGTACAGAATAGAGGACACAGAGACCAATCCACAAAGTTACAACTATCTTATATTTGATAAAGGGGCTAAAAGCATGCAATGGAGAAAGATAGCATCTTCAACAAATGGTGCTGGGAAAACTGGAAATCCATATGCAACAAAACGAAACTGAATCCCCTTCTCTCACCATGCACAAAAGTTAACTCAAAATGGATCAAATCAGAGACTCTGCTTCTGATAGAATAAAAAGGTGGCTCCGATCTACATATTGTGGGGTCAGGCTCCAAATTCCTTAATAGGACACCCATAGCACAAGAGTTAATAACAAGATACAACAAATGGGACTTACTTAAACTAAAAAGTTTTTTTCTCAGCAAGAGAAACAATAAGATAGGTAAATAGGGATCCTACATCTTGGAACAAATTTTAACTCCTCACACTTCAGATAGAGCCCTAATATCCAGAGTATACAAAGAACTCAAAAAATTAAACAATAAGATAACAAATAACCCAATCAACAAATGGGCCAAGGACCTGAACAGACACTTCTCAGAGGAGGACATACAATCAATCAACAAATACATGAAAAAATGCTCACTATCCCTAGCAGTCAGAGAAATGCAAATCAAAACCACCCTAAGACTCCATCTCACTCCAGTAAGATTTGCAGCCATTATGAAGTCAAACAACAACAAGTACTGGCGAGGATGTGGGGAAAAGAGTACTCTTGTACATTGCTGGTGGGGCTGCAAATTGATGCGGCCAATTTGGAAAGCAATATGGAGATTCCTGGGAAAGCTGGGAAGGGAACCACCATTTGACCCAGCTATTCCCCTTCTTGGACTATTCCCTAAAGACCTTAAAAGAGCGTATTATAGGGATACTGCTACAACGATGTTCATAGAAGCACAATTCATAATAGCTAGACTGTGGAACCAACCCATTCAATAGATGAATGAATTAAAAATGTGGCATTTATACACCATGGAGTATTACTCTGCAATAAAATATGATAAAATCATGGAATTTGCAGGGAAATGGATGGCACTAGAGCAGATTATGCTAAGTGAAGCTAGACAATCCCTAAAAAACAAATGCCAAATGTCATCTTTGATATAAGGAGAGCAACTAATTACAGAATAGGGAGGAAAAGCATGAGAAGAAGATCACTGATAAACAGGGAAAAGAGTGGGGAGGGAAAGAGAGAGAGAATGGAAGTTGCAAGTAAAGGAAGGAGACCCTCATTGTTATACAAAAATTACTTATAAGAGGAAGTGAGGGGAAAGGGGAAAAAACAAGGGAGAGAAATGAATTACAGTAGATGGGTTAGAGAGAGAAGATGGGAGTGGAGGGGAGGGAAAGGGAGGGGGGATAGTAGAGGATAGGAAAGGCAGCAGAATACAAAATACACTAGTATGGCAGTATGTAAAAAAAGTGGATGTGTAACCAATGTGATTCTGCAATCTGTATATGGGGTAAAAATGGGAGTTCATAATCCGTTTGAATCAAATGTATGAAATGTGATATGTCAAGAGCTTTGTAATGTTTTGAACAACTAATAAAAAAATTTCAAAAGAAAAAAAAAGCTAAGAAAGGAAGTAAAATATCACTTCAGTAAAGAGGCAGAGAATCTAAAACCAAGTAGAAATTCTCAAAATGAGGGAAATAATAAGTCAAAATAAATATTTAATAGAAAGCACCACCAACAGACTGGAGCACTTGGAAGACAGAACTTCAAGCAATGAAGACAAAATATATGTTCTTTTTTTCATTTTTTTCTACTGGTTGTACAAAACATTACAAAGCTCATGACATATCATATTTCATACATTTGATTCAAGTGGGTTATGAACTCCTGTTTTTACCCTGTATACAGATTGCAGTATCACATTGGTTAAACATCCACGTTTTTACATATTGCCATACTAGTGACTGTTGTGTTCTGCTACATTTCCTATCCTCTACTATTCCCACTCCTCTCCCCTCCCCTCCCATCTTCTCTCTCAAACCCATCTACTGTAATTCATTTCTCTCCCTTGTTTTGTTTTGTTTTTTTCCTTTCCTCTCACATCCTCTTATATGTAATTTTGTATCACAATGAGGGTCTCCTTCCATTTCCATGCAATTTCCCTTTCCCTCCTACCTCTTTTCCCTGTTTAATGTTAATCTTTTTCTCATGCTCTTTCTCTGCTCTGTTCTTAGTTGCTCTCCTTATATCAAAGAAGACATTTGGCATTTGTTTTTTAGGGATTGGCTAGTGAAATTAAGCTTCAGGATTGAAGATGGAATAAAAATCTTCCATGATAAACAAAAGTTAAAAGAATTTGCAGCTAGAAAACCAGCTCTTCAAAACATCCTTGGCAAAACATTACAGGAAGTGGAAATGAAAAATAACAATGAAAACCATCAGCGGGAGGTAGTACAGTAAAGGAAAGACTAATCATAGAGGAAAAACAAATCATGTTAAGTAACATACATAATCAAATATGGCTGGAAATACAAACCATATCTCAATAGTAACCCTAAATGTTAATGGCTTAAATGCACCAATCGAAAGGCACTGGCTAGTAGAATGGATTTAAAAAAAAGATTCAACAATATGCTGCCTACAGGAGACTCATCTGATAGGAAAAGACATACACAGACTGAAGGTGAAAGGTTGGGAAAAATCATACCACTCATATGGATCCCAGAAGCAAGCAGGGGTGTCCATACTTGTATCAAACAAAATAGACTTCAAGTGAAAGTTAATCAAAAGGGATAAACAAGGACAACACATACTGCTCAAGGGAACCATATACCAATAAGACTTGACAATCATTAATACATATGTCCCAAACAATGGTGCAGCTATGTTCATCAAACAATCTCTTCTCAAGTTCAAGAGTCAAATAGACCACAACCCAATAATCATGGAAGATTTTAACACACCTCTCTCACCACTGGACAGATCTTCCAAACAAAAGTTGAATAAAGAAACCATAGAGCTCAATAATACAATTAACAATTTAGACTTAATTGATATATACAGAATATACCACCCAACATCAAGCAGATACACTTTCTTCTCAGCAGCACATGGATCCTTCTCAAAAATAGACTATATATTATGTCACAGGGCAAATCTTAGCAATTACAAAGGAGTAGAGATACTGCCATGCATTTTATCTGATCATAATGGAATGAAATTGGAAATCAATAATAAAATGAGAAATAAAAAATCCTACATCACATGAAGATTAAACAATATGTTACTGAATGAACAAAGGGTTACAGAAGACATCAAAGAGGAAATTAAAAAATTCTTAGAGGTAAATGAAAACTCAGACACAACATATTGAAATCTCTGGGACACTATGAAAGCAGTACTAAGAGGAAAATTTATTTCATGGAGTTCATTCCTTAAAAGAAGGAAAAGCCAACAAATAAATGACCTCACACTACACCTCGAAGCCTTAGAAAAAGAAGAACAAGTCAGCAGCAAATACAGTATAAGGCAAGAAATATTTAAAATCAGAGCTGAATCAATGAAATTGAAACAAAAGAAACAATCGAAAAATTTGACAAAACTAAAAGTTGGTTCTTTGAAAAAATAAATAAGATTGATAGATCACTAGCCATGCTAACAAAGAGAAGAAGAGAGAGAACCCAAATTACTAGCTTACGGGATGAAAAAGGCAACATCAGAACAGACAATTCAGTAATACAGAAGATAATTAGAAATTATTTTGAAACCCTATACTCTAATAAAATAGAAAATAGTGAAGGCATCAATAAATTCCTTAAGATATATGAGCTACACAGATTGAGTCAGGATGATATAAACAACCTAAACAGACCAATATCAAGTGAGGAAATAGAAGAAGTCATCAAAAGACTATCAACCAAGATAAGCCCAGGACCGGATGGATATACAGCAGAGTTTTACAAGAACTTTAAAGAAGAACTAATACCAATACTCTACAATCTATTTCAGGAGATAGAAAAAGAGGGAGAACTTCCAAATTCATTCTATGAGGCCAATATCACCCTGATTCCCAAACCAGATAAAGACACCTCAAAGAAAAAAACTACAGACGAATATCCATAATGAATTTAGATGCAAAAATCCTCAATAAAATTCTGGCAAATCAGATACAAAAACATATCAAAAACATCATGCACCATGATCAAGTAGAATTCATCCCTGGGATGCAAGGCTGGTTCAATATACAGAAATCAATAAATGTTATTCACCACATCAATAGACTTAAAGATAAGAAACATGTGATCATCTCGATAGATGCAGAAAAAGCATTCAACAAAGTACAGCATCCATTTATGTTCAAAACACTAGAAAAACTAGGGATAACAGGAACTTACCTCAACATTGTAAAAGCTATCTATGCTAAGCCTCAGCCTAGCATCATCTAAATGGAGAAAAATTGAAGGCATTCCCTCTAAAATCTGGAACAAGACAGCGATGCCCTCTCTCACTACTTCTATTAAATATAGTTCTCAAAATATTGGCCAGAGCAATTAGACAGACAAAAGAAATTAAAGGCATTAAAATAGGAAAAGAAAAACTTAAATCATCACTATTTGCAGATGATATGATCCTATACCTAGAAGACCCAACCGGGTCTACAAAAAAACTACTAGAGCTAATAAATGAATTCAGCAAAGTGGCAGGGTATAAAATCAACAGGCATAAATCAAAGGCATTCCTGTATATCAGCAACAAATCTTCTGAAATGGAAATGAGGAAAACCACCCCATTCACAATATCCTCAAAAAAAAAATACTTGGAAATCAACCTAACAAAAGAGGTGAAAGATTCATACAACGAAAACTACAGAACCCTAAAGAGAAAAATAGAAGAAGATCTTAGAAGATGGAAAAATATACCCTGTGCATGGATAGGCAGAACTAACATCATCAAAATGGCAATATTACCAAAAGTTCTCTATAGGTTCAATGAAATGCCAATCAAAATCCCAACAGCATTTCTTGTAGAAATAGATAAAGCAATCATGAAATTCATATGGAAAAATAAAAGACCCAGAAAAGCAAAAGCAATTCTAAGCAGGAAGTGTGAATCAGGAGGTATAGCGATACCAGATTTCAAACTATAGTTCAGAGCAATAGTAACAAAAACAGTATGGTACTGGTACCAAAACAGGCGGGTGGACCAATGGTACAGAATAGAGGACACAGAGACCAATCCACAAAATTACAACTATCTTATATTTGATAAAGGGGTTAAAAGCATGCAATGGAGGAAGTATAGCATCTTCAACAAATGGTGCTGGGAAAACTGGAAATCCATATGCGATAAAATGAAACTGAATCCCTTTTCTCTCACCATGCACAAAAGTTAACTCAAAATGGATCAAAGAGCTTGATATCAAATCAGAGACTCTGCGTCTGGTATAATAAAAAGTTGGCTTCGATCTACATATTGTGGGGTCAGGCTCCAAATTCCTTAATTGGACAACCATAGCACAAGAGTTAACAACAGGAATCAACAAATGGGACTTACTCAAACTAAAAAGTTTTTTTCTCAGCAAGAGAAGCAATAAGAGAGGTAAATAGGGAGCCTACATCTTGGGAACAAATCTTTACTTGTCACACTTCAGATAGAGCCCTAATATCAAGAGTATACAAAGAACTCAAAAAATTAAACAAAATATATGTTCTTTAAAATAGAGTTGACGATGGAGAGAAGGTGTTAGGAAACCATGAACATAACTTCCAAGAATGAGACAACATGAAAAGATTTAAGATTTATTAGTATAGATTAAGGCACAGAGATACAAACCAAAGGAATGGACACTCTTTTAAATGAAATAGTATCAGAAAATTTCCCAAACCTAAAGAATGAAATAGAAAAGCAAATATAAGAAGCTTACAGGACCCCAAATGTGCAAAATCACAACACACCCACACCAATCCACACTGTAATGAAAATGGCTTATATACAGAACAAGGACAGAATTTTAAAGACTGTGAGAGAAAAATATCAGATTACATAAAGGGGAAACCAATTTGGATTTCAGCTGATTTCTCAACCCAGACCCTCAAAACTAGGAGGTTCTTTAACAACATATTTCAATCTCTGAGAGAAAATGAATGCCAAATAAGAATCCTATATCCAGCAAAATTAAACTTCAGATTTGAAGATGAAATTAAAACCTTCCACAATAAACAAAAGATTCACAACTAGAAAGCCTGCACTACAGAACATACTCAGCAAAATATTCCAAAAAGAGGAAATGAGCAAAACAAAACAACAACAACAACAAAACAATGAAAAAAAGCAAAGGGAAAAATTACCCTAAAGGAAGGGTCAATCGACGGAGAAACTAAGTCAATATTGCAACAAACTGTTGTTTAAAATCCTGTCACAGACTAGAAGTAAACCAAAATTACCAGGAATAGGAATCATATCTCAAAAATAACCTTGAATGTTAATGGCCTAAACTCATCAATCAAAAGATAAAGACTGGCAGATTGAATAAAAAGAAAAAAGAAAAGACACAACAATATGCTTTCTCCAAGAGACTCACCTCATTGGCAAAGATACCCACAGACTGAATATGAAAGGATGAGAAAAAATATATATGTCTCATGGATTGTCTAAACAACAGGGGCTTCTATCCTCATATCAGATAAAATGGAATTCAAGCCAAAGTTAATCAGAAGGGACAACGAAGGCCACTTCATATTGCTTAAAGAAATTATACATAAATAAAACATAACAATTGTAAATATTTGTGCCCCAAACAATGGAGCATCTACAGACATTAAACAAACCCTTCTCAATTTCAAGAACCAAATAGACCACAACACAATAATACTGGGGAAATTTAACATGCCTCTGTCACCACTCCAAACAAAATCCTCCAAACAAAAACTAAATAAAGAAGATATAGAAGTAAGAAATAAAATTGATAATTTATACTTAACAGACATATAAAGACTATTTCATCCATCACTGATTGAATACACTTTCTTCTCAGCATCACACAGATCCTTCTCTAATATAGACTATGTTATATAAGCTATCACATATGTTTGCACACAATTGTAGTATTACTTTAGTATAGTTTTAGTATCTGTAGGGTTATTTTGATAGCTCCCTTTCCATTGATATTAATTTTTGTGTACTTTCTTTTTTCTTGATTAGAATTGTTGAATTATCATCAAATTTTAGCTGCATTATTTTTTCTTATTTCTTATATTTCTGCTACTCTTATTTTTTCCTTTTTTCCTTCCTACTACATAATTTGAAAATAATTTGATGATTAACCTAACTTCTTTCTGATACAGGTACTTTAAGTTATAAATGCCCATCTAAGTACTGTTTTATCCCAGAGATCCTGATATTTTAAGCTTTCATTATCACTTAGTGATAATGTTCAAGGCACTTTTTATGCACTTTTCTTGTGCTTTCTTCTTTGATCTCTGAGCTATTTATAAGTGTGACATTTTATTTTAAAATAAGTTGACAAGTGGGGATGAGGTTCTACATATCTTAAGGTGATTCATTTCTAATGTAATAAATCATGCAGGTAACACAATCTACATAATTTCAAATTTAAAAAGTAATTCGAATGCTTTTTATATTGATTGTATTGGTTGCATACATGTAAAAACTGAACAAATCACATACTTCACATATCTATATTTTGTTGTACTTCAATTTTACCTCAATAAAGCGGTGGGAAAAAAGGAAATAATATGAACATGTTTTCTGACTACAATGAAATAAAAATAGTAATCAATCAAATAAAAAAAAACAGGAAAATTACAAATGTATGGAAACTATAAAAACACTCCAGAATAATCAATGGCTTAAGAAAATTAACACAAAGATAGAAAGTACTTTCAAATTAATGAAAATTAAGAAAAAATGTACCAAATTTACAAGACATTAATAAAGGAGCACTTAGAGAGAAATTCATAGTAGTGTATTGGTAGCTGTAAATGCCTGCATTAAAAAGAAAGAGGGATTTCAAATGAATAACAAACCTTCCACTTTAAGGCAAAGAAAAAAAGAAGCACAAACTAAACCTTGGGGATATAGAGATGAAAATAGTAAAGAAATAATAGAACATAATAGCAGTAAATGATAGAAATAATGAAGTAGAGAATGGAGAAGCAATCAACAGCACCAAATAGAATACTTTGGAAAGATAAATAAAATCGACAAATTGTCATCTGGTGACACTAAATAAAATAAGAGTAAAATAATTAGGATTAGAAAAGCAAGAGGATGCAATATTACTAACTTTACAATAATAAAAACAATTTGAACTCAGGTGTGAACAATGGTATGCCAAAAAATTAGATAGCATACACAAAATGAACAAATGGTAGATAGACAAGAAACTAGTAATGTTGACTCAAGAAGAAATAGACATTCTGAATATACCTAGAACAAGTAAATACACTGAATTATTAATAATATATTTTATAAAAATACCCACACAGAACACCCCTTCTCCAAATAACTTTCCTGCTTAATTATACCACATAGATGAAGAAAATTATTGGTGGCAGCTCAGACTCCTGGCTCACTATGGGAATCTAGAGTTTGACTGCTTGGGTTTGAAAATTGGCTCTCTAATTTAGGGGTTTTCTGAGCCCTCTGTGTCTCTACTTCACCTTCTGTACAATGGGGATGATGCTGACTGTTGTACTAAATGTTCACTGTGGTTAAATTTAACTTTTGATTTTGTATTTCCTTCACAGGACATGGCCATCACTGGGAGATAGACCTAGGGCAACTGGGCTTTCTGTGGGCTGTAGGTGGAGGTATCCATGTCAAGCAGTGATGGCTTCTGCAGCCACAGGCAAAGAAGCTGAATGATGGAAATTAAAGGACAGAAATACAGAACCAGTCCTCTTTCCTTAAGTGGAAAATGAAGGAAATAGGAAAAGTCAGGGCACCCTCCACTGGTCATGTTAGAGCTGTTCTTCTATCTGAGGTAGCCATGACCCAACACAAACCCCCTCATCTTGCTAGAACAAGAAACACTATGCTTTTTGTGTCTCACAGTGGTCTTCAGAGTTTAAATGTGTTCTTTGTAGACTGAAGAATGCTATGAGAATTTAAGTTATTTTCATAGTATTTGTTAATAATAAGAAGGAATTTTCCTATCATGCAGAGGAGGAAAGTGGGCAGCAGATTGCCAAAGTGATTAGTTCCTAGTCCAACCAGAGCTTCTATAGAGCTCTCACCCATGGCGTCTCTCCAGCAGAAGTGATCCTGAATCTGGTCACTGCTCACCCAAAGCTCTTGATCTTTGAGGATGGTGCTCATGTGAGCATGGCAGGTTTTTCTGGGCCAATGCTTGTTCTAAGAGCCTTGAAAACAATCCCTATGTGCTGAGTTGTGGGGTTTTCTTTCTGTACCTGGCTTATTTCATTTAGTATAATGTCCTCTTGAGTCATCCATGTTATTGCAAATGAAGTTTTCTCTTTTTTAAAAGCCTGTAAAAATATTTCGTTACAATTTTTTTCAAGCAATAAGTAACTACAACAGACATTTCCAACCAACTGTGGTGCCATGGTTAAAAAAATCAAAACGAAAAACTTGAAGGGATAGAGTAGCAGTGGAGCTGGGCAATGGGTAGACCTTTAAGGACTTCAAAGAGATTTTTTAGGAGAACTTGATTAGGAGGAACACTATTCCTTCCTTGATTATGAGAAACAGACCTTCAATGTAAGGGACATAGTCCAAAATAAAAAGAGACCTATAGAGCCCTCTAGTTCTATGAGCAAGAAGCAGTGAAGAATTTATGCAACTGCAAACACAGGCTGCATTTCACTGAAAGAAAAACAGTGGATCATCAAGAGTGCAAAACAGATCTCACTGTGTAGAACCAAGAGCCAGAAACTATTCTCAGGAAGAACTAAGACTGGATCCTAATCAAGAAACCTCCAGCATTTTCCTGGTGTATTTAAACATTACTGCAGACTAGGGGTTCCTTTGTGCCTTTGTGCTGTGGTGCTGAATGTCATTCATAACAGGTGACATAAAAATGCTGAGATCCAATATTTTAACTTTGTTGCTGATCCCCAAAAGAAAGTGTTGAGCCTTTCATCACTGATACAGATGCCAGAGGTAGAATTTCATTACTCTCCCTAATTTGGTTGAGAATGTTCCTTTCAATACCTAGAGCCCCAGAGATTTTACCACAAAATGATTTTCCTACATCCCTTGTAGTGAACCTATGGCTTTTCACTTTCATTCTCTTAATGTGATGTTAAGGATTTTTGCTTTATTCTAAAACAAAGACCAACTTTGATTTTCTATGATAGGATAAAACCAGTGTGAACAGATATATTTTGCTTTTTGCACAATTTTTGTATTTGATTTCTTAATGTCCTTTGTAGATTTTTGTGTTGAGTCTCGTGTGGGTCTTTATCTACTGTTCTTTGTTGTTACGTCTTTGCTTAGTTTTGGAAGCAGGATAATATTGGTCTTTAAAAGGAGATATGAGTTGTTCTATGTTTTAATTTCTAATAATTGATATTATTTTTAATTATATGTTCAATATGATTTACCCATGAGATCTTAGGATCTGAAGAGTTCTCTCTAGGGAGGTTTTCAATCACAGAATGAAAATGTCTACAGTTGGTGTATAACTTTTCTTTTTTCACTTAATTTGTGTCTCTCATGAAATTGTTAACTTCATCTAGATTGTCAAATGTGTTATAATGAATGCTTTGCTAATATTCCCAGGTCATTATTCTATTATCCAGATTATCCATCCTGATAGCTTTTCTTTCATTCCCACATTGGCAATTTGCTCCCTTTTTCCTCTAAATCTATTCAGGCAGAGGCTTATAAAGAGTATTTTTTCATGAAAAATAAATCCAGGTAGGGTCTATCAATTTTAAAAATTTGTTTTTATTTCCTTCTTTATACTTGCCTAGGGTATGCAGTGCTTTAAGGCTGGAGTTATCAACTTGAGATATTACATGTTTTAATATGCTTCATTTCCTTATCATTCAGTTTAGATGTTTTCTATTTTTTCTTTCATTCTATGATTATTTAGAATTTTATTGTTTAATTTGCAAATATTTATGACTGGTTATCTTATTGAAATTTGTTTTTAACTTAATGCTCTTATGGTCACAAAATATACTCTGAATCACTACAGTATTTTCACATTTGTTGAGAATTTTTTTATGGCTCCAAAACAATGGTCGAGCATGGAGAATGTAACACTTGCTCTTGAAATAAAATGTATGCTCTTGTTGATGTTTGTGTACATTTTATTAATGTCAGTGAAGTCTATGTTGCTTTTAGTGTTTTTCCCATCTATCTCTTTGCTTTCTTTCCCTCTAGTTGTTGTCTAAATTGCTGAGAAGTGTATGAAACTCTCTGGTTGCAATTCTGGAGTTGTATATTTCTCCATTTAATTCTGTCAATTTTGCCTCATGTATTTCAAAGCAGTATTGTTGGGATATTTCTGAGTGCTGTCTTCCTGTTGACTCTTTTATCCTCATGAAGGGTTCTTCTTTATCTCTAACAATACATTTTATTTTGAAATGTGTTTTCCTTATAGTACCGTGGCCACCCAGCCTGCTTAGGCTTACTGTTGGCATGGTGTACCTTTTCCCATGAATTGACTTTCACTTCAATATTTATACTGCAAATGCATATATTGCCAATAGCACATCTCTGCCACTCAACCTATCAGCCTTTTAATTGGAGGGGTGACTCATAAGGCTTATTGTGGCTGTTAACATCAAAGGTTTGGGGCCTACCCATTACTTTTCCTGTTTCTTGTTCTCTGGAACCTCCTTTTCTGCCCGATGACTTATCAAAAACCACAGAACAAGAAGAAAGGGAGGCAATGCCTTCAAGTCTCTGAGTAAAACACAGTCAATCCATTAGTGTATATCTGTCTAACCTGTGAGCTTTTGGGGCAACCTCATATCTAAATCATAACAAATACTAATCTGAACTATATGAAACCATAAAGGAATTCTTTAGTTTGACAGCAAACAATATCAGTGGAAAACTCAGACTCCTAGAAAAAGTAAGAGCATCAGAACTGGCAAATTTCAGGCTCAATGTGAAAGACTATATTTCTTTCTCTCTCTCTGACCCCTTCTTCTTCTTCTTTTTTTTTTTTTTTTTTTGTACTGGGATTGAACTCAAGGACACTTAACCACTGAACCACATCACCATCCATTTTATACTCTATTCTGAAACAGTGTCTCACTAAGTTGCTTAGGGCCTGGCTAAATTGCTGAGACTGGCTTTGAACTTCAATCCTCCTGCCTCAGCCTCCTTAGGCTGGACTTACAGGTGAGCTCCACTACAACTGGCTCTCTTTGACCTTTTACACTTACTTAATAAATACAAATAGAGCTTTCTCTTGGGGATTTTGAACTAAAAATCCCTCAATTGCATAGTTGTTCCCTGTACATTTCTTACTTAGTGATTTGTAAAAATCACTCCCAAATGGAGTAGCTTGAAATTACCAGGGTTTATGATCTTGCCACTTTCCTATGGGCAATGTTCAAAACCAGAACCTGAAGGCTGATGGGCAGGGAAGGAAGGACCTCATCCACAGCTCATTCCTGTAGCTCGTGGCCACAGCCCTCAGTTCCTGGCCATGGGGAACTCCCTTTAGGTGACTGTCCAGTGGAAGACGACTTAGCCAGGAGTGAATGATCCAAGAGAGAGCAGAGCAAGCAGGAAACCCCAGTGTCTTAATGACTGTGACGCACACCATCGATTCTGCTTTGTCTCATCACTGGAGTGAATTGAAGAAGTCAGCCACATTCATGAGGAGGGGAACTAGGTTCTCTTCTTGAGTATCAAGGAACTTGTGATCAGTTGAAAACCACCAAAGTCATCCTTCTGACCAAAAATCATTCATATTCTTTCTATGTGTACAATAAACTGCTTTTCATTCAAGACTTCCAAAAGTCTCATTTCCTCTTCTAACCAGTGTCAACTCCAGAGTCTCATCATCTGAATCAGGTCTAGGTACAGATGAGGCTCCTTGAATGAACTGATGTCAGTGCAGCTCTCCACATGCAGTTCATGAAAGCTCACCCTGTGAACCAAAGAGAAGAGTTGTCTGTATCCTGACGTCTCAACTGTGACCCACACAGATTAGACAAACTGGGTGCAATATAAAGCTAAGAAGAAGATGGTGGAAAATCACACAATACAGAAAGTAGTACCTAAAACATGGGGGAAAGAACGGCTCTCCTTCAACCTTATGGGTCTGTTAAGGTCTGTAGACAAGTCAAAATAACACGTGGTATTTTGCCAGGGGAATGTTAGAGTTCGTAAACAAGTCTGGATGGTGCCTGGCAAAATGCCAGAGGGAGTGGTTTGAGAAGTAACAAAAGCAAGCCATTAAGTGTGGAGATTCCTTATTGGTTGACTGATGTATCTAGTTTATGCTAATTAAGATAAGCTGTGCAAAATGTATAAATAGCTCTGTTGTCCTACAATAAACGGCTTCCATTCCTGCTGCATCAACGTACACAAGTTATTCGTCACCTCCCGGCATGGGTCGAGCTTCTACGCTGGAAATAGAGAGCAAGCAAACCTGTATTTCCTTTATTTATACAAAGGGGGCTTCAAAGGATATCCATGGAATGTTCTTTTTCCATATAAGGTAGAGGGTGGGCTCTTCAAAATCAGTGGGTAACGCCCAACTCCAGAGCTACTAAGCAGCCTCTATAGCTGAGTGAAGACTGAGGTCACGTGCTGTGCGTAAAACACCACAAAATGATTGCAAGGCCAGACCAAAATTTCCTTAGCTTCATATCTGAGTAGAGGCTATGCCAATAGCTCAGGGGTGGCCTCCCACACTGACAAACCTAGTATACAATGGTGACGCATAGATCCTCATCTCAGGATGGCCTGGCTCCTTTTGATATGAGGAGAAGGCTCCAGGGACTCAGAAAGAGGCAAAACCTGCAAAATTTCCTTGGGCCACAATGACTCCTAAGAAGGTAAAACCTGTGAATTTTCTGTCTTTCTTTCTAATGCACCCTCCCACTTTTAAAAGCTGTCCTGTCCCAGGGCTTTTCTGACATGGAAATGTTGAAACACTTGTATTTCAACCATCTTCCTTCCATGCTGGCTTGGAATAAAACCTGCCTGTTTTCCTATTGCTAAGGTTTAGATATGAGATGTCCCCCAAAAGGTCCTGTGTGAGGCAATAAAAGAACATTCATATGTGAAATGATACAATTATGAGAGTTGTAACCTAATAAGTGGATTGATCCACTGAGAGGAATTAACTGGGTGGTAACTGTAGGCAAGTAGGATGTAGGTAGAGGAGCTAGGTCACTGAGGGTGTCTGCATTTGGGGTATATATTTTATCCCTGGTGAGGGCAGTTCCCTATCTATCTATCTATCTATCTATCTATCTATCTATCTATCTATCTGTCTGTCTGTCTGTCTGTCTATCTATCTTTCTATCTATCTCTGTTTCCTGATTACCATGTCCTGAGCTGATTTTCCCCTCCACACCCTTCTGCCCTGAGGTTCTATCTCTCCTCAGGCCCAGAGCAATGGAGTTGGCTGTCCAGGCTCTGAGATCTCTGAAACCCCAAAACACAAATAAACATTTCTTCCTTTATGTTGTTCTTGTCACTTCTTTTGGTCATGATGACTCAAAGCTGACTAAAACACCTTCTAATTTTGAATCAGACTCTTTGAGGGGCACTTCCTCCCTGGACTGGAATATATTCTTCTGCTGAAGGAGGTAGCTAAAGGCCAGATACGCCACCCAGGGACTCTCCACAGAAGATGGGAGCAGAGATGCCCACTCAGGCCTGTCGAGCTGCAGGATCCCTAAGTCTCTATAGGTATATTTCCTGCCCGTGTCACTTCCTTGCCTCTTCTTTAAAAATTAGGCTTATTTTCAGGGATTTTGGAGATGAAACTTTTGAAACAAGTTTTTTTTCCATCCTCTTTCAAAACTGGTTTGAATAAACCCATTTTTCAACCAGTTTGTTTTCAAATGTTCTGGAGCAGAGAGCATTATGGCCTGGCTTCCTTTCTCCCAGGCAGTATTATAGCTGCCCAATAACAACTTGAATCCTAATCTCTTCTTCCCAAAGTGGGATATTGTGCTGCTTGGTAGCAATCTAACCTTTTTTGTGTGGGTTCATGATCTGGAAATTCTATATATATATATATATATATATATATATATATATATATATATATATGAGAGAGAGAGAGAGAGAGAGAGAGAGAGAGAGAAGTAGGAGAAGCAGAAGAAGGAGAAGGAGGAGGAGAGAAAGGAAGATCTCTTTTACTCATATTATGGAGCACCAGTTTTATTGATTTTGGGGTGCACCTTCTCTTCTCTTCCTTTTATTTCTTTCCTTCCCTCCTCTCCATTCTTTTGACCATATTTAGCCTCAATTATCACTTAAATACTCTATCTACAAACACAGTTACACTGGGATTAGAACTTCAAGAAATAAATTTTTGTGGGCTGAGGCGAGGGATTGTACAAACACTGGGGGCTCCCCCAGGCCCTTGTTGTATGCAGAATACATTCATCTCTTCAACACCTCCCAAATCTTGACTCAAACCTGCATCATTTTTAATGTTTTATGTCCATATTCTCCTCTAAATGTTATTGAAATTAGATATGGTCAGACAGACACATGGTACAATTCATCTTGGAGTAAACATCTCTCCAGCTGTGATCCTGTGAAACCAGACACCACCAGGGCTCAGCTGGGCACCCTGACTCCCAGGCTCCAGGCAGCAACAGCCTGGCCTGTGGAAACCACAGTGGGTCTCCCACACACCCGCTTTTTAAAAAAAAAAAAAAAATTTGTACCTGAGGATGGATAGCATACCTTTATTTTATTTTATCTACCTTTATTTTATTCGTTTATTTTTATGTGGTGCCAGGAATCGAACCCCGTGCCTCATACATGCTAGCCAAGCACTCTACCACTGAGCTACAACCCCAGCCCCAAGTCTCCCCTCTGAATCCTAGTTGGAGGCAGTCTTTTCCCCAGGCCTGTGCACTCTGATGGAGTTGTAGCTTGTGGTGGGGGTGGCAGCCCTGATTTTCTACTGTAATGGAAATTCTCTTAACTAATTCCTTTAAAATCTTTCACTATATTTTATTAGTGGTTACTCTAGAATTTACTAAGAAATTACTTCAGATTTATATTAATTTTGCAAGATATGGAAATGACAGCAGAATGCATTTCAATTCATAGTACACATATAGAGCACAATTTCTCATTTCTGTGGTTGTACACCATTTGTGTCTTTATACATGTACTTAATGATGTTCATCTCATTCCACTATCTTTCCTACACCCATGTCCCTCCTTTCCCTCCCTCAATTTTATCCTCTTCAAAGTTCCTCCACTCCTCCCATGCTCCCCCCAACCCCTATTATGGATCAGCATCCATATGTTAGAGACAACATTTGGCCTTTAATTTTTTGGGATTGTCTAACTTCACTTAGCATGATATTCTCCAACTCCATCCATTTACCTGCAAATGTCATGATTTTATTCTTTTTTAATGCTGAGTAATATTTCATGTGTATGTATGCCACATTTTCTTTGTCCATTCATTTACTGAAGGGCATCTAGGTTGGTTCCACAGTTTAGCTATTATGAATTACGCTGCTACAAACATTTATGTGGCTGTCTAGCTGCAGGATCACTAAATTTCTATATGTATCCCTGTAGTATGCTGTTTTTAGGTCCTTTGGGTATAGTCCGAGAAAAGGAATAGCTGGATCAAATGGTGGTTCCATACCTATTTTTCCAAGGAGTCTCCATACTGCTTTTCAGATTGGTTGCACCAATTTACAGTCCCACCAGCAATTTATGGAGTATGCCTTTCCCCCCACATCCTTGCCAACACTAATTGTTGTTTGTATTCTTAATAGCTGCCATTCTGACTGGAGTGAGATGAAATCTTAGAGTAGTTTTGATTTGCATTTCTCTAGTTGCTAGAGATGATGAACATTTTTTTCATATATTTGTCTGTCCAGTTCCTTGGATCATTTACTAATTGGGTTATTTTATTTTTTTTTTTGGTGTTAAGATTTTTTAGTTCTTTGAATATCCCAGAGATTAGTGCTCTATCTGATGTGCATGTGGTAAAAATTTGCTCCCACTCTGTAGGCTCTCTCTTCACTTTACTGAGTGTTTCTTTTGTTGAGAAGAAGCTTGTAGTTTGAATGTATCCTATTTATTGGTTCTTGATTTTATTTCTGTGCTATAGGAGTCTTGTTAAGGAAGTCGGGGTCTAATCTGACATGATGGAGATTTGGGCCTACTTTTTCTTCTAATAGGTACAGTGTTCTGGACTAATTCCAAGGTCCTTGATCCACTTTGATCTAAGTTTTGTGCATGGTGAAAGATAGGGGCTTAATTTAATTTTGCTGCATGTGGATTTTCAGTTTTTCTAGCGCCATTTTTTGAAAAGGTTATCTTTTCTCCAATATATGTTTTTGGCACGTTTGTGTAGTATGAGATAACTGTATTTATGTGGTTTATCTCTGTGTCCTCTATTCTGTACCACTGGTCTCCAAGTCTATTTTGGTGCCATTACCATGCTGTTTTTGTTACTATTGCTCTGTAGTGTAGTTTAAGGTCTGGTATAGTGATGCCACCAGCTTTGCTCTTCTTGCTAAGAATTACTTTAGCTATTCTTGGTCTCTTATTTTTCCAGATAAATTTCATGACTGCCTTTTCTATTTCTATAGGGAATGTCATTGGAATTTTGATTGGAATTGCATTAAATCTGTATAGTACTTTTGATAGTATAGTCATTTTGACAACATTAATTCTGCATATCCAAGAACAAGGGAGAACTTTTCATTTTCTTTTATTTTTTTTAGTTGTTGATAGATCTTTATTTTATTTTGTATATGCAGTGCTGAGAATCGAACCCAGTGCCTCACACATGCCAGGCTAGTGTAGCACTGCTGAGCCCCAGCCCCAGCCCCAGCCCCAGCTAGATCTTTTCCTTTTCTCAGGTCTTCTTTAATTTCTTACTTTAGTGTTCTGTAGTTTTTGTTGTAGAGATCTTTCACCTCTTTCATTCAGCTGATTCTCAAGAATTGTTTTTTGAGGCTATTGTAAATGAGGTAGCTTTTCTTTCAGAAGGTTTGTCACTGATGTACAGAAATGCCTTTGATTTTATATCTAAAATTTAGCTGAATTTTATTTACTAGTTCTAGAAGTATGCTGGTGGAATTTTTGGGTCTTCTATGTACAGAATCATATCATCAACCAATAGTACTAATTTGAGTTCTTCTTTTCCTATCCATATCCCTTAATTTCTCTCTTCTGTCTAATTGCTCTGGCCAGTGTTTCAAGAACTTTGTAAAACAGAAGTGATGAAAGTGGACATCTCTATCTTCTTCCAGTTTTAGAAGGAATGCTTTCAATTTTTCTCCATTTAGAATGTGTTGGCCTGGGCCTAGTATAGATAGCTTTTGCGAAGTTGAGATATGTTCCTCTTATCCCTAGTTTTTCTAATGTGTTGAATATAAAGGGGTGCTGTATTTTTGTTGAATGCTTTCTCTGCATCTATTGAGATGATCATATATTTCTTATCTTTAATTCTATTGATGTGGTGAGTTACATTATTTGATTTCTATATGTTGAACCAATCTTGAATCCTTGGGATGAACCCCAGTTGATTGTGGTGTACTATCTTTTTAATATGTTTTTGAGTTTGATTTGCCAAAATTTTTTTGAGAATGTTTGCATTACATTCATTGGTCTGAAGTGTTATTTCTTTGATATGTCTTTGCCTGGTTTTGGAATTAAAGTGATATTGGCCTCATAGAATGAGTTTGGGAGTGCTTCCTCGTTTTCTATTTCATGAAATAATTTAAATAGTATTGGTATTAGTTCTTTTTTAAAGGTCTTTAGAACTCAGCTGTGTATTCATCTGGTCCTGGGCTTTTCATGGTTGGTAGGCTTCTGATGGCATATTCTATTTCATTGCTTGAAATTGATCTGTTTAAATTATGTCATCATCCTGATTCAATTTGGGAAAATCATCTGACTCTAGAAATTTGTCTATGCTTTTGATATTTCCTACTTTATTGGAGTACAAGTTTTCAAAATAATTTCTAATTATCTTCTGTATTTCTGTAGTGTATGTTGTGATATTTTCTTTTTAATCATGTATATTAGTAATTTGAGTTTTTTCTCTCTTTCTCTTTGTTATCATGGCTAAGAGTTTTCAATTTTATTTATCTTTATTTAACTTTTTGTTTTGTCAATTTTTAAAAATTGTTTCTTTTGTTTCAAGTTCATTGATTTCAGTTCTGACTTTAATTATTTCCTATCTTCTCCTGCTTTTGGTGTTGAAATGTTCTTCATTTTCTAGGGTTTTGAGATGTAATGTTAGCTCATTTATTTGTTGACTTTTTCTTCTTTTAAGGGATGAACTCCATGCAATAAACTTTTCTCTTAGTACTGCCTTCATAGTGTACCAGATAATTTGATACATTATATCAGTGTTCTCATTTAGTTCTAAGAAATTTTTAATCTCCTCTTTGATGTCTTTTTCAACCACTGTTCATTCAGTAGCATATTATTTATTCTCCAGGTGTTAGAGTAGCTTTTATTTTTTATTTTATCATTGATTTCTAACTTTCTTCCATTATTATCTGATAGAGGCAGGGTAGTATCTTTACTTATTTGTA
This sequence comes from Ictidomys tridecemlineatus, assembly GCF_052094955.1. Classification (NCBI taxonomy): domain Eukaryota; kingdom Metazoa; phylum Chordata; class Mammalia; order Rodentia; family Sciuridae; genus Ictidomys; species Ictidomys tridecemlineatus. Next base: position 117,636,286 of record NC_135484.1, read on the forward strand.
TTTGATTAGAGTTGCTTTGGGGAATAATATGTAGTCTATTTTAGAGAAGAATACTTGTGCTGCTGAGAAGAAAGTGTATTTGCCTGTTGAGGATGAAATATTCTCTCTCTCTCTCTCTCTCTCTCTCTCTCTCTTTCTATATATATATATATATATATATATATATATATATATATATTCTATATATATATTGAGTTCTATAGTTTCCTTGTTCAGCTTTCATTTGGTAGATCTGTCCAGTGGTGAAAGAGGTGTGTTAAAGTCACTCAGAGTTATTGTTTTTTGTTGTATTTGATCTTGAACTTGAGAAGAGTTTGTTTGATGAATGCAGATACTCCATTGTTTGGGGCATAGATATTTATAATTGTTATGTGTTGTTGGTATATGGTTCCTTTGAACAGTATGAAGTGTCCTTCATTATCCCTTTTGATTGAATTTAGCTTGAAGTCTACATTATTTGATATGAGGATGAAAACCCCTGCTTGCTTCCACAGTCCATGTGAGTAATATGATTTTTCCCAACCCTTCACCTTCAGTCTGTGGATGTTTTTTCCTATGAGTCTCTTGGAGGCAGTATATTGTTGGATATTTTTGTAAAATCCAATGTGCCAGCCTATGTCTTTTGATTGGCGAATTTAGGCCATTAACATTCAGTGTTATTATTGAGACATTATTTGTATTCCCAGCAATTTTGTTTATTTTTGGTATTTAATATGACTTGGTTTCTCCTCTGGTTAGTTTTGTACTTTAGTGTAATACTTCCCTCTGATGATTTTCATTGTTTTTCATTTCCACTTCATGGAATATTTTCTGAGGATGTTCTGTAGTACAGGCTTTCTAGTTGTAAATTCTTTTAACTTTTGTTTATCATGGAAGGTTTTTATTTCATCATCAAATCTAAAGTTTAATTTTGCTGGGTATGATTCTTGGTTGGCATCCATTTTCTTTCAAAGCTTTGAGGGTTTTGGTTGAAAAATCTGCTGGGATACAAATTAGTCTCCTGCTATATGTGATCTGATTCCTCTCCCTTGGGGCCTTTAAGATTCTATCCTTGGGCCTGGAGTTGTGGCTCAGTGGTAGCACTCTTGCCTAGCATGTGTGAGACACTGGGTTTGATCCTCAGCACCACATATAAATAAATAAGTAAATAAAATGAAGATCCCGCCAACAACTAATAAAAATATTTTTTAAAAGATTCCATCCTTATTCTGTATGGTATACATTTTCATTATAATGTGCCTTGGTATAAATCTGATGTAATTTTGTACATTTGGTGTCCTGTAAGCCTCTTGTATTTGATTTTCCAATTCATTCTTCATGTTTGAGAAATTTTCTGATATTATCTCATTGAAGTGATTGTGCATTCCTTTGGTTTGAAACTCTGTGCCTTCCTCTATCCCTATAACTCTTATATTGGGTCTTTTGATGCTATCCCATAATTCTTGGATGTTCTGATCATGGTTTCTTACCATCTTCATTGTGTGGCCAACTTTATTTTCTAGATTGTATACTTTGTCTTTATTATCTGACATTCTGTCTTCCAAGTGATTTAGTCTGGTGGTGATGCTTTCTATAGAGGTTTTTATTTGGTTTGTTATTTCCTTTATTTCAAGGATTTCTGATTGCTTTTTTTTTCAGAATCTCTATCTCTTTCTTGAAATAATCTTTTGCTACCTGTATTTGCTCCCTTATCTCTTTCTTGGTGTTACCAGTGATTTGCTGTTTTTGCTTTCTTATTTCTTTGTTGAAGTGATCAATTTTTGCCTGTATTTGCTCATTTAGGTCATTCTTTAATTCAAATTTATTTTAATTATAAACATTCTGAACTCCTTTTCTGATATTTCATCAACTGTGCTGTCCGTAGGTTCTGTTTTTATAGTATCCTAGTTTGTTTGAGGCAGTGTCCTCCCTTGTTTTTTCATGTTGTCTATGTCTATGTGTCTTCCTTTCTTGCAGTGTGGATCTGAGGTATTAGAGTTTCTACCCTATAATCTTGTAGTATCTGTATCTGTGCAGATTAGCTGTACTTCACCTTGGTGTTGGGTTTCCAGACCCTGATAGTGTCCCTTGATGGATGCTACTGCAACTGTAGGTGGTGGTGGCGATAGTGGAGGTAACTCAAGATAGTAGTGGAGGTGCCCCAAGATGGATGCAACGTCTTTCAGAGATGAGGCTAAAGGGGTGGTCCTTACAATGGCTTTGGAATGCCTGCTCCAAGATGCAGCTGCTTCTAGATCCTTTCTGTAGTTTCCATGTAGAGGCTACTGCATGGGGAGGATATGGATGGCTTCAGTATCCCAAGGTGGAAGTGAGTTAGGCCTGGGTTTCCAGGTGTGTGTGGGGTAGACCTGGGCCTATCCTGGGTCCAAGGCTCCAGGAGGTCTGGGAAGGTGGTCCTGGGCCTGGGTCTTAACTCTGCCAGGTATCTGCCAGTGGATGGATGGACCCAGGTCTACCATGGGTGCAGCTCAGAGGTGGTGGATCTGGGCTGGGTCTTGAGGATATAAATTTTTTGTTTCCTAAATTTAACAGAAAGCCATAATATCTCCTATTATACTTCCTATTCAAAGTACCTCTGAGGATCATTCCCTCTGTGCTTGTTATGATTGGAGGCTCAGTATTCCCAAAGCCCATGTGCTAGAGGCTTGGTCCCTGGGTGATGCTACAGGAAAATGGTGAAATCCTTGAGAGGAGGGGCCTAGTGGGAGGTGCTTAGAACACTGGGGTTGTGCCTTTGAAGGACATTGTTGAATACTTGTCCCCTTCTTGTTCTCCTTCACTGGTGAGGAGTAAGTGGTTTTGCTCTGCCCAGTGCTCCCAGCAGGATGTGCTGCCTCACTACAGGAGTAAAGTGGCAGGGCCAATCATGGACTTCACTTTCCAAAACTGTGAGTCCTAATAAACCTTTCTTCTTTATAAGTGAATTACCTCAGTTATTTGGTTATACTAATGGAAATCTAACACAGTAGTGTACCTTGAGTCTTAAAAAAAATCAAAGCTAAGATTTTTCCAGTTTGGACAAATGCCTTGGGATGAGAGCAACTTTTTTCCTCCATGAATTTCTGCCCACATTTATATTTTGTGCCGGGTTTCTGTTCTCGTGACTAAAAGGCTTAGGGGTCACTCTAGTTAAACTGGGCTAACTGGGCTGCACGAAATAACCACACAAGAGACACAAATACCTTTTTCTTTGGGGTCACTATGACGGCTCCTCTGACCTTAAGGGTCTGCAGAAAGAGAGAGAGAGAGAGAGAGAGAGAGAGAGAGAGAGAGAGAGAGAGCACGTGCTGACCCCTTTTATTGAGGAGAAGCTATTCAAATAAGGCAAGGGGTCAGGTTTCAGGGGGCTGAGTCTATCTTCATGATGTCCACTGTCAGCAGGTTGACTGACACCTGGGTAGGCCACACCCAAGGGCACAGTAAGAGGAGGGGACACACATAAGGCACTTCCATGGAAGATTCTATCCTAAACAGGGGAAGGGGTTATATTACAAAGGAACAGGTGAACATAGCTTCACCCATGGGGCTGTAGCAAGACACACCCATTTCTGTGACTGAGCGCCTCAGCACCCAGCTGGGGAGTGTAACTCAGTCACCCGTAAGGTTGGCCTCCCACTATTTTGAGTAAAAGAATTGTTATCTTCTTCCCTTTTGGATGCTTCTTCTGTTTTATGTCTTCTTTCTAGCTGATTTTAAGGGAAGAGGCAACCATAATATCATGTTACTAAAAATTTAATCACCAGGAACTTCTGATTTCTTCCTGCTGTTAATCTCACACCAGGGCAGAGGCTGGAACACTATTCTGTCTACAGCAGTGCTACTCAAATGTGCACTAAGTGTGCTAGCACTGGATTGTGAAATGTTTGTTACCAACCCACAACAAGACACATACAGAAAGCGAGAGTGAGCAAGGACACTTCTATCCACACCTTGTCCCAGACTGACACCAGTCAAGCAAAAAATGCATACTTACCTCAAGTCCTTGGGTCTGCTGAGAACACTTTTGTCATCAGCTGTTGGTATAGCAGTTTGAACACCTCAGCTCAACATCTCCACTGAGTGCCTGCAAAGTCCTGTCTTTACTTACGCTCCTGACAATCTTCCTTTGTTGATATAACTCTTACCTTTCTAATTACAGTGTCACAAATTTTTGGTGTTCTCTTACTTCCTTTTTCTCATACTCAGTTAAGTTCATATTCAGTTAAATTCCATCTTCAAAATGTGTGCAGCATCCAAACACTTCCACTATTTCCCCTGCTCGTACACCAGTGGAAATGACTAACATCTCCAGCATAGAAGTGTCTAGTTCCCCAGTGTTTCCCTGCTTCCTTGTTAGTCCTCCCGTCTTGATTCTGTTCTTGGCTCAGAAGTTAGCATGATGCTTTGAAAAGATGCACCGTGTCTGCCTTGTCAAAAATGCCTCACTCAATGCAAGATTCTTTCTGTCTACCTCCAGATCTTGTGACTGGCCATGTCTCTGAGCTTCTTTCAGTGACTCTGCTTTGGACATCTCAGATCCTCACTCTCCTCAGAACATATATACAGGATCCTGCCTGGTGCATTTGCACTACAACTTCCTGTTGCCTAGAAAGTTCTTCCTCCAAACATCTTCATGACAAATTCCTTTTCATCTTCCAAATCTATCACCTTGCTAATAAGTGCCATGCTGAGCACCCTAGTAAAACAACCATCTTCCCTGTCCACACACACCCACTCTCACACCTGCCCTGCAACACTTACCACCTAACATGAACACTGTCATCGCTTACTCTGCTTACAGTGTGTCTTCTTCTGCTTTCCTATAGAACACAGGCCTGTTTTCATTTCCCTGATGTATCCTAGGTGAAAACTGTGTATCATCTACTCAGTACTCAACAAATGAGAGATGAATGAATGATCAGTGTCAACTCCTCCTTCTTTATTAAAGGAATTTCAGATCAAATGCTGCTGTGGCATCTGCAGTCAAGGGTTTCTCACACTGAGATCAGGGCCATTTGGGCTTTTCTCACAAATGCTGCCCTCCATCCCTCCACACCAGCCCTCCTGCTCTCCAGAGCTGCTAAGGACATTTTGATCTTCATGATCCTTACCTAATGGGTCATATTTTCCAACTAAACAGAAACCTCCATTAGACTCTGTTTTATCAACCCAGGAATCTGTAATGGAGCAAGTTCTGGGATGAGTGTTAAGGACAGTGAAACTGCTCAGTTAGAGAAGATGGAAGCCTAAGAGGAATTTATCTAAGATGAGAAATCATGAGATCCTTTCTCTCTGCTGTTCCCATAATCTCGTTCCTTTAAAAATCCTGGAGGAATGATAGGAAAAACAATCCAGGAAACTGCCCTGGGTCTTGTGGGTCAATGACAGAAAAAATGAACTTCTGCTGTCACAGCTGAGAGACACCCAGAGTAGAACAAGACCAGAACCCAAACTTACTAACAAGAACAGGGATAATTCTTTGTGAAAAGTGAGAAACAAAAAAAGATGGGCGCAGAAGGTCAGACTCAGGTCTCGTCCTATGTTAACCCGGTGGCCTGATGCCCTCCCTGGCCAAGGTCCTGGAGCAGGACCAGCCCTGGTGATGCTACCTGTCATCAGAGGTCCTGTTGGGATGAGGTTCATCTGAATGGACAAGGACTAAGGAGCAGTAAAACTGACCCAGCTGAGAGTGACCACAAAGGCCCAGGATGGACTGAGCACAGACTGGGTGCCAGCTTGTCCACCTGCTAGAGCTCCTTTCATCCTTCTCCTGTCCCCTCCTGCAGCAGATTCAGCCCAGCAAACAAGTGGATTCTGGAAGGTTTCAGGTTTTATTTTCTCTCAGAAATTTTAGGAATCCTTTTCTCATTTAATTAATCCATCAACATATTTTGTGGCACAAATTTGAAACACAATCAATATCCACATTCTGTTTTCCAAAAAGGAAGGAAGACGCTGCAATTCAGAGCAACATAAAGCTAAATCAGGAATGAAGACATCCAAGCCCCACATCAGCTACAGAGGAAAGTTGAATGAGGAAGAGAACAGTGTGGGGAGGGGGCCTGGTGACCAGGGATGCGCTCCTCTCTCCATTGCCTCACATTGTGATTGTAGGAACACAGGCACAAAGACACAATCAGATACCAGCTGCACAAAGAGTAGCCAGGAACTCTTGAAACTGCAGTAGAGAGCAGGAAGAGAACTGAAGAAATCCTGTACTGCTCAGTCCCACAGACGGCAGTATCTCACACTGTAAAAGAAAGTATTATGAACAGATTCAGATCACTCCTTGTAATGGAGACACTCTGAACCACCCATTAAACACTCAAAATTTCACAAATCCCTGAGAGAGTCCCTGTAACCCAGCAGTCTCCCCATTCCCCAACCCCTCTCCCTCTCCAGGCCCTCCAGAATCTCACCTTTCTCAGCAGTGAGAGACACATCAGAGCCCTGGGCACTGTCATTACCTGAGCAGAACAAAAACAGAACCTGGTCAGAGCCCACAGGAGGTGTGGGTAATGGAGGAATTATGGGTGGATCAGCTCCCCCATTGCTCCCCATTACACTGTCCCATGGGCCTCAGAGATCAGTGTTCTTCATACTTACAGGCAGCTGGAGCATAGGGCCCTTTCTTTACTCCTGTGGGAAGAAAACATCCTGTGAGAAAGCAGCTTGGAAACAGGTCTTAGAGGTACCCCCTAGTCCTGGACACTGGGGAAGTCTCCAGAACTGTGTCTGAAGATGTAGGATCAGGAGACAAGAAGAAAACAGATGCGTAAAGATGGAGCTTATTACTCTCCTGAGTTCTTCCTCAGCAGGAAAATTCACCTCTGGCCTCTAAATGCTGGGAATCAGGTCCCATCACCACAAACATCAAGAGGATATATTTGTCCTATAGTTTCTATGCACTTTACAAAAAGTAAACAGGGTCCAGGTTGGGTAAGGACAGGTGTAGATGTTACTTCCCATGAACAAGGCAGGGCACACTTCTACCAGCTACTTGAAACCACCAGTGGGACAAAAATTCAGAACCTGCACTTTCCCTACCTGTGTTTTTCTTTCTCCACAAGATAAAACCGACCACAGCTCCAAGGACAATCGCAGCAGCAACAACAATTCCCACGATGGTGATGGTAGACTGAGGGGGTGGCTCTGGGAGGAGAAGGGAAGTCAGTTGAGGAGCCCTGATCCCCAACTCTCAGCCCTGACCCTGCTGAGGGTCTCCAGAAAGCCTCCTGCTTTCCTGACAACAGGCTCTGGGCCCTCACCCCCTCCTTACCCCATCTCAGGGTGAGGGGCTCAGGCAGCCCCTCATGGTGCACATGGCATGTGTATCTCTGCTCCTCTCCAGCAGGCACCACCACAGCTGCCCATTTCTGGAAGTTTCCATCCCCTGAAGGCCTGGTCTCCACAAGTTCCATGTCCTGGGTCTGGTCCTCTCCATCCCACTGCCAAGTTAGGGTGATCTCCTTAGGGTAGAAGCCCAGGGCCCAGCATCTCAGAGTGACATCCCCGTCAGGGCTAGGGTGGTGAGTCACATGTGTCTTCGGGGGGTCTGAGGGAAAGAACAGGGAAATTCAAACATTTTGGCATTTCCTCATGAGCCACTGAAGGACTCACATGACCCTCCTGAGAGTGGACAACATGATCTGGGTGGGGAGGAGCACAAAACCTAGACACAAACTGGAAGGCAGGATTCTCGAATAATGTATTCCTTGGAAAGTTCTAGAATCATATTGAGACAACCTAGTGTAAGAGGTTTCAGGTGTCTAAGAGGGACTTCAAACTCTGGCCTTGGTAGAGGCTGAGACTTGTGGAAAAGTTGGAGTCAGACCTCCCAGGACACTAGGCTGGAGTGGACCTGACAGTCTGTTCCTGATGTTAAGGCTGTTGACAGGGGCCTGTGGTCAGGTATTCACTGTCTTTCCCAGCAGCCAGGGAGAGAGACGGGATCCCTCACTTGTCCTGAGAGACAGCGGCCCCAGTTCCTCTCTAGGGCAGCCCCTGGGGGTCCAGGCCCACTCCCTCTCCCTGGATAAGGAGCAGGGGGTGTCTAGTGTGGGCGCCATTCTCCTCCCTCCTGTGGGGAGCTGGAGGAGGGACCTCCAGGGGATCAGGCAGGTGAAGCCCCTCACACCTTTGCGCTGCAGCGTCTCCTTCCCGTTCTCCAGGTATCTGCCGAGCCACTCCACACACTCCCCCTCCAGGTAGGCCCTGTGGAGCTCCGCGACACCCGCCGCCTCCCACTTCCTCTTGGTGATCTGAGCCGCCGCCGTGTCGGCCGCGGTCCAGGAGCCCAGGTCGTCGTTCAGGGCCAGGTAGTCCCCGCCGTCGTAGGCGTACTGCTCGTACCCGCGGAGGAGGCGCCCGTCGGTCCCCAGGTCGCAGCCGTACATCTTCTGGATGGTGTGAGAGCCTGTCCCCGCCCCGTCAGCCGCGGCCCCGCCCGCCCGCTCCGGGTTCTCCCTAAATGAAACCGAAACCGTCGCAGTCCCCGGGCGCTGTCAGGGTCGGGTCCCCGCGGGTCCCAGCCTTGGGGTGGCCCTCGGCCCGGGGACCCTGACGACTCGGGGCCGTCCGTGAGGGACGTGAGGGGTCGCGGTCTCCGCCCGGCCCGGGTCACTCACCGCCCGCGCTCTGGTTGTAGTAGCCGCGCAGGGTGTTGAGGTTCCCTCGGTAATACTGTGCGTGGCCCTTGGCTCTCCGTGTCTCCCGCTCCCAGTACTCGGGTCCCTCCTGCTCTATCCACGGCGCCCGCGGCTCCATCCTGGGATTCTCGGCGTCGCTGTCGAAGCGCACGAACTGCGAGTCGTCCACGTAGCCCACGGCGATGAAGCGGGGCTCCCCGCCGGGCCTGGACACGGAGGTGTAGAAATACCTCATGGAGTGGGAGCCTGGGGAAGGGAGCCGCTGAGACCCCGGGATCCTCTTCCAGGCGCCCGACCCTGGTCCCAGGTTGAGGACGCCAGGAGGAGAGGAGCGGGGTCTAGAGAAGCTTAGGGGTCGGTGGGACGCGGGAGGTGAGGACTTGGGGGCGGGAGTGGAGGGTCGGGATGAACCGCACCAGAGTGGGGCGGGGGTCTGGGCCGGGGGCAACGGGGACACAGCTTCCCCTGATCCTGAGCGCTCACAGGACGGTCCCCTCGCTCCTCCCGCGCAAGAAGCCATTTCCCTCCCCACCTGGCACTTACCCGCCCAGGTCTCGGTCAGGGCCAGGGCCCCTGACACGAGCAGGAGCAGCGTTCGTGGGGCCATCACCCGCATCCTGCCGCTCTGTGGAGATCTGCGACTTGGCCGGCGGGTGGGGACTTTAAAACCTGAACAGCGGCGACGCTGATTGGCTTCTCTAGGAGCAAGACACGCAATGGGAGTGAGACCTGCGGCCGCGTCAGGAGTGTCCAGGCAGAAGGACCTGACACGGGTTGGGAGAAGAAGAAGTGAAACTCCAGAGAGAAGAAAATCCCCAGTGCTCCGTGTCCACACGCCAGGCACCGCTCTAGACCCCGAGCGCCACGCCCGGGACCGGGACTTTGCCCAGAACCCTACTCTGTACTGTCGTCCTTGGTCACGCACACCCTCACCTTGACTCCTGCCTCAAGTTGTAGAATCAGCAGTTCTCAAATTTTTGGTTTCAGGATCTTTATATGCTCTAGAAAGTAGTAATCAGAGGTAACCAAGTTCATATGGATTACGCCTATCAATATTTGCCACCTTAGAAATTAATTCCATTTAAGAGATATACTATTCCTTCTTAATATTAATAACTAATTGCATGTTAACAGAAACAGTAGTTTCAAAGAGAAATAACTGTTTTCCAAAATGAAAAGATTTAATAAAAAATGGATCATTTTATTTTTTAGAATTTTGAAAGTCCTTTTTGTCAATAGAGAATGCTAGATATTCATATTTTCTGCATTTAACCTGTGATTTTGATTGAAACAAAAAATACAGCCACACAAATATATAGGAGGAATGTTTTTAATAACATATCCAATATTCATCTTTGATACTACACTAAAATGACACAAGTGTTAGTTTCTTAAAGGTTCTTTGCCATGAGGATCCTGAAACATTATCATTGAATAGCTCATATTCTATTTCATTAAAGTCTGTGGGTGTGTCTTCACATTGAATGGATGTTGTTCTGATGCATGATATTTCTTAGTCATGCATTGTTGGACCAAGTTATATAGACCTTCTAGTATTAACATATTTAAGTGAAATAATCAAGAGGTCATATGTTGATATCACCACAGATTTCACCGGAAGTGTTGTAAGTACTTGGGAGTTTGTCAGGTTAATAGTGGTGGATACAGGTTTGCCCAGACTCTCATTTTCTCTTGAGACCATACATGTTATCATTGAATATATTGCTGTCTGTGGATTATCTCAAAGGGACAGGTTGAGGTCATTTTTTAGAATGTTGGCCAAATATTGAAGTGTAAGGAATATTTCCCCTGTCATTCATTCTTTGAAGCAGGAATGGTGTTCCATAAAATAGGGCTAGTAGTACAACTCACTAAATGGCTTTTGTTGACACAAACATCCTACTTTTGAATGTAGCAGATGTGTTTTATGTGCACTTCCCATTCTATCAAAAATAAATGTATTTATAAAATGAACTATGTAATGAAGATTTAATATAATTATTTTTTTTAAAAAATATATATTTAAATTATAGGTAGACATAATATCTTTATTTACTTTTTTTTCCCTTTTTTTATTGGTTGTTCACAACATTACAAAGCTCTTGACATATCATATTTCATACATTAGATTGAAGTGGGTTATGAACTCCCAATTTTACCCCAAATGCAGATTACAGAATCACTTTGCTTACACATCCACAATTTTACATAATGCCCTATTAGTAATTGTTGTATTCTGCTACCTTTCCTATTCTCTACTATCCCCCCTCCCCTTCCCTCACATCTTCTCTCTCTACCCCATCTACTGTAATTCATTTCTCTCCTTGTTTATTTTCCCATTCCCCTCACAACCTCTTATATGTAATTTTGTATAGCAATGAGGGTCTCCCTTCATTTCCATGCAATTTCCCTTTTCTCTCCCTTCCCCTCCCATCTCATGTCTCTGTTTAAAATTAATCTTTTCTTCCTGCTCTTCCTCCCTACTCTGTTCATAGTTGCTCTCATTATATCAAAGAAGACATTTGGTATTTGCTTTTTAGGGATTGGCTAGCTTCACTAAGCATAATCTGCTCTAGTGTCATCCATTTCCCTGCAAATTCCATGATTTTGTCATTTTTTAGTGCAGAGTAATACTCCATTGCATATAAATGCCACATTTTTTTTTATTCATTCATCTATTGAAGGGTATCTGGGTTGGTTCCACAGTCTAGCTATTGTGAATTGTGCTGCTATGAACATCGATGTGGCAGTATCCCTGCAGCATGCTCTTTTAAGGTCTTCAGGGAATAGTCCAAGAAGGGCAATAGCAGCGTCAAATGGTGGTTCCATTCCCAGCTTTCCCAGGAATCTCCATACTGCTTTCCAAATTGGCAGCACCAATTTGCAGTCCCACCAGCAATGTACAAGTGTACCCTTTTCTCCACATCCTCGCCAGCACTTGTTGTTGTTTGACTTCATAGTGGCTGCCAATCTTACTGGAGTGAGATGGTATCTTAGGGTGGTTTTGATTTGCATTTCTCTGACTGCTAGAGATGGTGAGCATTTTTTCATGTACTTGTTGATTGATTGTATGTCCTCCTCTGAGAAGTGTCTGTTCAGGTCTTTGCCCCATTTGTTGATTGGTTATTTGTTATCTTATTGTCTAATTTTTTGAGTTCTTTGTATACTCTGGATATTAGGCCTCTATCTGAAGTGTGAGGAGTAAAAATTTGTTCCCAGGATGTAGGCTCCCTATTTACCTCTCTTATTGTTTCTCTTGCTGAGAAAAAACTTTTTAGTTTAAGTCCCATTTGTTGATTCTTGTTATTAACTCTTGTGCTATGGGTGTCCTATTAAGGAATTTGGAGCCCGACCCCACAATATGTAGATCAGAGCCAACTTTTTCTTCTATCAGATGCAGAGTCTCTGATTTGATATCAAGCTCCTTGATCCATTTTGAGTTAACTTTTGTGCATGGCGAGAGGAGAGGATTCAGTTTCATTTTGTTGCATATGGATTTCCAGTTTTCCCAGCACCATTTGTTGAAGATGCTATCCTTCCTCCATTGCATGCTTTTAGCCCCTTTATCAAACATAAGATAGTTGTAACTTTGTGGATTAGTCTCTGTGTCCTCTATTCTATACCATTGGTCCACCCGCCTGTTTTGGTACCAGTACCATGCTGTTTTTGTCACTATTGCTCTGTAATATAGTATGAAATCTGGTATCGCTATACCGCCTGATTCACACTTCCTGCTTAGAATTGCTTTTGCTATTCTGGGTCTTTTATTTTTCCATATGAATTTCATGATTGCTTTATCTATTTCTACAAGAAATGCCGTTGGGATTTTGATTGGCATTACATTAAACCTATAGAGAATTTTTGGTAATATCGCCATTTTGATAATGTTAGTTCTGCCTATCCATGAACAGGGTATATTTACTTATTTTTATATTGTGCTGAGAGTGAAACCCAGTATCTCACACATGTAAGGCAAGCACTCTACCACTGAGCCACAATCCCAGCCCAGAGTTAATGATTTTTAACACTTCATTCAGGACATGTCTAAGTGAACTGGCACATTTTCCCTTCTCCAGTTAAAAGGTGCTCACGAATACAATAACTATGATTACAATTTGGTACTATAGCTTCCACTTTGCCAAGTTTTACTTTCCACTTTGCCAAGTAATGTTTTAGTGATATTATAAAAATGTTTTTTGAAGATATAGGTCCTGTGCAATAGTCTGAACACCTCCAAGGGTTCCACAGATCACACTTTGAGAACTGCTGCTCTGAGTAAACTGTGGAGAGACCCCAACTGCTCCCAACTTCTTTGCTTGATTCACTGCCACTACTCTCAGTAATTGCTAAAACATGTAAAAAGATATGGTATTTGTAAACAAGTAAAGGAATTATGTGCAATTATATGTAGAAAGAAAACAAAGAAGTTCTTAGAAATTAAAAACTGGTCACAGAGTGAATAAGTCTGTAGATGACTTGAACAATTAAAATAGCACCAGAAAAGAAGTCTAGAAAAATAGAGGTAAGGAAGACAGAAGAACTATAAGAGCACAAGGCATCAATAAAGGATTTTCAACAACTGAACAATATGAAATCCAAAATAGAGGGTCAGGAATGATTTTAAAATCTCAAGAAAAATTCTCAGTGTTTACAGCCCCCCCACATTACATTTGAACTGCCACAAAACAAAGGAAAACTGACCCAAGCCAAGATACATGACAATGAAATTTCAGAAATTAGGTAGAAAAAAGAAGCCCTGAACATATCAAGAGGCAGGAAGGACAGCCTTGGAAGCTAGACAATGTTGAAGCCTTATCAGGTGCATTCAAAGAAAAACTATTTTCAACACAGAATTCTGTACTAAGTTAGTTGGACTTAGAGCTGGGGTGTCCTAAGGACATTTCAGATGTTTAGGGTTTCAATATTTTTTTGCTCCATGTTCCTATAGGATGTGGCTAAATGAAGTGAGAAACAAAAATGATGGAGAAAACCAAGGAAAGGGGACAGAAGGGATGAAGTTAATAGGGAGCCAGCACAAGAGAGGGAGACCATGAGGTGAAGCAGATCCAGGGCGTCAGCCTCGCTCCATTGTGAAGGCATCCAGCCCAGGTGTGGCTTCACAGTCCAGCTCTAGGACAAGTGTCTTCACAAAGACCAAATTGGTGGAGTCCTAGTTGTGCTTTAATGTACTGGTGGAGACTGTCTTAGTCTTTTGGCTGCTGAAACATCTGCTCTTTATAATTTGAGGAAATTATAAAGAGCAGATGTTTTATTTTCTCGCCATTATTATGGTTGGGAATTCCAAGGTCGTGGTACTGGCGAGGGCCCTCCTGCTATTTCCTTGTGTGATAGAAGGTGTAAAGGCAAAAGAGAGGGCAGGAGAGGTAGGAGGCATCAACCCATTTCTAAAATAACATACTGACTTATTTAGGAGAGCAGACCCTCATACTTACCCACCTCCCATTAGGACCCATCTCCCCACACCACCACATTGAAGATCAAGGTTCCAACACATGAATCTTGGAGCACACATTCAAACCATAGCACAGACCCTGGGAGAGAGTTTGGAAAAGTCTCAGTAATGAAAACAACAGAAACTAAGCAAATGAAGGAAGAACACTTTTATTAATTGCAGAGAAGTTAAAAAGTCAGTCCAAGGAAACAAAGTCATGAAAGCTACAAACCTAGTTGTGAATAACATTTGCATAGTCAGTGAATGTAAAAATGGTGATCTAAAGGAAATTATAAAATGTTGAGAGGACAGGGGTCTGTGAATGGAAGCTGTCCATTAGAAGTGCCACATGAAACCGGAAAACTAAGGAGGAGCCCTGTTAGCATTCTATTTAGGGAAACAGCATCAGGCAAAAGAAGTAAAGCAGGCTAATTCTGGGGATCAGGAAATGGGGCTGCATGGAAGATTGGGGTCATTTGTCTTTATAGAAACCCTTGTAGAAGCATTTGACCTTTGAAATGCTGAATTTTCTAATTCCACTAGAAAAAAAAATCAGTGATTAAAAAGACAACATAAGAGAAAGGACTCAGACATCACTTTATAAGGTGTATCAGAGAATTGGGGGCAGTATGGGAGGGAGATATAGGATCAGATGGTGAATTTTTAAGGAGGAATTTTGTTTTCTATAGAGAGGTTAATAAATGAGCCACAGAGCGTGGAAGGTGATGATGCAGGGGAGGGAGGGCCAACCTTGTTCCCAAGTGCAGAGGTGGCCTCAGACAGCAAAGACCATCCACCATCACTGTGGGACAGTTTCAAACATGGGGGAGCCGTAATGGGATTATGAGGCAGTTCTAACCTGAGTCCTACTTTTTTTTCCAAATGAAAAGAGAAAGAATTTCGTCCTCTAGGAGTGAGGAGTGGGGATGTAGTAGTGGGGTATGAGAAGGGAGGAGAAAGTGAGAAATTGCTCTCTGAGGGCCAGAGAGCCCACTGACCTGGAAAATGGAATATGGAGAGAACAATCAGGGGCCACTGAAGCCTGTGCTCATCACCTGAGGAAAGAGAGGGGGAGAAGAGAAACACGCAGCATTCAGGCTGCAGGAGGAAGGTGATAACAGACTAGAAGGACATGCAACACATTTTTCTGGTCTAGGGGTATGGATTATTTTAAACTCCTAATTTAATATGGTTAGCATTTTATAATTTTTCTGTATCAAATATAGAGTCCTACATCACCTAATGACAAGAAATGTGTTTTGTCTATGAAGCCAGTATCACCCTGATACCAAAGCACATAAAGACACATCAAGGAAACAAAACTATATATCAGTATGCCTGTGAACATAGATGTAAAAGTGATTAATAAAATATTAGCAATTTACATTCAAAAACACTAAGAAGATTATAGAGCAAGTGGATTCCACCCAGAGATGCAAGTTTGGCTCAATATATGAAAATCAGTAAGCGCAATATATCACATAAATAGAATTAAAGACAAACATCACATAATCATCTCAGTCAATGCAGAAAAACCCTTAAACAAAATTCAGTACGTCTTCATGTTAAAAATACTGAAGAGGGGCTGTGGCTGTGGCTCAGTGGTAGAGTGCTTGCCTAGCTTGTATTCTCAGCACCACATACAAACAGATAAGTAAATAAAGGTCCATCAATAACTAAAAAACAAACAAACAAACAAAAACAGAAGAAACTAGACATAGAAGGAATTTGTGTCCATATTGTGAGTGCTATATATGTCAAACACAAAGGTAATACCATACTAAGTGGGGAAAAACTGAAAATATTTTCTTTAAAAATAGAAATAAGACACAGAAGTTCACTCTCACCACTCCTATTCAATATAGTACTTGAAACTCTAACCAGAGCAATCAGGCAAGAGATGAATATTAAAGAGTTAAAAATAGAAAAGGATTCAATTATCTCTATTTGCTGACACTCCACACTTTTAGAGGTAATAACTTTATAAAAGTAGCAAGATACAAGTTGAACAAACAGGGCTGGGGTTGTAGCTCAGTGGTAGAGTGCTAGCCTTGAATGCATGAGGCCCTGGGTTCCGTCCCCAACACCACAGAGAAACGAACAAATAAAAATAAAGATATTGTGTCCATCTACAACTAAAAAAATATTTTAAAAATCAACAAACAAAAGTCAAACTTTCCTAGATGCCAGTAATAATCCTGCTGAGAAAGAAATCAGGAAAATTTCATTCATAATAGCCTCAAACAAATAAAGACCTGGGAATATATCTAAACAAGGAGGTGAGAGACATGTACAGTGAAAATTATAAAACACTGAACAAAGAAATTGAAGAAGACACTAGAAGATGGAAAGACCTCCCATGTTCTTAGATTGGCAGGATTAATATTGTCAAAATGCCCATATTTCCAAAAATGATATACAGATTCTCTGCAATTCCCATCAAAATATCAATGATGTTTTCAAAGGAAAAACAGTTCTAAATTTCAAATGTAAGAAAAGAAGACCCAGAATAGCCAAAGTAATTTTGTGCTACTAATCAGAGCAATACTGGAAGCATCAAAATACCCAATCTCAAATTACAGTGCAGAACTGTCCTAACAAAACTAGCTTGGTATTAGCATAAAAACATACACGAAGGCCTGCCCAAACAGAAGGGCAACATCAATTCAGTCCACTCTGTGTGCTCATTGCTCATAGTGCATACACACGCAGCCCATGGCTGGCTTGCCACATCTCCACATTCTCATCACTCAAGGCCAAGGGGCACTCGGTTCCTATGTGGCAGCTTCCGACAATACAATATTTGCAAATGATATATCTAATAAGAGATTTTTATATAGAATATAGAAAGAAAACCCTAAAAAATGATCAAGAAGAAAACCTCATTTAAAAAAAACACTTAAAATTTGGCAAAACAAATTACACTGATATTTAATGTGCATGACCAAATATGTAAAAGCAAATCTCATCATTATGTATAATTTTGCCCAAACAAAAAATAGGAAAAATTAGGTAAAGACTTGAACAGACACTTCTCCAAGCAAGATTTACAGATGACAAATAAGTTCTTGAAAAGATGGACACTGTGAATAGTTATCAGGGAAATACAAACTGAAACGACAATATATTATTACCCACATATTAGTGTGGCTAAAATTTTAAAAACCTGGTAATGCCTCATGCTGATGTAGACACACAGCAACAGAAACCTCATACTTGCTGGCAGGGATATAAAATGTTACAACCACAATGGGAGACATTGGCCATTTTCTTGAAGATCTAAACAACTTCCACAGACTATAGCATGGAACAGGAGGAATTAAAGAAGATACCAGGGAGAATTCTGGGTAGCTCTGCTTGGCCAGGTGAAGAAGGTTCACACATCAGGGATGAGTCAAGAGAGCAGTGCATGCCCTAGACATGCTGTGTTAAGTGGCATTTCATCTCTGTGTTCCCCCCAAACCCACAGCCCAGTCAACCAAACTCAAATCAAGGATCATTGTGCAATATTTCTGAGCAGCACTCCTCAAAAATATGAATGTCATAAAAAATAATTAAGAAAGAAAGAAAGAAAGAAAGAAACCTGAGAAAGTGTCATGCCAGAGGAGCCTTAAGGAGACACGATTGCAACTAAATGTAGTGTGGTATCCTGGAAGACATCCTGGAATGGAAAACGGTCATTAATAAAAGCTAATGACATCCAAATGAGCATGCTGCTAAGAAATAATTTATCAATATTGCTTTAATAGTGCAACATATGCATGATCATAAAGTAAGATGTTAGCAGAGAAAAAGTACGTGATCTACAGGCACTTTGTTAACCCTTATCTTTTTCTCAATCTAAAAATATTTTATTTGTTTTGGTGGTACTGGGTATTACACCCAGGGGCTCTCTACCACTGATTTACATTGCCAGTCCTTTTCCTTTTATTTTGAAATAGAGACTTGTTAACTTCCCCAAGTTGGGCTCGAACTTGGAATCCTCCCACTTCAACCTCCGGTGTAGCTGTCAGTACAGGCATGCACCACCATGCCTCGCTAAAGTCTATGTTTAAAAGGAACAGTTTGTAGAAAGAAAATTCATATGCTCTTCTTTCGGTTTTCCAGGTGATTATCCAGAAACTGGAGAAAGGGCTTTGAGAAAGAAGATCTGAGAAGTCGGCAGGATTCCTTGTAGGAACGTCCTCTAACTCTTGTGCCTTTAAAAACAACTCAGAAGCATCTTCATCTCCCCATCAATGCACCCTAAGTCAGCCATCTCTGCCCTGGTCCTTCCACAGCCTGGTCCTCCCCAGAGCTGCTCTGGCAGCCTCGCAGCAGCGCAGCGGCGCCCCCGTGTGGCCACGTGGCTGAGCACGGAAGACCTGAACTTCCGTTTCTTGTACTCACTTCGCAGTACTGGGTCTCCCTAGGCTTGCGGCAACTGTACAGGGCTGTGCGCACAAGTTGGCGCTTTCATCCCGTGTCAGGTTTGGGATTTCCAACTGTTACTCAAAATACAAGATGAAATATGTTTCCTCCCAGTTGATCAACAGAGGACTCTTGTCCCAGGGAGCCTCCAGGTCTCTATGCCATAAAGGCAGGTTCCCAGGTTATGGATGAACCTCCTGAACAAAATGCCTGTCCTCAATTCCTGAATGGAGCCTTGTACCACTGAATCCCTGAGACTTGTTCTTACTGTTGTTCCCAGGTTCAAGGGTCCCCTTTACTGGGCCAGATTTTCCAACTCTAGTGTTAGGTGGTAATTAGTAATGAGCAGTGGAATACAAAACAATAAGGAAGAAGAGTCATGGCGTTTTCTTTAAGTTGCATTTAATATTAATGAACAGCCACAGTGGGGGTACACGTCTATAATCCCAGCAACAAGTGAGGCAGGAGAATGGAAAGTTCAAAGCCAGCTTCAGCAACTTATGGAAGCCCTAAACAACTTTTTGAGACCTTGTCTCAAAGTAAAAACTAAAAAATGGGCTGAGGATGTGGCTTAATGATTAAGTGCCCCTAGGTTTAATGTCTGCTAACAAAACCAAAACCAAAACCAAAACCGAATATATAAATGAGTAACTCATAGGAAAAAAAATAGGTGTACTAACCCTGAGAATAAACAGGGAGAAGCAAAGGGAACAAATTAAGAAATAAGTCCAGATGAAAGATCTACGGAGCAACTCCTGACAGTCTAGTGAGATCACTGTAAAGTTAGGATTTATAGCCACAGGATTCCCAATGTATATCAGAAGGGACTTTAGTAGCACAGGTGCACTAAGGTAAAGTTTGCCTGGTTGTGGACCCATCTCCTATATTAACATAGAATTCACTTGTGGATGAAGCCCCCCTGAATGGGATGGTCACCATGACAGTTACCAGAAGGACCAACTAGGGTAAAACACTACCCTGCTCAGATTAATGAAGGTGGCAGAAGGTGGACCCCTGTTCTCCTGGCAAACATCCAACTTAATGTGTTTGGAAGTAGTATCAAGTTTCCTTTGTGTTCTCTGCTGGGAGATGGCACACTCTCTCCCTTGAGGGCGTTCTTTGCTTGAGCCTTACTTTCACTTATAATAAAATTCTCTTGTTGGCTTTTCATATGTGACTACAAATTTTCTTTCACAGGACACAAGAACCAAGGCCCAGAGCTTCAGCTCCCCATTTACCTCTGACACTGATGGGGCAGGAGTGAGAAGAGCCACTGGAGTATTGGCCTAAGTTGAAGAGGTGAACATGGGGAGGAAATAGGTTCATGAAGGGAATGGAGGCCCAAGAGGAGAGAGGGAGGAATCAGATCAGAAAAAGCTCTAGGAAGGGTCAACCTACTGAACACCTGTGGGGCAGGGGATGGGTGTGTTTGGGGAGAGGTTCAGGGTCTTCTGGCTGGGATGCTGAAGGAGGGCTCCATTTTTTCCTAGGCTGGTCATTACACAGTATTAGCTGTCCGTCATCAGTAGGTCATTGTATGTTTTGGACAGTCTTCTGTGTTTCATGCATAGAGTATTTCATACACACACATGGAAGGAATGTAAAAAGAAGCAGATGCAAGAGAATAATTGACTAAGGGGATCCCCCTCTTCCAGAGCCACACTCACTAATGCTGGGGTGCAGGCAGCATCAAGGAGATAAGGGAGGAGAAGGCCTGTGCCTCAAAGTGAAGTACCAGGCTCTCATCCCTGATTCTCAGTTTCTCAGAGTCCCACTTATTATTCTCCAATGTCATGGTCTTTTCTAAGCCCACGCCAGTTATCCTGCAACAAGCCTTGTCTACCTGGATGTCTTGGTTCAGTAGGAGCTGCTGCAGGAACAGGGGGCTATGGGCTGGGTGTTGGCTACACAGCTGGCAGCCATGGAGACAGAGGGTCAAGAATAAGTGTGGCAGTAGCAGAAGACCACAGGGGGCCTACTGCAGACCTGTGAAAAAGAGGAGCCCAGGCGTCCACCCAGCATCTCCCCTGGATGCTGAGGTGGTCGCTCTCTACTTCTCCAGACCTTCAAGTTCAGGTGTCCAACTACCATCCCTCTAGATGTCAAGGGTGGACCCTTCTCCAAGACACCAGATCAGGCACCCTCTTGGAGCCTGGAGGGCCATATCTTTACAACCCCAAGAGTCCAGCACACAAAAATCCTGCCCCTTCTTATTTGGGACCAAAGCAGAAGAAAACATGTTGCTACATTCCTCAAGCCTAACACCTTATCCTCACCATTTCTCCAAATTAATGGGCCTGTGGTTTTGAGTTTATTTTGATCCCTGCCATGTGCCCCCAGAGTTTGGGGGTTTTGTTCTGGGGATTCTCCTGAGGGATTCACAGTCTGCAACTGGGGCAGGACTCTGAGATGGGAAACAGCCTTGAATTCTTGAGCTTAGGCTGATGGGATCATCCTGTGCCTGGTTAGGATCCCCCTCCTGACTCCAGGAGGCTGTCAATACAATAAAGGGTCAGAACTCCTCCCTGGTCATGAACTTCGTGCTATGTCCATAATGTGGAAGGTGCTGTAGGGCTGCTGAGTTAGGGGTTCCAGTTGGAAATAAAGTAGTAAGTAGCCCCTGCCATGCACACATGCACAAAGAGGACCCCCAGGAACATCCAAGAAAACTACCTGCCTTTCCTGGGCTCCAAGGATATCTTGTCCTTGGATTTACTGATTCCTTGAAGAGTGTTTTTCTGTCCTGTGCCTGGCTCTTACAATACATTAAACCAAAGTCAGGCAAAATCCCCTCTCCTCAAGGAGGTAACCTTCAGGTGGGGTTAATAAATAATGAGGTGACTGCAGGAAAAGGAGCATCAGAAAGTAGAGTGATTTAGAGAAAAGGAACAAAGTAGGGACAAGGGAGATGGTTGTAATTATTTTAATTATTGTCCTCAGAGTGGGGTTTACTGAGAGGTGACATTTGGTCACTGCCTGCACATTCTGGGCTGTCCTGAGCACCAACAGGCTGCAGCAGGAATGGGAGTGGGCCCTCCCAGGACAAAGGGAAGGCAACGTGGCACAATCAGTATCTATGTGTGCATGTGCAATGCTGGTACAGCTCACTCATGACTCTATAGAATACTCTAGAATGTTTGTTACCATATGGGGAGACAAACAGGTTAACATGTGAAGGGGGAGCTAACAGAAGGCACATAAGGCAACTCTTCACTGCGCTCAGGGCTCAGCCTTTGGGTGCAAATCTCCTGGGCCAGTGCCAGCACTAATAAATGCTGCTTCCTGCTGAAAGTCTCAGTGTCCTGTCTCTCTGTGTAAGAATCCTACAATGGGCAGACTTCAGGAAGGACTTCCTATCTGTGATTCTGATCAGAATTTTTTGGATCCCATGACAGCTTCTCTTTTGTGTTTCATGAAATCTTCCTGAAGTCCTGAAGTTTGGGGACACTGAAGTTCTTGGTGTTTGGAGGAAGGTTGGGAGAGGAGGAAGCAAGCTGAGGTGAGGTTCACACCCAACTCCATCTCTGTGCTCTTCTCTTGCCTACAGAGGTTTTTTTCTTTTTTTTTAAATTGTTCTTTCTAGTTATACACGACAATAGTCTATTTTTACATAACACACATATGTGGGTATAACTTCCCATTTTTGTGGTTATACATGATGTGAAGTTACCCTGGTTTGTAGTTAAATAAGAATGTAGAAAAGTAATGTCCAATTCATTCTACTGTCTTGCCTATTCCCATGCCCCCTCCGTTCCCTTCATCCCCTTTGTTTAATCCAATGAACTCCTCCCCGCTCCCACGTATTGTGAGTTAGCATCTGCATATATATCCTAGAGAAATTCAGCCTTTGGATTTTGGAAATTGGCTTATTTTACCTATCATGATAGTCAGTTCCACCTGCTTACCAGCAAATGCCATAATTTAATTCTTATTTATGGCTGGGTAGTATTCCATTGTGTGTATGTACCACATTTTCTTTATCCATCCATCTGTTCAAGGGCACTTAGGTTGATTCCATAGCTTAGCTCTTGTGAATTGAGCTGCTATAAACATTGATGTGGCTGTGTCACTATAGTATGCTGGTTTTAAGTCCTTTGGGTATAGACTGAGGAGTGAGATGACTGTATCAAATGGTGGTTTCATTCCAAGTTTTCTGAGGAGTTTCCATACAGCTTTCCAGAGTGGTCGCACCAATTTGTAGTCCTATTAGCATTATATGAGTGTTCCTTCTCCCCCCACATCCTCACCAACATTTCTTGTTTGTTGTATTCTTGTTAATTGCCATTCTGACTGGAGTCAGATGAAATCTCAGTGTAGTTTTAATTTGCATTTCTCTAACTGCTAGAGATGTTGAACATTTTTTTCATATATTTTTTGACCAATTGTGTTTCTTCTTCTGTGAAGTGTCTGTTCAGATCCTTTGCCCATTTATTGATTGGGGTACTTGGTTATTTAGTGTTAAGCTTTTTTAGTTCTTTGTAAATCCTGGAAATTAATGCCCTATCTGAGGTACAGGTGGTTAAGACTTTTTCCCATTCTGTAGGCTCTTTCTTCACATTCTTGATTGTTTCCTTTACTGGGAAAAAGCTTTTTAGTTTGATACCATCCCATTTATTGATTCCGGATTTTCTTCTTGTACTTTAGGAGTCTTGTTGTGGAAGTCAGTTCCTAAGCTGACATGGTGGAGAGTTGGGCTTACTTTTTCTTCTAATAGGTGCAGGGTCTATGGTCTAATGCCAGGTCCTTAATCCACTTTGAGTTTGTGCAGGGTGAGAGATAGGGGCCTAATGTCATTTTGCTACATATGGATTTCCAATTTCCCCAGATCATTTGTTGAAGATTGCCTACTGAGTTTGAGGTGTAATTGAAACTTACATGATCAGAAAATGCCCCCTTGGAGTGGGAGGAAGTTACCACCTGGCAGGATATAAAATAGAGGTCTTTCTAGCCCTAAGATTCTCCAAATAGCAACACTGAGAATGGCTAAGTATGAGAACAAGGCACAATATCTTGTAAACACTTTTTTTTTGGTTCCAAGTAGAAATTATATTTTGAATTTATTAAGTATAATAAAATAATAATTTCATCTATTCCTTTTTCTTTTAAAATATACTAGCAAACTTAAGATTGCATCTAGGGCTCATAGTTGTGGTTATAGTTTTATTATGGTTTTATTAGATAGCTCTGTTTTAGGAGCTTAATAATTGTATCTTCTGTGTTCAGGTCTGTGATTCAATTCAAATGGTTTTTGTACATGGTGTTGTTTTTCTCTTTGGGTCTCATTGTTCACCTCTGTTTGTTAAAAGGATGATCCTCTCCCTTTTGGGTTCCTTGAGTCCCTTTCCATCAGCTTGGATGTACATTTCTAGTTGTGCATCTTTATTCTATCCTAGTGATGTAGACTATCCTGAGCCAGACCTTTGTTTTATTACTTGAATGCAGGAGTAATCTTGAAATTAGTGTGCATCTTCAAAGTGAAAATAATATCTTGACAAAATTCAAAGCTTTTTTTCACTTGCATACGGATTATAGACTTCAGTTTGTTAGTTTCTAAAAAATAGGCTTCTTGATTTCAATTGGAAATACATTGGATTGGTAGATTTTGAGAGAACTGATATCTTGTCAATATTAGCTATTCAAATCCTTGATTATAGTATTTTTATTTAGTTTTATTTGTTTTCTCTTGAGGATGGCTTATAGATTTTAGTGTAAAGTGTTGCTGTTATGGTTTAAATATTAGCTGTTCCCAAAAAGCTCACATGTGAGACAATACAAGAAGGTTTATAGGTGAAATAATTGGGTTATGAGAGACTTAATCTAAAAATGAATTAATCCTGATAGGGATTAACCAGATGGTAACTGTAGACAGGTAGGGTGTGGCTGGCAGAGATGGGTCCCTGGAGGTGTGTGTTTGGGGTGTATATTTTATCTTTGTTAAGTAGTGCATTCTCTCTCTCTCTCTCTCTCTCTCTCTCTCTCTCTCTCTCTCTCTCTCTCTCTCTCCTCTCTCTCTCTCTCTCTCTCTCTCTCTCTCTCTCTCTCTCTCTCTCTCTCTCTCTCTCTCTCCTTCCTGATATCCTGAGCCAATTCCTCTATTGCACCCTTTGCTGCTGGATTTCTGTTCTTGGGACAAAAAGGCTCAGGGGTCACTCCAGTTAAACTGGGCTAACTGGGCTGCACGAAATAACCACATAAGAGACACAAATACCTTTTTCTTTGGGGCAGCTGTGATGGCTCCTCTGACCTTAAAGGTCCGCAGGAAGAGAGAGAGCAAGAGCACGTGCTGACCCCTTTTATTGAGGAGAAGCTATTAAAATGAGGCAAGGGGTGAGGTTTCAGGGGGCTGAGTCTATCTTCATGATGTCCACTGTCAGCAGATTGACACCTGGGTAGGCCACACCCAAGGGCACAGTAAGAGAAAGGGACACATACAAGGCACTTCCATGGAAGATTCTATCCTAAACAGGGCAAGGGGTTATATTACAAAGGAACAGGTGAGCATAGCTTCACCCATGGGGCTGTAGCAAGACACACTCATGCACAAGACACCAACTCTCGCACCCAAGAAGGGTGGGGGAAAACTCTGCCACATTTCTGCAACTGAGGGCCTCAGCACCCAGCCAGGGAGTGTAACTCAGTTACATGTAAGGTTGGTCTCCCACACTCTGCCATGATGTGCTGCCTCACCTCATGGAATGGAGCCAGCTCTCTATGGTCTGAGATCTTTGAAACTGTGAGCTGCCAAATAAACTTTTCTTGCTGTGATATTGATCTTGTCAGATCCTTTAAGGAGCAATGAAAAAACTGATTAAAACAATTACCTAGTTTTTAAGAATGAGTACCTAAATGTTTTATTTCAATGTTATTATAAATGGAATTTAGGGTTTCCTCCCCAAATATTATAATGCCAGGGCATGCCAATACAATTGACTTCAGACCTTGCCGTGTTCTAAATTCATTTATTAGTTTGAGGAAGTTTCTTTGCCTTAGGATTTTCTATGTATACAATCATGTCCTCTGCAAATTAAGACACTTCATCATCTATAAATTGAAACATAGTCTTTTCAATCTATATTCCTTTTATTTCTATCTCTTGCCTCAAGACTCTGGTTGAGATGTTGAGTTACAATGTGTCACAGAAGATGTGGAGTCAACACACTGGCCTATGAGTTATGGTTTAGATCCTGAATGTCCCCCAAAGGCCCAATATGCCAAAGGCTTAGTGACAGTCTAGTGGATGAAACCTTTAATAGTGGGATTCCAGGTAAAGAGGCTAGTTTATTAGGGGTGTGCCCTTGGAGAAGTGACTGACACCTCGGCCCCCTCCTCTTTCTCTTTGTTTCCTGGCATCATGAGGTGAAAGGACCTCCTGCCACATGCTCATGCTGAGGTACTGTGCCCCCCACAGGCCCAAAGCAATGGGGCCAAGTAACTAGGCACTGACACCTCTGAAACAGTGATCCATAATAAACCTGTCCTCGTTTAAGTTGATTGATCTCAGGTGTTTTTTCACAGCAACACAAATCTAACACCATATCTTAAATAAAGATAACATCATATATTAAATAAAAAGGACTTTCATCACAAAGTATGTTGTTAGCTGTAGATATTTTAGAGATGCCCTTTATCTGAAGAAACTGCCTTTTACGACTGATTTGCTAAGAAATTTGATCAAGAATAGGTTTTGAATTTGTATAATGCCTTTTCTTCAAGGAGATGGTCCTGTGGTTATTCTCCACAGTAATTCTCCATAGTTATAAATGCTATGGTAAATTAGTATTGATATTAAATGTTCATCAAAACTTATAGTCTAGGATAAACTAATTTCATCATGAAGTTTAAATTTGATTTTCTGATATTTTATGGATTCATGAGAAATGTTAGTCCAAAGTTTTCTACTTTCTTATGT
Organism: Ictidomys tridecemlineatus; assembly: GCF_052094955.1. Classification (NCBI taxonomy): domain Eukaryota; kingdom Metazoa; phylum Chordata; class Mammalia; order Rodentia; family Sciuridae; genus Ictidomys; species Ictidomys tridecemlineatus. Next base: position 117,662,684 of record NC_135484.1, read on the forward strand.
GAACAATTTAAAATTTAAATAAATGTATACATTATGCAACTATCATCACAGTACAATTATGGAATAATTCCATTACCCTAAGAAATTCCTCATGCTCATTGCCATGTCCCCACTTTCACAGTTAGGCAAACACAAATCTTCATTTGAATTCTATAGATTTGTATCACTTGACATTTCATATAAATGGACACATAGTCTGTGATCTATTCTGTTTGGCTTCTTTTACTTAGCATATAGTGTGTGTGTGTGTGTGTGTGTGTGTGTGTGTGTGTGTGTGCACGCACATGCACATGCATGCATGCTCACACATACATGCACAGTGCTGGGGGTTGAACCCAGGGTCTTGCACAATGCTAAGTAAGCACTCTACCACTGAGCTACATCCAACCCTTCCTTAATTTTTTGAGGTTTATACATGTGTCAGTATTTCATTCCTTTTTATTGCTGAATATTATTCTATAGTATGGATATACCACATGGGGTTTGTATCTAATTACCAGTTGATGTGGTATTACAAATTTCTACTATGAATTTCATTTTTTCTAAAAGGTATGGAGCCATTTAGGTTATCTGTGACTTCTAGTGTATATGCAGATTCATGAGAGCATTTCAGAGGATATTTCCTAGAAAAAGAAATATGATGCCAATGATTCATTATATGTAATTATATAGTACTCTATAATTCTAAGTGATTAGATATCTGCTTTCCACACCAAATCTGTCCATTGACTTTCTTTCTGTGTTATTCCTCCCTGTGTGGTGAACCAGGACTGCTATCAGTACCACTGTCACAACAAGTGTAACTCCAACATATGACTTCTTCAGTTTAATGTAATAAAATTTCTGGGTCTGAGACACTCTGATTGTCTAATATTGAAATTTAATGAAATCCTCCTTTCACCAATCTCACTGAAAAGCAGTATTCCTGCTGTCAGAATCCCAATCACAGAGCAACAAGGAATGCAGCCTTCCTCTATTCCACCATCTTGACCATCCCATAGATGACTCTTTGCTGAGTCACCACCATGTCTCTCAGGGGAACACCAACATCCCCCTCCCTACTCCCCACCAGAGGAACTAGCTCTCCAGCCCCTTCCTCCTCAAACATCCTGAGTCCACAGTGTACTTGTCGTGGGACCTTCACAACTGCCTCAGTTTTGTGATGGTCTTTTGCCCTGTAATATTTGGGGTTCTCAACCTGCTTCTCATTGGTTACCCCAATTCTTTTCTGGCCACTTTATCTGTTTAGCCTTTTTTGAACCTCTATATTCCACCCCAGATTCTATGTGACTAGAGGAAAAGTCTTCTTCTTCTTATTTTTTTTTTAAACTTTATTTGGTTATTTTTATGTGGTGCTGAAGATCAAACCCAGTGCCTCATACATGTGAGACAAGTGCTGTACCACTGAGCCACAACCACAGCCCAAGAGGAAAAATCTTGAGATAATTGATGGGTTTTGGCTAGAGAGCACTCTGGTAAAAATCTAAAGATCTCTTGATTGAAGCTCAGATGCTGCAGCCCTTAGGCATAAGCGTAGAGGCCTTCACCTCAGCCTTTTGGGGGAAACAAAGCTTTTCATTGGCAGTTAAGAGATTCTTGGCAAGGGTGACACCCTGTAGACACTGAAGCCCAGGAATTATGAGATTTTGGATCCTGGTGCCCATTAGGATAAGGACTTCTTCTATTCCTTTTGCCTTGTTATCTTTATCTCCAGAACACAGAACATCATGGGACCCTCAAGGGTCAGAGGTGCCCTCCATCTCGGGTCAAGATGCCCTATTTAATGCCTGTTTGTCTCATGTTTAAACAACAGCTTCCCTTACTCCTTAGCTGCCTTCCTGATACTCTGTCCCTCCAAGGCTTGCATCTGGAGTGTCAGCTACATAAGAAAAACTGGTTTGAGACCAGAGGGGAAAAGTGTCACTTCTAAATTTAAGCTTCAGTGGGACCTAAATGGCTGTTTTCTCTTTACTTGTACTCTGGGACTCTGCTCTCTCATTAAGTTCTTCCCTAAATGATGATTGCACAGGGAAGGAAAATGGAAAAATCCCACCTGTGCAAGTTTTCTTTTTCTTGAGAACCTTTTCCTGAGGTCCATCCTCTCCTGGGACTTCATGGGCTTCTACAGTCTTTAAGTATTTGGATGACTCTAACTCAAATAGAACCCTGGTCTGATGGATGTTCCATGTGTCTCTTTACTAGAGTAATTACAGGTGTGTAATTTTTTAAGTTTTTTTTTTAAGTTATTTTTTTTTGGTAAATTCACCTTTGTTCCATGTACCTAAATTAATATATTTTTGATCTAATGAGTTTTGTTTAATCTAACTGAAGTTTTTAGTCCTATGTGTTACACTGCTGTCTTTGTTCAGAGGCTAATTATTCAAAGGTGAATTCTCAAATACACCAGAAAAGGAAAGACCCCTGTAGGACCCCTTCACATGGTCCTAAAACAGAGAATAAACAGTGGTGATACTGACATAGATCTACCTCATGTCTGGACAAGTGGCCAGCTGAACCATTGATTCAGTGTCCAGGTGTGATGGATGACCCTGTCCCACCCATTTCCCCCTGTGCAGGCCTCCTCCAGGTCTATGCCCTTTATTCTACAATACATTGATCACTGTCACACCGAGGACATCTGTGACAGGCTTTGTTTTAATTTCTGAAGGGTTAAATGTGATAGAAAATGTGTGATAAACACCTGAAGTTCTTTTGTCTCTTGTCTGTGGGGAGCATATACATGGCAAAAAGCTATGCAATCTCTATTTCCTGTTTGATTTCATGTAGCTTTGTGTACACCTGTGTATTATATACTACGTCTACACACATGCTGTGTCTGTGCATCATTTATATGGTAACAAAACTGGCTTATAGACATATGATCTGGTTTATGGATAAATTTTAAAAAATGGGTTCAAATGACTTTTAGTTCTAATGACTTAAATAAACCTTTAACAAAAAGGTCAATTTAAATTATACAAAAAGATAAAAGTAAAAATGTCTTAAAAATTACCAATCCACATGTTTTTCTAGGTGGTCAGCCAGTCAAGAATGTTGGTTTCTATAAAATGTTTGGCGTCCAGTGCGTTTAAGGTTTTTCTTCATCAGAAAAAGATGGCTCTAAACATTAGCATTCATTTTCATTGGTAATAAAAAGTCAACAGTTAAAATGGGTCAACTAGATTTAGCATAAATGATACAAACTTTTATAAATGTGTTGTTAGAGAAGATACTTGATTAATTTGTAAAGTTAAATACAGAACATAAAGTTCTATATATGAACTCAAGTACTTTTGGCTTATTAACTTCTTTAACAAATATCTGTAAAGTCTTTTAAGTGATCTTTTTTATAACTCTGGTTCTCTTTATGGTATTTAATGTTCTGTAAGTGAATAAAGGTAACCTGTCATCAATAAGTGATTTAAAAACTTTATGTCGCTCTTTATAGTGGAATGGAAATTTAAGTTTAAATGTATGTATTTTTTAAAATAGTAAAAGGGAAGTCTGATTTGCTTAAAAGTTTGACAATATGGAAAAATAAAAATATTTTATCACTTTTTCCACAAAAAAGAAGTTTAGAGCCCTGACTTCTGTTTGCTTCCTGCTTTAGATATAATGCATGTTTTGTTAAATGATATTCAGATAGGCTCAGGAAACAATATATGATAACTTTGTAGAATAACATTTAAAATGAGGCAAGGATCAGCTTCAAAAATAAAAACTCTAAGATTCCTCAAGAGCCTTGTCTCACCTGAGATAGGTCTCTGCCTCTCACCCTAATAAGATGAGACAAGTTGAGATGGCTCCAAAGTAGACTAGAATTAAACTCACTTGAAGATATGTTCATCCTCAGAAAACTTGGAATGGGACCACTATTTAACCCAGTTATCCTACTCAGCATATACTCAAAGGATTTAAAATTAGCATACTATAGTATAACACCCATATCAATGTTTATAGCAGCTCAATTCATAATAGCTAAGCTACGGAACCAACCTAGGTGCCCTTCTACAGATGAAGGGATAAAGAAAATGTGGTATATATACACAATGGGATATTACCCAGCCATAAAGAAGAATGAAATGATGGCATTTACCAGTAAAATAGATTGAACTGGAGATGATCTTGCTAATTACAATAAACCAACCACACAAACCAAAGACTGAATGTTCTCTCTGATATATGATGCTAACACACATGTGATGGGGGAAGAACAGAAGTTTATTGGATTAGACAAAGGGGAGTGAAGGTAAGGGAGCAGGTATGAGAATAAGAAAGAAAGAAGAATGAACTGGGCATAACTTTCCTATGTTCGTATATGAATATATGACCAGTGTAATTCCTCATCATGTACAACCACAAGAATGGAGAGTCATATTCTATGCATGTATAATATGTCCAAATACACTCTACTGTCATGAATATCTGACAAGAATAGATAAAAAAGTTAAACTCATAAAAGATAAAGAATGTTGAGCTGGGGCTATGGCTCAAGTAGTAGCGTGCTTGCCTAGCATTTGTGAGGCACTGGGTTGGATCCTCAGCACCACATAAAAGATAAAGTATGTTCAAAAGATAGATTTTTGTTGTGAAGAGTACTGAGATCTCAAAATAAAGGAGATTTAATACAAAATAAAGTAAAAATTTTGGGTCAATTATAAAAAGTATTTAAAGTTTGTAAGGGTTTAAAATAAAGAAAAATTTGTAAAGGATTTTTTATGTGAGTTGGTAAAAATATATGGATCTTTGTAGAAGAAATACATGGGTCTATATGGAGGCTAAATAGATACAAAAGATACATTTGTGTTATTATAGAAATTATGCTTCTTGGATCAAAGTTATTATACAACAGTTTTGCTTTTGTAAAATTTTATAACCATTGTCTGATAGTGCTTTGCAGAATTACTACTCTAACAGAACAACCGGAGTTAATTTAAGACAATAAGTTATCACCTACAGGATTGAGAGGATATAATGCTAACTTCCAGTACTAATAGTTACCCTAAATATTGTCCCTAAGTCAATGAAAGAGATAACTGTAAAATTATAGACATTAAAGATAAAACCCATTACTCCCTCCTCAAGAGTGGTGAAACTGGCCTATCGGATATTTAAAATCAAAACTTGAAGACAAAAGCCAAGGAAGTAAAAGGGCTAAGGAAAAAACAGTCAATATTTTGACCTTGCCCTCTAGGGTCAGCCAGGACCCAGGGAATGATGGGAATACTCTAAGGGACATAAACTCTGGCAAGTCACCTGACCGCCTGATCAGGGGGCTGTGAGGACCCTAGAGAACAGGAAGCAACCAGTGAATATTCTGCAGAGAATTATTGGAGAAGGAGATGTCCCTGGTGCTTCCAAAGGAAGCCATGAGTGGTCAGCAAGAGTCTGACCCATCCTGGCAGATGAAATGGCTGGTAGAGGAAAGCTAAAGGGACCAAGCTTCTTCTCACAAGTTCCTAAGAGTGATCCCTGAGGAATCTCAATGGCCCTGAGTATAGGACAAGGTCTATTTTGAGCAATTTAATCTTAAATCCTGGCAGTCAGTACAGCCAAAGCACAGCCATTACGTGGACATTTAAAAGGAAAGACAATCTTGTGATGTATACTTGTGTCAGTCCTCCTAAAAGCCAGTAAACTGGTGGTTATAAAGAGAGGGTTTTTGTGCAGGAGAGCCTAATAAGTACCACAAAGGACTCTAATAGAGTGACAAGTTTGTCCTGAGTCCATTTGAGCCTAATCTCACAAACCTACCAAACTTTCTCACCTCCTACATGGATGGACTGGATCTGTGTTTCTGGCTTTCAATCTCTCCCCAAGCACAGCATCCATCAGAGCTAAATGGGCTATACCACTCATTCCTATTCTGGTAGGATTGGGAATAATTCCTGGGTGGATACAGTGATAGGAGGTCCATCCACCTCCCTCTTCTATCATCTAGATTTATCTAAAGATCTCTGTATTAGTCTAGAGGAAACAGCAACAGGCATAGTTACCCTGCAGAACCAGGTGGACTCACTAACAGCAGTCACTCTCCAAAACTGGAGATGATCATATCTATTTACCACCAAGAGACTATGTCTCTTAGAAGAAAAATGGCATTTTTATGTAAACCAATCTGGTATAGTTAGACATGTAACAAATAAATTAGCAGAATGTCCCTCTAGGATTAGGCAGAAACCATCAGATTCATAAGGATCATGGTCAAAATTACAGTTGGGTGTTTTGGTACCATCCTTGGTGGGATCCTTTCTGACACTCCTTCTAGCTCTGTTGCTTGGACCTTTACTGTTAAACCTACTGTCACAGTTGATCTCTTCTCATCTAGAGGCTGTCAAACTCCAGCTGGTGCTGCAGCAGGGCTTCAAACCAATCCCACAAATGCACCCAAATGCCCTGCTGTCTCTTTTTGACCAGATAGGGTGAGAGAGTCATGGTCCCCAATTAGGCAGGGAGAAGGACCCCAATGTGCCTGAATCAACTACAGGAGATGAGATCTCCAGCTCCTCAGCCACCGCAAAAGAATTGTGGGATCATGTTTCTCAGGGGAAAATGAGGTAGGAGTTTAGGGGTATTAAGATAGTGGAAGGTACAAGAAAAATGTGGGTTGGAGTACAGTATGGCTGCCTTATGGCAATAAGTCCCATTACCATGACAATCTCTGCTCTGGAGGGCTTATTGCCCAGGGCAACTCCCATCACAGGTTCTGTATTCTAATTAGGTAAAAATAAAGTAAACACTGGGAACCAGCAGGACATATTCTTCAATCATCCTGTGCAGAGAGGGGACCAAGGCACACCTCAGCATGTAAGAGAAACTCACCAGACATTGAGACCTTGGGTCATACTCTAGCTTGACCCATTCTGCTCTATTTTAGGAGTGTTACTTTCCCTTTCCCTTTCAATAAATCTATGCTCTGTTATTTCTGTGTTTCTTGGTTACTTGTTTAATTGGGAAGCCAAGAACCTGGGCCTCATCTGGACATCCCACCAGTAACAGTTTTGAGGCATGATTTTTGGTGGATTGACAGTGATAGGGATTCCTGGTCTCCAAGACCACGTTTCTTGCTTTTCAGCAGTGATTGATTTACATCATCTGAATAATGTATGGGTGGACCTAGATCTTCTACATTGGCATTCCTAGCCCTTATGCCTGGTGATTAGGTCCATGCAAAACAGGAAGGCTCTTACATCTTATCCAAATGTTTAATACTATTAGTATTAAATACATATTCAGTATTAAACATAATCACTATTCTGTAAACTGCCCCTTCATCTTCTCTTAGAGCAGCTATTCAGCAGAGAACTGAAGAGGGTATTTTCTTTTGTTTTTGGAGAGGTCTCACTTGAGTTATGTATATTTCCTTTCTTCCATCTTGACCACATTCATTAGAGTCCTCTATCTTTTCCTGTCATCCTGGTGTTTAATACATCACCAGACAGAATAAGAGTCTGTAAACTGCCTCTGAGAGCAAAGATGTCATTCAGGATTTGGCTTGAAGCTGCACTCTGTCAGCTTATTTCATTAGAAGGTTTCATTTTCATCATTATCCTAGGGAGGTGTGGGGACCTGTTAGGTTTCTGACCAAGAATGTGCCAGGGGAAGGGGAAGGTAAGGTGGAGGAGAGACAGTAGCAGGTCTTCTGTGGGTGGTGTTTGGGGCTTATAAAGATCTCATCTCTAATGTCCTTACATGGCGTGAGAGCTAAAAGAAGATGGTTTTCCATGTCATAATGAACGGCACAGTCAAGATGCTAAATGAAATACTGAAAAAAATTCCGGATGAAAGAAGTTTAGAAACTTGGGCTAGAGGTGTAACTCGGTGGCAGTGTTCTTGCGAGCATGCCTGGCTTGGATCTCCAACATCTTTAAAAAATTCAGAAGCCTAATCTTGCACTTGAATCCTGCTCTGCTGTGCAACTTCCCAGTCATTGCTCTTGGATGCAATGATGAACTTCGGCCAACAGATGGCGACGGAGACAGAAGTTTAAGCTGTTTTTCTTCTGCTGTGGTGGAAATCCCCGTGGAAACCCGACTATTCACAGGGGCTCTCCCCACGCAGCCTTGGCCTCTCTCTTCTTTCTCACATTACATCAATCTGCGAGGTTCTGACAGCAGCGATGGTGGGATATGGAAAACCAGGGACAGGAGAAGGGGTGATGGGCAGCTTTCCAGACCAGCCCCTGAAGCCCTCCTGCTTCTGGGGGACCCAATTGTAGGGGTCAGGCTGGAGGACAGTGGAGGACGTGAGTGAGTCAGCGCATTCTGTAGATCTGGTCTTGCTAGAGCTAAGCTCCTCCCGGGCAGGAATTCCGCTCCTGCACCCCAACCCGACATTTTCTCCACTAATGTATTATCATCACCTAGTACAGTCCCACTGAATAAATATTTGTTGAATGAAAGAGTGAAGTAGAAAAATTGAGGCCATGCTCCTCTAAATTGCTTATCTGGGTTCCTTCAGGCACTTAGTGGCAGGGCCAGGAATAGAGCTCAGGGTTTTTGATTTCCTGTTTGGTTCTCTTTCCACCAGTTTGTATACTCCCATTGTATTTCCATTTAGACTCTTTTAGTCCTAATTATTGAATAAAAGACTTCATCCTCCCTTAGAGCGGTTAGCGAGCAGAGAACTGCACAGCGTATTTTTTGTTTGTTTTATTTTTTTTTGGAAGGTCTCACCTGAATTATATATTTTTCCTTTCCTCCATCTTGACCATATTCGTAAGAGCCCTTTATCCTTTCCCGTCTTCTTCCCCAGATGAAGAATTCAGGTTTTACATCTTATCTGAATGTTTATCACCCGAAAGTTTATGTGTGTGTGTGTGTGTTGTGTGTCCGTGTCCTAAGGGTTTTCTTCTTCTTCTTTTTTCTTGCATTATAATTTGTCATAAAGGTGGAATTCATTGTGATGTATTCATACGTGCATGTAACATAATTTGGTTGATTCCCTAAGGGTTTTCTTAACTCCTAGAGTATGAATCCTACCAATCTGAGGAACGACCAGCATTTGTCTTCTCTGACAAAAATGTGTTGCATATTCTATAGGAAAAGGTGGGGTCGGGTCAGAATTCTCCTTTTGTCTCTGGTTGAGGAAATATTTGGAGCATGGGATTTGAGGAACAGAATGGACACTACATAGAGGAAATTTCTTGATGATGTGATACAGTTTGGGAGACATGAATGCTGTGGGGATCAGGACCTTGAAAGGAAAATGCATGGTGATTTTTTATTCCTGATTGCTTTCCCCCTGGTTTACTTCTCTTCAATTTCTATTCCTGGGTACTGTCTCCTTGATATTGAGAATACAGCAAGGTGCAGTGGCACACACCTATAATCCCAGCAATTTATATAGCTGAGGCAAGAAGATTTTAAGTTTGGGGCCAGCCTCAGCAACTTAGTGAGATCTGCAGCAACTTAACAATACCTTGTCTCAAAAATAAATAAATAAATAAATAAATAAATAATAAAGAGGAATGGGGATGTGGCTCAGTGATAAAATGCCTCTGGGTTTAATCCCAGTAACAAACAAACAGATAATCCCCCCAAAAACAAACAGAAAAAAATGGAGGGGCTGGGGATGTGGCTCAAGCGGTAGCGCGCTCGCCTGGCATGCGTGTGGCCAGGGTTCGATCCTCAGCACCACATACAAAGATGTTGTGTCCGCCGAAAAAACTAAAAAATAAATATTAAAATTCTTTCTCTTCTCTCTCTCTCTCTCTCTCTCTCTCTCTCTCTCTCTCTTTCTCTTAAAAAAAAGGAGAAAAGGGGGGAAAACAAAAAAAAAACCATAATTTTTCTTAGAGGAAACAACAACAAAAAACCCAGAAAATAAATGCCATGAAAATTTCCATATTTCTTTATGACTTTTATGAACTGTGACAGCCATGTTTTAGGGTAGAGATATTTGATCTAATTACCTTTAGGAAGAAATAGAAACTCCTAATGGGAGTTACATGCCTTACATAATTTTTTTTTTTTTTTTTGCTTGCCTCTCCCACCTTGTTCCCATTATCCAACCAACTTGCACTGTTCCAATCACACTCTCCTTTTTCTTTAAACACAGGACGTACTAGCCGAGCATGCCTGGCTTGGATTGCCAATATCTTAAAAAAAAAAAAAAAAAAAAAAAAAAAAAAAAAAATCAGACCCTAATCTTGCCCTTGAGTCCTGCTCTGCTCTGCAACTTCCCAGTCATTGCTCCGGGACGCAATGGTGCACTTCGACCAACAGATGGCGACGGAGACCTCTCTTGCCTCTAATGCTCTTGTCTGAGATCTTAACACAATTTAAAAATACCTATTTGTCACATTTGTTCAAATCTAAGCTCCGTGAGGCAGGGACCATGCCAGCTTTTCTTCTATGTTATTTTGTAACCCCTGGTAGAGTGGTAGTGGGAGGACAAATATTTTATTTGAAAAACATTGTAGCATTCGTATCCCAATGGAATATATACACATCAGAGGAACAATCTTATCTATATTTTCAGCAGGTAGAGAAACACATTGTAGGCATTCTGTAAATTGTTATTTTATCCCATATTGAATTCTTCCCATTGATTTTTGAACATTTCAAGTTTGAAAAAAAACAGAAAATCAGGATGCTATAGGGGATAGGGAGGGGGGCAAAACCAAAAGCAGACTATGGACAAGATTTCCTTATGTAAATATCAAATTTATCCAGATACAATAGTGGTACCAGGAACATGTCTCACTAACCAGCGTTCTCTGTTCTCCTTAGTGGATTTCCAGTTCTTTGCCATACGTGATATATAAAGAATGAATAAATTTGCCAAATTAACTATTTCAAAGACTGACATGAGGATTTTCTTTGCTTAATAAAAATTTAAAGGAATTACTCGGTAATTCATTAGGAGAATGCAACTGAGGGGGTTAAAAATATGAATGTTTGTCTCATTTCAAACATTATAAGTTCTGTGAAAGCACTTGTTTTCTTCTCAAAGAGGAGTCTTGCTGTGCTGCCCAGGCTGGTCCTGAACTTCTGGGCTCAAGCCATTTTGCATCAGCCACTTAAGTAGCTGGGACGACAGGTGCGTGCACGTGGCTTTGAAAGCACTTAAATCAGTTAATACCTATCATTAACTAAATTTATATTTGATACTAATATGTAGCAGAAATTAAAATCGGGGTGTTATTTGCAGGACAATTGTAGAGTGTTATGGTCACTGTCACTCTTCCAATTCCATCGACAGCCCTCAGGCTTGTTCTTGGTGATGTATTTGATGGATTTACACAAACTGTGTTATTTGAAATTATGTGATTTCATTGTTTCAATATTTTGTTCAAACATTATTAATATAAATGACTAAAGTATTTGCATGAAGTTTAAGACTGATGATCAAAGGCACATCTTTAAAACAAATGATAAACTGTGATGTTGGGCAAGTTACTCAGACTGAAGCATGGTTTCCTTATATGAAAAGTTAGATAATAATAATTACCCTAGAGTCTGTTCAGGTTACTTGTGTCAAGATATTTTAAATGTGCCGTGTCAGGCACATGTTAAGATTGAAAAATGATAGTTATTATTGTTTATACTAATAGAAACAGTTGTTATAACTGTAATAATAATTTCACGTCTATTCTTCTCTAGATTAGATTTAGAATTTGAAAAATTCCTATTAACTTTCAGCTTAACCTGATCTACTCCCTGCTAATGTATGTCACCTTCTGGTTGCTGCTGGAACTGGGGTATCAATAGGCTCGGAGGTGTCAAGTCATCCTTGTGCAGTTATTTCCTGAAGGGCCTCCTCTGAATGCCATGAAAAATACATGTGTTGATAAATAACTCAGTTGATTAAATAACCCAGGGAACTTTTCTCAACTATTTCCTCATCACAGCCTCTGTTTTGTCCCCTTAAAAACACATAACATGGCTTTATCTTGGGGTTCTAGCTCTTTGCCAGGATCTGCAATTAATATGTCATATCTATAAAATTTTATTTTGTCTGAATACCAATGGTGTCAAAGAGAAAGTTAAAGGTACCTGTTAAAGGTACCTGTTAAAGGTACAATGACTGAGGCTAAATAGAGATTATTTAATCTGTCCAGAGTCACAAAATCAATAAATTCTTCAACCGTGATACAAATACATTTTCTTTATAATCTGTTTCCTTTCATATTGTATCTTAGTTCTTGTAGTGTTAAGTCAGGGGGAAAAATGAAGAGCTCTTAGATAATAATTTTATGTCCCAAGGAATAGTATTCCACTTCTTCCTGCCCTCTGGCATCCTTAGCCACCATCAAACCCCAAACATCAGAAACAGAATTTAAATAAATGTCACAAGAAGACATGCCTTGAGTCATGTTCTTGGTCCTGAATCTTCCTAACATATCTTCAGCATTTTACAAAGTTCAGTGATATTTGAAGATGATCTACCACTAGATACCTAGCAAATGATCAGTGGATAATGTTTCTACAATTTTTTGGTTTTGTTTTTTATTTATTTAATTTTTAATTTTTTAATTTGTTCTTTTTAGATACACCTGACAGCAGAGTATATTTTGACATATTATACATACATGGGGTATAACTTATTCTAATTAGGATCCCTCTTTGAGGTTGTACATGATGTGGTGTTTACTGGTGGTGTATTCAACAATAGATTTTTTTTTGAGTTGAGAACTTCCATTAAAAATGTTTACCTAGAGACAAATGAGGACTTAAGTCATAGGGTTGATTGGTTTCTTCCTTAGGAATTGTCCAATCCTAAAATTCATAGGAGATTTCCTGCTTTCCATCTCTGTGAAGTGAAATGCCAGGTCAATTGGTAGCAGTTGTACTGAATGCCAAGTGCTTTTGTTAAATTGCTTCTGTTCCAAGTTTGAAAAGATGACTGTGATAATCCCCAGGACCCCTTGGAGAGAAGCTGGAATTGTGATGGGGATTCTCATGGTGCTGAGGACTCCCATGGCTAACAGAAGAGATTCCCCAAGTAAGTGCAGGACAGATGCTATTCAGAGCCCAGATTTGGAAATAATTTCTTGGGGGCTCTGGAGCCTAAGCTTGGGTCTGTTGTATTTTCAACAAACCACAGGTAGAATTTGGAAGGACTCTTACAAGAGTCTTGATTTCTCCTTCTTAGAGTTTTGCTAGATTCCTTTTTTCAACCTCTGCAGTGGAAGGGAGGCTAATATCTCTAAAGGACTTTGGGATCTCAGAATTGGAAGAAAAAGACAAAGTACATTTCTATATCAGACACAGTACAAAATGCAAATGAGGTACTTGAGAAGCATCAGGTAAGTTAAAAGAACTGGCCACTCTGAGGATTTTCTGGGCCCAATAGTATTCATCTATTTAGGGGCTTGGGATCAGACAAATTCAGACCAGAGCTATAGTCTCTGGAGCCTCAATACCTGAAGAGCACAATGAATCACCCATGCCTTGGAGGTAAGCAGTGGGGTCATGGAGATGACATGTGGGACTTGGGAGGAAGAATGGGATAAGGACAGGCAGTTAGTAATTCTGGGCTAATTAGGACTTGATTCAGTATTGATGGTGTACGGGGGCTATGACAATGGTGAAAAAAAACCTCCAAAATTGATATTTATTTTGCACCCATTAAATCCCAAATGTGTAGTGATAGTATTACATCAACTGTCTCACCTGGTCTTTCTAAAACACACACACAGATACAAATTGATGACTCCAGGGTATGTATTATTATAGTGTATTTTTAACTAATTATTAGGAAAATAACACAACAGACATCTTAACACACACACGTAACAAAAATTACAAAGAAGTATCCAAATAACTTCTAATCAAGTTGTACATATGTAAATATTACCAATTCTTCAAATGACTTCTGTGTACTCCTTTCCAACAGTACCCATTTTCACATTCCAGGAGTAAGTTATATTGTGATTCTTTTAATCCTAATTTGTTTTGCTCATTGTTAGCATATATGTGAATGTATCCTTAAACAATATAGATTAATATTTCCTCCTCTAAATGTTCCATAAATGCTGTGCTCTGTCTTGCTTCCTTTCTCAAAATTATGTCTGAGAAGACTTGCCACAAATCTCTGATGCAACATTCATCCATTTTCGTTGTTGGGTAGTATATTCCATTTTATGAGGGCAGAGCAATGTACTTAACCTGTTCTTATGTGGATGGAGGTTTGGGCTGGTCTTACTTAAAAGAAAATGTACCCTGGAATCCTGGAACCTTTGGGTCTGCATTTCTCTAGACTGAAATAAATACTTCAATTGCAATGTCTGCCTATCTTCAACTTGACAAGACAAAGTCCAACTGTTATTCACATTAGTTGTCTCATGAGCTGTTCAAAAGAAAATCCAATTCTTGACAGCTTTTGGTATCTTAGACTATTTAATGTTTCCATGTCTGGTGAGTGTGTAGTGTTATGGGAACTTCTATTCTTTTCCATATTTATCTTTTTCTCATTTATTTCAAAAAGATAAAAAATATATTTCAAATCAAGCACATCATCAGTATGTGCTTTGAAAATATTTGTACTTTTGGCCTTGTGTAAGTCTTTTAATGATATTTCTTGATGAGAAGAAGCTGTTACTTTTATTGAATTGAATTTATCAGTCTTTTTTATTTATGTCTAGTGCTTTTAATGATTTAAGAAATCTGTCACAACTCCAACATCATGAAAATGTTCTCTAGTTTTATCTCCTAACAGATTTGTAGCATTTCATTCATACTTAGGTCTATGTTACATATGGTGCAAGAAGTATGCCCAATTTCTTCTGCTCCTTCTGATGTATTCCCATTTATTAGAAAATAATTTATTAACAAAAGTATTCATTCCTCACTGACCACCTTGTGTGCCACCCTTGTAATATATTTAGTCTAAATGGTTGCATGAAACTTATTTTGGAATACATTATTGCCATTTATTTATCTATGTCTGTGCCCAAAATATGGTGTTTAATTACCATCTTTGCCTTATGAACCTTTATTGCATTTTAGAATCAACTTATAAATTTTGAGTAATCACAAATTGGTAGGAATTTTAAATTATACCCACAGAATCCATAAGACCATTTGAGATAATGTCCTCTTTATAATATTCAGTCTTCCAATTCATGTACAGGTGTATTTTTGTGTTTACTTAGGACCCTTTTGATGTATCTCATAAATTTCATGGTTTCCCTTTTAGAATTCTTGTATATTTTTATAAGATTTCTTCATAATTTTTCATGCCATTATAAATGATGTAATTCACATTTGATTTCACATTTGTTGCTCATCTATTTGTAGAATATTTAAAAATGGATCTTGTATCCAGCCATTTGCTGAACTCTCCCTTACTTTAAATTCTTTTAGTTAGCAGATTATTTAGGATTTTGGTTATTTACAGACCCAGCATATGAAAATGCTGGCAATTTTGTTTCTGTATTCCAAACATTATTCCATGATCTTCCTTGTTTGACATTTTTAACTTTCTCCAATAAATGATCAATGCAGGATTTGAGGTAGAGAAATCACTTCATTCATCCTGGGAATAAAATTCTGAGGGTTGAGAGCAGATTTTATTTAGTCACTGGTCTTTGTTGTCATGTTCCTTTACTCGCTTGTCTCCCTAAACCAAACACAGGGTTGGTTGGGATGCAAGCCTGAGCTAAATCTAACATGGCCTGGTTCTCCTGCAGAGGATTTTATGTACCAGTTTAAGGGCACCTGCTACTTCACCAATGGGACTCAGGGAGTGAGGCTCATGGCCAGACAAATCTACAATAAGGAAGAGATCCTGTGCTTTGACAGTGATGTGGGGGTGTTTGTGGCTGTAACAGAGCTGAGGATGTCAAGTGCCAAGAGCTGGAATGCCCAGAAAGACCTTCTGGCTGAGTATCGGGCCCATGTAGACACCTTGTGCAGACACCACTATTAATAGACGTCTTCCTTCACTGTTCAGCAGAGAGGTGAGTTTAGGACTGATCAAAGTGCACTCATCTCTGAACTAGTGTGGAAGGCCTGTGGGGAAGGCAACTTTGGGGATTCCTAGGATTTTGGCAAAATTGGGAGGGCATTTGAATTGAAGGAAAAACTGTTGAAATACTTGGTAGGCAGCATTGGAAGAGTGTATTAGTCAGCTTTGAGTTACTGTAATAAAGTGCTTGAGATAATTAACTTAAATACAGGAGAGGTTTATTTTGATTCAAAGTTTAGTCCATGGTTGGTTGATAGCACTGATTTTGAGCCCCTGGTGCAGTAGCACAACATAGTGGGGAAATACAGAGGAGGAGAGCATTGTTAGTTAATTGTATTCTGTGAAAATCTCAGACTGTACTTAAAGCAAGACAACTAGGACATCATTAGGCAGAATAATCTTAAAGGACCAAGATGGTATATGCATTGCTGACATATATATTTATAAAAGGGACATTTAATTAATATTTTTTTCATTTAAAAATCAACATATAATATTGGTATTTATTTATGAGGTACAGTGTTGTAATTCAACACAATGTGCTGTGATCAAACTGGGGAGATCAGCATTTCCACTTCCTGAAATATTATCATTTGTGTGTATTGGCAACCCAAACTCTTTTTCTCTGGTTTTTACAAAGTGTGTAATTAATTATTGTAGAGTATTCTTTGTGGAGCTGTATAACATTAAACGTGCTCTCCTCCAAGTATGTTTGATTTCCATTATTCACCCTCTCACTATTCCTTTCCTGGGCTGTGGTGACCTCTATTCTACCCTCTATTTCTATGTGATCAATTTCTTAAAAAATCTTCCACAAATGGGTGAAAACTTTGGTATTTGTGAACACTAATATGTGCTGTTTTCTCCACTTTAGTATCAAAGGAGGGACTTAAGCCCATGGTGAGACCCTCTTTGCTGCCTCATTCTCTAACTTTATTTTTTGCTGTAATTTATCCCAGTGGAGCCTAAAGTCACCATCTCTCCAGCCAGGACAGTGCCCGTAAACCACCACAATTTGCTGATCTGCTCAGTGACAAATATTATCCTCGACAAGTTAAAGTCAGATGGTTCTGGAATAAAGAGGAAGAGACTTCTGGAGTTGTATCCACACCACTTATTCAGAATGGGGATTGGACCTACCAAATTCTTGTGATGTTAGAAGTAATACCCCAGCATGGAGATGTCTACACTTGCCATGTGGAGCACCTCAGCCTCCAGAGTCCCATCACTGTAGAATGGTGTAAGGGCCATTTCATTGATACCAGAGGTTCAACAGAAAGAAGCAAAGGCAGGGAGGACATTGGGTCATGTGGGCTTAGGGTTCTTCTTTCCTCTGCTGTTGGACACATTCATACCTTCTCCTCTACACAACCCCTAGTGTCATTTCTGAGCCTAGAGTCATGGAGGCATGAGATCTGAAGTCAAAAGGCAGATGCTGAGTACTGACCTCCTTTGGTTCCAAGATATTATTGCTGTATGTAACCTGATCCCCAGGCTGAGGTTCAGCTTGGCAGTATATCTTCTGCAGTGGTGAAATTCTGGGCTTTGACATTAAGGCTGGTGTTTGGGGATGGTCTCTGGATTTTCAGATGGACCTATCATGGGGACCCACTCTCCCTTTTTCCCCCAAACCCTCATCCACCCACTGTTCTCCTGGGGTCTCTGCATGCCCTTCACCCTCCTCTGTTTGGGGGTGGGGCACCTCTATCTCTTATATCTTGGGTTGGACTCCAGGCTTCCTGACGAGAACTCTGTGAGATGTGGGGCCAGTCACTGATGCACAGGCTTCTACTTCCCTGGGTCACTGTCAGAATCTGCCCAGAACAAGATGCTGAGTGGCATTTGGAGTCTTGTGCTGGGACTGATCTTTCTTGGCTTGGGCCTTAGTGTCATCTTTTGGAATAAGAAAGGTAAGTCACCTTTAGAGAAAATGGGGAAGAAAATGGGGCTAGCACTAAGTGTTTCTGTTGTAACTTTTCTTAGCTCAGTAAAAAGGGGGAGCCAAACTAGGGATAGCGGTAGATTGCAGAAATTAGGGAGGCCATGAGTCTTTCTTGTGCTGAGCTGGGTGTTAGGTGAGATGACAGGAGGTTACAGTTCTTATCTGTCCAGTTAAGTACGTGACCTGTGCTTCACCAAAGCACTTAGACTGCTGATGGGACTGGGGCCTTCTTCCACATGCCTCTGTGGAAGCTTTGTGTTCACTTTAGTGCAGTATCCTCTTCAATCAGATACCAGGAGAGATGGTGAGGAGTGGGTGGTTGTACAAAATCACCCTTAGTGTTCTGAGTTGCAGAGAGGCCCCAGGGGTATTGGGCAGGGGGCTGACTTTCTTTAGGGATTTAACTTATGACTTATTTTTTCTCTTTCCTTCAGGGCTCATGCACTGATTCCAACATTTTTCTTCCTGTTACCACTGTTCCATGGTCTACTGCTGTTCTCACCGTTGTGCAAGTTCCTAGCCTCACTTCTCTCAGGCTTGTGAGGAATCCACCTCTGCCAGCCCTGTCCCCCATCAAGACCTGAGTCCCAAAGTGCCTGAGCAGCAGATGCCAGGCCCTCTTCTTTTGCACACTCACACACACACACACACACACACACAATTTTTAGTTGTGATGGGTCTTTATTTTATTCATTTATTTACATGTGGTGCTGAGAATTGAACCCGGTGCCTCACACATGCTAGTCAAGTGTTCTACCACTGAGCCAAAACCCCAGGCCCCTGGCCCTCTTCTTGTTC
The DNA here is from genome assembly GCF_052094955.1 of Ictidomys tridecemlineatus. NCBI lineage: Eukaryota > Metazoa > Chordata > Mammalia > Rodentia > Sciuridae > Ictidomys > Ictidomys tridecemlineatus. Next base: position 117,681,339 of record NC_135484.1, read on the forward strand.
TGGTCTTTCCTGAGTTTCTGTGACTGCTTTCCACCCAACTCTGCTCCCTGTGCTGCCTGCCACATCTGTTTGGGCCACGAGTACTTTCAACATGTTCCTGATCTTGTTCTCTGTCTGAAGACTTCCCATGAATTACATGTCAAACTCCTTTATCTTTCAATATATTTTTTCAAAATTAAATAGATTTGTGAGTCCCTTGTGTTTCTGATTCTGATTGAGTAAAAGTGGTGGTGGGAGATACTGGCACAGAAAAGACCAGATTCTAGAGGACTAGTTCAGTGAAGCCCCAAAGGGGAGGAGACTAGGGGAAGTCATGGGTCCCCATACCTGGTCTAATTCAGGTGCCATATAAGAATGTGAAAAGGTATGAAAACATTCAATTGTCCACTATCTGGGGCTTGGAAGTGGGGTTGTGTGCAACAGTATTTCTTGGATTCTGTTGCAGCCTGACACATTTTACATAGTTGAGGCATTGGAATTATTTTGTGCCATCATGTTAACTAACAACACCTAAGACTATAAATTAGCCAACCTTGCCCCACAAATGTCATCTGGCATTGTTGACTATGTACACAGAGGCAAAAGACAATGATTTTGGGTTGCATTTGAACTACCAGATTATATAATTGTCAGTGGGAGTTTTATTAGAAAGTAATATGTTGATTGAATGTGATGGAAACTCTACTAATACCGTCTTAAGGAAAAAATTATTTTTTTGACATATAATTTAAAAGTTCATAAATTCATTTGGCTTCTGAAAAATGCTTAGATCAAGAACTAAGTTGAGATTCTTTTCTCCTTTATCTCTTAACTCCTTCCTTTCTCTCTGACCTTTTCCTCCTGTCTTTACTCTCTTCTCTCAGTGTGCTTCTTTTTCTACTCTGTATCTCTTCATCTGTCTGTCTGTTTGTCTGTCTATCTAGTTTTGGTACTAGGGATTGAATCCAGGGGCACTCAACCACTGAACCATATCCTCATTCCTATTTTGTATTTTATTTAAATACAGAGTTTCACTGAGTTGCTTAGTACCTCACTGTTGTTGAGGCTGGCTTTGAATTCACAATCCTCCTTCCTCAGCCTCCTATATCGCCATACAGCTGGGATTACAGGCATGCACCACTGTGCCTGGCTGTCTCTTTATTATCACGCATTTTTCTGTATCTCTGTCTATCTGAAAGATCCTCTCTCTGTTAATATATTAGATGGTTTTTGTAACTTTCTTCCATTTGCATTCCTCCATGAACTTCTCTCTCACATGTCTTTTATTTCTTACCTGCATTAGAATGTCTTGCTGTCTCTTTTTTCTTTTTTTTCCTCAATCCATCCATTGGGCTGTGCTCATGGTGCTCATGGTTATTTCTTTCTGTCCTTCTATGGTCCATTATCTTTCTCCTTGTCTGCATTCTCTCTTTATGTTTATCTCTCTGCCTCTCTTTATCCGTCTTTGTGTGTGTTTCTTTCTCTCTTGCTTGTGCTCTCTGTGTTTGTCTGAGTTCTGCTTTTCCTGATAGTTCTTATTTTCTCCTCTGGAAATATGGGTATGTAGAGGAACATCTCAGACTTCCAGTCTGCCGGGGTCCAGCCCCGGCAGGGTCCAGGGAGTCCTGAAGGAGGAGTGGCGTCGGCGAAATGATGAGACAGGAGTCGTTCCGTTTGAGCAATCTCCAGAGAGAGAGCTAAAGCTGCTTTCTCTGGGTCCCCTTTTTATTACAGTTTTTCTCATCATTATAGATTCACAATACGTCATTGATTATATAATTTAAAACTTTGCCAAGACATGACATTTCCTTAACCATGATTGAGAGCACACTGATCTACATCCTTCCAGGATATGACCCCCAGCCATACAATCATCAAAAGTACAGAATCATCAATAAAACATGTCACCAATTTACTTCCTTCAGATTTTCCCAAGATTTACTATTTTTCCCAAGATATGTTATTTTCTTATTAACTAATGCCAAACTACGTAACCAGACTCTAAGTCTCCTAATTAATCATTAACCTAAAGTACACTTGTACTTTATTTTTAATTTAAAATTCCCGTCTAAAGAAGTCCCTTTAAATCTTATATTTAAAATGTCCTAAAGTTTATGAATCATCCTTAAAACATATCAGAAACCTATATAACTAAAGACTTAAGAATTTCTAAACTTAAGAATCTAAATAAAATAATATTTCTAACATTATTCTAAAACTGTGTCTTATAAAGCTATTTTAATTGATTCCTAAATTTATTCTCATAAAACTGGTTGAGCTGCTTTCTCAGAGTTTCTTTGTTTCTCAGTCAAGGTACACTAGTTCTCAAAGAGTTTGTTTCTCAGTCAAGGTGCACTAGTTCTCAAAGAGTTTGTTTCTCAGTGTATGATTGTTGTCTGTTATTAGGTTTGTCCACAATGTACTAAGATAGAAGAATAGCCTTTCACTTTGTCCTTGATATGCTGAGGGGTGGGTAGCAGAACAGCTTCCAAGGCATGAACTACCTGTTCTGTTCTAGCCATCTGAAATTTAATTTGTTTGGCATTTAACATACTCATGCCTCCTGTGAGAAACATAAGCATGAAAATGCAAAGTCCCAATTACATAAAAAAGGGTCTCATGGTTTCGGTTACCCACCAACCAGCGTGGCTTTGCCAGCATTCATCCTCACTGTGACCCTGTCAAGACAGTGAGTGGGGGATCGCCTTCACCACCAGTCTATCACCTGAATAGCAAGATTTCAAGTATGTCAGCTCCAGTTTAACAATCTGGAGAAATCCCTGATAGAGTGACGTTCCAATTTCTCAACAAATCATTTTAGCTATGGGATATAGGACTCTAAGTCAAGCCTTAATTTTGAACCAATTTCTGTGCAGAAAGACAGATTTTATTTTCCTCAAAAAAAGAAAAGTATGAAAAACCAAGCAAGGTTGGATAGATGGTAACTGTAATAATGATAATATAATCATAGTGATATCAATTGTCATTCCCTCTATATAGGAAGTGTCCTTCTCTGTTTCTTTTTCTACCCATTAAAAGTTTGTTCCTGAGGGAATAGCTCAGTGGTAAAGCCCTTTCCTAACATGCATGAGGTCCTGGGCTTGCTCCTCAGTCCCCACACCCATGATGCTTCGAGTATAATTTGTGTAGTTTACATACAACTTAAGTTTCATTTGTGCCACTATAGAAAGGGAATTTCAAATCATATCAACCTCCAAATCCAAGCTCTGCCTTGGGTGGTTCTTATTGACCTTGTAAATTATGGTGAAAGGATAAACTCATCTACCTTGAAAACATGAGGACATAATAGCATAATGACAATAAAAGTATAATAATCTGGGTGAAGTCAGTTTCCCATTGCTTATTTATGCTACCTATTACCAGATAAGGAGGAGGGAAGCCACTGGGATACAAATGCAGTAGCTTCTGGAATTATATAATAGAACATCCCCACACTCATTTCCAACATATATCTGCCACTACTATCTACTTTGGAGGGGTCATCAGGGAAAATAAAGTTGTCAAAGTTAGGGCAGGTATTGATACATTTGAGATTTCATCTGTCCATGTAAGTCTGATGGTAAACATCTACAGTATGGATCCCCAGGATGTCCTGCTACTTGGATTTTTCTAAAAAGAGATCAGTAGTAGCCCAGGTTCTCAGAGTCCTGCATTATTTATGTTTTAACTAATCAGATCACATATTTTGAAATGCTGTGTCCTATGGTATTCAGTAAGTGCTCAGTAAATATTCACTGGTTGCCCAAGAAGACCTTTGTTCATGGGTTAGCCTATTCCTGGAATCCTTTTACTTTTTTTGTATACATTTTTATCATACCCTTTGATGTCTGTAGTGTCTCCTTCCCTCACTCATGATGGCAAAATTGTCTTGGCTATTTTGTCACTTTGACACATATACTGGTAGTGATGGTGGGATATCTCCATAGAGCTGGATTTTATTTTTTATTTTTCAGTGTTAACTTTGGTGTTTTTATATTTTCTTGTTTTGGAATATGCAATATATTTTTTTAATCTACAAAAGTTTCATTTACTACATCTGGTTTTCACATCCTTTGTGTACTTCTAAACATCTACAAATCCTAGATATTTCAAATAAGGAATTAAATTTGTCTACTAAGTACACAGTAGCGTTGAATAAACTACACACATGTAACAATGGTTATATCTGAAAGTGTCTTCTAAGTAGGATCATTCTGGCCTAGAATCCTTCATTTCTTCCACTTCTATTTTCTGTCACATGTGTCATATCTGAGTGTCATATAATGTGATATTACAATTTCACTTCCGAAAGGACTCTTCAGAAGACTGCCTTTCTATGAATTTTAACATAAAGTGTACAAAATATGTTAGTTTACTAACTCTACTTTTGTTATGCAATGGCAATCTCTTTAATATCTAAAGGCTAGATATTATAAAATTAGGACTCCTTTGTCCAGTATATACACAATATATACAGAACAGCAAAGACAAATGAAATGCACATTGCAGGGCAATGGGTAAGCTGAAATTGTCCAGCACACTCTAACCAAACACCTTTTGCAACTTCTCTCCTGCCTCTCTCAACCCAGTGAACAAGTACAGACAGTGTTCTGTTCAGAGGTGGTTTAACAATTCCAAACACAGTATTTCCCATCAGTTTTTAAAAGCTTTACAAAAAGATTCATCCTATTACTTCTAAGTTCATCAAGCACTTCTAAATAGGACTAGATATTCCACATAAGAACCTGTCCATGATGCACCCAGAACTGGTAAATAAAATCGCACATGTAACAATGGTTATAATCAGAGGTATCTTCTAACATTTTGTCCTTGAACCTTTCCATCCTCACTTTCTTTTCTCTTCTTTCAGTGCAGTGGACAAGTAGAAGCATATGGAATGCTTTGAACAAATTCATATCCAAAAGTTTATATTTATAGAGGACAAGCATTCCTATGAATTTCAACAGAAAATACACAAAATGTGCTAATTTTACTAACTACTTGGTCATACACTCTTTAACATCTAGAGACTAGATGTTGCAAAATTGGGACTCATTTGTCCATCATAGATACTTGATTCACAGCAAAACAAAGTGCACAAAACATGCAGAAAACTGATGTCTGAACATGTCTAAGTATGAACACACAATCACATTTCCCTTTGCAATTGTTCCCGCCCTCCTCCACATCACTCAACAAGTACAGTAGTACTCTACTGCTCACAGAGGTGGTTTCACAGTTCCATTCCCAAAAGACAATATTTCATATGAGTTTTATCAAAAAGATATTTACAAAGTGACATTTTACTACCTCTATATTTAACATACAGTGGGCATTTTTAAACATCTAGACAGACTAGGAGTTTCAAGTAAGAACTCAATTTGTTCACTGTGTACATGATAATCTTGAATAAACTGCACACATGTAACAATAGTTCTAATTTGAAAATGTCTTCAAAATGTGAGTATTCTGTCCCTTCACTGACCCAGTGGGCTATAATGCTCAAATTTTCAGAAGAGAATCTTCCCTAGGAATTTTAATGTAAAATATACACAATTTGTTTTGTCATATACTGGCACCCTTTTAACATCTAGAAATGACTAGGTTAGGACTCATTTGTCCTTTATATACACTACATACAGAGCAAAGTAAAACAAAACCCACAGACCCAGGAACAACTCTTGCCACACTGGCATGGTGCTCCTGAGGAGAAGCTCACAATCTGCACCACTCAGCAGGAGGTTTGGCTATTTACCCCCAAATCATTTCATAAGAAAATTTACAAAATGTGCTATATTTTACCATTTCTACTTTTAACATATATCAGGCACTTTAGAACATCTAGATATTTCAAAACAAGTACTTAGCATTTTCAACTATATATATATATATATAGTAATAAGGGATAAAATGCACACAAAACAATCGTTATTTTTTGAAAAACGTCTTTTACACAAACCCATCTGGCACGGGACCTCCTCCATCTCGCTGTTAAAGGCTTCTCCGTGTCCTCTAACCCACTGGACAAACGTGGACAAGTGTCCCTCCTAGAGCTGGTCTAACAAATTCATTTCAAAGTCCCTTCCAGAAGACATTTCTGAGGTTTTAACACGGGCATTTACAGATGTCACTGTCTACCTCTCTCACACGTGGACAACCTCTTTACATTTACAAGGTCCAGACTTGTCACTAGTTTTAAAGGTGGGGGAGTTGAGAGCGGCCTTTCATATTGTACACACAGGCTTCTCCAAAGGGCCATGGAATCTTCCCACAGGGCGGTGGCATTTCCAGTGGGTCACTTATGGCCTGTTGCTCTGCAGGTTCTCTGTGTAGGAGGACCACCGACCACCAGGCCGCTAACCAGTCTACCCTAGTCACCTGGGCATCAATCACCTTCCAGGGCGTTAAGGCCTCTGCCTTGTCCTACAAGGTGGTGTCGCCAGGAGCCGGCAACCAGGAGTCACAGAGGGCCCTGGTCTGTGCTGCTCTGCTGTCCAAGGCGTGGTTGAGCTTTCGTCATCTGCTTGCCTTCTTGGCCCTCGAAGTCCCCACTGGCCTCCACGGCATTGGAGGATCTTCATTTTTTCTCGCCTCGTCCTGCCCGCCACCACCCAAAGGCACACCATGTCCTCAGTGGCAGTTCTGCCTGGGACCCACAGGATTGGGGCAGCAGACCAGGCAGCCCACAGGGTCCAGATCTGACAGGTCATGACCACCCTCAGGTCATCCAGCCAGGGGGTCCTGGACATCCTGGGTCAGCCAGTGCGCAGGCGCTGCCGGAGTTCTGGGGTCTGCAGGGCAGAGGCCATAGCCCGTCCCCAGACCCTCAGCTCACCTGTGGGCCTGGGGCAGAGGGCCCCAGAGGGTGCCAGGTTTCTGTTCTTGCGACTAAAAGGCTCAGGGGCCACTCTAGTTAAACTGGGATAACTGGGCTGCATGAAATAACCACACAAGAGACACAAATACCTTTTTCTTTGGGGCCTCTGTGACGGCTCCTCTGACCTTAAGGGTCCACAGAAAGAGAAAGAGAGAGAGCACATGCTGACCCCTTTTATTGAGGAGAAGACATTCAAATGAGGCAAGGGGTCAGGTTTCAGGGGCTGAGTCTATATTCATGATGTCAAAGGTCAGCAGGTTGACTGACACCTGGGTAGGCCACACCCAAGGGCACAGTAAGAGGAGGGGACACACACAAGGCACTTCCATGGAAGATTCTATCCTAAACAGGGCAAGGGGTTATATTACAAAGGAACAGGTGAGCATAGCTTCACCCATGGGGCTGTAGCAAGTCACACCCATTTCTGTGACTGAGTGCCTCAGCACCCAGCTGGGGAGTGTAACTCAGTCACCCATAAGGTTGGCCTCCCACAAAGGGTCCCCAGGAGCAGGTTGTGCTGCATTTCTCACCACCCTCTCTGCTAAAACTGATTCTGCAAAAACCTTATTTAAAAAATCTTCTCCTGTAATCCCAGCAGGTAGGGAGGCTGAGGCAGGAGGATGGCGAGTTCAAAGCCATCCTCAGCAATTTAGCCAAGCCCTAAATAACTTAGTGAGACCCTATTGCTAAATAAAGTATAAAAAGGGCTGGGGATGTGGCTCAGCAGTTAAGTGCTCTTGAATTTAATCCATAATAGGAAGAAAAAATAAAATCTTCAATACTGTGTTTTCAACAGAAATAGAATGCTTCATCATATAAGATCTTGAAGTCAGTAATTTTGCTAAACTCTTATAAAAATAAATTTCATGAGTCATCTTCAGAATTGTTTGCATTTCCTGTATCACATTTATACTGTTAAAAAGATAGTTTTGTTTTCTTCCTTTTCTGCTATTTTAGCTTTGTCTCCCTTTCTAACTTTCTGTAACCTTGGGAAACACATTCAGTAAACTACCAAGAGGGTGTTGCTGTATGGGAATAGGGCTCTCAAAATCACCTATTTTGAAGTTCTTATTCTAAGGTTTCTCTTGATTATGCCAAAGGCAAGAGAAAAATGATTGTTTTCTAATTTCTATTAACCAGAGAAAGCATGTTAAAAAGAAGAGGTTCTCTACGATATTCTTTTCATTATTTAATTTAAATTTTATGTGAACTCTGAAGATGACTAATTCTTCAATATTGCTGAAGTCTTTCATTCACTGATACAGACAAAAACCTCCAAACCACGTTCTTAAATATAATGCTCAACAAAGGAGTTCAAAGTCATAGCTACTTCAGAAGAGGGAGCTGAATTGCCACCAAGGATTCTTTCTTCTATTCAACTGATAGACATGGAATATTGATAAAAGAACAATGGCAGAGCAAAATTTTTTAGCTGATTTTAGGAAGATAAGAGTTTATTACAAGGCTTAATATACCTCAGAGAATTACCAGGGGAACTGGAGGAATAAGACCACCTACGTAGCCATCCCTCTTCTCTAACCAGGGAACCACATTGGTTGGGACAGCCACATGGGGAAGCCCCTCCATTTAGTGAGCTGCTCTGATCAATTTGCACTGGTAAAGGGGACTTGCTGTGTGTTGCCTCTTTACATCTCTAAAGAGAGCTATCAGACATGAAGATCTCTCCTCATTCCAACACAGAAAAATAAGTACCTTTTCAGCTGAAAGAACATCTAATCATGCTCAACTCTCACAGAATGTTTCTGATTAGTAAATCTAAATGATACCAAAGGTTACCCAGGAAGAGTCCTCTTCAGCGTTGCACCTTTTGAAGTCAAGACAAATGCACTGGAAGAGGTTGAGAGTTGTTTTATTCCAACCCACTACATATGGGAATAGGGCACTCTTAAATTTTTTTTTCACTTCTATTATTAGCATAAGTAATTTTCAGATCAAATCTTCTTCCATGGAAATTATGAGTGATGGTCTTATTCCAGATTAGATCATGTGTAAATCAATGGCTTTTAGGCCCAACATGTAACAGCAATTACTCCAACAAAACAAAACAATAAATTCAAGTTAATCTTTTCCTTAAAACTCACAGAACATTAATTCAAATATAATTCTTTTCAAGAAATAATTGACTTGCCTGTGTCTTATGCTCTATTTTACTATATTTTTACAACTTGTTTTCTTTAATGAATGATGGCCTTCTTCCTTTTTCATCTCTCAAACCATATGTTCTGGTTTCAGTGGAGAAAAGTCAGCATTACCGCAATGGCCCTTTCAGTCAGCTGTGGCCAGGAGTTTTCAGAAAATAACAGAGAAATCCAAGTAACTTTCTTCACTATCCCTTTTTCTGTGGTTTTACTCATTCATGACATAGAATTCTTTTTGGCTCCCCATTAACTTAGCTATACTGTCCCCCTATTTGTTGCTCTCACATGCAAAGTTGGTCTCTGCTTTAGGAGTTGCACTTACTGTTCTTGCTGACTGGAGTGGGAGTGGTTTGCTGTAGATTTTGAATAGTTGACTTTTTCTTGTCAGTCAAGTCTCAGTTCAAATAGTATATTTGAGACTAGCTATACCTACTCATTCCCTCAATTTTGTTTTGTTTTTTTCCTTTAGGGGGCATTCACTACCATCTAACTTGGAATATTACCTGGCTCATATTATGTAATAAAACAAATAACATATGTATACATTAATTTCACTAAGATGTTAACCCTGATTTTAGATGACACCAATCACTATAATATATTATCATAAAGTAAAATAAAGAAGAAGGAAATGAGCATTACAAATATGTGGGACATTATCAAATGGTCTAATATAACTAAAATTATTCTAGAAAGAAGTGATAAAGGATGCAGGAAAGGAAACATAATAACAGAGAACTTTTTAAAACCAATTAAAGACAAAACAAAGGTTCAAAAAACTCAACTTCATTCATAACATAGGCAAATAATAATATGCCTTTAAATAGAATGAATAACTTGCTGGAAACCAAAGATAAAAGGAAAAGCTTTCATTTGATGAAAGGAAAAAGTGCTCTATTTTCAAAAAAGAATAAGAGTTAAGATTGACTTTCATCAGAAAGAATGGAATCCAGAAAACAATGGAAGACATCATTAAAATCCATCAAGAATAGTCTTGGCCCCCAAAGAAACCTAGAATCCCCAAATCTTCTAAAACATTCTTTAGCAGTAATGCTCAGAATCTTTCTGTACTGGCTAAGTTGGAACATGGCCCACTATAGTCTCTCTTTCCCAGTGATCATAATAAAAAATAGTGAATTGAATGTGTGAAGTGCCACCTGTGGACCTTGAAAAGTAAACAGTAGCAGGAGGGAAGGGGAACCTGAAGAAATGGCAGTCAGGGAGGGGGTCCTGGTTCTTCTCTCTTTTCTCTCTTGGCTTTGATGGGGGTAACTGTGGTCATGGAGCAGAGAGAAGAAACTCCAAAGGCACACCCTGTTTCTAGCCAGAAGATTGGAAAGGAGTTCTTTGAAAGTTATAGAGAGTATGGGGGAAATACACCTTGTTTGTTTTTGCTTTCTTTTTTTTTTTCTTTTTCTATTCTAACTCTGTCCTGGGCATGGCCAAAACCATGAAGCTGCACTAAGATGCAGTGGTGGAGGCATTAAAAACCCCGAGAGCAAAACCCATTTGACAGCCATAAAAACTGTGACTTATGGAGCTTGGGGGTATTTTCACATTATTTTTCCATTTGCCTCAAAAGAAGCTCTAGTTGGGTGGAATCATATAACAGTACTGGAAACTACTTTGAGAGAAGCTCATCTTTCTGGACTGAGAAACTGGTAAAGGGACCTATAGGAACTGGAGTGTGTGGAGAAATGGCACAGAGCAGACAGTCATTTTATAAATTCATCATCATAACTTTTGGGGATCTCAGGTTGCACCTGAGTGGCTCAGTCTTCCACCAACTCCCCAAATGCATTAGGAGCTGGGCTATGAAATAAACCACCATCCAAGTGCCAGAGAAAACACTGAGTGCCATATGCTCAGGGCAGGCACAGAGCAGCATTGCTAAGGATTGAGAAACTGTACTGACATCAGTGCTACCATCCACAGAGATGAGACAGAGCTTGCCTTCTAGTCCTGATGAGGTTATTTGCCTGTTAAAGCAAAAATTTCAACATTTTCCAGAGGATTTAATAGAACACAGAGCCCACATGTATATTCAAAATGTGAAGAATATAATCCAAACTTATTTGGCACAGAAATAATCCTGGGGAAATATGACCGCTTCTAGAGGTTTTTACCAGGGAAACACACCACACAGCATATTATTTTAAAAAATGGAATTGGTTGTGGTGGCACATGTCTGTAATTCTAGTGTCTTGGGAAGCTGAGAAAGGAGAATCACAAGTTCAAAGCCAGGCTCAGCAACTTATCAAGGCCCTAAGCAATTTAGTGAGACCCTGTCTGTAAATAACAAATAAAAAAAAAAAACTGTCTGGGGATGTTGCTTAGTGGTTAAGTGTCCCTGGTTTCAAACCCCAACATCCCCCACAAGAGTAATTTGTAATAAAACAATGACCTAAGCAAAATAAGAATTCACTGACAGATTCAATAGCACAATGGAAATGACAGGTAAAAGTGCAAATGATTTTGAAGATGGGTGAATATCCAGTATACAACTTGAAAAACAAAATAAGTATTAAAGAAGTGAACAGAGATTCAGGAACCTGTGAGACAATATAAAAAGGTCTAGCTTTCATGTCACTGGAGCCCCAAAGAAGAGATTAAAGAGATTAGTTGCATAAAATGTACTTGAAAAAGAAATAAGTTTATATTCAAGTACAGAAATTTACAAACTGAAGAGGCTCAGTGAACCCCAGAAAAGATAAAATAAACCAACACCAGAGCCATTCTAATCCAATTACTGAAGATTAAAGATAAAAGAGCCACAGAAATATGATAAACTAGATATAAGTAAACAATGATACAAGGTGAGCCACCTGGGGTGATGAAACCTGTGGTTCCCCATCAGGGAAGCCAGCTGGGCAGGTTGGAATGCAGGTCCAGAGTGAGGGAGAGCCTGAACATGCAGTAGAGCTGGGAGAAGATGAATACCAACAGCAGTTTTGGGGCTATCAGGGATTGGAATATCCTTTAATTACCTTCTTTATTAGGTCTTTTATAATGACTATAATCATCCATAAGCATGAAGACTCAGTGATGCAATAGGTTTAATGAGGGTTGTCATTGGATCTTGGCAGTAGAAGGGCTGGAATATGGTCCCTCCACCATGACATTGTGGTCCATGTGATGTCAGCTGCAGTTGCTGCGGGAGGGTATGAGGAAATCCAGACTCCCTCCCTCAAGCACATCTTGTCCTGATACTCAGAGCCATATTCAGGGCCCATCTGGCCCATGTTAACATGTAGCCTAGGAACTTAGAGGTGTCAGTGCCTCTGGAGGCAGTCCTCAACCAATAGGGGTAGAAGACAATAGGTAAGACTTTTGTCCTATAGATGACAGTTAGGGAAGGTGCTCTGCCTACTGTGCAGCAATATCATCTCCATTGCCCAGAGTAGTAATTTTAACAACACATCCCTTTGTGAGTGTGTGTGTGTATGTGTATGTGTGTGTGTGTGTGTGTGTGTGTGTGTGTTTTCTCCCTCCTTTACACTTTCCCTATACTTTTCCATCATTCTTATTCCCAATTAAACCACCTGTACCTAAGTCTTGTCTTAGACAGGGGACACCAGTTTCAGATGATTTAGTTATCTGTGTGATCCTCATGAAGGGCCAGGCTAAATGCCAAAGAGTAATATGCTATACTTTATGTTTTACCAACAATGTGGAACTATACTTAATTTTCCCCCTCAAACTACTCTTATTTTTTTCTAATATAATTTCTTACCTCAAGATCAGTAACAGGTTTCTGGTATCATTTATTCCTTTGTAAATTTAGAAAGACAAGAAATCACTAGTTTTTGAATATGATGCAGTTGGTGAAACTGTTGTCCTACATTGCTTATCTGAGAGCCATGTGTACCTTTTACATGATCAACAGAACCCTTAAATAGAGTCTAGAAGCAAAGGAATAACTTATCAACCCCTTTGGTATTTTCTTATTAATACATGCAAGATACCTCTTTTCACAATTTTACAACACAAGAGAAAGTATTTAGATTCAAATAATTTATGTGTTCTTTTTGTCAATACAAACCTTGAAAGAAAATGATTCGATGAAGCTACCAAAAATTAGAATTTAACATTCATGCTTTGAAAAATGAATATCTGCAAGAATGAAATTGAAACCAAACAGATCTTCTGGGTCACAGGATACCAAACCCTGATTTATTACTTTTAAAATTTGCTTTCCCACTTTTTAGGTACTTGCTATACCACTTCCCTCTTTCCTTGTTTCTTTAGAAGATTTTTGCTTTTCCATGAAGTACTCACCTCTCCCCTCTTGTCTTGATCTGTGTCACATGAGACCTTCCACTTCCAGTTTCAGGTCTAGTTGCCTGGCTGTGACTATTCAAATTTTAAGGATGGTTTTGAGCCTGTATGGGAAGATGAGAAAAACAAATGGGGTGGAAGATGGCTCATGATACTGAACAAAAAGCAAAAACGAAGTGACCTTGACCTCTTTTGTCTAGAGACACTGCTGTGCCTTATTGGAGAATATTTTGATGACCACAGTGATGATGTTTGTGGAGCTGTTTTCATGTTAGAGCTAAAGGTGATGAGACAGCAACATGGACTTACTGAATGTGAAAACAGAGAGGCTGCTACACATATAGGGAGAATGTTTAAGAAAGATAGAGATTGGTTATCAGTCTTATGAAGACACAGCTACTAAGAGAGGCTCTGCCTCTAAAAATAGGTTTGTGTTTAAGAAGAGGCTTTCTGAGTGTTCTCAAAGAAGACTGCCTCAAGCAATTGAGATTTGGGGTTTGAGCCAAAGCCTCTTCAAAAGCAGAGTGGATTGCATTTAAATTTGATTTCATTTAAATGTTGCTGAGATATAAGGAAGTCTAATTTGCCTTTGTCTTGTACTTCGGTGTCCATTTTTAAAACTTTTAAAAATTGAGTGTCCACTATCCCAATCAAAGAATTACAATCAACACAGTCCCCCAGATTCCATAAATGTATTCCTGGCCCATTTTGTATTAGCTTAGTAGAATTGCCATTACAAACAAGTTTTACTCATTGACAATATTCAAAAGAACTTGCATTTCTATACTTTAATAAGAAAAAAATTGAGTTTATATTTCATTGTGTGCAGAACATATTACTAGTTTGAAAGAGTATGATGCATACAGTTTTCTCACAATTATTTTGTTTCTTTTGACAGCATTATACTTACTGTACTCTTGATGAAGGCTGCTAGATTTATTTGTTTCTCTACTCAATAACACTAATGATTCTGATTCCAGTTTTCCATTTGTTTTTTGCTGCATGTAACATGGGTGAGGCATTCAGGAATATGGTATAAATATTAACTTTGTGCATACTTTAATTTTTTTGTTTTTTGTAACTACAAAACTAGCTATAAATTTATATATTTCATTCAAATCAGCGACTTATCTTTGTGTGATTTCCTGAACATAATTATGGATTATAGAAAAGGACATCATAGTTACATTCCTAACTAGAATTACTATGCCTGATTTCATTTTTTTATGTTGTATTTTAACACTTTGCACTACTTAGGTAATTTTGCTTTGGTTTAAAATGGCTCAAGTATAAAAGTAATCCCACTTATTTAAAGACAGAGTATAAAAGTGTAAATAAAATGTGTACAGTGAATTGTATTTTAGACAAAAAAATCACTGGTATATTCTTTTTGAGGATTTTCCACCTCTTCTAAGAAGGAGAACCATCATTCTGCTTGAGCACTACAAAACCGCTCCTAACAGCAGAGCCAAACTGGTCATTCTGGTGAGGGGCCATGGGGAATTAGAAAATACAGAGATTCACACATGCGTATTTTGGAGATAAAGCTGAGATCTGGTGGAGCATTGCTCTCTGATAGAGAAGCAGATCTAGAGAGTTACACCAGCAATCTTTATTTTTTTATGTCTCATTATCAGGATGAAGACTATGCAAGCATTATTCTTTATATTTAGGAAAGTTACAGAATTAGAAACATCTATGCAGATTTTCCACAGTTGCAATCCACACTTGCAATGTGCAATGTTAGGAGCAGTTTTGTAGTGCTCAAGAGGGTACATTATTTAGGCTCTCAGGCTCAGAAGTAGCAGAGCTGGTGAAACATTGTAGTTGTTTAGCATAAGAATTTTTCTATTCTCAGGAGATATGTGCCTGAGATCAAGGTTGAAGCTGATAAAACTCTTGCACAGAGCTTCCTTAAGCAAGGTTTTACCATAGCATCGAGGCATCCTGTACCCTTGCACAGAAACTTTCCCAGGCACCTGGTGTGCCACAGGCATAAGGCCATCAGAGACCCTCAAATCTCAGTCACTGCTGTCTCATCTCTGTCACTGCTCTCCACAGTTATATACTACTTTTTTCAGTATGCTGCCCATATGCATACACTTTGAGCACCTAGATTAGGTCCTTTAGTGAAAATGGTATGAGTTAGCATCACCATCTCCTGAACAATCTATTTTTAGGTTATGGAAGGGCATACATTTAAAATATTGGGTGATTAACATGTTCAGGAAATAGACAATATTTTATATAATAAAAGTGCCTAAGTTATAATGTCAATAATCACAATTTATGAGCTTGAGCATGGAGTGGATTTAAATGTTTTTATACTATTATAAATGTCCACAGGATGAGGCTTTAGCCACCTCTGCTATAGGTGCCTTTATCCAGTATATTGCCTCTCTCTGTTTGTTTTCATTGATGTTACCCACAAATGGGGCACTTTCTGGGACACAAACAGCATTTTATTATTTTCTTGTTCTCACTTTTATCTTCTTTCTGGCCAATCCAGAGAGCTTCTATCTCATCTGGGGTTAAATATGGGAGCAGATATATTGAATCTTTCTGCCATCTTCACTAATCCAACATTTGTGAAGAACATTTTGACTCTATGTTCTTGAAAATCCAATTTTTGACTTTAAAAATATTTTATTTCAAGTTTTTATTTCTTCCAGAGATTTTAGAATGCTATTTGAAAACTCAAATCTTAAGCATTGCTCTTTCTTTTTTCACAAAAATACTACATTTAGGGAATAAAGTATTCACCATACTCAATGATCCTGAAAAGGGTAAATAAAGAGTGAGAGCAAAAAGGAAATGCAGAATATAAAAAAAATCTTTTATTATGATACAATATCATTTTGATACTTCAGCTGTGGTGTTATTAATATGGCCTGATAAAGAAGTTAAGGACCTAAGAAATCTGATAAAATTTCAAAATAAGTTCTTCTATTGTTGTGCACAACTTAAATCAGTTCTAGGAAAAAGACAGAGGAAAAGTATACTCTAAGCAAAGACACCACAGAAAGAGATTTATTTATTTAATTTTCATACAGATTTTGGATGAGGGTGACCCAAAAGTCAAGTAGGTAGATGGGTGGGAGAGATCTCTTTGTGAAAGGTAGGCGATCATGTAAGACTAAGTTGAAAGATTTTATAAGAGTAAGTAATCTCTGTGGGAAAAATGTTTCATGAATTCCACACAAGCAGGGCAGAGAGGAGAGCATGAAAGGAGCAATATGATAAACTAGAGCAATAAGTGGGTCTAAGTCATACAGCAAGGCCTGCACAGAGAGCTAGAGTCAGCCAACCATTCCTCTTCTTTCTTGTAAATTGTGATTATCTGAAACAGCAGACAGCATGAGGTTGATGGAGCCTGTGCCCCTGTCCAAGGTCAAGCCATTCTTCAATTAGCCTAGAAGATTTCCAAAGACATTCAGGCATACAGGATGCCAACCCTGCACTCCCAGCCTCCCTATCTCCAGTTCCAGATATGACACATCGAGTCCTTACCTGTCTGTTTTCTAGGTTATCACACATGAGGTCCTAAGGTGGCTGGAAGTTCCACGGGAGTGCAGGACTTGGATGATGAGGATGGTGCCTATCACAACACCCATGAGGCCAAGAGCCAACCCCAGGGCACAGGCCACAATCTCTGTCAGCTCTGACATAGGGGTTGGAAGCTCAGGTTCTGAGAAAAAAGAAAGATAGTCACAGGACAGGGTGTGTCTGTGGGGAAAATGGTGCATGTGTTTAGAAATGCACAAGACACCTAGACTTTGGGAAAGAGTGAAGTCAATTATTGGACAACTTTGCAATTATGGAAAATAAAGTTGTGGCAATGGGGGTTAAAGGGTTCAGGCAAGACCATGTACCTTGGGGGTAGAATTGGAAGGTAGACAAGTGATGATGGGATTTCAACATACCCCAGTGCTTGAGGAGCGGCTCTTCTAGGCCCCAGTGTTCCACCTTGAAGTCATAGAAATCCTCAGTGGAGGGGACAAAAGTGAGGTAGCTGAACTTGAGGAAGGAATGGTCACTCTTGGGATAGAAGATGGTCTTAGCAATACCTTCTGGAACTAAATGTCCATTGCAAAACCAAGTGATATTGATCACAGGAGGAAAGATGTTACCCACTAGACAGAGGAGGGTGTTGGGAATGCCCAAGTTCACAGGAGATTTGGGGAACGCAGCCACTTCAGGGATTTCTACAATGAAAACAGCACACTTATTGGTATTTATGATAATTGTGCCTTGAGATTTTTAATCATTTTGGAGGCACCTAGTATTCCCCAGATACTAATGAGATATTTTCTTGTCATTTTAGAATAATTTTTATATCAGTTACTGCTTCTATTTTTTCACTTTGAAATACAAAACACATTTCTCTCTTTGGGAGCCCATACTGGTGTGTGTGTGTGTGTGTGTGTGTGTGTGTGCGCGCGTGCGAGTGTGTGTGTGTGTGTGTGTGTGTGTGTGTGTGTGTGTGTGTGTGTGTGTGAGAGAGAGAGAGAGAGAGAGAGAGAGAGAGAGAGAGAGAGAGAGAGAGAGAGAAATGAACCAACTTAGAGCTTCTTAGGCCAAGAAGTTGGGAATATCCTTGTGTAGGAATTCAAGGAACATCTCATGAAACCTAGCACAGGGATATTTAAGGATTAAAAGAATATGATGTGGACTATATGTGTACTAGAAAAGGGGAAGAATTTACCATGTAATGGAAAGATAACACCTACCCCCGGGGAAGGAAGAACTCAAATCTGGAATGTGAGGTAGGCACAGTGAAGAGAAGCAGAATGTGGACACTTACCATTGGTGGCAGGTGTAAAGTTGGAATCTTTAATCAAAGTGTCCAAGTTTTTTTGACCACAACAAGGTTTCACAGGGCCTTCTGAATTTCAAATGATGCAAAATTGCAAAACTCAGGCTGCCTCCACACAGTCTCCTTTTTTTCCAGGTCTACTTAGAACAGCTCATCTCCATCAACTTCATATGTAAACTGGCCATAGTCACCATATGTCTGGTAGATATTTGTGACATAAGTGCCGACATGGCCAGCTGAAGAATAACCATTCCAGAGCATGAAGATAAGAGTGGGCAGGTGAGATATAGGGAGAGGAAAAAAACTTCATAAACAAGAAGGCATAGGAAATACTGTGAATATTGCAGTGTATTACTCTATTTGGTTGCTATAACAATATATCATAAATGACTTCTATTATTCTGCTTCTGGACTCCCAAATCCATGTCTTTCCCAATTTTATTTATTCTAACTCAAGAGTCTCAGAGGTTTTTGACTTGTTTTGGCACCAAAATAAAAGTCTAAAGTCCAAACTCCCATCTAAATATCACCTAAATCAGATATCCCAGATTCAAGGCATTCTGAGGAAAATTATTCTCCAGTTATAAAGCTGTGAAATCAAACATGTTGTGTGCTTCCAAAGTACAATGGTGAGGCAGATATCAAACAGACATGCCTGTTCCAAAATGGCGAAGTAGGAAAAAAGAAAGGAGTGGCAGGTCTCGATCAAGTCCAAAACCTTGCAAATAGAAAATAATTTTCTTTGGTTTGATGTTTTGAGCTCAAGGGTCTTGCCTGGGGTACTATTTGGGCCTACAAGGCTCCAGAGGGTACTGACTCCATTGGTTTGGGAGGCTCCACCTTCATGCCATTTCTTTATGGTGGCCCAACCTAGGTATTGGCTGTGTGCCTGGGTCTTACTGCCCTGGATCTTCTGGGCTTTACTCTAATAGGGGCTTTCTGCAGTGACTTCAGTGTTTCCAGGGCACTTCCCCTCTAGGCCTTTGCTGGATGGTAGTAACTCCAGTGACCTCTGAAATGCATTTGAGGTCACTCTTCCATTGCTTGGGATAACAGGTCCTGGCTTCTGTTTAGATGGCTGACTAACCTTGTCATTGTCTTCAGACTAGCACCTGGCTTTGGTTGAGATGACTAATCCATACTAATCTCCTTATCAAATGGTCCCTTGGCCATAGTCTGCTCTTTCCCAAACAGGCTGTCTCATTTTTTTCTTAAAATCTACACTTTAATAAGAAATAAATTCAATAAACAATGATAATACTGAGAACCACAGCATTCAGATTTCAAAATCATACTACTTTTCAGTTGACCCAATATGTTGTCAACTAAATGTTCAAAAGTTTGTTCACAGCCAACATTACTTACTAATATCACACATCTATTATTTCATACATTTAGTTTCTTCCCCATAAAAACCTGTTGATAAACATCTAAAATGTCCAGGTTTAACATAGTTGAGATGAAGCTGGATCAAGTACTGGTATAATTTTAAACTATCAACTCAAGTGTTTAAGTGTCACAAATTTATTCAACCAGCCAAACAAATGAAAATCATAATGGCAGAGCACACATGGTAAATAAATCAAAACAATGGCATGTGTAACAGAAAGACAGAGCAGTAGCACATTAAACCAAAGCTAGCTAAATACAAAATAACTGTCTATTGCATAGGACATAACTGAAAATGGTTCCAAGTGAAACAACCTGATGGAGAGGTCACTGTGAAGCTGCCAACTGAGCTTCTGCTGACACTGACTGACCAAAGAAGATTCATGCATAATGCATCATCACTCAGTTCGTTCAGAGAGAGTGTGATACTAACTGCTTGAAGTTACTCACAGTAACTGCTAGAAGTCTCTCACAGTAACTACTTCTGTCACTGAGTAGTTAGGGGCCATCTGTCTCCCTCTTTAAGGAGACCTTCTTGCCATTTGCTTGGTGGTGGCACATTGAAAGATGATCAGTGCTGTGGAATGAATTGGGCCTTATTGTTTTACTTCTTTACTTACATTCTGTGCAGTTTCTAGAACCACTTTCACCTTGTGAGGGTATTTATAGGGTATGTAGATGGAACTCAGCCTCAGGCATGGGAGGGACTATTGCAGCAGTCCGGTGAGGAGTTGACTTTAGCATGATAGAGGTCTGTATTTGTCCCATCACAGGCATTATAATATGGCCAGCTGAGTAGAAGTACTCAGAGCAGCTGGTGGGAGGACAGGCACAGTCCCTGTTATAATGCTTGGAGGAGACTGGGCTGTTGCCACAAGAGAAAAGGCAAAGGCTGGTGATCTAATGTTGGCATCTCTGCAGGTGTCATTCAGAATCAGGAGCTCATTAGATGCATCTTCTTCAGGCTATCTTTTCCTTCCAGGCCATCTCATTTTTAACAATATGTATAGGCTGAGGATTATCCAAATTTTAAAGTTTTGCTTATTTTTTTTAATTAACAACTTCATTTTAAGTCATTTATCATATAGTACAAATAGCCAAGAATATCCAACACTATGATGAGAAATTTTCTTACCCAAATATACAATTTAATTTCTTTCAACATCTACCTTCTAGGAAACACTAGGATACAAACACAATTTAACCACATTCTTTGCCATAATCACTTTTACCACAGTTTACCATAATCACCTTTACCACAGTTCCTAATAACATGCTCTTTATTTCCAACTGAGACCTCATCATCAGAATGACCTTTACTTCTGAAAATCTACAAGCAATTTTTTCAGGATTACTTTGATTCTTAGGTATTACTCAGCTATTCACTACGAAGATTGAGGCTCTCTTTTTATAGCTCTCTTCTTTTCCTTTTGGGCCTCTGCAAGAATCATTCTTCACATTCTGTCCATGATTGTGTGGACCTTTTATAGCACACAGCAGAAAATCTTTGCAGCCCGTATCCATTTTGCAATTCCAAAGCTATTTCCATACTGGTTACACAAGTACCGTACCCTTCTCCTGGTACCTATTTTCTATCTTAGTCCATTTGGGGTTGTTTTAACAGCATTCTATAAACTGGTTGAATTATAAACAGCAGAAATTTCTTTCTCTTAATTCTGGTGCTTAGAAAAACTGAGATCAGGACACCAGCAGATGTGACTTTTGCAGAACCTATTCTCTAGAAGGCCATCTTTTCACTATAACTTCAATAGCAGAAGGGACAAGTGAGGCTGGGTGCAATAGTGTACACCTGTAATCCCAGTGACTCTGGAAGCTGAGAAAGAGGATCTCAGTTCAAAAGCAGCCTCAGCAACTTAGCAAGGCCTAAGTAATTTAGTGAGACCCTGTCTAAAAGCAAAAAAGTAAAGAAAGAATTGGGGATGTACTCAGTGGTAAAACACCCCTAAGTTTAATTCCTACTACAAAAAACAGAAAGAAAGACAGAAAGAAAGAAAGACAGAAAGAAAGAAAGAAAGGAAAAAAGAAAGAAAGAAAAATAAAAATCCAGTGAGAATTTTTAGAAATATCTTATAGGGGCACTTGTCTCAGTCTAATAATCTATGAAAGTCCCAGTCTCCTAAACCATCATCTCAGAGGGTAGGATTTGAACATATGAACTTGGGTAAAGGGACTAATAGCATGGGGTTTCCTATTTTGCATAGTCTGATGTCAAAGTCCCCATTTATGTCTTTTCCCTCTTTAAGTTATTGAGAAATAAGGTTTAAAAAATTGACTAAGTCTTAAATTTTAATCAACTAAAAATTAAATTTGTTTTTATGCAAATTGTGTTTTCCATGATATTGTATACTTCATAAGAAATAGGGATGTTATGTGTTATTCACTTCTGTACCTCGAGTACTTAGTATACTTCATGGCACACAGTAGGAATTCAGTACCATTTATTAGATAAATAAATAAATTATGATTAGGAAATATTTTAAAGATTTCATTGTATTCCATTTTTTTATAGTTTTCTTTGCTTGAATTTTTTTTGGGGGTTTAAACTTTAATGATTGTTTCAGTGTCCATGACATAGCCATGTAAAGGCCTAGAGAGGAGGCTGATATGTACTGGGGTGAGTCTTAGATTAAGAAAGTATGGTGGGCCTCGGCTCGCGTATTGGCTCCTGCGGCTCCGGGCCGGCTAGGCGACGCGCTGTCCTTGGAGCTGCTCACTGCATGGTAGTCTGGTGCGCCCGCCGCAGCCTGCACCGCCACCGCCGCCGCCGCCCCGCGACGGCCACCGCCACCCCCTGCCCTGCAGCCGCCCCACCGCCGCCGCTTGTATCGCCGCCGCCTGGGGACCGGCTGTATGATTAGGCCACAATCTTCAATGAGTAAACATATTCCTCAATTCTGTGGTGTTCTTGGTCACACATTTATGGAGTTTCTGAAGGGCAGTGGAGATTACTACCAGGCACAGCACGACCTCTATGCAGACAAGTGAACTGTAGAAATTCATTACTACTCCACCAAGAAGCCCCCATAAGAGTGGTTAACCTGGACACAGAAGTATTGAATTGAAAATCCACCGAGCATTTTACAAGAGTTCTGACCTGGATGGGGTAAACCTCAGTGCACTTCCTTTCTATTGCCTCAGTATTACTGGATTGAAGAATTGCTGCTTCTTGTTAGGAGGTTCATTTCATTTCCCATTACTCCCAACTTCATACTCAAAGCACTGAGAATATCAAGTGGAGTATATTGAAGTAGACTTCAGTTACTTTGCATCATTTCTGTATTCAATTTTTAAAATTCTTTCATAACACTATTGAGTGTTTTTTAACTAAATTAACATGGCTCGAATGAACTGCCCTGCTCCTGTGGAAGTCACATACAAGAACATGAGATTTCTTATTACGCACAATACAACCAATGCAACCTTAAACAAATTTATAGAGGAACTTAAGAAGTATGGTGTTACTACAATAGTAAGAGTATGTGAAGCAACCTATGACACTACTCTTGTGGAGAAAGAAGGCATCCATGTTCTTGATTGGCCTTTTGATGATGGTGCACCACCGTCCAACCAAATTGTCGATGACTGGTTAAGTCTTGTAAAAATTAAGTTTCGTGAAGAACCTGGTTGTTGTATTGCTGTTCATTGTGTTGCAGGCCTTGGGAGAGCTCCAGTGCTTGTTGCTCTGGCATTGATTGTGTGACTGAATTCTCTATCCATGTGATCTTCCTGTGGTGCATCTGCCACAGTGGTGCAGTGATTGGTACAGAGGACAGGCAAAAGAAGGCAAACATAAACAAAGTGAAATCCATAAAGAAGAAAGAATAAAACAGTGTTAGGGTTATTTTATTTCTAAATTGCTTTCATTCTTGAGTATAAAAAGGGGGCAGTCTTTAAGGCAGATGCAGAAGTACTAAACAGTTATCAATTTAGAGTGTTTGGGTAATGGTGTCACAGTCATGGAAAACCAGAGGAGGGAGAGAAAGAAGAAATAAAACTAGACTCCTGTTCAATCTGTACTGAAACACATAATTAAGAAAATATATTGCTGTGTACAGGTATTCTAGAAAGAAGACAATAGGAAGAAAATAGAAAAAAACAATAGAAAACTTTTCTTGAGCAAAGTCTTTGGATGGAAAAGATTCATTCATAATTTAAAGGAATTAAACAGGAATTAAATGTGCAGATTGATAGGTAGTGATAAAATTTTTTGACTACAAGATAGAGAAACAAAAGAAAAAGAAAAAAAATATTTAAAATGTTTAAAAAACTTTCGGAAAGAAAATAGGCCAAGAATTATAAGTAAAAGGATAAGAACCAAAGAGAAAATATTTCTTTTCTGAAAGAAGAAAAACTGAGCAACAACTATTGGAAATAGTGGGGAAAAGTATTGCTAAGGAGAGAGTTATCTCAAAACTTTCCTTTACTTGTGTGGTAGATTCAAAATTTTTGCCATGGATTCAGAAACTTAAGTTACAGTAAACATTTTTTGAGTTATGTTTGGTCTTTCTTTTGAAAAATTGTGCTAAAACACATTGATTTGCTGTGAGAAGTTCAAGATGCCTAGGATATCCACATCTGAAGGGTATTAATTAGGTCATGCGCACCAGCAGGGGGAGACTCTGCACTTTAGGAATTCCAGGAGCACTTTCTGCTCTCCCTTCCCCTCCCAGGTCTCCCTGGGAAAGGCCAGAAGTTCTACCCAGAGCCTGGCAACCAGCTCAGCTCTGATTTCACTGACTATCCCATCATATATTTAGTAAATGACACTATCTGAGGTGTGGGTTTGGATGTTTGAGCAGCAAAAAAAGCATGAAATAAAGCAGGACTTCAACTCTGCTTTTGCTTTCAGACCCAGAAACTCCGAGGTTACTAATAAAAAATAACATGCTTAGGAAACTAACTTCACTGCCTTCCCTCTAGTGCAAGCCACAGCCCTTGTTCCTACTGCTTTCATAATTCTCTGCCACTGTCAAATGAATTCTTGATACTTCAACAAGTCATATTTCATTTTATAATTTATATTTAAAAATTATCAGAAGAGTACATATAATTTAAATATTAAAGAATAGAGAGGTGTTTTAGTAAAAACGGGAGAACTCCATACATATATAATAATAAAAATATTGATAGATTCTTATTTTCTTGGGAAATTTAAACATGAATGAACTCTGAGTTATGTTAAATGCTTCTTTGGGGATTATCTAAGGATCAATGAATTTGCAAGGATTCAAATTATGCAAAGTTTGCCTACTGACCAAAATGAAATAAAATTAGAAATAAATGCAAAAATATATTGTCAAATATTTGAAAACTAAAACCCACAGTGGCTTTTGAATAAAACATGGATCAGGGGAGAAAAGCAGAAAGGGATTTAAAAATTATTTTGAGATGAATGAAATAAAACACAATATATCACAATTTATACATCTAAAGCAGTGTTTCAATAAATAATCACAATAATTATTCAGTCATATATTCGAGGCTACAAAGACAGAAAACAATGAAGAAAAATCTCAAATCAATGAACTAAGAAACTACCCTAAGAAATTCCATTCCAGCCACAGCGGCGGTGAAGACGCGGTGTCCATGGGCTCTGCTTGGCGGCGGGCGTGGACCAAGCTGGAGCTCCAAGGCTGCCCGCCCCTTTGCCGCCCGCGTGTCGCCTTGGGCGGAGTGCAGAGCACAGACACCACCAGGAGCGTCAGTCCCGCCAGAGGCCCCGTGTCCCCCTTCCCCCCACCCCTGGACGCGCAGATGGGATAGGCGGCAAAGATGTTTAAATTCAAAGGGGTCTTGAAAAGGAGGCCCAAGGTGTAGCTTGGTGGCGCCAGCAGGAAGGATGAAAAGGCTTCTCTTTTACATCGCACTCAGGAAGAAAGAAGGAAAAGAAGAAGAAAGGCGAAGATTAAAAAAAATGCAATAATTATTCAGTCATTTATTCCAGGTTACAGAGACAGAAAACAGCAATATTCCCTCCAGAGGAGTGCATTCAATCTCTGTGCACACTCCGCAGAGTCTGGTAGCACTTTCTCCATCACTGGTGCACTCTATCTAACCCTCCTTATAAGGCAGCTTATGTTTTTATACAAACAAAACGAAGACTCAAAATGGTTGGTATGGTTATATCAGAACTTAATTAAACAGCTCCCTGTTTGTCAAGCAACTGAATGGATCCGAGAGACGGAAAAGCTTATTTCAGATAAAGAGGCTCATGAGCCTCTGTTGCAGGTGGCTGCAGAGCTGTAATGATGACAGTTTGAATGTCGCACTTCCACTGAGAATGCTTGAGGTCTTTTCCTCTGAGAATACTTTCTTGCCTGTTTACTAGATGCTAGCTATGGGGTGTCAGTCATTGAACAGGTTTTGCACTACATGAAACACAATGGGTATTATAGTCTCTCTATTTGTTGATTAACAGCAAGATTCCATCAAGTATTGAATATTCCGATTTATCTATAGCAAACATTTTGCTGGGGAGTGTCCTAAACCGTTGCACTTTACCTACAGCTCCTGCCCAGAAGGTGCAAGGCAGCAAGTTTTTTGAGCCTTCACAGAGGAGTTTTTGGCAGCACCTTTTACAGATCAGATTTTCCGATTGTCATTCTGGCATTAGCAGATGTACAGACTCTTTTCCCTTAAGAGCCCTTTCTGAATGCACTATTGTTACTAGAGAGTAGATGTTCAAAAAGGAGTGGTGGAGCACCTGGCTTTTCTATTTTGTTTTAACTGTTGGCAAAAATGACTTGGGGGTACTCTCTGAGGAGGGCCTGCTGGTGTATCTGCATGTGCTCCAGACTTTCCTCTCCCAGTTACCTGCCTCCCCTGAAGGTGCCAGCTCCCAGGACTCCACGAGTGACTCTGAGAACCAGAGTGAGGAGACCGACAAGCCCGCCAGGCCCCAGGACTGCAGAGTCTCTGCCCCATACGTCACCGAAGCACGAAGCAGCAGACCAGTGCCGTGCTGAACCTGGTGTGGAGGGACTCGGCCAGCGAGGAGGTCTTTACCTGGATGGCTCCATCTGTCACACGCTGATGGTGCCCAAAGTCAGGCTTCTCTACAGTTTAGCCTTCAATGCCAGGTTTCTGTGGCACCTTTGGGTCCTCATCTCTTCCATGACAACACGGATGATCACAGGGCCGATGGTACCACTGCTTCAGGTGATATCCAGGGGCTCTCCCATGATCTTCCAGGACTCAGGCCGCATCATCCCGCTCTTTTACCTCTTCAGCTCCCTCTTCATTCACTCACTGATTTCCATCCATGATAACGAATTCTTCTGAGATCCCATAGAAGTTGTAGGGCAGAGGCGGTCGTCCATGATGCCCTTCACGCTGGAGGAGATGGTCACCCTGTCCCGCTGCCTGCATGATGCCTGCCTAGGCATCATCAAGCTGGCCTATCCGGAAACAAAGCCTGTGGTGCAGGAGGAGTATGTCACCACCTTTCAGAGCATCAGTGTGACCACCAGCGCTGAGATGCAGCAGTGTATACAGATGGAGCAGAAGCACTGGAATTCAGTTGTTTAAGGTTATCACCAACCTAGTGAAAATGCTGAAGTCCAGAGACACAAGGAGAAACTTTTGTCCTCCAAATCATTGGCTATCAGAACAAGAAGATACTAAAGCAGATAAGCTCACCCAGCTCTATGTGCCTGCATCCAGACATGTATGGAGGCTCCTTCGGATGGAGGGGATTGACTCGCTGCAGTCTATCCTGGAGGTGGGCCTGGAGTCCCCACAGCTGTCTGTGTCTGAGGAGCAGCAACTGACTGTCCTGACAGAGCTGCCTTTTGTGGTCCCCTTTGAGGAGCAAGTGATGATCTTTCAAGGTTGATTTATGCAGATTAACAAGAAGTTCAAGGAGATGGCCCATTTCTGGATGGAATTAATGTCACAATAAAAAGAAACTATATTTATGAGGATGCTTATGACAAACTTTCCCCAGAAAATGAACCTGATTTGAAAAAGCAGATCTGTGTGCATTTGCTCAACGTCCATGGCCTGGATGAAGCTGGCATCGATGGAGGTGGTATTTTCAGGGAGTTTTTAAAAGAACTACTAAAATCAGGATTTAACCCTAACCAGGGGTTCTGTAGGACGACTAATGAAGGGCTTCTGTACCCCAGTCTTGCTGCTCAGATGCTCCTGGGAGATTCTTTTGCCAGACATTACTACTTCCTAGGCAGGATGCTTGGAAAGGCTCTCTATGAAAACCTGCTGGTGGAGCTGCCCTTTGCTGGCTTCTTCCTCTCCAAGCCGCTGGGTACCAGTGCCGATGTGGACATCGACCACTGGCCTCCTTAGACCCCGAGGTCTACAGGAACCTGCTGTTCCTCAAGAGCTCAAGGAAGATGCAGAGGAGCTGGCCCTGAACTTCACCATGGTGAACAATGACCTGGGAGAGCCCCAGGTGGTTGAACTCAAGCTTGGTGGGAAGGATACCCCTGTCACCAGTGCCAACCACATTGCATACATCCTCCTGGTGGCAGACTACAGGCTGAACACGCAGATCCACTCACACTGCCTGGCTTTCCTACAGGGCCTGCCTAACATCCTTAGCCTGGAGTGGCTCCGAATGTTTGACCAGAGGAAATTCAGGTATTAATTTCTGGTGCACAAGTTCCCATAAGTCTGGAGGACCTAAAATCCTTTTACAAACTATTATGGAGGCTATTCTGCCAGTTATCCTGTCATTAAAATCTTCTGGAGAGTGGTAGAATGTTTCACTGATGAAGAGAAGCTCAAGCTGCTCAAGTTGTGACCCCTCTCCTGGGGTTCCAGGAGCTATACCCGGCCTTTTGCATTCACAATGGGGGCTTCCCACAGCCAGCACCTGCATGAACCTACTGAAGCTCCCAGAGTTTTACGAGGAGACCCTTCTGCGAATCAAGCTGCTCTATGCCATCCAGTGTGCTGCTGGCTTCGAGCTGAGCTGAGCTGGACCCGACCCTCACAGAGCAGCCAGCACCTCCCCAGGCCCAGAGAGAGCTCAGCCTGGACCCTGGCTCTCCAGGCTCCTCCCTCCTTCTGACATTCCACCCTCCCTTCATTTTTTAGATGATTTTTTATTATAACATGGTCACTTATTTAGATGGACTTTGCTTTTCAGATAACTTAAAATAACAATTGTTTTGTGCCAGGTGGCTGATGTAGTCACTTTGCCAAGAAGAGCACAGTTTTTAGACTAATGGCATCTCAGTGAAATTAACCAAAGATGAAGCTTTGGCTTTGCTGACCTTGTTAGACTCCTTCTGAGCCGTGGCCTCTGTGTGGGCACCCCAAAGTCTGTGACCAACTGAGGGGCCCAAGTGCAGCCCTCCTGGGCCACTGCTTCTCATGTAGTTCATTGTTTACAAGCCTAATTGTTGAAACTAAAGGCACTTTCTGCTGCTCCCCCCCACCCCCGCCATGGTGGTTAGGTTTGGACAGTAGGTGATGGTAGTCGTACTGATAGACCCAAGCTGATCTTTTCTTAAAATTGGGTATCTCGCCACAAAACCATGAAAAGATAATTTCGGCTTTACTATAAATTACTGCAAATTCTGAACCTGCTTGGAATGCCTGTCCGTGCCTTGAACTCACCCATGCCTGGCTCTCTGACCAGATAGCAGCCCTCTCTGAAACTTTAGTGACACCTCATAAATATTGGCCTTCCCTGGCCAGACAATGATCCTCTCTGAGGCTCTAATGGTCCTCATAAATTCTGATGTTGGGGCCAGCAAAAAAAAAAAAAAAAAAAAAAAGTAAACTACCATTAGTGTGATGCTTGTCAGAGTTCTGTTATCTTTAACCCCCCTTTTGTGTAACTTTCTGGGCTGTAAAGCTGGGCTGTAGGAAAGCTGGGGTTGCTGTCTTGTTCCCGCCATTAGGGGAGGGAGAGGCAGTCCGGCCGGTCGAAATAATAAGCTTGCTTTAATTTGACTTTTAATTGGAGTTAGTGGTCCTGGTCTAACAGTACTTGTGTTTTTCTTGCCATTTCTCCCAGCTGGGACTGGCATGCTTGTTCTCAGTATAGCCTTGACCTGCATCATGATGGCTTGGGTATTGCCTTGAGGATGTGAGGTGGTCACTGCATTCTCCTCTGTGTATCTCCACGTGGTGCCTGGAGCGCTTCAGGGGGAGGCCAAGCACACATGTGGCCTTCAGTGAATAGTGGCTGGGGGCTTGGAGGCCCATCAGCTTCTATTAAAGTCATTTGACCAAAGTGGTGGGATGTGTCTCTCTGTGACCACACGCCCTCCTCAGTCTGGCTGCAGTGCCCATCACCCAGGGCGTCTTGGAGTACCTTATACCCTGTGCTTCCAGCTGCTGCTCTGACATGGAGATAGGCATCCCTGGTGCATGTGGGGAGGGGGAGTCTCACATAGGCACTTTATCAGGTCCTCAGTCTCCTCAACAGCATCGGAGTGCTGGCTACTTGAGCAGCCGAGCTGGT
Organism: Ictidomys tridecemlineatus; assembly: GCF_052094955.1. Taxonomy (NCBI): domain Eukaryota; kingdom Metazoa; phylum Chordata; class Mammalia; order Rodentia; family Sciuridae; genus Ictidomys; species Ictidomys tridecemlineatus. The sequence goes on from NC_135484.1 coordinate 117,711,293, forward strand.
GCTGGGGAGAGCTGCAGACCCTGTCCCTGTGTACCCAAGTCCCCTCCACTGGAGGCATGTAGGCCTTTGTAGTCAATAGATCAGAATTAGCAATATGCTTCTGAATGGGAAAACAAACAGAACGACACTTTTAAGACAATGACTGTTAATCAAAACAAAATGTATAATTTCTTAATTTGAATAACAAATTATTTAAATGCAAAAAAAAAAGAAATTAGAAAACCATGTATTACTTCCCTTTCCATTGCAGTATAAGTCCTAATAAAGCCTCTTTCTGAGGTACAAAATAAGAAATTATAAACTTAATATCAATATAAGCCCAAATTAAGCAGAAGAAAGGAAATAATAAAGTACAAATCATTGGCATGGAAACTAGAGAAATGAGAGAAAACTAAGTGAAATAAAAATATATTTATTTTTCTGGAGGTCACTAAAATTGATGAGCTTATAGTGAGCCTAACCAGGAAAGAAAAACACAATTTACCAATATGAGGAATGAGAGAAGAGACATCATTGCAGATTGTGCAGAGATTAAAATAATTATGAAAAACTTTATGCGTATAAATTGGACCACTTAGATGAAATAGGAAGACTCCTTGATAAATACAACTACTGAAGGTCATTCAAGAAAATGCAGTAACTTAGCCCATGCAGTAGTGAATGCCTGTAATCCTGGCAGCTGAGGCAGAAGGATCTGAATTCAAAGCCAGCTTCAGCATCTTACCAAAGGCATAAGCAACTCAGTGAGACTATGTCTCAAAGTAAAAAAATAAAAAAGATCTGGGGAGTGGCTCAGTGGTTAAGTGCCCCAGGGTTCAATCCCCCAGTACCCCCCCCAAAAGGAATAACCTAAAACAGCCCAGTACCTAATAAATTCATTGAATTTTTAGCTAAAATCCTTTCCTCAAGGATACTCCAGGCCCTCCCAATCCTTTCATTGACAAATTCTTCCAAGCACTTAAAGAAGCCATAACATCATTATATAAATTATTACAGAAAATGAAAGAAGAGGGAATACATCTCAACTCTTGTCACCAAATTAATCTTCTACCACAATTAAATATACTACAAGAAAATCCTCATGAGCTAATATCTTCATAAGTATAGATGAAAAGTTCTCAGTGCAATTTTAGTTAAACCAAACTCAACAACATATATGAAGAATAATTAAGCACAACTAATCAAAGACTGCAGGGTTTTTTTTAGCCTGAAGAACTTTACCAAAGTGGTTTATAATATTATTGGGAAAAAAGAAGGAAATAATCATTAACTCAATTTTTGCAAAAAAGAAAATTTGACAAAATCAACATTGATTCATGATGGAAATACTTACTTAGAAAGTTAGAAATAGAAAGAAATGTTATCAATCTGAAAAAGGGCTACAAACATCAAACTCTATATTGAAAGAATAAAGCTTTTGCTCTTATATAGGGACTCAGCAACGAATGTCTGCTGTTCCTACTCCTAGTCAATTGTGAAAAAAGCAAGAGAAGAAATAAGAGAGGTTCCAATTGGAAAGGGCAAAGTATGTTTTTTTTTCCCCCATAGGTAACATGATTTAAAGGGATTGGCATTTTTTTCCTATAAAAATCAGACATTTCGGGCTTTGTGGTCTAAGACATGAAATCAAGGATACTATATAGATACTTGTACAATCATCTCAAATGTAACCATAGACAAATGTAACAACTTTTCTTAGCTCATAGATTGTACAAAAACAGGTGGTTGGCTGGATTTTGTAGGGCATGATGTAATGTGGGACATGTTGCATCAGAAAAAAAGGAAACCTAACTTGCTGGTTGCTACTGAATTCCCAGTCCTGAGGCCACATGTGGCTAAGATAGCGCCTAGTGATTAGCCAGAAGGCATTGCCATGGGTTGTGGTGAAGAATCAGACCACCTCTAGGATAGGCTCAGAACCCTTCTGCCCTCATGGACAGCTCAGCTTGGACAGTTTGTGTCTCCCATTATTGCCTGTAGGATAGGTGTAGATGTAAATTCTCCCCACCCTGCTGACCTTTACCGATTGGCTCCTGTACATTACATTAGCTAATCAAAGAATGCATGTGTTTTCTCCATAAATGAGATCCTGCTTTTACTGTTCTCCCTGGCTCCTCTGATTGTCCTCCAGAGAGGGAAGGCTGGGTGTGGGTGGCCAGTCCACCTTTACCTTTCTTGGTTCCTCCTGGTAGGGGCATGTTCTCCCAATCTCTCCCACAGGTCAGGAGGGAACAGGGGGCTAAAAACCCCCACAGGATGTGGCCTGTTGACTATGGTTTGTCAGACCCTACAACAGAGTGTCTTATTTTTTGGTGGCAAAACCAAACAAACAGGATAAAGAAAAAGTGAAACTAGCAATGTTTCAGGATACAAATTCAATAACAGTTACCATTTTTATTTATATGTAGCACTAATAAACTATCAAAAATTGAAATTTTTAATTTTAACTTGCAGTATCATCAAAAATACAAAACATGCAGAGATAAACCTGACACAAGCAAGGGACGGCGACGAGGTCCCCCGACCACTCCCGGGTGGTCCTGAAGTCACGGTTGCCCCTGCCCCAGGTAACCTCTCCCGGCTGACGATCTGTGTCTTGAAGAAAGAAGCCACCGCACACGAGATTCCTTTTCGAATGCTCGGTTTATTCACTCCAAGGGCATCACATCACACGAGGCACAGGAACAGAGGCTGGCGGGACGCAGTTCGCTCGATGTTGACCCACCACATAGTGGGTCTGAACTGGCCAAAGAGCTCAGCCTTCCTGGCCTTTAAATACTATAGTTGTTTACAACACTTCAAACCAAAAACATGTTTATTCCATAATTTCTATTTCTTATCCTATCTTAACAGATCGTCTCTATTACATCATACCTTGCTTACATCTTTGCTTATCTTAGACAATCACACTTGTTTTGTGCTAAAATACCTCAAAACATGTTTACCTTGTATCTTTATCTATTTCACACATTTTCTAGCTTAGGCACCTTTCTTCATCACAACATGTTTACTTCAAACTCTCCTGTCCTTTGTTTATTTCAAACTCTCCTGTAACTCTCCTGTCACCTGACAATTTTTATGTTGTAAACTATAAAACATGGTTGAGAGAAATTAAGATAATAAATGGAGAGATATACCATGTTCAAGTAGTGGAAGAATCAATATTGTTAACATAATTCTTCCCTAACTTATGTATGTATAAATTCAACACAACTGCAATCCAAATACATACAGGATTTATTGAAGAAAATTGATAAGCTTATTTTTAAGATTGAATGGAAATTCAAAGATGATAGAATAGGAAAAATACTTTTGAAAAAAGAATAAAGGTGGAAGTTTATGATTCCTGATTTTAAGACTTTTTATGTTGTCAACATCAAGATGGTATGGTGTTAGTGAAAAGGTAGATATGTAGACAAATAGAATAGAACAGATTCCAGAGGTCTACTTACATATATTTCACCAATATATGCATGTAAACAACTTTTGACACCCAAGCAATTTAATGGGGGAAATAATAATCTTCTTTAACAAATAGTGCCAGAACAATTGAGTATCTATATATGAAAATTGCAACTAGACTTTTACACAACCAAAAATTAACTTGAAATGAATACTAGTCCTAAACAGGAGTGAAAAATTTAAAAATTCAGTAAGGAAATTGGAGAAAATCTAAGTACCTTCAGGTTGGGCAAAGACTTCTTAACTAACATACAGAAATAAAAAAAAAAAAACTATAAAAAATCAACCGGTTTAACTGTATCAAAATAAAGACTTTTGTTTTTGAAAAGATATATTTCAAAATTAAAAAGACAACCACAAAATGGGAGAAATATTTACCAATGTCTGACAGAGATCTTTTATATTATATAAATAAAGAACATGTATGTTCTTAGCAAAAATAGAAAACAACCCGATTAAAAGTGGTCAAAAATTTTGAATAGAAACTTCATCAAGGAAGAAAGATATAAAGATGGTAATTAGGCACACTAGAATATTCAATAGCAGCAGACATTACGAAAATGAAAACTAAAATCACAGCAAAATGCTACTATATTGGCATTGAAATGGCTACATTAAAGACCACTATACCAAGTGTGGGCAAGGATGTGAAATAACTAGAACTCTCTTATACTACTGTTAAATAGTACAATCACTTTGGAAAATATTTAGGCAACATTTTAAAAAATAAAACAAAACATCATGATTCAATCATTTCACTACTAATTATTTACCCAAGAGAAAAGGAAATAATTTACATAGGAAGACTTGTATGGGCTATTCAGAATTTACTTGTAATAGCCAAAATTCCCAAAACAACTCCAATGTCCATTAACAGGTGAGTAGATAAGGAACTTGTGGTATATCTATACAATGAACTGCTGCTAGACAATAAAAAGGAAGACGTCACTGACATATACAACAATATGCTTAGGCCTCAGAATAATTAAACTGAATGAAAAAAGACAGAAAATGAGTTCATATTTTATGATTAATTTGATAAAATGTTAGAAAATACAGACTAATTTATAGTGACAGAAATCAGATTAGTAACTGCTTGTTGGCTGGGGGTGGGGCTGGTTTACAAATGATCATAGAGAAGTTTTGGTAATGATAGAGAATATTTTTTTTGAAGAGCAAAATATATTCAGGTTTAAAAAAAGTTTTTAAATTGATTTTTTAAAAAATAAATGACAGCAGAATGTATTACTATTCTTATTACACATATAGAGCACATTTTTTTATATCTCTGGCTGTTTATAAAATATGTTCCCACCATTTCATGTCTTCATACATGTCCTTTGGATAAATGTCCATCGCATTCCATCATCCTTGCTAACCCCCTGCCCACTCCCTTCCCCTCCCACCCCTCTGCCCTATGTAGATTCATCTATTCCTCCCATGCCCCCCTTCCTACCTCACTAGGAATCATTCTCCTTATATCAGAGAAAACATTCTGCATTAAGAGAAAACTGCATGAGAGAAAATCCAAGAGTGCTAAAAATGAGTATTTCACTGTACCAGTCATTACAAAATTCTTAGTATTATGTATATATTTATTCAGCATTAGAAAGAAACATATATGTAGTGGGTAGTGAGATGTATTATCTGTCACTGGTAAATTTCCACTGCAATAAATAAACCTATTCTCATGCCCAGGCTACTATTACATGTTGCTCTTGATTCAGGAATATTTACAAACCAACTTGGCTCAAAATATCAGCCATCACAGGTTTACTCTTTTAATTTTTAAAATTTTGTATTTGTTCTTTTTAGTTATACATGACAGTATAATCTATTTTGGCATATTTGTACATTTTGCAAATTGTGTAATGCAAAGTAAATCATGCCAAATTTTTCTGATTTGCCACTGGTTGGGGTCAGAGACAGTAAAGCCCTGGCTAACATAGCTCAGGTCCTGAAGGATTCAAGTTCCAAAAATTATACTGTGCCCTTATTCAAGGCCCAGTATATGCATGGGGCTTAAGACTCAAGGGACTGGTTTCTAGCATAGGGCTCTTATTGCCACTAGTTTAAAAAGGAAGGCAGCATTGTTCTAATCTCTGCTTGAGTGTGACCTCTACATGTACAGTCCTGGTTAATGCAATCCCACTGTTCAAGCTCCACTCCTCTAAGGAATGGAGACAGCAGCTGTGTGTGGCTGGCCCAGAGCTATCCACCACTCTCACTGCCACACCACACAAATTCAGGTTGTTCTTATTGCCATGGACTTACCATCTGCTTTCTTTTCTTTTGGGAAACCTTCTACAGTGTAATTAGTGTATGTTAGATTCATATGCCCAGAAAGTGTCTTGTAGAACAGAGTCTTGTTGAAAGTTATAGTGACCATACTTTTAAACTCTACTTTTATGATGCTGTTACTTGTAAATAGTTTTGTTCTGATCTTCTTCATATGTTGGAGGATTGGCCAAAGAATAAATGAATGAATATATATAGTCATATCTTGTATATGGACATTGTTGTATATGTTGATGATGTCTTCCTTTCTATTGTCTAGCAACATTTTATTGTACAGATATACCACATTTATATACATTATATATAAATATATTTTTAATCTAAAATTACCTTGAGAACCTCAGAAAAACAACACACAATATTTGTAGAAACGAGAAGCTGCCTGAGCATAGGAAGTGGTTATTTGGTTAGGGTTGTGGTTAAATAGGAATAATGATGACATAAATCTTTCCATAAATCGCAATTCCAGGAAACTATGACCCATAATTCAATACTTTTCTTTCCAGCTAATAAGGCAAAGGAGAGAGGGCAGCATCAGTTGTCTCTGAAAGAATACACTGCCAAGAAGGCTCACTCAGAGTTTTAGGAGAAAAAATTCCTTTAAGATAAAGAATAATAGAAGATTTAGAATATTTTTCTTAATCTCTGTTGTTTTGTTTTTGAGGTTATTGTGAATATAATCATTATAATCCATTTTTTAAATGTTCCTTCTTACTACAGTGTAGAAATATAGTTTATATATACATATATATATGCAGATTTTGATCTTACAAACTTTAAATGTGTTTTATTCTAACAGTTCTTTTATGAATTTCTTGATCTGATATTTTCTGCAAATACTGTCAAGTCACCTGTGAATAAAGACAGTTCCAAATCTGAAAAAAAAAGAATAATAGAAAATAACAAAGAATAATTTTTATAAGAAATGCATATAATCAAGAGATAGTAAAAATGATATTTTACTGAAAAAAACAACAAATTATACAAATTAATGAAAAGGGATCATAAACTTCAATGGAGATACAGTCTATAGATTTACAATAATTTTTGCTCAAACTCTTCATACAATTTAAAAATTATTCAATATTGTGAAAGCATAGGATAAATACATTACATTGTAGTAAATATTTTCATGTGTTGTTAATTTTCAAAAGGGATATTCTGTTCCATCTAAGGAAGGCTGACTTCTCCGATCTCTGTGAAAATAATAATAAAAAATATTTGGCTTTGTTTTGCTTTATGTAAATATATTTAAAGCTGCCTTCAATTTCTGATTGTTTGTTTTATCTGTTTTGTTTTGTTTTCTTCATCCTTCTTACTCCCTTAAAAATGTTCTGTGTTTCTCGATATTATTTTACAATTTTTAAAATTTTAGTTTGTTGTATATGACAGCAGAATGCATTACAATTCATATTATCCATATAGAGCATAATTTTTCATATCTCTGGTTGTAGACAGAGTCACACCATTCATGTCTTCATACATGTAATGTATGAAGTAATGATGTCCACCTCAATCCACCATCTTACCTACCTCCAATGCCCCCTCCTTTCCCCTCCCTCCTGTTTTCCCGATTTAGAGTTCATCTAATCCTCCCATGCCACCCACCCACCCCATTATGAATCAGCATCCTTAAATCAGAGAAAACATTCAGCATTTGTTTTTTTGGGGGGATTGACTAATTTAGCATTATATTCTCCATCTCTATCCATTTAGCTTCAAATGCCATGATTTTATTCTCTTTTAATGCTGAATAATATTCCATTGTGTATATATACCACATTTTCTTTATCCATTCATCTATTGAAGGGCATCTAGGTTGGTTCCACAATTTAGCTATTGTGAATTGTGCTGCTATAAACATTGATGTGGCTGTGTCCCTGTAGTATGCTGTTTTTAAGTCCTTTGCGTATAGACTGAGGAGAGAGAGAGCTGGATCTACATCTTTCCATCTTCTGAGGTCTTCTTTGATTTTTTTCCTTTAGGGTTCTGTAGTTTTCATTGTATAGATCTTTAACCTATTTTGTTGATTCCCAAGTATTTTTTTTTTTGAGGCTATTAAGATTGGGGTAGTTTTCCTCATTTCCCTTTCAGAGGCTTTGTCACTGATATACAGAAATGCCTTTGATTTATGGGTGTTGATTTTGTATCCTGCTACTTTGCTGAATTCATTTACTAGTTCTAAAAGTTCTCTGGAGGAATTTTTTGGGTCTTCCAGGTATATAATCATATTGTTGGCAAATAGTGATAATTAGAGTTCTTCTTTACCTATTCATATCCTTTAATTTCTTTTATCTGTCTAATTGCTCTGCCAGTGTTTTAAGAACTATGTTAAACAGAAGTGGTGAAAGGTAAAAAGAAGCATCCCTGTCTTGTTCCAGTTTTTAGAGGGAATACTTTCATTTATTTTTTCCATTTAGAATGATGTTGGCCTGGGGCTTCCCATAGGTAGCTTTTAAAAGGGATTAAAAAATAGCTATGAATTAAAAAATGGGATTTGATAGGATTTGGGCTAATACTACAAGGTCTGTCTCCTTTACTGAGTGACCATGAAATCCATAACATGTAATTATTTTTTCTGGGCCTATTCAAATTTTCTTAAGAGGAAACTCCAAGTAGTTTGCTTGCGAAGACAGATAGCAGGCCAGGCCGCCTGAATGGTATGTCCCCAAGTAAAAAATTGTTTTAGTAAATATCATTTCAAGCATACAGTGATTTTTAGTACCCACTAAAGATAAAATTTTATGACACTGCTCAGTGATATAGGAAACTATCCACCCTAGATTATGTGTGAAAAAGATTATAAGACAAAAATTCTAATTCTGTAAAGTTTTATATCTATACTGATGTGTGTATCTATATTTATAATATCAGGAAGGACTTTAATGACATTCATAGGATTACAAATGATAAACGATGGAAGGACTCTTATATGCTTCCTGGATAACATGTCCTGAACTTCATTCCTCTGCCACATTCTTCCACCATGGCGATCTACTTACCTTGGGCCCAGAGCTATGGAGTCAGTCAACCATGGATGGAACCTCTGAAACCATGGGCCAAATAAGTTTTCTCCTCCACGTTGTTCTTTTCAGGTCTTTTATTCACAGCAGTACAAAAGCTGACTAAAACAGTGGGCATTAGAGTTTTTCTCAACATTTTTTTCTACTTAATATTATCCAATAATGAAACACTAAATTAACTTTTTCACACATGATCTCCTCTTGGTGGAGTAAATTTTTAGGAGTGAGGTTGGTAGATTAAAGGGTCAATGCCTATGCCATTTTGTTGGATATTGCCAACACATTTTATAGCAGGACAGCGTTCACCTGTCATCAGCAATACATGGGTTGTCAATTTCACTATAGCTTTGTCCAGGCAATGGTCATAAAGCCTTCATATTTGATTATTATTACTTACCTAATAAGTATGAAATGCTAGTTTCACTGTAGTTTTAATTTGCTTTCTAACACCTGCTTCAAATACTTTTGTTTACTTTTTTTCTGTGCAAGCCTACTGTCTATTTTTATAGAAGTATTTTAATCTCTGTGTCTTAATTTTTATTTCTTCATATTTAAGCAATGCATAGTACAAATATATTCTTCCAGTTTTTAATTTGCCTTGTGGCTTTCCAGAGATCTTTTGATATTTGCAGTACTAAAGCTTTTGTTTATAAATTTTAAATAGTTAACTTTATACATTATGGGGCTAGAGGTAAAGTTCAGTGGGAAAGAACTTGTCTAGCATATGCAAAGCCCTAGGTTCCATACTCATGACTATATAAATAAAAAATTATTTTCCCTCTTTTATTTTCTTTTAATTTTTGAACTACAATTAGAAAAATTTTTCCTGCATTTAATTTATAAAAAGAATATGTCTAAATTTTCTTTTAACAGTTATATAGCTTCATATTTTTACATTTTGTTCTCTGATTAATTCAGAGTTTTTAAATTGTTTCTTGTATGGATACAGTTTTATCTTTCTCCAAGAGCCTATCATGGGTTGCAACACCATTTATTTGAAAAGTTCACTGATTTAATATGTCACTTTTATTATATGCTAAATATCCATGTGTACTTGAGCTAATTTTCAACTTTTCCTTCCTTTATATTAATAACTATTTTTAGAACAATTTTACACTTCCAGAAAATTTGAGCCTCTAAAACAGAGTTCACCGTATGATTGAAATGATATTTACTAAAACATGATATCCATCTGTACACAGATTTTTCTATTATAAACACCTTACATTAGTATGGAAATTTACCACTATTAATTAAATAATGCTAATACATTATTTCTAACTAAAACCCATGATTTATTTAGACTGACCTAGTGTTTACGTACCTAGTTTTTTCTGTTCCAGGGTCCCCTGGAAGACCCCACATTACACTTGATTGTCATGTTTCTTTAAGTTCCTTTTCTCTGTGATAGTTTTTTAAAAAATTTCCCTGTATTTGATTACCTTGGAAATTTTTAGGAGCTCTGGTCAATTATATTACAACATAAATTGCTATTAAGTGACACTGAAAAGTTTTTCTTCTTGTTTCTTGCTAGTAATCAATTTTTGTATATTAACATTGTATCCAGTGATCCTAGTAAATAAATTCAATTATTTAAAAAATGATAGAACTACCACATTTTTCTCCTCTTGATATTGTATTGTCAGATCTAAGGCAGGTCTAAGGCAAGTGGCCCTGAAAAACTTCAGTTTGGGGGAAATTTGCATATGGAGCACTGTACAGAATTTCTCTTCCTTTTTTTCTTTCCTGTAGGCCTTCAGGGTCCCCCTGGGATCATGGCTAGAAAAAATGTTTGTGTTCTTAGTTGAGCACTCAAATCCATTTCAATTATTTTATATATCTTTAGTCATTATACTTCTCCATTCTCACCACTATGGTCTTTTTTTCCCCTATTTGTCTCATGGATTCAAAATAATGCCATCATAATTCCTTACATATAAACAAAAAATGAAAGACTATTCCCTAACCCCAATGAGCCTTTTATTTTGAACCCATGGCTCCTGAGGTACCCAAGGGAGCAGAGAGAGAAGAGTACCAAGGCTTTTGGTGAAGCGAAAATCTTTTGTCAGCTTCGAAGTGTTTGAACCTGTAAGATTTTGAAGTAAATCTAACTGAATAAAATTTCAGATGCTTCAGATGATTGTGAGGGCTATAAAGTGCATCATCTCTTCAAATAACCAGCACCTGAATTATACTGAATCTGACAAAGAACACCCATCTGTGCATCAATCAAATACTATCAGGCATAAGAAACAAAAAGAGAAGAAAGAGCCCTTTCCCACTCATGACAGAAAGGGGGAGGTGACATCAGTTGAAGGTGTGCATGGACAGGGCCCTATGCAATTACTTTTTTAGAAGAATTTAGTGAGTGGTTTAACAATGGTCCAGTGCCTACCAGGGGAAGTGTGGCATAAAGCCCCTTCCAGGCCTCAAATTCCTCTGTCCCATGATTCTGAGGTTTGAGTGCCTGAGTTTCAATTCAGGTTCCACCTCATTAATAATGTAGCCTTAGGGAACTATTCAACCCCTTCATGCTACAATGTCCTAATTGGTAAAATGAAAATGAGAATTAATAATGATAGATCTACTTCACTGCATCTCAGAAAAAGTAAGCCAGTTAGAGTAAAAACACTTAGGAGAGTGTCTGAAACATATTAATAAGTGTTCAATAAAAATTAGTCATTATTATAGTAATTATTAATTCTTATCATCATCAGGGCAATATTATTAATCATGATCATCATCACAATATCAATTTTCTCACCAGCCTGACTGATAAGGATCCCACACATCTGAAAAGAAATTCTCAGGGTCACAAGTCAAAAGAAGCCCTTCATTTCTTTATTTTTGGTGGGAATGGGGTGGAGAGGAGGGATATGAAAATAATATCAATTTTGTGTTTTAGATTCTAAAAACTGCCCCAGGCACTTGCAGAAGACTAATCAGCTCCCAGACACATCTAGGTCCATTCCCTCACCCCCATCCTGGTTTCTTTCCTACCTTGTCCCATCCTAGAATTTGTTGGTTGATTCTGAAACTGCAAAGGTCAGATTCACTCCAGTACAGTTGATTCGTGGGCTTACTGACAGTTTAGTAAGCAGATCCATAAAGAAATAAAGTGTCCTCTGTGTTTCCAGAAGTGAAGACACTTTAAGATGTTTGTGTTGATAATTATCCTTCCCCTTCAGTCTGTGGGTCTAAGCCATCCTTGGTTCAAGTCCTAGCCCAGGATGATGACCTAGAGCACAAAGTCCCAGCCCTTCCCCTGCTGAGCCCTCACTCCTCTATGCATATGGAAACTGTTCCCAACAAAGCAGCAGATTCCCCTGGAAGGCACACCAATGCCCTCTTGCTATCTACAATTCCTGACTCTAATCCCCAAACTCTGTCACCCACTCTTCTCTAGTCAGTCGTTGGTGACAAGCAACCTGTGCAGAAGGTAGCTCTAAGTGATGCCAAAATGAGACACCTGATATTCCCTCTCCAGGCAGTTAGAACCATAGAGCAGGTAGCATGGTTTGTCTTGGTCAGACTAAGTCATGAAGAATTATGGGAAGGACACCTAGTTATAAGGAAAAAAAAAGTATTCTTTAGCAAAGACAATAAATTCCTAATTCATATACTTAATAAGGAATGTAAAGAATCGAAGAGAATACTACAAAGCTCTTTTTGAGAGCACAAAAGAAGATGATTTGTATGTTCCCAGACAGGAATGTAATATACACATTTAATGCAGTGTCATTCAACATCTACGTGGATTTTCAAAAGTTGATATTGTGTTTCTAGTTGTCACCTCTGAAAACTGACTATCTGTACACAGTTATTTGAGACCTCCACAGTATAGAGAAACTTTTAAGAATAATTAGCTTTCTTCCTGCTACATTGCTTAATTTTCAAAAGCATTGTTTCTTTTCATGTTACTTTGCTGTTTTTATATGGAGATATTTTTATTAATTAATTTTTATTTATATATGATAGCAGAATGCATTACAATTCTCATTACACATATAGAACACAATTTTTCATATTTCTGGTTTATACACAGTATATTCACACCAATTTGTGTCTTCATACCTCTACTTTGGATAATACTGATCATCACATCCACCATCATTATTAACCCCATGCCCACTCCCTTCCCCTCCAATCCCTCTGCCCTATGTTAAATTCATCTATTCCTCCCATGCTCCCTATATGGAGATAATTTATTCTGATGTCTCTAATGGCAATATTAATAATAGTAGTTTGATGTATAGAGAACCAAATCCTAAAGGTAGTTTCAGGGTGGAAGGGGAAAAAAAAACAACAACACCACAAAAGAAACCACCTTTCAGAGTGGCTTACAGCCCAGCCTTTCTCTGCTGAACCACAACCCACCACTTCTTCATCTCCTCCAAGAGAGCACAGCTGAACTAGAATTTATCAACATGAAGCCTTCACAGAAGTTGTGTTTAAGTGAAGCAACAATTTGTCATTGAACATGTTCTTTCCAGCCAATGAGGATCAGTGTAGGGCTCATCTCTTGCCTCTGGAGGACTAAACTGTCAAGAAAACTCACAGGAATGGAGCTACTGTGCAGAGAAAAGGTGTTTCTTCTCACAACACCAATAAAATCTAGTACATAAGAAACAAAGAATAGAACAAATTTTTATTAATATATTCCATTTAATATGAAGAACTGAAAAATTAATCCAGAATCCTGAGTAGAAGTAAAAGTTAAATTCATATGAAGTTCTAAAATTAACATTATGTTTCTAAAAATCAATAAGAATGATGAACAGGCTATAGATTATGTAAAAAATGTTTAATTAATTATATAAACTCTAATAATCACTGCTGCTTGGAATGCTTTACTGGTATCTGTCACAATAACTTCAAAACAACAGCAGATTTGTTCTATACCAGGGACCCATTAATATACTAAAACACAGAAGCTTTAGCCTTCAGACTTTGGCTGAAGAGTCTTACAAATTTGGTCATTTCCCATTATATAACCAAATTTGATTTATAAACATCATCTGTTTTTAATATTCAGAGTTAAATAAGAGAAATCATGTTAAAACCCCAACAGGTTATGTTCAGATAAATATTTCTCATATTTCATAGTTTGAACATTTTTATTATATTTATAAAATTCACATTCAGTAAAATAATGGTGCAGATTCTGTGAGAGCTTGGCATGCGTCAGGCCACATTTAATCTGAACACATGAGGACCAGATGATGAAAGTTTTACTAGTGACATGAGAGACTTGGTTTTGCAGAATGTTCCACCTTCCACTTCTGTGTCCTTAATGGCTATCTTAGCTCCATTTGTTGGGTGTCCCATTAATGAAGTTATTATTATAATGGCTAGCCTGGGGGAAGCTGAGAGTAGATGGCAGTTAAAAAATATTCACAGAGGGAAATAGACCTGGAAACAAGATAAACAAAGGAAAGAAGGGCTTTTAGAATCACAGATGTGCACAAGTATGAGCACCACCCCTGGCAGCAAGAGTAGATCACAGGAAGATAGACAATCACCTAATGCAGTCCTTCTTGAGCTGTGGAAGCAGCCACACCCACAGCAGCAATACCTGAGAACAGGCAGAGGTAAACAAGCACCCTGAAATGCCCGACCTGTGCAATTGAAAGACCACTTGGCTTCTTCTAGGGGAATGAAGGGATTTTGTTTCAGTACAACTAGGAATTTGGCCAAGGTGCCCACCCTGCATGAACTGGCTGGGACTGAAGTGACATGTGGAACTTGCTATCCACTGGTCCCTGAACAATGGGCAGAGGGTATTGGCCTTGATGGATACTAATCCTTGGTGAACATGGATTAGTTCCCAGGTCAATATATTCATAGTGATGGTTATGGGTGATGGACAATTAAGGGAAAGACAGTGTCCTTACAGCTGGGGATAGTCATTTGCCCCCACAAGCATAAAGAGTACATATGTCTCCAATCCCAGAGTACATCTAAAACTGTGGCTACAGACCACAGCAGGGAAGTTTCACCTCTGTTTGTGAGTTGTGCAGGTGATTATGAGAGGATATGCAAAACACCTGCCCAAGTCTTAACCCAAACCCAGAGGACTGTGACAATGAGGCAGTACTGCCCCCCAGGGAGACATGCACAAATTGAAGTTACTCTCTTGGAACTGGAGAAGATGGGCATAATGAGAGCCCCACACACCCTTTTAACTCTCCAGTGTGGCTGGTGAAGAAGCCTCGGGGCACTTGGAGAATGACTAGATTATCAAGAACTGAGTTGGTGGTACCTTCTCTGCATGCAGTAGTTCTTCAGTGCATAATCTTATGGACCAAAGGACATTGCAATTGGGCACTTACCATTATGTGCTGGACTTAGCTATTGCTTTATTTTCTATTACTCCACTCCAGAGAGCTGAGAGCAGTTGTCTTCACATGATAAGGCCAGAAATGGACATATCAAGTGTTGTGACAATGTTATCTACATAGCCCAATCATATGCTATGATTTGGTGGCCAGTGACTTGCCCCTGGTGGACTCAGCCACTCATTATGCATATATTTCATTATATTGATGATGTTATCAACTTCTGACTTTCTTTCAGATTTAGAGCCTGCAGCCCCAACTTTAGGGGCCCATTTTAGACACATGAATGGATACCCCAAATGGCTGTAGTTAGGCTCCCTTGCAGAGACTTCCAGCAGACTCTTATATTTAATATTAATTTTTAAATGCATAGCCAGGGCTGGAAACCAGTTATGTTATGGTTAATCAAGGCCAGAAACACTCTGATCCAAAATATCTATTCAAGGTCATAAACATTTGCTTGTAACCATGTGCCCCATCTATGTAACCTGTTGGCAGTGTGCCTTCTTTGTTTGAACTGTATATAAAAAGAGCCTATGAAAATGTGTCGCGACCCCTCGCCGGCAAAGGAAACATGACACAGGATTCTTCTTCCAGCAGTTTACTCAGGACCTTTGAATCATGATGAGAAAACAGGAACAAGCAAGGAAAGAGCGCGAGCGGTCGGTCTGCCCTAGCTTAAGTACCCAGCCTCGCCAATGAACTAGCACCACGTGGAAAAGTCTAATAGGTACAGCGCAGCGGAAGCAGGCCAGAGCCCAGCCCCACAGCCTTACAAGGAGTTGTTTACTTCTAACAACTCTAACCGCTAAGTCATCAGAAGCAGGAGGCCAGCGCCATTTTCAGGGTGCGGTCGCCGGCTCCCAACAAAAATGGATCAGGGGTGGGGGTGTTGGCTAATGGCTATAGCCGCCTCTAAATAAAGGATGACAATTATTCCCACTATGCCTCGAATCTTCTTTCAATTGCCAGATCTTCACACCTTGATTCCCTGGCCTGAGGCTTGCTCCCACCTTCATGCTCTGCATCATATTTTTATCTTCCATAAGTGATTTGTTTCTTCCTATTTCTGAGTAGAATTCCATTGTATGAATATACCAAAATTTGCTTATCCTTTCTTCTGTAAATGAGCACTTGAGTTGTGTTAAGTTTTATTTTCTTTTATGAGTCTATGAATTATTTTGTATAATTGCTTGGAAGATATATTTTCATTACTTTTAGGATAGAATAAAAAGTTGAATCATGGGGCAAAGCTGTGTTTATCTTTATCTGTAACTGCCAAAAAGTTCTGTAACATGATGAAATCATTTTATCCCCCACCAAAAATATATGAGGATTCCAATTTCTCCACATCCTTTCTGCTGTAGTTTGGATCTTGAAAATCCAAACCCTCCATTCTAGAAAGTGGTATAGTGGTGGGTCACCTCCTATCTTATGGCTACACTGGAATTGTCAAAATGATATCCTGATTGCTTTTCCACCTTATCTGCAGATAGACAACTCATTTGCCTTTGTGGGTTATTCTGTACATTCCCTCTCATTTCTTAAATAATACAGGACTCATCTCCTGGGCTGCATCATTCATCCTTTGTTGCTCCTGTGATATAATTTTTTTATCTCTTCTTTGCCCCTTCTGTTCCCTTAATCTCCCTGAAATTTTTTCCCTTTTAATGTGTGATATTATCTCTCACATACACAGAGAACTCAAATTTTAATTTTAATGTTGTTATGGGATTGTAAAACATTTAAATAATTTTGTCAACCTTTGGAAACTTATTGTCCCACCAATTTGGGCTCTCATGTTATTTTTTAAACACTTTCAATGTAGTACTTGCTGCATAGTATTATAGTAACTTTATATTGGCTCTGAACTGATAGGAAATGAGCTGTACAGATCCCATTCATACTTGTAATGCATCACCTTGAAGAATGCTTTGTATGATTATAGCACTAATACATTTAAAAATAAGTTATATTCTCCAAAAAGAAAAAAAATGTGTTTTTCTTTTTGACCTCAGGATGTGATTTTCATGGTCTTATTGTCACTTCCAAAAATGTTCTAGAATGTTATTTGAAGAGTTGTTATAAAGATTAATGAGATAATTGGAAAATGTCTAACCAGGACCTGCAGCTGTTGATTTCACTTTTCAGTATTGACCCTGCACTTCCTTCTGGTAACCAACAGGTGGGAGATGGCCCTTAATCAATCTCTCTTTTCTTTCAGTCTTCTCACCACCAAGAATTCAATTTTCTACCAGTAATGAGATACTAGCATCATAACAATTTGCCTTCCTTTTAATTCTTGAAAGGGGTTTTCCAACTATGCCTGAAAAGGAACAAATAAACTGATTCTGGCATTCCCCTGCCATCCAAATCATGCTTGAAAATGAAGAAGAGTTTTGGCACTCACATAGCCATATCCTGTTCCTTCCCACAAACTCTAGATATTAGCTCTTCCTCTTGCTGCATAACTCATAACCCACCCCTACACCACATTCTCACAGGCTTGAATTCAGACATTCTGGGGTTATTATAATACTGTTATTTGCTGGAGGTGAGTGAATGACTTCGCCTATTGATTGTGTAGGAAGAAAATGGACAAATCACAGAGATGTTTATAATGTGCTTTTGTCCAGAAAATTTACCTGCTTCCATCTGAAGTAAAGAGCAGGGCCCAGAAGAGATAAATAAGTTGAGGTTTAAGGGTTAAACCAAATAATTCAATTGTTAGAGTCTGTAAACAAGTCAGGATGGCACCTGGCAAATGTTAGAGTCTGTAAACAAGTCTGGATGGCGCCTGACAATATGCCAGAGGGAGTGGTTTGTGAAGTAACATCAGTGAGCCATTAAGTGTGGAGATTCCTTATTGGTTGACTGCTGTATCGAGTTTATGTTAACTAAGATAAGCTGTGTAAAATGTATAAATACCTCTGTTGTCCTACAATAAATGGCTCCCACTCCTGCTGTATCAATCTACACAAATTGTTCACCCCCCCGCCCCCCAGTTTATTCTGCTGCAGCTGGACTGCAGCATTCAATAGTGGTACTTTGCACATATTTGGAAGGGTGCAAGGCTTTCAGCACTACCAGACTTACCAGTAACTCACCATCACCCCTACCTCCACTCTTGATGCTGTACTTATAACTATGTGACACCTGTACTAGTACTGGTCAGTTTTCATTTTTGTAATGATATACCTGACACAGGCTACTTAGGGGAAAAGGAGGTTTATTTAGCTTATATTTTTGGAGAATC
This sequence comes from Ictidomys tridecemlineatus, assembly GCF_052094955.1. Classification (NCBI taxonomy): domain Eukaryota; kingdom Metazoa; phylum Chordata; class Mammalia; order Rodentia; family Sciuridae; genus Ictidomys; species Ictidomys tridecemlineatus. Next base: position 117,729,670 of record NC_135484.1, read on the forward strand.
ATGGGCACAGTGCCTATATTGCCTCAGCTCTGGCCCCATAGCAGTTGGCAGGTAGTGGATGGCAGTGATAGGAACCCTTGTCAAAGATAGTGGTAACTTCTCAGGGCAAGAAGCAGAAAGAAAGAGGGAGGTGTGGTGGGCCAGGCTTGTTCCTTTTATAATAACTTCTCACAAAGGAGTCACATGAAAACTACTAAAGATCACAAAACTACCTCCAGTCACCAGTGACACAAGCTTTTCCACTAGGCCCCAACTCTTGAGGGTTCCATAACACCTTCAACACCACCACCCTGGGAATCAAGCCTCCAGTAACCTGGAAAGTTGGGGGATACTCAAATCATAGCAATGATATGTTGCCAAAAGTTGATTTTTGCTGTTTTATGTTTGCAGATTTCGATTCACAACCTTCCTACAGAAGTCATTTCTCTGCCAGATTCTCATCCCGTAACAAAGCAGGCCCTCTCTGCACATCTTCCCTGTCCAAAACCATTCTGCAGTCTGCATGTTCACATCAATCAATCTGGACATCTTAGACTAAGCCACCTCACCATCCCTCATGAACTGCTCTTGCTCATGTGGTTCCTGCTTGTTCCTTTCCTTCTGCTCTGCCTTTGAATAATGTCTTCCTCTTTTCTGCTTCAAGTCTCTCTTCCTCAAATAACTGAGCAACAGTTTCAAGTTTTCTCTAAGGACTTCAATGAAAGTTCCTTTCAATTGCTAATAGTCTACAGATTTTATCAGGGAATGAAGTTGAATTCAGATGAAAGCTTGATTTGGATACTTTGTAATGAACATATGGCTATTGACCTTCCTTCTGTTAATTTCCCAAACATTAGACCACGAGGGATAAAACCAGTGTGAAGAGATAGAGATTGCTTTCTGTGTTTTTGCAGTTGATTTCCTAGCATTCTGTGCAGATTTCTGAGCCTAGGTTCATGATGCATTTTGGCTGCTGTTCTCTTCCTTGTGAAGTCTTTGCCTGTCTTGGAAGAAGCAAAGTGCATAAGCAAGAAGAAATTGGGACAAATCTTTAAAGCTCTAAACAAACAAAAAAGTCAATCCATAAGCATATGTCAATGAAAAATGTCCTTTAAGAAAGAAAAATAAACAAAAAGATTTCCAGATAAGCCTAAAATAAAAGTATCAATTACTAAGTAACTAAGTGAAAATTGTAAATGAATTCTTTGAGTTGAAGGCAAATGATGCCAAATCAAACTCAAATATTCAGAAAAGCAAAGAGCAGATATGGCATATATCTGGCTAAATGCAAAGGACTATCTCATTGTTTATACCTTTTCCAATTAGTTAAGGGATATATATATATATATATATATATATATATATATATATATATTACTGTAATAAACTAAAATTGTAACATTTTTGTGCAACCTGCATAGATATATTAAATATAAATTTATAACATTAAAGTTAGGTAAAGAGGGAAGGTTGAAGACTTGCAAGATTTCTATATTCATGTGAATGAATGCACTGTTAAATGAAAGTAGAATGAAATGTTATGATGAATATATAATCCTAAGTAAAATTTGTATGAATATAATGAAAAACAAAATTGCTAATAAGAAAATTAAAATGAGTTTCTAAAAACAATTGAAATAAATTAAGAAGTCATTTTTATTTTGAAGGACAGTATTTGTGGATAGATTGCTTTTACTTGGCAACCTTTTTCTGTTAGTTATTGATGTATATCACCCCAAGTTTTTCTGGACTACATTGTTTCCAACTGTGGGGCATGACTTGCTGCCTACTTCCATGTCTTGGGGTCGCATATGTGGCTGGGATGGCTCCTGGCCATTAGCCAGGAAGTGTTGCTGTGGGTGGTGACGGAAAAGGCAGACCTCCTCCAGGATAGGTCCAGAACTCTTCCGCCCTTGTGGACAGCTCCTGTCTTCCCCTTACAGAATATGGGATGGGTGTACACGTGAACTTAATCCACCCCTCTGAGCTTTATCCTGATTGGCTCCTGTGCAGTATATAAGCTGTGTGTACTTCCTCAATAAAGGAGATCCTGCTTCAACTTGTCTCCCTGGCACGTCTGATTGTCCTCCTTCGAGGGAGGGCTGGGTGCAGGCCGCCAGTCGAACTCTACCTCTCTTGGCTCGTCTGGGTCCAGGCATGCTTTCCCCACTTCTCCTGCCGGTCAGGAGGAGATGGGGGGCTAAAACCCCCAACATCTAACAAGAATTCTGCTGTTTATCACATTGTTGTTTCCCATGTATTTGTTATAGATGTTGGTTTGTTACAAATCACTACAAAACATAGCAACTTAAACTTACAGGGATTTATTATCTTTCTGCTTTTATGTGAATGATGTTCAAGAATTGGCTTAGCTGGGTATGTCTACCTCTGAGTATCTCATGAAATTGCAATTAAGATACTGGCCAGAACTGGCAGGCTTGATTAGCACCCAAAGACCTCCATCATAGCTCATACCTCCTGACCATGTGCGAATCTCCTGAAATGATTAGCCACTACATGGCAGGTGCTTACCCAGGAAGGGCTGATCCAAGAGATAACAGAGCCAGTAGGAAGTCCCAGTTCATTCTCTGTGGATGCATACTGTCATATCTGGTTTATACTCTTGATAAAGGTGAGGTTAGTAAGTCCAGCATCATTCCTGAGGAGGAAAATTAGCGTGTGCTCTTGAGTATCAAGGAATCTGTGTTTAGTTTTTGAAAATCATCATGGTCATTCTTTTTTTTTCTTTCTTCTTAGTACTGGAGTTTGAACCCAGAGACACATAATAATTGCACCACATCCTATCTTTTTAAAATTTTTTATATGGAGACAGTTTTTCACTCAATTGTTCAGAACCTCACCAAGTTGCTTAGGCAGGATTTGAACTCATAATCAGCCTGCCTTAGCCTCCCAGTCCTCTGGGATTATAGGCATGTGCCAACACACCTAGCTCTAATCATCCTTATGAACACAAATTTTGATATTCTTGCCACAGGTACAATAAGCTGTCTTATACAAAGGCTCCAAAAATCTCATTCCATCACATACTCAGTGTAAAGTCCAGACTCTCATTATCTGAACCAGGTCCAGGTAAAAATGCTGCTCCTTAAATGAATTAATATGAGTGCAGCTCTCCACATATGGTTCATGAAAGTGTACTCTCTGCACCCTAGCATACACAATATACAATAGTGGGGCATAAAAAACCATTCTGGACTTTTTAATTCAGGGTAAGTGAGAGGCACAAAAGAGTGCCAGATCTTCAGCATTGTTCAGATACAGCCCGGTAAATGTTGGAGGTTTCTTAATTAGGTCTAAGTGTTATTTCTTCCTGAAAGTAGTTCCTGGTTCTTGGTTCTACATTCAGATCTGTTTTGCACTCTTGGTAATGCACTTAAAAAAATTGAATGCAACCTATATTTGCAGTTATATAGTTTCTTCACTGCTTCTTGCTAATAGAACTTGGGGGCTCTCTAAGTTTTTTTTTTTCATACTGCCTCTGTCCATTGCATCAAAAAGTCAGTCTTTCTTTTACTGTAGTTTTCCTAAAGAGTCCCCTCAAAGTCCTTCTAAGTGTACTGATTGACCAGTTCCAAGCTACTCCATCCTTTTAAAGTTTTGTTAGGGCAGAACCTATTATGAGTGCTAATGTCTGTTGTAGGTATCTATTACTGTGGAACAAATAGTAACAAAATATTCAGTCTTTTAAAAAAAGAAATCTCATTGGTAGTAACATGGATGAATCAGGAGATGTTATGCCAAATGAAATAAGCCAGATCCAGAAAGACTGCATGTCCTCACTCTATGTGGAATCTGGTGTGGGGCAAGTTATTGGTCAAAGAGAACTAGCTTAAGTTATGCAAGATGAAAAAGTGATGGGGATGTAATTCATGAACATACAGAATTGTCACTCTACTTAACAATACTCCAATATTTACTTAAAATATGCTAAGAGGGCAGACCTTAAAAATTTTAACCACACACACAAAAAGGAAAAAAAGAAGGAAAGGTTGTCAATATTTACTCAGTTGAATTTGTCAGTTATTTTACTCCTATTTTCTATGTGTCTCATTTTTTTTGTTCTTCAATTTTTCCTGTATTCATTATGCATATGTCAAGTGAATATTTTGTTGTATACTAATACCCTCAGTTGTTTTTCCCTAGAATTTTCTCAATGTTCACTTGGAGGATTTACTAGATATATCTGGTCTTACTAGAAACCACTTTGGAAACTACTGTATAGGAACATAGGAATGCTACTTCTATACTTCTGTTTTTTACTTCTTCCTCTTTCTATGATTAGTATTAAACATATCCTACCTGAATATGTCAGACACCTCATGTATATTATAAAATTACACCTTTATATATTTAAGAAAATTTTTTGTTTATATGCCTTCAAAGACTTTGATCTTTTCTACAATACAATCTATCATTAATCCCTTCTCATATTCAGTGTATTTTATATCTCAGACATTTTATTCCTTCAAAGTTTCTTTTGGATGTTTTATGTATCTTTCATGCCTTTTATGTAACTTATTGAATGTATGTCATACATTTACCATAAACATTTTTGAAATCATGAGCTTCTAATCTTAACCCTACTGTCAGTTTCAGGTTAGTTCTGATTGATGCTTTTCTTTGTCTTCTAAATCGCATTTTCTTGGTCTCATTTTTTTCTGGGCAACTTTTAATCTAATGCCAGACATTATGAGTTAACCAAGTTAGTACTAGACATTTATTTATGCCATAAACTTCTTTTAGCAAATTGAGTCATTTGAACCTGTTTCATCTTTTTTTTTGTTAAGTCATTTAGCATTTCTTAGGTAAATCAGAAAGTGTTTAGTGTAGTCTGATTATTCACCACTACAGACAGGAGACCCTTCTGAGTATTCTATCCAAGGCCCAGAAAACGATGAGCTTTCTCAATATTGCTTTTGGAAACAGACACTGTCATTGGCCCTGTGTATCCTCAGGTACCATTTTTCCATCTTGTCATTTTGGGTCATTCTTTCCTTCTCCTTGGATAATTTTCTAATGTGCCTTTACTGAGGAGCTGAGGACTGAGGGGAGCCTCCTGCTGACCTCCATTGCTTTTATTTTTAATGACCTTCTCTAGGTGCCTTCATTTCACATTCTTGCTTCCCTAAACTCCTGACATTAAGAACTCTCCCACCTCAACTCACTGAGAGAGCTGGCCTGCTTAGAGCTCCTCCTCCCTGCACTGTGTCCTGGAAACTCTGCAGGAAGACAGATGGACAATAGCAGGCCTCACCTGGCCATTCCCTTTTTCTTAGAGACTGCAGTCTTTGGGGGCCTTCATGTACAATCTGAAGAACTATCTATTTTTTGCATATACTTCCTGAATTTTTGTGTCTAAGGTGTGAGAATAAACCTGTTTTTTTTTTTTTTTTTTTTTTTAAATTCCTTCCATCATGGTGTTTGCTGCTTGGAGGCTCTTTTAGGACAGCACATGTACTTGCAGGGAAGAAACTGCTGCCTCTTCAACTGACTGCTAACCTTCTTCCTCCTCCTCTTCCTCCTTCTTTGTTTCTTTATTTTATCATTGTTTCTTTATTTCAGATAAAGCCTTGAAACAAACAATGGATACCTATTAAACCAGCCAAAGCTGCCCAGCTCCTCTTCTAGGTGATTTAGAATAAACTATTTATTTTGATGCTAAATTCTCTACCTTCTTCCTTACCAGGCAGAACAGGATATATACAGAAATGGTAATAAGCAAGTAAGCTTCTACTTTACCTTGTCCACATAGGGAATATTCCAGTAAAAATGTGCCCATATGTTTAGCCCTTGCATCTTCTGGGAATTGTTTGGGCATCACATGGGTAAATATCATTTTGGGTAGCAAGGCAGCTACACCAGCAGGGTGTTTTAGAGTTTTGTGGCAATTCAAATAAAAAGAACTGATGAATGTCAAGGATACTCTCCATATGTGCATGTACCACAAAATATAAAATTAATATTAACATCACACCATTTGTGGATCCAAAGATATCTTAGAGACCTGTGGTTCTTAATCCTAGCAAGAGACAAAGATAGGAAGAAAACTGATGAGATCCTAATTTTATCCTATGACTCTGCCACTCTGCTTATCTGAGAACATAAATTGGAGTAGAGGAAAGCTGGATCCCAAGTTAAACTATAAGATAAATAATTTGATAGATGTTTTTTAGAACTTATTCAGTGGAGCTCTGGTGCCTGTGATGGGCTGGATCAAGTTCCCTCAGTTCACTGTTCTAGAAACTGATGTTAGCAATTCCATCATTCAACCCTCTGCTCCAGCACTTGATCTCTCTTCCTACATTAGAGAAATTCCACACTTATAAAACATCAGAAGAAGACAGAAATTTTTTCTTTGCATCAAAGAGGAACATTCACTTTTCTCAATATTATTGCATTTGAGCAATTTTCCAGGCTTGGGCTCTACTGCTCAGGTGACCACATGTATCAGGCACATGACCAGGATGTACAGACACAAGAAGCTGGCACTGTGCAGAATGACTTGTAAAGGTAGCATCAGTGGCAACAGTGATTTCCAGATTCCATCATGAGCAGCAATGACAGCAGTCCCTGCTCTAGAGTCTAGTGGGCAGCATCAGTCTCAGTGGCATCTGAGTCCAGCATCAGGATAAGTGCTTCTTAACTTGTGGAAGGATCATGGATTGTTTGTGGCTATGTGGTGTCAAGCCTGGTTCTGTGACCTTCTTCAAAACTAAATTAGCTCTCCAAACACATATGTAATTTCCTTTATGCTTGAACTAGAAAAACTGGCACTTTTTTTCTGAAAGAATTGACAGGTAAATCAGGTCTGGGAGTGATTCAGAGAGCAGCATTGGAGATTTACATTATGCTCAGTTGAGAGTCACCTCTTAAATCTTCCATCTGCCTGTACCTCCTGGGAATACAAAATTATACTTATCTCCTAAATTGGGTATGATAATTGACTGGATAAATCTACCACTTCCTTTCTGAGGAAAAATACTGCATTTAAATGTAGATATAAGACCCGTCCCCACTCTGAACACTCTGATCACTGACCTCAGCTGTTCTTACCTATCCTTGTAGCACAGTTGCTGGTGAGCTGTGGATAGAACACTCAGACTTCCTCCCAGACCTGAGGTCTCAAGTGTGATGCACAAGACCAAGAACTACTTGTTGAACAACCATGAAACAAGCTGCCAATGCACAGTCTGGAATCCTGCTCTACCTTCTTACCACTGTAGTAAGAAGTGTGATCTGCAGAGCTACAGAACTGGTACCACCATCTCTTAAATATGCAATCTCCTGCTCAACTCCAGAACATCTGCTCCTTAAAGTCACATCCAGAGGATCCCAATGCAGGAAAGTCTGGGACTCCCTGTTCTACCAGCTTCTAGTTGTGGGGCCAGAACTCTGCAGTCTGCTGGGGCCTGATCAGGTCACTTACACTGAGCTCCAGGCTCAGTCCTTGTTCCCTTTCTCCTCTGCTGCCAATCTCTCCCTTGATCACCTCATCAGTTCTCAAGGCTTTAACTGTCATTTAATGGCAATACTTCCTATATATCATTCCCTTGTCTAAATATTTCCACATTCATCTGTTCCTCTGCCAACTGGCCCCCTCACGTGCATTTCTAGTGCACATCACAGCACAGCTTCTGCTACATGGAGAGCCTGCCCTGCATTCAGTTATCCTCACCTGAGTTCAGTTCTTGCCCTGCTGAGTTCTCCCTGTATCTGTGAAGAGCAGCTCATCATTCTTTCACAGACCAAACTCACTTGTGTCTTACTCAACTCCTCTTTGTCATACCTCAGATTTAGTCCATCAGGAAATGTTGTCATATCTACCTTCAATGTTCTGTAGAAACCAGTCGCTTTCACAACCCAAGTAAAGTTAGGGACATGTCCGTTCTGGAGGACTCACTAGTTTCTACACTTTCCCACCTCCTCACCTGCCCCTATCCTCTCCATATGTTCTCAGCAGAGCATCCAGAGTGAGCCTTTGAAAGAAGTTTCCCACTGTCTGTCTTTGCTCCATGCCAAATGTCAATGTCTCGGCTTGGCACAAGATCACTAGCCACCACACAGCTTTGTAGGTTCAAAGAGCAATTCTTTATTCCCGATTCCATACCGGCCTCTACACAAGCAGGTTCTGCTGAAATCCCAAATCTGCCTGCACAATTCAGGTCCTACATACTTTTTCTCCAGGAGAACTCAGTGGGAACTCAGGCGGAAGGCATGCCCTACTCTCAGCAGGAATAATCTTCAACCTCCAACTTCCCTAAAACTCCTATTGTCTAACCGGGAACACCCTAAACCCAAGGACCCGGATACTTCCTGCAAGATACACCCTCATCCTGGATCCACCCTGGTGATTGAGCAGGGTCATCTTTCTCAAACACACAAGCAAGGTCGCAGCAAATTAACATGGGGTACGCTGGCAAGGATTACGATGCTTCCTACTTGGCAATGGCTCTCAGCAGCTCCACGCTGCCTCACTCGCAGTAGGAGTCCTTCCAGCACCTCAGGTCCACATGTTCTGTACTGATAACTTCCTCTTAATGACTGTGCTCCAGTCATACAAGACTCATTGTTCTTCCAGAATGCATAGACACAAGTTTGCCCTAGAGCTTTACCACTGATATTTCCCCATGCCTGGAAAACAATTCCCAGAATCTTCAATACAGAGCTCTTCATGTTCTTCTAATGTGCCACCTTCCCAACAAGCCCTATGTGACCCTAGAGAAATAGTCATCTTCCCTGTGCCCACACCAGCACTCTGGATCACATTCCCTATAACACTGACCACCTCCTAACATGAACACTTTCCTTACTCTGCTTAGGGCATATCATCTGCCTTTTACTAATAAAACACAGGCTCCACAAAAATAGAAGTTTTACTTTATTTCCAAGATAGTTAAAAAATGCAAAAATTGTTTGTGATATATACAGTATATGACAGCAATCAAAAGCACCTCCCTACCTAGTGACAGTATCTTCCTTAATGGAATCTCAGAACAAAGGCTTCTCTGTGGCAGCTTCAGAACAAAGTCCTCTCACACTGAGGGTCTGGTTTGCTTGGGCATTTCTCTCCAATGATGCTTGTCCTTCCCCTCTTCATCCCTGCCTATACCTAGGCTCATCCTGTTTCTCAGTCAAACAAAAATATAATTAGACTCTGATTCATACATCTACGGATCTGGATAGGAGCCAGCAGGAGGACTACTAGGATTTGGGGCAGGAAAATCAAGTGTTAGGAGCCATTTTCTGTCCAGGTAGTTGACAGTGGTGAGGCCCCTGATATCATGGCTAAGACACCATGGTGTAGAAATACACTGGGGAGTGGAACCCTGGGGACATGTGGAAGCTGAGGATAATCTTAGGCCAGGTGTGTGTCTGAGGACTTCAGCAAGGAAAACCCCTGTGATGCTGATTGGCCTCTCTAAAATCCCAGCACTCAAAGGGAATGAGAAATGGGTCCACATCCTGAGTGTCCAGGCAGAAGGATCTGACTAATGTTGGAAGACGGAAAGTTTCACTTTGAGGAGATGGGGAATCTCCAATACTAGGGTTCCCTCTGGTCTAGACCCTGAGATTCATGCCCTGGGTGCTGGGGCTTTATCTTGACACCCATCCACTTGGGTCCAGTGCTCTTTGTCACACTGTCTTTCTGAGTCCTGATCCAGGGGCTAATTCAGCCATTGTCAACATTTTGGCTTTATACTCTCCTTGAAATTAGTGTGAACTGCAAAGGTAATATTGCTTTTGTGAGTTTATCTGTATGCTTACAGTATATGAAAAGAAACCATTTAAAAACTTTTAATGCATTTAGAATAGTAATCCCCTGCTTGTCAACAGTTTTTTTATAAACATTTTGCAAGTTATTTTTTGCCTGTCTCATTAGAAGACCCCTGGATTGTTATACATACTTCTGCACTTAACCTGTGCAAACTGAAGTGAGTGGAAAAAAATCTGGCCTCACACATATTGTAGGAGGAATGTTTTAATAACTTTGTCAGATAACTGTGACTATTCAACAAGGATATTACACTAAAATGACACAAGTGTTAACTTAAATATTGCCCATGTCCCATGGAGGCGATGGATTCAGGATCACTCCGTGTGAATTGGGCTGGCAACTAAAAGACCACACAAACACAGAAATACCTTTCTTGGGCTTGGGGATGGCTGTGAGACCTCAGTTGTCAGCTCTCACGCTGGAGGGAAAGAGGAGCAAGGGAGGCAAGAGAGAGTGAGCATAACCTGAGCCCCTCTATTTATTAGGGAAAAGACATTCCATAGAATATTCCAACCAAATAATGCAAGGGATTGTGTTACAACAAATGGGAGTGTAGCCAGTCCCATTGGGTGACGCCCAATCCCAGAGCTGCACTTCCTGTCCCAGTGAAGGTAAGGCTCATTGGATTCACACTGCATGCAATGCCAGTTCAATATCTTCCTTAGTCAAGGCTAAGGGGGCATGCTCAGCTCCTAGTCAGGGCTGCCCCCAACACTTAAAAGTTAGTTGAAATATGGAAGTTGAAACACTCACTGAATAGCTCATATTCTGTCGTATTAAAATTTATATGTCTATCATTCACATTGAATAGATCTTTTGCTCATGTGTAAGTGTTTAAAAAGCAATACATTGTTTCCTCAAATTATATACTTTTTATAGTGTTTCATATTCACAGCAGATGATCAAAAAAGCCATATTTGGTAATATTATTGCAAATCCCTCAGAAAAGGATGTAAGTACTCAGGAACTGTCAGATTTAGGGTGGTGGGTAGAAGTCCTTCAAAATTCTTTCTCTTCAGAGCTTCTATTCCATCACTGTAAAATATACTGCCAGTGCATTATCTTGAAGGAACCAGCTCACACTTAGATTTGAGACAGTGTCAGGCAACAATCTGAGTAATCACACTTTCTGTGTCATTCATTCTTTCAAGTAAAAATGGTATTCCCTAAAAAAGAAGTCAATACAGCTCACAAAATGGTTTTGCTGACACAAACATTCCATTTGGAATGCAGTAGAAAGATACACATGGGTTTTCCATTTAATCATATGAGATGTTTTGAAAATGAGGACCCTACAATAAATAATTGATGAAGTTAACAATTTTGAAAAATTACACCAGGACATGTTTAATTCCAAGTGGCTTTTTTTTTTGGTCTTCTGCATCTAAGAGGTGATATAGAGAACAATAACTGTGTTACCTTCCATTTTGGCTAAGTTTTACTTTCATGCAACTATTGTCTGGGTAGCATTATAAAATTGGCTTGTGACTCTTGGGACAGTGTTGCAGTGAGTGTCTAAGCACACCCAAATATTCCACAGACCACTTTGAGCACTGCTGCTCTGAAAACCCAGGAGAGCTCCCAACTGTCCCCATCTTCTTTGCCACTTCTTTATGTCCAGATCATGTCCTGTGATGTATTCTCTAATGCTCTGCCCTGGTGGACAAGCCACCCCCTAAATATTTGATGCCATAACAGTCCTTTTTCTGGGAACAGAGATGGAGGGACATGTTTTTCTCTTTGCAATTGTGTGTGAAGGCACCGTAAACTCTTTTGGTTGCCTGCATCCACATCATGGCACAACTAGGGTACAGTCTCCATGAAAAATAATAAAAATGGCTGTTTTCATTTTAAGTGGGTGTAGTGGTGCAGTTACTGTAGTCTGTGAGGTTGCTGTATCAAAAATGCATCAAACGGGGTGGCTTACTAACACAGATATTTGTTTCTCACAGATCTGGAGGCTGAAAAATTCAAGATGGAGGTGCTGGCACTTCATTCCTAGTCAGAGAAACTTCCTCGTAGACAGCTATTTTCTCACTACATCTTCAGAGGGCAACTGGCCACAATAGCTTTCTGGATTCTCCTTTTGGAGATCCTAATTCTAGTCATGAGGGTCATGACTAATTATCCTGAGAGACATGACTAATTCTAGTAAGCCTTTATACGGATTTAGAAGGGACCTAAGCTTAGTCTGGCAGCAGTGCTGTTTGTGAAAATACTATGTAGTGATGAGATTGTTATCTCTACACCTTCCAATAAGGTAGCTACTAGTTGCATGTGGTTATTAAGCACTTAAATGTGGCTGGCCAACTAAACAATAGAATTTTATTTTATTTTTTTTGTAAATTGAAACATAAATAACTATGTCTAGTTCACGGTTACTATTCCTGACAGTGCATATCTAGTGTGTTCTTAATATTCAGTCTCCTACCCTCAAAGATACACTTGACTCCTGGATGGAAGTCTGTTAAAATATCCTTATATGAAACCTGGGGCTTTCGTTGGATGATATGGGGGATGGTTAAGGAAGTAGGAGTTCACTCTAGATTGGGTGGCGTCCAGAAGAGGGGGATTATGGGATGGAATCAGTAAATCTTAGCCGTAAGAAGTACAGACTTGAGTAAGAATAAAACTAATTTGTAAAGAATGTGCTCTCACCAATTCACAATAGCTAAATTATGGAACCAACCTGGATGCCCTTCGGTAGATGAATGGATAGAGAAACTTTGGTATATATACACAAAGGAACATTACTCAACATTAAAAGAGACTAAAATCATGATGTTTGCAGGTAAATGGATGAAGTTGGAAAATATAATGCTAAGTGAAGCAAGCCAATCCCAATACCCAAAGGCCAAATGTTTACTTTGATATGAGGATGCTGACTCATAATGGTGATGGGGGGGAGGCGGAGGGGCAGTATGGGGGTAATGGAGGAACTTTAGATAGGGCAAAGGGGAGAGAGGAGAAAGGAGGGAGCAAGGGGGTAGGAATGATGGTGGAATAAGTTAGACATCATTACCCTAAGTATCCATAAAAGACGTGATGGTGTGAAAATAATTTGTGTACAATCGGTGACTTGAAAAATTGTGCTCTATATGTGTAATATGAAATAAATTGCATTCTGCCATCACATATAACAAATTAGAATAAAAAGGTGTTATTATTCATATCCACCTACATAGGAAGCTGGCTAGTGTTTTGTTAATCGCACAATTCCTTAGTTTTGCAGGTGCTTAGAAAAAGTTGTTATGTACTATTTTTGATTTACCATATTTTGCATGTTTCAGAATCAGTTTGTATGCATTGCTTCTTAGTATGCCTTTTGTCCAACAAGGAATAACATGGCCTCACTATGTGTACCACAATAGCTCCTAACAACTCTGACCCCTAGCTCTAAGTGTCAGAGTAGTTTCCAGATGTCAGGATCTGATTTTCTTAAATTCAATATTTTGTAGTGACTACCTTCCTAATCAAAATGAATAAGAATACAACTTGGAAAAGAAGAAAGTCACAAATTGAACAAATATATTAGCATTAATTTCTTTCACCTGCATTGTCACAAGGGACATGCATATTCAGCAGACATTACAAAAATAAACATCCCTATTGAGTTCTACAGTGTGAGTAAGGTTCATGAATTCATGAAAGCAGATATGCAGGACACCTCAGAGTACCCTGGCCACAATTCTTTCTCAATAACATCTAAAATATGCAAAAACATTTATGGAATTTAATGCTTCTACTAGCTATTAGTTTTATCTATTTGTATTCATTCTTATTGTGGTTTAGAAATTGAAAACTGCATCTTTAATTTAGATAACATTTAACTAGACTCAGGAAAATACAGGAAATTTATAGCAGCATGTTTCCAGTTAACCACCCTTCTGGTATTATCACTAAATATATTACATCAGTGTTCATTGTAAACCTAGGCAGACATGGTAATACATTGTGCTATAAAAGTCATCTGTCCTTCTAAATATTAAAATATAATATATGTAAAATATTGTCATGTTCTATTGCTAGTTATTCCTTTCTGTACAAATTAGTTACCATCTTTGACTATTAAACTTTAGGATTTTCTTCATTTCAAATTACATGTGGTGAAAGACTGCTAGCAAGGAATCCTGTCAATATTTACTTATCAGATAAATACTTTGTTTTGCCTTATTTTTCCATTTTTGACTATGAATTCGTTTATGTGAAATAAAATTCACTAAGTTGTTTGGAATCAATTATCACCATTACAACCAGAATATGTTCTTCTGTACCCTTGTCCTTTGCTCTAAACTCTTCTGCTTTCTTGTGTAACCCTCTCCTCTACTCCAGCTCCAGTTGATCACCAGTCTGCTTTCTGAGTAGAATTCTGAATATGCTGGAATTTCATGTACATGCAACCATATAGTATGTAATCTTTGCTATAACAGTTATTTTAAGCTTTGTTATGTTATTGTGTGTGCATTAATATTTCATTCATTTTTAGTACTGGGTATTACTGAAATACTAGCTTATCCATTGCATTTTCTACTGAAAATGTATTAAATGTGTTAAACAGGAAGGTTATTACAAGAATGGGTCTGATATAAATAAAACCACTGTGAACTTTTGAGTATAGTCTGTCTGTATACATGTTTTCCTTATTTTTGGATAAATTCCTTATACTGGAGTTGATTGGTCATAAGGTCAGTGTGTTTAGTGATGTCAGAATTTGTCATTTTATTTTATGAAATGGATTGTAATTTTTCACATTTCTAGCAGCATTGTGAGAGATTTCTAGTTGCTCCACATCCTATTGTTGTTTGTTATTATCACAACTCTCTTTAACATTATCCATTCTAGTTGAGGTAAAGTGGTATCTCATTGTGATTTTAATTTGTACATTTTTGGAGACTATTGATGGTGAGCATCTTTTCAATAACTATTAGGGACTTGTTTAGCTTAGCCTGTGAACTCTTATTTACATTTCTTGTCCATGGAAGTAAGGGCTGGTTGTCTCATCATTGAATTGTAAATGTTCTCCTTATATTATGGATACTGGCTCTATGACAAATATATTTCCTGCAAAAGTTTTTCTTCTTTTCTGAAGTTTGTGTTTTCATCTCCTTTACTATGGTTATTAAAAGTTGTGCATTAAGCATGAGTCAATCCATTTCATCACTTTTGTTTTATATATTTTACCTTTTGCTTTATACTTCATGTAGTCAAAATTTTGTTAACACAATTTCAATGTTTTCCTCTGTTTGTAAAAGGATGTTCAATAGCTTTGTTGCATTAGATAAGTTGTGATTTAAATCTTGATTATGATGACACAAAATGATTGAGTTCAGTTTCTTTTCCCATATGGATTTCCAGGTGTTCCTATAACACGTGTTAAAACCCTACCTTTTTCTCCATTGAATTATCTTGACACTTTTGTCAAAAATGTGATCTATGTGTCTGTTCTTACATCAATGCCATGTTTTGTGGATTGTTGTGATTTCATAAGTCTTAGAATAAACTATTTTAAGCTTTCCAACTTTGTTCTTATTTTTCTGTAAGTCTCTTGTTGTGACCTTTTAAGAAATGGTACAGAGAATTTAGCATTGCAATGAGTAAAATGACTAGAATTAACAATGGTACCTAAGGATACACAACACCAATTTAGAGTCTGTTTCCAATAGCAATATGGGAAATTCTCATAGTTTTCTGGGCACTGAATAGACTATTCAGAAGGGTCTCATGTCCAAAGTAGTAAATAATTAGCCACTTTCTGGTTTACCTAAAAATGTTAAAAGACAGAACACAAAAAACCAAACAGGTCTTGAATGACTTCATTTGTCTCAGTAATAAATGCTGAACAATGTAAATGACATGTAAAAATAATTGGCATCTAACTTGGTTAAGTCAGAATGTCTAACATTAAATTAAAAGCCACCAAGAATACAATGAAAGCAAGAAAATGCAATTCAGAAAGCAAATAAATGCAATCAATCTAGCCCAGAACTGACACTAAGCTTAAAATGAACAATGAATGACATTATACTCAGTAATTTACATAAGAGACATGAAAGATACATAAAAAGCAAAAATTAAATTTGCAACCATAAAAATTCTGAGATGTAGAATATGCTGGTGATGGTAGACTCTGTGTTGTACAACAGTGAGTGTCTTTGAAGACACATAAACAAAAAAATCCTTAATTACATAAAGGTATAATATTTATACATATGTTCAGTGGATAACATTTAGACAGGATATGTTTAATATTAAGCACACAAAGAGGAAGAACAAATAGAACTATAGAGGTGGTATTTTTACATTTCACTGAAGTTGAGTTAGTAGTTTCCAAAGTAGTTTCTAGTAAGGTCAGATGTATACAGTGGATCCTTCAAGCAACCATTAAGTAAACTCTAAAGAAAAATGATTAAGAGAATTAAAATACTAAAAATATCCATGTGACACATGCAGACTATGTTAGGGAGAATGGAATAAAAAAATATGGAAATCAAATGGTTAAATGACAAACAAATTCAAGTGTATAAATATTAACATTAAGTGGAAGTGGAATGACCAAGCCAATCACAAGGTCAGATTGTTGCTTTAGGCAAAAGAATAAGACCAGACTATGCTGAAGGAATCATACCTCACAGTCACAAGTACATTAAAATCTAATATGTGACCCATTGATATACTAACAGCAACCATGATAAACCTGGAGTACTTACACACATATTTAAAAAATAGCCTATTTACTGGGAGTAGTGATAAACAGGGAATTTTGAAATGATGCTTTAGACAGCTTTCCATCACTGTGACAAAACACCTAAGGTAATCAATATATAAAATTGGAAAGGCTTCTTTTGGCTCACAATTTCAGAAATTGCATTCCATGGGCAGCTGGTCCTGCTGCCTTGTAACATCTGGCCCAATAAGAATCACACTAGGGAACATTTGTGTGGAAAAATTGATCCCCTCATATTAACCAGAGAGCAAATAGAGAAAAATAAGAAAATTCAGGGTCCCAAAATTTCATCAAGGGCATGACCCAAAGAAGAAGACTTTCTCTCATCAGGACCCTCCTCTTAAAAGCTCTACCTTCTCCCTATGGTGCCATAAAGTAGTGATCATGTCATTAACACATAGGTCTGTGGGGGACACTTATAGAAACCTTAGCAAATGATAAAATATAAATTCAACAGACATATAGAACAATGAAAAATATATGTGCATCTAATAATAAAGCACCAAAATATAGCCATACATCACATAATAATGTTTTTGATCAATAATGTTCCAATAAAATTATGTAACCTAGCAACATCCTGACTCTCTTAGTTTGTATAAATATACTTTAAGATACCACATAATACTGAAATGACTGAATGGTGCATTTCTCAGTTTCCCTGTCAGTAAGCAACACAAAATTATACAGCACAACAAACTTGGTGGAAATGCAGAGAAATGCAAAATCCAGAAATACAACTTGAAGGCCTCCTCAATATTCCACACTCAATGATGAATAAAACTACTAAGC
Organism: Ictidomys tridecemlineatus; assembly: GCF_052094955.1. NCBI lineage: Eukaryota > Metazoa > Chordata > Mammalia > Rodentia > Sciuridae > Ictidomys > Ictidomys tridecemlineatus. The sequence continues at coordinate 117,746,961 of NC_135484.1, forward strand.
AAAGGATAAAAACAAATTTGAACAGCATTGTGGACCATCTAAACCTAGTGGGCACCTGTGAACACTCCTCTCAGTAACATTTGAATATATATTATTTTAGAGTGCATGTGGAACATTCTTCAGGATGCACCACATGCTCCTCTGTAAGAGAAATATTAATCCATTTGAAACCATAGAAATAAATACAAATGAGGTTTTCAAGATGGTGGAATAGAGATCACTTCCCTGGCTGCTCTGTGGAGTGAAACCAAGAAAGCAGACAGGCAGCTTCTCAGCAAGGTGGGTGAAAAAAAAAGTGTGGGGACTTTCCTGGAATTTAAAACTGGACATTCAAAGCAGATTGGGGACTCAGGAAGTTGGACACAATAAAATGAGGAAGAAATCCCCGGCGGCACAGCCACTGCAGCTGCTGGGCCAGAAGTACCAGCCAGAGTGGTCTCTTTATCCTCATAGTGAAGGGATAAGGGAATTATAAGAACTCGAATTTTGGATAGGCCCAGGACATTTCTGGGTATGGAGTGTTAGAGGTCAAGGGCATTATCCTGCAAACCTGAAGAAAATGCTGCCCAATATCTGTGTGTGGGTAAAGGAGCTGCATCTCTCCAGGTGGCATGTGGAGGACAAAGGAAGGAACAATTTTGCTGTTGCTGCATGGAGACTGGGGCCTGAAGGGGCCAATTCCTGGGAAACTTGAGTTTGGCACAAAATACAGGCAGGTAAACACATACTGCATGACATAGAGTGTGCTTAAGTGACCAGCAGAACATCAAACGTGGAAAGAGGTTCACACAGAGGACAACAGGTCTTGGAAGCCAACCTGGCTCTACCTCTCGCCCTCCAATTCCACTGTTTGCAGAACTAGTTGGGAAAGATGCATCTGACTGAGAACTTGGAAGGCAGAGGTGGAAGAGATTGTTTGGAGACTGAACTGGAGACCAGGAAACATGGGGTCTGAAGGTAAGTAGAGGATTATGAATTGACTCCAACATCACAAAAGTGGAAAACAGGGGAGATCCCTAGGGTACAATCTTCCAGCATGGACCACCAAGTACTGGGCACTGGAGGTGCACTGAGTTAAAATCTACAGATCAACTGTCATTCAGTGAAAGCCTAAACCCTGCTTCCAGGAATTTAGTCTATGGGATTACCTTTCTCACTCCAGCAATCCACAGAGTGGAGGATCATGCTCCAGATGACCCCATCTAAAACTACTGAGAAGAGAAGCTGAGAATCTTCTGAACGCCAATGGAAATAATTCTTTAACTTTTCATCAAAATCTTATTTTTCATTTTTCTCTGTTTAATTGTGACTTTAATGGTACAAAGACATTTATACATATTTATAATTGTTTTTTTCTTTTTTAGTGTTTTTGAAGCCAGTTATTTTTCATGGATTAGTTTTTTTCTGAAGTATCATATTTTAGGGTTTTAAAATATTCTTTTATTTAAAAATTTTTCAAAATTTTGTTATATATTTTTTCTCCTACTAGTTTCCCATGATTGTTTTCTTTTCTTCTGCTAACACTCAATCTCTATTGTTTTTCTCTTTCACTCTTCTTTAATTTGTTACCTCTCTTTTCCTCCTCTCTCACAATCATTACATTCTATAACACTTATTTTCTCTCCCTGTCCACCACTTGAAAATGTAAACACTTTTGCAAATTTGCTAGTTTTTAAAAATATTTTTTATTTGTTTATTTTTGTGGTGCTAAGGATCAGATCTAGTGTCTCACCTGTGCTAGGCAAATTCTCTACCACTGTGCCCCAAACACAGCCCTGAACTTACTGTTTTTTATTATAGGCATAAACTGGTCATTTCATTTCTGTTTATTGTGATAATTAACATTGTAGACATCCTAGTAGAAACTACTTTGTTTAATGATGTGAATTGTTTGCATTGGTTTTTGTTATTTATTTTCTCCCCCTAAACAGTGAGGTATTGGAAATCTTCAGGGACACTATAAGTTCACAGGGAGAAACTCTATCACCTCAGATCCATACTATTAGGTAGACAGACACACACACACAACATGAATAAGCAAGGGAACAAATCACCCCAAACAAACCAAGATACTCCAATAACCAAATCCATTGACACCACAGTGGAAAAAATTTCAGGGAAGGTGCTTAGAAAGTACATAGTTAATCTTTCTGTAAAGTATAGGATGGTATAAGGAATGAAATCAGAGAGAAAATACAAGAAGTAAAAGATCACTTCAATAAAGAGGCAGAGACTCTGAAAAAAAAGTAGAAATCCTCAAAATTTTGGAAATTAAAAATTCAGTAGAAAGCATCACCAACAGACTAGAGCACTTCAAAGACAGAAACTCATACAATGAAGACAAAATATATAATCTTGAAAATAGCATTGACCATAGAGAGAAATGTTAAGAAACCATGAATAGACCTTCTAAGATCTATGGGATAACATGAAAATATTTAAGATTTATCAGGATAGATGAAGGTGCAGAGATACAAACCAAGGGAATGAACAATTTTTTTCCAATGAAATAATATTAGAAAATTTCACAAACATAAATAATGAAATAGAAAATCAAATACAAGAGGTTTGTAGGATCCCAAATGTAGAAAATCACAACAAACCCACGCCAAGGCATAATATAATGAAAATGCCTATTATACAGGATAAGGATAGAATTTTAAAGGTTGAGAGAGGGAAAATATCATATTTCATACAGGGGAAACCAATCTGGATTTTAGATTATTTCTCAACTAAACCCTTAAAGCTAGGAGGTCCTGGAACAACATGGTTCAAGCTCTGTAAGAAAATGGATGCCAACCAAGAATCCTATGTCCAGCAAAATTAAGCATCAGATTTGAAGATGAAATAAAAACGTTCCATGATTAACAAAAGTTAAAAGAATCCCAACTAGAAAGCCTGAACCACAGAACATACTCAGCAAAATATTCCATAGGGAGTAAATGAAAAAAAAAAACAACAACAATGAAAACCAGCAAAGGGAGGAACTACACTAAAGGAAAGGTCAATCACAGGAGAAACCAAGTCAAGTTAAAAGCTAGAAACACACGCAACTGACCAGGAATACAAATCATATCTCAATAATAACCTTGAATGTTAATGATCTAAACTCATCAATCAAAAGACATAGACTGGCAGATTGGATTAAAAAACAAGACCCAGCAATATGCCAAGAGACTCACCTCATAGGCAAAGACATCCATAGACCGAAGGTGAAAGGATGGATATAAACATATAACTCACAAGGATGGTATAAACAACAGGGACTTCTACCCTCATATCAGATAAAGTGGGCTTCAGGCCAAAGTAAATCAGAAGGGACTAAGGAGGCCATTTCACACTGCTCAAGGGAATTATATATCAACAAGACATAACAATTGTAAATATTTTTGCCCCAAACAATGGAGCATCTACGTACATCAAAGGAACTCTTCTCAATCTCAAGAATTAAATAGACACAATACAATGATACTGGGGAACTTTAACATACCTGTGTCACCACTGGATAGCTCCTTCAAACAAATGTCAAATAAAGAAGATATAGAAGTAAAAATAAAATTGATAATTTAGACTTAAGAGGCATATATAGAATATTTCATCCATCATTAAGCAATTACACCTTCTTCTTAGCAGCACATGGATCATTCTTTAATGCAGACCATGTTATGTAAGCTATCACATATGTTTGTGGGCAATTATAATATTAATTCAACATATTTTTAGCATCTATAGGGTTATTTTTATAGCTCTATTTCTATTGATATTAGTTCTTGCATTCTTTCTTTTTTCTTGATTAGACTTGTTTGATTTTTATCAACTTTAAGCTGTGTTATTTCTTCTCTAGTTCATATATTTCTGGTCCTACTCTTATATTTTTCTCCCTACTATATAATTTGAAAATAATCTGATTATTCATCTAGCTTCTTTCTGATGCAAATGCTATAAGTTATAAATGCTTATCTGAGTGCCGTTTCATCCCAGAAATCCTGATACATTAATCTTTTATTATTACTTAGTTCAAAGCACCTATTATTTACTTTTCTGTGCTTTCTTCTTTGACCTCTGAGATAGTCATACGTGTGACATATGATTTTGAAGTGAGTTGACCTGTAGGGGTGGAGTTCTACAGATCTTTAGATGATTGGTTTTTAATGTAATATATTGTGCAGGAAACACAGTCTGCATAATTTTATATATTTTAAAGAGAGAGAGAGAGAGAGAGAGAGAGAGAGAGAATTTTTTATTTGTTATTATTTATTTTTAGTTTTTGGTGGACACAACATCTTTATTTTATTTTTATGTGATGCTGATTTTCGAACCCAGCACACTGCACATGCCAGGTGAGCATATTACCGCTTGACCACATCCCCAGCCCAAATTCATATTTTTAAAAAAAGCATTGCAAATGCTTTTTATGTTGATTGTATAGGTTGCATAGATGTCAAAACTGATCAAATTGCATACTTCAAATATGTACATTTTACTGTACTTCAATTTTACCTCAATACATTTATGGAAAAAAAGAAACAATAAAAAATATTTTCTGACCACAATGAAATGAAGTTAGTAATCAATCAAATAATACAAGAAGTAGGGAAAATCACAAATGTATGGAAATTTAAAAACACTCCAGAATAGTCAAGAGCTTAAGAAAATTAAAATAAAGCTAAGAAACACTCTCAAATTAATGAAAATGAAGAAAAAATACATCATATTTATGAGACACTAATAAAGGAGCACTTAGAGTAAATTTGTAGCTGTAAATGCCTGCATTAAAAAGGATTCAAATGAATAACCAAACCTTCACCTTAAGGCATAGGAACAGAAGAGCAAACTAAACCCCAAACAGATATAGAGAAGGAAACAGGGAAGAAATAGCAGAATATAATAGCAAGAAATAGTAGAAAATAATAAAGAACAGAGAAGCAATCGATGGAACCAAATAGAATACTTTGGAAAGATGAACAAAAATTGACAAATTGTCAGCTGGATATACTCAATAAAACAATAGTAAAATAATTAGGATCAGAAAAGAGAGAGGATGCAATATTACTTACTTTGCAATAATAAAAACAATTTGAACTCTGCTGTGAACAATGGGGTGCCAAAAAATTAGATAGCATACATAAAATGGACAAATGGTAGATAGACAAGAAACTAGTAATGGTGACTCAAGAATAAATAGATATTTAGAATATAACTAGAACAAGTGAAGACACTGAATTAGTAATAATATATTTTATAAATATACCTACAAAGAAAACTCCTTCTCCAAATGACTTTACTGGTAAATTATACCACAGAGGTGAAGATAATTATTGATGACTGCTCAGGCTCCTGGCTCACTATGGGAATTCTAGAGTTTGACTGCTTGGGTTTGAATCTTGGCTCCACCATTTGTGGGTTGTGAGACCTTGGGAAAGTTTCTGAGCCCATTATGTCTCTGCTTTACCTTCTGTACAATGGGGATGACGCTGACTGTTGTACTGAATGTTCACTTGGTTAAATAAGTGACTGTGGTTAAAATAGCACATATATAAAAATGAGATAGTCTTGTAAAGTCAATAATTATTTAGACATATGACTTTTTAAAACTGTTGTATGTATTTCACAGGACACGGTCATGACTGGGAGAGAGACCTAAAACACAAGGGTTTTTGTGAGCTGTTGGGGGAGGTATCCACGTCAGACAGTAATGGCTTCTACAGCTGCAGGCACAGAAACTGATGAGGAAAATTAAAGGATAAAAATACAGAAACATCCCTCTTTCCTCAAGTGGAAAATGAAGGAAGCAGGAAAGTCAGGGCACCCTCCACTGGTCACGTTGGAGCTGTTCTTCTATCTGAGGTAGCCATGACCCCACACAAACCCCCTCATCTTCCTAGGCTCAGCTTTCTCTCCTGACTTTGCCTTCTTGTGGCTCACAGTGGCCTTCAGCATTTAAATGTGTTCTTTGTATAGTGCGGGATGCTGTGAGAATTTGTTTATGTAGTGTTTGTTAGTAATCATAAGGAATTTTCCTGCCACTTGGAGGAGAAAAGTGGGTAACAGATTACTGAAGTAATTAGTTCCAAGTCCAGCCAGAGCTTCTACAGAGCTCATGTCCTAGGTTTCTCTACAGTAGGAGAAGTGATCCTGGACCTGGTCACTGCTCACCCAAAGCTCTTGGTTTCTGAGGATGGTGCACATGTGACCATGGTAGATTTTGCTAGGCCAATGCTCATTCTGAAAGTGTTGGAGGGAGGGGGTGAAAGAACCCCTATGTGTTGAGTTGTGGGGTTTTCTTTCTGTACCTGGCTTATTTCATTTAGTATAATGTCCTCCTGAATCATCCATGTTATTGCAAATTAAAAATTTTCTCTTTTTTTAAAGGCTGAAAAAATATTTTTTTAATGATTTTTCCAAGCAATAAGTATCTACAACAGACATTTCCAAGAAAATGTGGTGCCATCATTAAAAAAAAAAAAGAAAAGAAAACAGAAACAAAACAAAAACTTTAAAGGATGGAGTAGAATTTAAACTGGGTAATGGGTATACCTTGAAGAACTTCAAAGAGGCTTTTTAGGAGAAATTTGATTAGGAGAAACAGAACTTCAATGTAAGAAACAGAGACAGTGGAAAATACAGAGACTTATAGAGCCCTCTAGTTCTCTGAGCAAGAAGCAGTGAAGAAATTATGCAATTGCAAACATAGGCTGCATTTCATTGAGAGAAAAACAATGGATCACCAAGAGTGAAAAACAGATCTCATTGTGTAGAACCAAGAGATCAAACTATTCTTGGGAAGAGAACTAAAACTGAGTCCTAATCAACAAAACTACAGCATTTGCTTAGCATATTTAAATATTGCTCTATACCAGGGGCACCTTTGTGTCTTTGTGATGTTGTGCTGGCTGTGATTCAGAATTAAGTTACATAAAAAATGCTGAGATCCAACACTTTAACTTTGTTGCTGATTCCAACAAGAAAGTGTTGAGTCTTTTTATCACTGATACAGATGAGAGTGGTAGAATTTTGTTACTTTCCCTAATCTTATTGAGAATGTTCTTTTCAATACCTAGAGCCCCTAGAGATTCTACCATGACATTATATTGAATTTTAACAAATGCTTTTACTGCATCCTTTGGAATGAACCTATGACTTTTTCACCATCATTCTGTTAATGTGGTGATATGGATTTTTGTTTTATTCTAAAACAAAAGACCAGCCTTGGTTTCCCGTGATATGATAAAACCACCATGGACAGATATATACTGCTTTTTGCATATTTTTGGAGCAAGTTCAAGTATTATTATTATTTTGTTAAGGACAGTGAAACTGCTGAGTAGAGAAGATGAAAGCCTAAGAGGAATTTATCTAGGATGAGAAATCATAAGATCCTTCCTTTCTGTGACTCTCATATCTGGTCCCTTTAAAAATACTGCAGAAATGATGGAAAATATAATTCAGAAAACTGCCCTGGGTTTTGTGGGACAATGACAGGAAAAAGGATTTCTGCTGCTCTCAAAGAGAGACACCCAGAGAAGAATGAGACCAGAACTCATACTTAGTAATAAGAATAGGGATAATTCTCCACAGAAACTGAGAAACAAAACAAAACAAAAAAAGATGGGAGCACAAGGTCAGACTCAGGTCTCAGCCTATGTTAACCCACTCAATGTGATGCCCTCCCTGCCCATGGTCCTGGAGACAGGACCTGCCCTGGTGATGCCTGAGTCCCTGTCATTACAGGTCCTGGTGAGATGAGGTTCAATTGAACGGATGGGTCTAAGGACCAGGGAAGATGAACCAGATGAGGAGTGACCACATCAAACCCAGGATGGACTGAGCACAGACTGGGTGCTGCTTTGTCCACCTTCAGCTCCTTTCATCTTTCTCCTGTCCCCACCTGAGGCAGACTCAGCACAGCAAACATGTGGATTCTGGAAGGTTTGGGGTTTTATTTTTCTCTCAGAAATTTTAGGAATCCTCTTTTCACTTAATTAACCCACAACCGTAATTCATGGCACAAATGTGAAATACAAATCAATATACACATTCTGTTTTGTAAAGGGCAAGGAAAAGTCTACAGTCCAGGGCAACATAAAGCTACCAGGAATGGAGACATCCCAGCCCCACATTTGCTACATAGGAAAGTTAACTGAGGAAGAGAACAGGACAGTGTAGGGAGGGTTCTTGGTGATCAAAGATGAGAGCCTGTCTCCATTTCCTCATGATCTGATGACAGGAACACAGACACATAGACACAGTTTATTGTCAGCTGCACAAAGAGAAGTTGGGACCTCTTGAAACTGCAGTAGGGAGCAGGAAGAGAACTGAGGAAATCCTGTATTACTCAGTTGAAAGAAAATACTGTAAATAAAGCATTATGAACAAATTCAGGTAAGTCATTGTAATGAAGACACTCTGAACAACCCATTAAACACTGAAAATGTCAGAAATTCCTGGGAGACTCCTTGTAACTCAGAGTCTCCCCATTCTTCAACTCTTCTCCCTCAAGGCCCTCCAGGGTCTCACCTTTTTAACCAGTGAGAGACACATCAGATCCTGGGAACTGTCATTACCTGAGCAGAGCAAAAACAGAACCTGGTCAGAGTCCACAGGAGACGTGGCTAATGGATGAATTATGGGTGGATCACTCCCCCATGGCTTCCCACTACAGTCACCCAGGGTCTCGGAGATCACTGTTCTTCACACTTACAGGCAGCTGGAGCATAGGTGTCTGGTTTTACACCTGTGGGAAGAAAGCCGCCTGTGAGAGAGTAGCTTGGAAACAGGTCTGAGAGTGTCCCCTAGTCCTGGACACTGGGGAAGTCTCCAGAACTGTGACTGTAGATGTAGGAAAGGATCAGGAGACAAGAAGAAAATAGACAGGTAAGGATGAAGATAATTACTTTCCTGGAGTTCTGTCTTCACCAGGAAAATTCCCCTCTGGCCTCTAAATGCTGGGAATCAGGCCCCCATCACCACAAATATCAAGAGGGTATATTTGTCCTTTAGTTTCTGTGCACCTTACCAAAAGTAAAAAGGGTCCAGGTTGGGTAAGGACACTTGTAGATGTTACTTCCCATTAACAAGGCAGGGCATATTATCAGGAACTGCCTGTAGGAGCTAAGCACAACACCTTCCTTGAGCAATGGAGGTGTGGAACTGGCTTCTGTTGTGCACACAAGCAAGTGGACTTCACCTTTGCTAGGGGGGGACTGAAGCTCTGGGAGTGGATATTACCTAATGGGAGTGGCCTGCCCCCCCTTTTCTCCTTTAACACTACCCTTTCTTCCTTATTTGGATGGAATGTTCTTCCAAACACCCTCCCCCAATAAAAACCAAGGTTCAGGGCATGCCTTTCTCTGTTGCCTGCCTCCCTTCCTTTCTCTTGTTCCACTTGTGGGAGCTTGCAGTTGAGGCAGAAGAATCATCCTGAAACACCCCTAAAAGGTCTAAATGTTTGTGTGTTTTGTTGTGCCAGTCCAATTCACCCTAGAGACTTGCGTTTTTCTAGCCCATGTGGGATGTGGGCTAAAACGCACTTCTACTAGGTACTTCAAACAACCAGTGGGACAAAAATTCAGACCCTGCACTTTTCCTACCTGTTTTTCTTCTTCCACAAGACAAAAGTGACCACAGCTCCAGTGACAACAGCTCCAAGGAGAATTACACCAGCAACAATTCCCAAGATGGGGATGGTGGCCTGAGGGGGTGGCTCTGGGAGGGGAAGGGAAGTTAGATGAGGGGACCTGGTCCCCTGCTCTCAGTCTCTACCCTGCTGAGGGTCTCCAGAAAGCCTTCTGCTTTCCTGACAATAGGCTCTGTGCCCTCATCCCCTCCTTACCCCATCTCAGGATGAGTGGCTCAGGCAGCCCCTTATGATGCACATGGCAGGTGTATCTCTGCTCCTCTCCAGCAGGCACCACCACAGCAGCCCATTTCTGAAAGGTTCCATCCCCTGCAGGCCTGGTCTCCACAAGTTCCATGTCCTGGGTCTGGTCCTCTCCATCCCGATGCCAAGTCAGGGTGATCTCCTTAGGGTAGAAGCCCAGGGCCCAGCATCTCAGAGTGACATCCCCTTCAGGGATAGGGTGGTGAGTCACATGAGTCTCCGGGGGATCTGAGAGAAAGAACAGGGAAATTCAGACATTTTGGCATTTCCTCTTGGGCCACTGAAGCGGTGCTCACATGGCCATCACAATACCATCATGAGTAATGAACAACATAATTCAGGTGGGGGAGAGAGCACAAGACCTAGACACAAGCCAGGATACAGACCTCTGACACAATCTATTCCTTGGAAAGTTCTAAAATCAGATTGAAAACAACCCAGTGGAAGAGGCTTCAGATCCTTGAGAGGGACTTCAGAATCTGATCTTGATAGAGGCTGGGACACGTGGAAATGCTGGAGTCAGACTTCCCAGGCACTAGGCTGAAGTAGAACTAACTGTCCTGGATGCCAAGACTGGTGACAGGGACCTGGGGTCAGGTATTTACTGTCTTTCCCACCAGCCAGGGAGAGAGAGTAGATTCCTTACTTGTCCTCAGAGAAAGCAGCCTTCAGTTCCTCTCTAGTACAGAACTGGGGAATCCAGGCCCACACCCTCCCCTCTGGACTATGAGCAGGGTGGTGTGCTACAGTGGGCGCCATTCTCCTCCCCTCCTCCTGGGAACTGCTAGAGAGATCTACAGGTGATGAGGCAGATGTTCAGCAGCTGCTCATACCTGTGCGCTGCAGGGACTCCTTCCCTTTCTCCAGGTAGCCTGCAAGACACTTCAAGCAATCTCCTTCCAGGTAGGCCCTTAAGCTCTCTGCAACACCAGCCGCTTCCCACTTCCGCTGGGTGATCTGAGCCGCCTTGTCTGCTGTGGTCCAGGAGCGCAGGTCCTCATTCAGGGCGATGTAATCCGCACCATCATAGGCGTACTGACTGTACCCGCGGAGGAGGCGCCCATCTGTCCCCATGTCGCAGCCATACATCCTCTGGTAGGTGTGAGAGCCTGTCCCCGCCCTGCTGTCAGCCAGGGTCCCCACCTGCCCACCCCGCTGGTTTTTGTCCTAAACTGAAATTGAAACCGGTTACAGTCCCCAAGGGCGCATTCTGGGTCAAGTCTCCGCGGGTCCCTCAGACTTGGGGTGAAGCTTAGCCCGGGAATCCCTGACTTCTTGGGACCATCTGTGAGCTACTTGAGGGGTCGCGATGTCCGACATGGACCCCGTCACTCACCGCCCGCGCTCTGGTTGTAGTAGCCTGGCAGGTTGTTGAGGCTCACTAGGTCACTCTGTGCATTGTCCTTGGCGGTCTGTGTCTCCCGTTCCCAATACTTGGGTACCACCTTCTCCATCCACGGCGCCCGGGGCTCCATCCTGGGATTCTCAGCGTCGCTGTCGAAGCGCACGAACTGCGTGTCGTCCACGTAGCCCACGGAGATGAAGCGGGGCTCCCCGCCGGGGCGGGACACGGATGTGTCGAAATACCTCAGGGAGTGGGAGCCTGGGGAAGGGAGCCACTGAGACCACCCAACCAGGTCCCAGGTTGACTACCCAGGAGGAGAGGAGCTGGGTCCAGAGACGCTAAGGGGGCGGTGGGAGCAGAAGGGCAGGACGTAGGGGCGGGAGGGTCGGGAAGAACCATGCTATGCAGGGGAGGGTCTGGGCTGGGCGCGGAGGGGAAGCACCTTCCCCAGGTCCTGAGTGCTCACCAGATGGTTCCCTCGCTCCTCCCACATGGAGGCTATTTCCCTCCCAATCCTGTGCTCACCTGCCCAAGTGTCCCTCAGGGCCAAGGACCCCAAGAGCAGGAGGAGCAGCATTCGGGGCGCCAGCACCCTCGTCCTGCAGCTCTGTGGAGATTCTGCGACTTGGAGTGGGCGAGAGGGGGGAGGTCGCTGTGGACTTTAACATTCAAACCGCAGTGACAAAGATTGGCTTCTTTAGGAGAAGACGACATGGGAGTGAGAACTGTGGACCAGTCAGGAGTGTCCAGGCAGAATGACCTGGCTCTGGTTGGGAGGAGAAAAGTGAAACTCCCTGGAGACAGGGATTCTCAGCGCTCCCTGTCCACACCCCAAGCACAGCTCTAGAGCCTGAGAGCCATGCCCAGGGCTTGGAGTTTGCCCTGAACCCTCCTCCTTACTAATCATTCTTTGTTTCACCATCCCTTGATTTCTGCCTCAGGGTGTAAAATCAGCAGTTCTCAATCGTTTTGGTTTCAGGATCTTTATATGCTCTTAGAAAGTAATGTGCACTCCAGAGATAGTTAGATTTATGTGGGTTATGTCTATCAATATTTGCCATATTAGAAGTTAATGCCATTTTCCAGATATTTTATTCCTCCTGAATATTAATAACTAATTGCATGTTAAATAATTGCATGAAAAATGTGCGGCACTCTTTGAAACAGTAGTTTCAAAGAAACATAACTTTTCCCAAATTAAAATATTTATTAGGAAAAATGGATCATTTTACTTTTTACAATTTTATTTGTCATCAGAGAATGCTAGATATTCATATTTTCTGCATTTAACTTGTGACTTTGGTTTAAACAAAAAAATGTAGCCTCACACAAATATTTATAAGAGGAATGTTTTTAATAATGTTCCCAGTATTCATCTTTGATACTACACTAAAATGATACAAGTGTTAGCTTCTTAAAAGTTCTTTTCCACAAGAACCATAAAATACTGTCATTGAATAGTCCATATTTTATCCATTAAAGTCTGTGGATGTGTCTTGTACATTGAATTGATCCTGTGCTAATGCATGATATTTTTTTTAAAGTCATGCATTGTTTGACCAAGCTATATAAACCTTCTAGTGTTAACAGATTTAAGTAAAATTAATCAAGTGGTCTTATGTTGATTATTTTGATATCACCACAGATTTCACCAGAAAGTGTTGTGATTACTTGGGAGTCTGTCAGGTTGATAGTGGTGGATGCAGGTTTGCCCAGATTTTTTTTTCCTCTTGAGAGCATACATTTTATCATTGAATATATTGCTGTCAATGGATTATCTCAATGGGACAGGTTAAGGTCATGTTTTAGAACATTGGCCAAATATTGAAGTGTAATTAAACCTCCCCTGTCATTCATTCTTTTAATCAGGAATGGTATTCCATAAAGATGACGCTAGTAAACCTCACTAAATGGCGTTTGTTGACACAAACTCCCTATTGTTGAATGTAGTAGGTGTGTTTTAAGTGTACTTCCCCTTTTTATCAAATAAGTGTATTTATAATGTGCACGATGGAATGGCAATTTAATAAATTTAATGATTTTTCATACTTCAGGACATATTTAAGTGAACTGGAATGCCTTCCCTTCCACAGTTAAAAGGTGCTCAAGAACACAATAACTATTATTGCAGTTTGCTACCATTAATTCCACTTTGCTGAGTTTTAATTTATTTTAAATAATATTTTAGTGATATTATAAAAATATTTTCTTGATAATATAGATCCTGTGCAATAGTCTAAACACCTCTGGGGGTTCCAAAAATGACACTTTGAGAATTGCTGCTCTCAGTAAACTGTGGAGAGATCCCAATTGGTTCCATCCTCTTCCCTTGATTCACTGCCACTACTCTAGATAATTGCTAAAACATGTAGAAAGATATGGTGTTTGTGAACAAGTAGTGAAATTATGCAGAAAACAAAAATAATTTCTTAGAAATTTAAAACTGGTCACAGAAATGGATAAGTCTATAGGTGATTTGGGCAATTAAAATAGTACCAGAAAGAAGTCATATACCTAGTAAAAAAGTTAAAGTTGGACTAAGAGCTAGGGTGTCCTAAAGATATTTCAGACGTTTAGAGTTTCAACATTTTCTTTTCCATATTTCTATAGGATATGGCTAAATGACGTGAAACAAAAATGATGGAGGAAAACCAAGGAAAGGGGATATGTGAAATGTAGTTAAAAGGAGCCAGCACAAGAATGGAGGCCAAGTGTGTTCCCCCCTGAGGTGAAGGAGATCCAGGGAGTCAGCCTCAATCCAGTTGTGAAGGCATCCAGTCCAGGTCTGGCAGGACTGAGTTCTAGGACTGGTGTCTTAACAAAGACCGAATTGGTGGAATCGTAGTTATGCCTGAATATATTCATGGAGATTTAGTCTGTTGGGCTTCTATAAGACAACATCACATATTGACAAAATTATGAAGAACAGAAACTTATTTTCTCACTGTTAGTAAGGTTGGGAAGTCAAAGGTCAAGGCACTGGCATCTGGCTAGGGTTCTCCTTTTGTTTACTCATATGGGACAGTTTGAAATGTGCAGGCTCTGAGGGGATTATGAGGCAGTCCTTACCTGAGTCCTACTTTTTTTTCATGTGAAAAGAGAAAAAAATTTCATTCTCTAGGAGTGAGAAATGGGGAGGTAGAGTGGGATGCAAGAAGGGAGGAGAAAGTGAGAAATGCACTTTTTGGGGGCAGAGAGCCAACTAACCTGGAAAATGGTATTTGGAAAGAGCAGTGCAGGGGGCCACTGAAGCCTGTGTTCACCATCTGAGGGAAAGAGAGGGAGAGAAGGAGAAATGTGCAGCATTCAGGCTGCAGGAAGAGGAGAATAACAGACTAGAATGAAGTGCAACAAGTTTTTTTGGTCTAGGCATATGGATTATTTTTAACTTGTAACATACTATGGTTAAGATTTTGTAATTTTCTGCATCAAATATACACTATAGTCATACATTACCTAATGACATGAAATATGTTTTGAATCTTTGAAGCCAATATCACCCTGATACCAAAGCAGATAAGGACACATCAAGGAAACAAAACTATAGATCAGTATGCCTGATGAACATAGATGTAAAAATCCTTAAAAAAATATTAGCAATTTGCATTCAAAAACCCATTAAGAAGATCAGTTCCATCCAACATTGCAAGGTTGGCTCAATATATGAAAATCAGTAAATGCAATGTATCACATAAATAGAATTAGAGAAAAACATTACATAAACATCTCAGTAAATATAAAAAAATCCCTTCAACAAAATTCAGTACCTATTCACATTAAAAACACTGAAAAAACTAGGAATAGAAGGAATTTGTGTCAACATTGCAAATGTTATATATGTGAAACCCAAAGCTGATGCCATACTAAGTGGAAACAACTGAAAGTATTTTCTTTAAAAACTGAAATAAGACACAGAAGTTCACTCTCACCACTCCTATTCAATACAGTACTTGAAACTCTAGCCAGAGCAATCTGGCAAAAGATGAAAATTAAAGAGATAAAAATAGAAAAGGATTCAATACAATGGAGTATCACGAAGCACTAAAAAACGACAAAATCATGGAATTTGCAGGGAAATGGATGGCACTAGAGCAGATTATGCTAAGTGAAGCTAGCCAATCCTTAAAAAACAAATGCCAAATGTCTTCCTTGATATAAAGAGAGCAACTAAGAACAGAACAGGGAGGAAGAGCATGAGGAAAAGATTAACATTAAACAGAAACGAGTGGGGGTAGAGAAAGGGAGAGAGAAGGGAAATCATATGGAAATGGTAGAAGACCCTCAATGTTACACAAAATTACATATAAGAGGTTGTGAGGGGAAAGGGGGGGGAACAAGGGAGAGAATTGAACAACAGCAGATGAGGTAGAGAGGGAAGATGGGAGGGGAGGGGAAGAGGGATAGTAGGGGATAGGAAAGGTAGCAGAATACAACAGTCACTAATATGCCATTATGGAAATATGTGAATGTGTAACCGATGTGATTCTGCAATTTGTATTTGGGGTAAAAATGGGAGTTCATAACCCACTTGTGTCAAATGTATGAAAGATGATATGTCATGAGCTTTGTAATGTTTTGAACAACCAATAAAAAAAAAGGATTCAATATCCCTGTTTGCGGATGACATTATTCTATACTTAGAAGACCCCAAGGGAAAAAACCCCACACTTTCAGAGCTGATAAATTCAGCAAAGTAGCTAGATTCAAGATCAACTAGCAAAAGTCAAACTATCCTAGACACCAATAATAATCCTCCTGAGAAAGAAATCAGGAAAATTCCATTCACAATATCCTCAAACATATAAAAAAACTGTGAATACATCTAAACAATGAGAGATGTGTACAGTGAAAATTATAAAAACATTGAAGAAAGTAATTAAAGACATTAGAAAATGGGAAGATCTCCCATGTTCTTGGATTGTCAGAATGAATATTGTCAAAATGGCCATATTACCAAAAGTGATGTACAGATTCTCTGCAATCCCCATCAAAATACTAATGATTTTCTCAAAGAAAAAAACAGTCCTAAATTTCCTATGGAAGAAGAGAAGACCCAGAATAGCCAAACCAATTATTAGCTATTAACCAGAGCAATGCTGGAGGCGTTAAAATACTCAATCTCAAATTATAGTGCAGAACTGTCATAACAAAACCAGCTTGGTATTAGCATAAAACATACAGGAAGGCCAGTGGAATAAAATAGAAGGTATATAGACTGACCTACAGAGATCCAGTCATCCGATCCTTGACAAAGGTAGCAAAAATAAATTGGAGAAAACATAGCTTTTAAACAAATGGTACCTGGCAAACTGGATATCCATATGCAGAGGAATGAAACTGGATCCTTATTGCTCACCCTGCATAAAAATCAACTGGAAGCAGATCAAAGACCTAGGAATTAGACCAGAAGCATTGCAACTGCTAGAAGAAAACAGGCCAACACTCCAACATGTTGGCTCAGGCATCAGCTTCCTTAATAATACTCCTACAGCTTAAGAAATAAAACCAAGGATCAATAAGTAGATATCAAATAAAAAAAATTCTGCAGAAAAAAGAAACAAATAAGAGAATGAAGAGAGAGCCTGTAGAATTGGAGAAAACCTTTGACAGATACTCTCTGACAAGTGATTAATATCCAGAATGTATAAAAACTTTAAACACTTGCCAGAAGAAAAGCAAGTAACCCTGCCAATAAATGAACAAAAGAACTAAACAGACATTTCTCAAGAAGAAATTCAAATGGCATTTCATATATACATATATGTATATATCTATGTCTATCTATCTATATCAGAGAAATACAAATCAAAACTCCATTGAGAGTTTATCTCTCATAAGTATTAAAAGACCAATCATCAAGAATACAAATCATAAATGCTGTGGAGGATATGGGGTTAAGTGTACACTTAAAACATTGTTGGTGGGCCTGCAAATTAATACAACCACTTTGGAAATTGGTATGAAGATGCCTCAAAAAGCTAGGAATGGCACCACCATATGACCAGTTGTCCCACTGCTTGATGTTTGTTCAAAAGAACTAAAATCAGCATACTCTACTGAGATATGCACACTTACCACTGTTTCCAGCAGCAATTCACAATATCCATATTATACAACAGATCTAGGTATATGTCAACAGATATATTGTGCTATATGTACATAGTGGTGTTTTACCCTGCCATAAAGAAGAATGAAATAATGTCATTTGTTAATAAGCTGATAGAATTGGAGAATATCATGCCAAGTGAAACACACCAGACTCAGAAAGTCAAGGAGCAAAATTTTCTTCCATATGTAGAAGCTGGAGAGGAAAACAAAGAAACAAACAAAACCCAAATAAAGAGGAATCTTTAGATCAGCCATCTCTGCCCTAGTCCTTCCACAGCCTGATCCTCTTCAGAGCTGCTCTGGCAGCCTTGCAGGGCAGCACAGCAGCGCCTCCGTGTGGCCATGTGGCTGAGCACAGACGATCTGAACTGCCATTTTTGTCTTTATTTGGGAGTCCTGGGTCTCTCTAGGGTTGCAGCAACTGTACAGGGATCTGTGCAGAAGTTGGCGCTTTTATCCCATGTCAGGTTTGGAATTTCCAACTGTTACTGAAAATACAAGATAAAATATATTTCCTCCCAGTTGATCGACAGTAGACTCTTGTGCCATGAAGCCTCCAAGTCTCCATGCCATAAAGGCAGATTCCCAGGTTATGGATGAACCTCCTGAACAAAATGCATGTCCTCAATTTCCTGAATGGAGCCTTGTACCACTGAATCCCTGAGACTTGTTTCCAGGTTCAAGGGTCCCCTTTACTGGGCCAGATTTTTTAACCCTAGTGTTAGGTGGTAATTAGTAATGAGCAGTAGAATACAAAACAATAAGGTAGAAGGGTGTTAGGATGGCCTTAGGCCTGAGCCTAAAGCAACTCCATTTTAAAAACTCCAGTTTAACCTGCAGTCTCACTAGGCACACCCACAGAGCCCTCCAGTATGGCCTCAAACAAGTTACTTCCCCTCACCCTTATAAAGAGAGTAAAGCCCCTGGCAGGCTGTCCTGGCCTGATAAGAGGGAAAGGGGGGAAGATCAGGGTGGAGACCACCAGACCAGATGTTTCTGACCCCAGGGTAAATGATGTCACCAAGAAATCTGGTGGTAGCTGATAAAGATTGAAAGGAGGGTCAAAA
Source organism: Ictidomys tridecemlineatus (assembly GCF_052094955.1). NCBI lineage: Eukaryota > Metazoa > Chordata > Mammalia > Rodentia > Sciuridae > Ictidomys > Ictidomys tridecemlineatus. The sequence continues at coordinate 117,765,361 of NC_135484.1, forward strand.
GCCCCAAAATGCAGTATAAATTGTAGAGTAAATGAACAGGAATTCAGCCAGCTGAAACAAGGATGCACTTCAGCTGGAGAGCCTGGTGAGGACCTGACATCCCATCACCTGTCATCATTTCCTGAGCCTCTTCATGATTCCCACCACTCTCAAACTCTACGGAGTCATCTGGTCCTTGCTGAGAGCCACAACTTCTCCCTACAACCCTCTCCTCAACCAGTCATTCACTCGATGCCAGGAAAAGCCTGCCTTAGTTCCAGATCTGGTCACCGTGGTGTGAGTGAGTGTGTATATGCTGGACATAAAGCCTAAGGCTTAAGACTTTTGAATTTAGCATGCAGAGTCTGTCATTAGCCTGTCATGATTAAGAGTGTTTTGCAGTGCTTAGAATTAATCTAGAATTGTTTGCTGTATCTATTGCAGTGCCTAGCATTAAGGTTTGTCATTTTCATGATTAAGAATCTATAGAGGGAAATGGTATTAAGTAATCAATTTGAGTGAATAAACATTGAAAGGGGCAGAAGCACGTGGACATTCTTTATTTCTCCCATTGACTGCATAAGTCACCATTTTGTCGCCTCGAGACATAGGGTCATGGGGTTTTCTTTAAATTGCCTTTAATACTAATGAACAGCCAGAGTGGTGATACACACCTGTAATCCCAGCAACAAGGGGAGGCAGGAGAATGGAAAGTTCAAAGCCAGCTGCAATTTATGGAAGCCCCAAGCAACTTTGTGAGATCTTGTCTCAAAGTAAAAACTAAAAAATAAGCTGAGGATGTGGCTCAATGTTAAAGCACCCCTAGGCTTAATGTCTGGTAACAAAACAACAACAAAAAAAAAACACCAAAAAACCTAACATATAAATTAGTAACTCATAGGAAAAAAATAGGGTACTAACCCTGAGAATTAACAGGGGGAAGCAAAGGGAACAAATTAAGAAATAAGCCCAGAGGGAAAGATCTATGGGGAGTTCCTGACAGAATCTTGCAGGATCATTGTAAAGTTAGGGTTTATAGCCACAGGATTCCCAATGTATATCAGAAGGGACTTTAGTACACAGGTGCACTAAGGTACAGTTTGCCTGGTTGTGGACCCATCTCTTATATTAACATAGAATTGACTTGTGGATGAAGCCCCACTGAATGGGATGGTCACCATGATAGTTACCAAAAGGACCAACTAGGGTAAAACACTACCCTGCTCAGATTAATGAAGGTGGCAGAAGGTGGACCCCTGTTCTCCTGGCAAACATCAAACTTAATAATTTGGAAGTAGTATCAAGTTTCCTTTGCATTCTCTTTGGAGAAATAATGACCCACTCTCTTTCTCCCTTGAGAGCGTTCTTAGCTTGAGCCTTACTTTCACTTATAATAAAATTCTCTTACTGGCTTTTTCATGTCTGACTCTAAATTTTCTTTCATGGGGTACAAGAATGGAGGCCTGGAGCTTTAGCTCCTCATTACTGTGACACTGATAGGGCAGGAGTGAGAGGAGCCCCTGGAGTGTTGGCCTAGGGTGGTGAGGGAGCCTCCTGAAGAGGTGAACATGGGGAGGAAAGTGGGACATTAAGGGAATGGAGGCCAAAGAGGGGAGGGGAAGGAATCAGACAAAAAAAGCCCTGGGAAAGGCCAACCTAGAGAACACTGTGGGGGGGATGGGTCTGTTTGGGGAGAGGTTCAGGGTATTCTGGCTGGGTGCTGAAGGAGGGCTCCATTTTTTACTAGGCTGGTCATTACACAGGTATTAGCTGTCCGTCATCAGTAGGCCACTGTATGTTTTGGACAGTCTTCTGTGTTTCATGCATAGAGTAATTCACACACACACACAGGGAAGAAATGGGAAAAGAAGCAGATGCAAGAGGATAATTGACTAAGGGGATCCCCCTCTTCCAGAGCCATACACACTAATACTGGGGTGCAGGCAGAATCAAGGAGAGGAGGGAAGAGAAGGCCTGTGCCTCAAAGTGAAGTGCCCACCTCTCTTCCCTGAATCTTGGGTTCTCAGGGTCCCACTTATTATTCTCCAATGTCATGGTCTTTTCTAAGCCCACCCCAGTTATCCTGCAACAAGCCTTGGCTACCTGGATGACTTGGTTTGGTAGGAGCTGCTGCAGGAACAGGGGGCTATGGGCTGGCATTTGGCTACACAGTTGGCAGCCATGGAGACAGAGGGTCAAGAGTAGGTGTGGCAGTAGCTGAAGACCACAGGGGCCTACTGCAGACCTGTGAAGAGTAGGAGGCCAGGTGTCCACCCAGCATCTCCCCTGGATGCTGAGGTGGTCACTCTCTACTTCTCCAGACCTTCAAGTTCAGGTGTCCAACTACCATCCCTCTAGATGTCAAGGGTGGACCCTTCTCCAAGACACCAGATCAGGCACCCTCTTGGAGCCTGGAGAGCCATCTTTCCACAACCCCAAGAGTCCAGGACACAAACGTCCTGCCTCTTCTTTTTTGGGACCAAAGCAGAAAAGACCTGTTGCTGCATTCCTCAAGCCTAACACCTTATCCTCACCATTTCTCCAAATTAATGTTCCTGTGGTTTTGAGTTTATTTTTATCCCTGCAATGTGCTACTAGAGTTTGGGGTTTTATTCTGGGGAGGATCCTGAGGGATCCACAGTCTGAAACTGGGGCAGGACTCTGAGATGGGAAACATCCTTGAATTCTTGAGCTTAGGCTTCTGGGATCTTCCTGTGACTGGTTAGGATCCTCCTCCTGACTCCAGGAGGCTGTGAACATGGTTAGTGGTCAGAACTCCTCCCTGGTCATGAACTTCATGCTATGTCCAGAGTGTGGAGGGTGCTGTAGGGCTGCTGAATGAGGGGTACCAGTTGGGAATAAAGTAGTAAGTAGCCCCTGCCATGCACACATGCACAAAGAGGACCCCCAGGAACATCCAAGAAAACTACCTGCCTTTCCTGGGCTCCAAGGAGATCTTGTCCTTGGATTTACTGATTCCTTGAAAAGTGTTTATTTGTTCTGTGCCTGGATCTTACAATACATTAAACCAAAGTCAGGCAAAATCCCCTCTCCTCAAGGAGCTAACCTTCAGGTGGGGTTAATAAATAATGAGGTGACTGCACTAAAAGGAGCATCAGAAAGTAGAGTGACTTAGAGAAAAAGAACAAAGTAGGGATAAGGGAGATGGTTGTAATTATTTTAATTATCATCCTCAGAGTGGGGTTTCCTGAGAGGTGACATTTGGTCACTGCCTGCACATTCTGGGCTGTACTGGGGAATAACAGGCTGCAGCAAAAATGGGAGTGGGCCCTCCCAGGACCAAGGAAAGACAACGTGGCACAATCAGTATTTTTGTGTGCATGTGCAACACTGGTACAGTTCACTAGTAACTCTATAGAATACTCTAGAATGTTTGTTACCATATGGGGAGACAAACAGGCTAACAAGTGAAGGGGGAGCTAACAGAGGGCATATAAGGTAACTCTTCACTGCGCTCAGGGCTCAGCCTTTGGGTGAAAATCCTGTGGGCCAGTGCCAGCACTAATAAATGCTTCTTCCTGCTGAAAGTCTCAGTGTCCTGTCTCTCTGTGTAAGAATCCTACAATGGGCAGACTTCAGGAAGGACTTCCTGACTGTGATTCTGGACAGAATATTTTGGATCTCATGACAGCTTCTCTTTTGTGCCTCATGAAGTCTTCCTGAAGTCCTGAAGTTTGGGGTAACTGAAGTTCCCAGTATTTGGAGGAAGGTTGGGAGCGGAGGGAGCAAGCTGAGGTGGGGTTCACACCCAACTCCATCTCTGTGCTCTTCTCTTGCCTACAGAGGTTTTTTTGTTCTTTCTAGTTATACATGACAGTAGAGTCTATTATGACATAACATACATATGTGGGGTATAACTTCTCATTTTTGTGGTTATACATGATGTGAAGTTACCCTGGCTGTAGTTATATAAGAATGTAGAAAAGTAATGTCCCATTCATTCTACTGTCTTTCCTATTCCCATGCCCCCTCCCTTTCCTTCATTCCCCTTTGTCTAATCCAATGAACTTCTCCCCCCTCCCATGAATAGTGAGCTAGCATCCGCATATCCTAGAGAACATTTAGCCTTTGGATTTTGAAAATTGGCTTATTTTACTTATCATGATAGTCTCTAGTTCCATCTGTTTACTAGAAAATGCCATAATTTAATTCTTATTTATGGCTGGTATTATTCCATTGTGTATATGTACCATGTTTTCTTTTCCATCCATCTGTTGAAGGGCACTTAGGTTGGTTCCATAGCTTAGCTCTTGTGAATTGAGCTGCTATAAACATTGATGTGGCTGTGTCAGTATGCTGATTTTAAGTCCTTTGGGTATAGACCAAGGAGTGATATGACTGCATCAAATGGTGGTTTCATTCCCAGTTTTCTGAGGAGATTCCATACAGCTTTCCAGAGTGGTTGCATCAATTTGCAGTCCTATTAGCAATATATGAGTGTAACTTCTCCCCCACATCCTCACCAACATTTCTGTTTCTTGTAATCTTGATAATGACCATTCTGACTGGAGTCAGATGAAATCTCAGTGTAGTTTTAATTTGCATTTCTCTAACTGCTAGAGATGTTGAACATTTTTTTTCTTTACCAATTGTGTTTCTTCTTCTGTGAAGTATCTGTTCAGATCCCTTGCCCATTTATTGATTGGGGTATTTGGTTATTTAATGTTTAAGCTTTTTTAGTTCTTTGTATATCCTGGAAATTAACGCCCTATCTGAGGTACATGTGGTTAAGATTTTTTTTTTCCCATTCTATAGGCTCTCTCTTCACATTCTTGATTTTTTCCTATTCTGGGAAGAAGCTTTTTAGTTTGATACCATCCCATGTATTGATTTTTGATTTTCTTCTTGCACTTTAGTTGTCTTGTTGAGAAATTCAATTCCTAAGCTGACATGGAGGAGAGTTGAGCTACTTTTTCTTCTAGTAGGGTCTGTGGTTTAATGCCAGGTTTTTAATTCACTTTGAATTTCATGTAGGGTGAGAGATAGGGGCCTAATGTCATTTATTCCTACATATGGATTTCCAATTTCCCCAGATCATTTGTTGAAGATGGCCTACTGAATTTGAGGTGTAATTGAATCTTTCATGATCAGCAAATGCCCCCTTGGAGTGGGAGGATAGTTACCTAGCCCTAAGATTCTCCAAATAGCAACACTGAGAATGGCTAACTATGAGAACAATGCACAGTATCTTGTCAACACTCTTTTTATTGGTTTCAAGTAGAAATTATATTTTGAATGTATTAAGTATATAATACATTTTATATTTATTTTATAATGTATAAAATAATAATTTCATCTATTCCTTTTTCTTTTAAAATGTACTAGCAAACTTAAGATTGCATCTAGGGCTCATAGTTGTGGTTGAAATTATAGTTTTATTGGATAGCACTGTTGTAGGAGCTTAATAATTGTATCTTCTATGTTCAGGTCTGTGATTCATTTCAAATGGTTTTGTACATGGTGTTGTTTTTCTCTTTGGGTCTCATTGTTCACCTCTATTTGTTAAAAGGATGATCCTCTCCCTTTTGGGTTCCTTGATCCCTTTCTATAAGCTTGAAGATTGCCTACTGAATTTTGATGTACGCTTCTAGTTGTGCATCTTTATTCTATCCTAGCGATGTAGTCTATACTGCACCAGGCCTTTGTTTTATTACTTGAATGCAGTAGTAAATCTTGAAATTAGTGTGCATCTTCAAAGTGAAAAAATATCTTGACGAAGTATTTTTTCAATTGCATACTGATTATAGAGTTCAGTTTGTTAGTTTCTAAAAAATAGGCATCTTGATTTCAATTGGAAATACATTGGATCAGTAGATCAATTTTGATAGAACTGATACCTTGTCAATATCAGCTATTCAAATCCTTGACTATAGTATTTTTATTTATTTTCTCTTGATGATGGCTTATAGATTTTAGTGTAAAATGTTGCTGTTATGTTTAAATATTAGATGTCCCCCAAAAGCTCACATGTGAGACAATGCAAGAAGTTTTAGAGGTGAAATAATTGGGTTATGAGAGTCTTAATCTAACAAATGAATTAATCCTGATAGGGTTTAACCAGATGGTAACTGTAGACAGGTAGGGTGTGGCTGGCAGAGATAGGTCCCTGGGGGTATGCCTTTGGGGGATATATTTTATCTTTGTTAAGCAGAGTGCTCTATCTCTCCTTCCTGATATGATGTCCTGAGCCATTTCCTCCATTGCACCCTCTGCCATGATGTGCTGCCTCACCTCATGTCCCGAGGAATGGGGTCAGCCCCCTATGGTCTGAGATCACTGAAACTGAGAGCCACCAAATAAACTTTTCATCTTGTGATATTAATCTTGTCAGATCCTTTAGTGAGCTATGCAGAAACTGACTAAAACAATTACTTAGTTTTTAAGAATGAGTACCTAAATATTTTATTTCAATGTAAATATAAATGGAATTTACAGTTTTCCCCCCAAATATTACAATGCCAGGGCATGCCAATACAATTGACTTCAGATTTTGCCGTGTTCCAAATTCATTTATTAGTTTGAGGAACTTTCTTTGCCTTAGGATTTTCTATGTATACAATCATGTCATCTGCAAATTAAGACACTTCATCATCTATAAATTGAAACATAGTCTTTTCAATCTATATTCCTTTTATTTCTATCTCTTGCCTCAAGACTCTGGCTGAGATGTTGAATTACAATGTGTCACAGAAGAGGTGGAGTCAACACACTGGCCTATGAGTTATAGTTTGGATCATGAATGTCCCCCAAAGGCCCAATATGCCAAAGGCTTGGTGACAGTCTAATGGATGAAACCTTTACTAGTGGGACACTGTGTAAAGAGCCTAGGTTATTAGGGGTGTGCCCTTAGAGAAGTGACTGACACCTTGGCCCCCTCCTCTTTCTCTTCGTTTCCTGGCATCATGAGGTGAAGGGGCCTCCTTCCACATGCTCGTGCTGAGGTACTGTGCCCCCACAGGCCCAAAGCAATGGGACCAAGAAACTAGGCCCTGACACCTCTGAAACAGTGATCCAAAATAAACCTGTTCTTGTTTAAGTTGATTGATCTCAGGTGTTATTTCACAGCAAAACAAATCTTACTAACACCATATCTTAAATAAAATGGACTTTCATCACAAAGTACATTGTTAGCTGTAGATATTTGAGAGATGCCCTTTATCTGAAGAAGCTGCCTTTTACTCCTGGTTGGCTAAGAAATTTGATCAAGAATAGGTTTTGAATTTGTATAATGCCTTTTCTTCAAGGAGATGGTCCTGTGGTTATTCTCCTTATCCCATTAATATGGTAAGTTAGTATTGATTTTTAAATATTCATCAAAATTTATAGTCTAGAATTAAACCAACTTCATCATAATGTTTAAATTTCATTTGCTGATATTTTGTGGATTCATGAGAAATATTAGTCCAAAGTTTTCTACTTTCTTATGTGAGCAATTTAAAATTTAAATAAATGTATAAATGTATGCAACTATCATCACAGTACAATTAAGGAATAATGCCATTATCCTAAGAAATTCCTCATGCTCATTGCCTTGCCCCCACTCCCAAACACAAATCTTCATTTGAATTCTGTGGATTTGTTTCACTTGACATTTCATATAAAATGGAAACATATAGTCTGTGTTTTGCTTCTGTTTGGCTTCTTTCACTTAGCATATCGTGTTTGTGTGTGTGTGTGTGTGTGTGTGTGTGTGTGTACCCACATGCACATGCATGCACATACACACATACATGCACAGTGATGGGGGTTGAATCCAGGGTCTTGCACAATGCTAGGCAAGCACTCTACCACTGAGCCTCCTCTAACCCTACCATGAGTTTTGAAGTTTATATATGTCTCAGAATTTCATTCCTTTTTATTGCTGAACATTATTTCACTGTATGGATATACCTGATGGGGTTTAAAAGGTATGGAACCATTTAGGTTTGTATGACTTCTAGTGTATCTGTAAATTCATGGGAGCATTTCAGAGGATATGATACTAATGATTCATTATATGTAATTATATATTACTATGTAAGTTATTAGATATCTGTTTTCCACACCAAATCTGTCCATTGACTTTCTTTCTGTGTTATTCCTCCCTCTGTTGTGAACCAGTACCACTATCAGTACCACTGTCACAACAAGTGTAACTCCAACACATGACTTCTTCTGCTTAATGTAACCAAATTTCTGGGCCTGAGACACTCTGTCTAATATTGATTCTTTCACCAATCTCACTGAAGAGCCATATTCCTGCTGTCTGAATCCCAAGTCGCAGAGCAACAAGGAATGCAGCCTTCCTCTAATCCACCATCTTGACCATCCCATAGATGACTCTTTGCTGAGTCACCCCCATGTCTCTCAGGGGAACACCAGAAACCCCCTCCACACTCCCCACCAGAGGACCTAGCTCTCCAGCCCCTTCCTCCTCAAACACCCTGAGTCCACAGGGTACTTGCAGTGGGACCTTCACAATTGCCTCAGTTTTGTGATGGTCTTTTGCCCTGAATATTTGGGGTTCTCCACCTGCTTCTCATTGGTTACCCCAATTCTTTTCTGGCTACTTTCTCTGATTAGCCTTTTCTGAACCTCTATATTCCACCCCAGGTTCTTGGTGACTAGAGGAAAAATCTTTTTTTAAAAAAAATTATATAGTTATTTTTATGTGGTGCTGAAGATCAAACCCAGTGCCTCTTACATGTGAGACAATTGCTCTACCACTGAGCCACAACCAAAGCCCAAGAGGAAAAATCTTGAGATATTTGATGGGTTTTGGCTAGAGAACACTCTGGTAAAAATCTAAAGATCTCTTGATTGAAGCTCAGATGCTGCAGCCCTTAGGCATAGGAGTTGAGGCCTTCACCTCAGCCTTTTGGGGGAGACAAAGCTTTTCACTGGAAATTGAGAGATTCTTGGAAATGGTGAAACCCAGTAGAAACTTAAGCCCAGTTATGAGATTTTGGACCCTGGTGCCTATTAGCATAAGGATTTATTTCAATTCCCTTTACTTTCTTATCCTTATCTCCAGAACACAGAACATCATGGGACCCTCAAGGGTCAGAGGGTGCCCTCCATCTCGGGTCAAGATGCCCTATTTAATGCCTGTTTGTCTCTCATGTTTAAACAACAGCTTTCCTTACTCCTTAGCTGCCTGCCTGATACTCTGTCCCTCCAAGGCTTGTATCTGGAGTGTCAGCTACATAAGAAAAACTGGTTTGAGACCAAAGGGAAAAAGTGTCACTTCTAAATTTAAGCTTCAGTGGGACCTAAATGGCTGTTTTCTCTTTACTTGTACTCTGGGACTCTGCTCTCTCTTTAAGTTATTCCCTAAATAATGATTGCACAGGGAAGGAAAATGGAAAAATCCCCCCTGTGCAAGTTTTTGTTAGAGTCTGTAAACAAGTCAAAATAACACCTGGCATTTTGCCAGGGGAATGTTAGAGTTCGTAAACAAGTCTGGATGGTGCCTGGCAAAATGCCAGAGGGAGTGGTTTGAGAAGTAACAAAAGTGAGCTATTAAGTGTGGAGATTCTTTATTGGTTGACTGATGTATCTAGTTTATGCTAATTAAGATAAGCTGTGCAAAATGTATAAATACTTCTGTTGTCTTACAATAAAGGGCTCCTACTCCTGCTGTATCAACGTACACAAGTTATTCGTCACCCCCCGGCTATTTTGCCCAGCCAGCTGGGCTGCAGCAAGTTTTCTTTTTCTTGAGAACCTTTTCCTGAGGTCCACCCTCTCCTGGGACTTCATGGGCTTCTACAGTCTTTAAGTATTTGGATGACTCTAATTCAGATTGCACTCTGGTCTGATAGATGTTCCATGTGTCTCTTTACTAGGGTAATTACAGGTGTGTAATTTTTTAATTCTTTTTTTAAGCTAATTTTTTTTTGTAAATTCACCTTTGTTCCATGTACCTAAATCAATATATTTTTTGTTCTAATGAGTCTTGTTTTAATCTAACTGAAGTTTTTTAGTCATATGTGTTATACTGCTGTCTTTGTTCAGAGGCTAATTATTCAAAGGTGAATTCTCAAATACACCAGAAAAGGAAAGACCCCTGTAGGACCCCTTCACATGGTCCTAAAACAGAGAATGAACAGTGATGATATTGACATAGATCTCCATCATGACTGGACAAGTGGCCATCGGAACCATTGATTCAGTGTCCAGGTGTGATTGATAAACCCTGTCCCAGCCATCCCCAACTGTGCAGGACTCCTCCAGGTCTATACCCTTTATTCAACAATATATTGATCACTGTCACACTGAAGACATTTGTGACAGGCTTTGTTTTAATTTCAGAAAGGTAAAATGTGATAGAAAATGTGTGATAAACACCTGTAGTTCTTTTGTCTCTTACCTTGGGGAGCATGTACTTGGCAAAAAGTTGTGCAATCTCTATTTCCTGTTTGATTTCATGTAGGTCTGTGCACACCTGTGTATTATATACTGTGTTTACACACATGCTGTGTCTATGCATCATTTATGTGCTACCAAACTGTCTTACAGACATATGATCTGGTTTATAGATAAATTTTTTAAAAATGGATTCAAATGACTTTTAGTTCTAATGACTTAAATAAACATTTAACAAAAAGATCAATTTAAGTTATCCAAAAAGATAAAAGTCAAAATGCCTTAAAAATTACTAATCCACATGTTTTTCTAGGTGGTCAGCGAGTCAACAGTGTTGGTTTCTATAAAATGTATTGTGTCCAGTGCTTTTAAGGTTTTTCTTCATCAGAAAAAGATGGCTTGAAACTTAGCATTCATTTTCATTGGTAATCAAAAGTCAACAATTGAAATGGGCAAACTAGATTCAGCATAGAAGGTATAATCATTTATAAATATGTTTGTTAGAGGAGATACTTGATTAATTTGCAAAGTTAAAATACAGAACATCAAGTTCTAAATATAAACTCAAGTACTCTTGGCTTATTAACTTCTTTAACAAATATCTGTAAAATCTTTTAAGTGATCTTTTTTATAACTCTGGTTCTCTTTATGGTATTTAATGTTCTGTAACTGAATAAAGGTAACCTGTAATCAATAAACGATTTAAAAATTTTATGTCACTCTTCACAGTGGGATGGAAATTTAAGTTTAAATGTATTTTTTAAAGTAGGAGAGTCTGATTTGCTTAAAAGTTTTGACAATGTGGAACATAAAAATACTTTATCACTTTTTCAAAAAAAAAAAAAAGGATGTTTAGTGCCCTCAATTCTGTTTGCTTCCTGCTTCAGATATAATGTCATGTTATGTTAAATGATATTCAGATAGGCCCAGGAAACAATATATGATAACTTTGTAGAGAAAAACATTTAAAAAGAGGCAAGGATCAGCTTCAAAAATAAAAAAAAAACCTTTAGAATTTCTCGAGAGCCTTGTCTCCCTGAGATAAGTCTCTGCCTCTGCCTCTCACCCTAACAAGATGAGACAAGTTGAGATGGCTCCAAAGTAGACTAGAATTAAACTCATTTGAAGTTATGTTCATCCTCAGAAAACTTGGAATGAGATCACCATTTGACCCAGTTATCCTACTCAGCATATACTCAAAGGACTTAAAAATCAGCATTATAGTGACACACCCACATCAATGTTTATAGCAGCTCAATTCATAATAGCTAAGCTATGGAACCAACCTAGGTGCCCTTCAACAGATGAATGGATAAAGAAAATGTGGTATATATACACAATGGAATATTATTACTCAGCCATAAAGAAAAATGAAATTATGGCATTCACCAGTAAAATGGATTGAACTGGAGACACTCATGCCAAGTAAAATAAGCCAACCCCCGAAACCAAAGACTGAAGGTTCTCTCTGATATATGATGCTAACCCACATGGGGTGGGGGAAGAACAGAGTTTATTGGATTAGACAAAGAGGAGTGAGGGAAAGGGAGCGGGGATGAGAATAAAAAAGAAAGAAGAATGAATAGGACATAAATTTCCTATGTTCATATATGAATATATGACCAGTGTAATTCCACTTCATGTACAACCACAAGGATGGAGAGTCATATTCTATGGATGTATAATATGAACAAATTTGTTCATATTATATACTGTCATGTGTATTATATACTGTCATGTATATTTGAAAAGAACAGACAAAAAAATTAAACCCATAAAAGGTAAAGTATGTTCAACAGATAGATTTTTGTTGTGAAAATTACTGAGATCTCAAAATAAAGGGGATATAATACAAAATAAAATAAAAATTTTGGGTCAATTATAAAAAGTATTTAAAGTTTGTAAAGGTTTAAAATAAAGAAAAATTTGTAAAGGATTTTTTTATGTGATTGAGTTGATAAATATATGGATCTTTGTAGAATAAATACATGGATCTTTATGGAGGCTAAATAGACACCAAAGATACATTAGTGTTATTATAGAAATTATGTTTCTTGGATCAAAGTTATTATACAACAGTTTTGCTTTTGTAAAATCTTAGAACCATCGTCTGTCAGTACTTTGCAGAATTACTACTTCTAACAGAACAACCTGAGTTAATTTAAGACAGTAAGTAATCACCTACAGGATTGAGAGGATATAATGCTGACTTCCAGTACGAATAATTGTCCCTAAGTCAATGAAAGAGATAACTGTAAAATTATAGATATTAAAGATAAAACCCATTACTCCCTCCTCAAGATTGGTGAAACTGGCCTATCGGATATTTAAAATCAAAACTTGAAGACAAAAGCCAAGGAAGTAAAAGGCTAAGGAAAAATCAGTCAATATTTGACCTTTGCCCTCTAAGGTCAGCCAGGACCCAGGGAATGATGGGAATACTCTAAGGGACATCAACTCTGGCAAGTCACCTGACCTCCTGATCAGGGGGCTGTGAGGACCCTAGAGAATAGGAAGCAACCAGTGAATATTCTGCAGAGAATTATTGGAGAAGGAGATGTTCCTGATGCTTCCAAAGGAAGCCATGAGTGGTCAGCAAGAGTCTGACCCATCCTGGCAGATGAAATGGCTGGTAGAGGAAAGCTAAAGAGGCCAAGCTTCTTCTCACAGTTCCCAAGAGTGATCCCAGAGGAACCTCAACTGCCGTAAGTGTAGGATAAGGTCTATTTTTGAACAATTTAGTCTTAAGTCCTGGCAGTCAAGTATAAGCAAAGCACAGACATTACATGGACATTTAAAAGGAAAAACAATATTTGGTGTATACTTGCATCTCTTCTCCTAAAAGTAAGTAAACTAGGTGGTTATAAAAAGAGGGCTCTCGTGCAGGAGAGCCTAGTAAGTACAACAAAGGACTCTGATAGAGTGACAAGTTTGTCCTGAGTTCATTTGAGCATAATCTCACAAATCTACCAAACTTTCTCACCTCCTACATGGATGGACTGCACCTGTGTTTCTGGCTTTTAATCTACCCCAAAGCACAGCATCCACCAGAGCTAAATGGGCTATACCACTCATTCCTATTCTGGTAGGATTGGGAATAATTCCTGGGTGGATACAGTGATAGGAGGTCTATCTACCTCCCTCTCCTATCATCTAGATTTATCTAAAGATCTCTGTGTTAGTGTAGAGGAAAGAGCAACAGCCATAATTACCCTGCAGAACCAGGTGGACTCACTAACAGAAATCACTCTCCAAAAGTGGGAATAATTATATCTATTTACCACCAAGAGATTATGTCTCTTTCTGGAAGAAAAATGGCATTTTTATGTAAACCAATCTGGTATAGTTAGAGATGCAACAAAGAAACTAGCAGGCTGTCCCTCCAGGATTAGGCAGCACCGTAAGATTCATAAGGATCATGGTCAAAATTTACAGCTGGGTGTTTTGGTACAATCCTTGGTGGGATTCTTTCTGATGCTCCTTCTATCTCTGTTGTTCAGACCCTTCCTGTTAAACCTACTGTCACAGTTGATCTCTTCTCATCTAGAGGCTGTGAAACTCCAGCTGGTGCTGCAGCAGGGCTTCAAACCCATCCCACAAATGGACCCAAATGCCCGGTTGATAGGGTGAGAGGGTCATGATCCCTAATTAGGTGGGGAGAAGGACCCCAAACATGCCTAAATCAAGTACAGGAGGTGAGACCTCCAGCTCCTCAGCCACCTGAAAAGAATTTTGGGATCATGTCTCTCAGGGGTCGGAGTACGAGAAACTCAGCATGTAAGAAACTCACCAGACACTGCGACCTTGGGTCATGCTCTAGCTTGACCCACTCTGCTCTACTTTCGAAGTGTTACTTTCCCTTTCCCTTTTAATAAATCTATGCTTTATTATTTCTGTGTTTCTTGGTTACTTGTTTGATTGGGAAGCCAAGAACCTGGGCCTCATCTGGACATCCCACCAGTAACAGTTTTGAGGCGTGATTTTTGGTGGATTGTCAGTGATATGGATTCCTGGTCTCCAAGAACATATTTCTTGCTTTTCAGCAGTGATTGATTTACATCATAATCTGAATAATGTGTGGGTGGACCTAGATCTTCTACATTGGCCTTTTGACCCCTTATGCCCCATTATTAGGTCCATGCAAAGTAGGAGGGCTCTTATGTCTTATCCAAATATGTTTAATACTATTAATATTAAATACATATTAAATACATATTTAGTATTAAACATAACAACTATTCTGTAAACTGCCCTTTCATATTTTCTTAGAACAGTTATTCAGCAGAGAACTGAAGAGGGTATTTTCTTTTGGTTTTGGAAAGGTCTCACTTGAGTTATGTATATTTCCTTTCTTCCATCTTGACCACATTCATTGGAGTCCTTTATCTTTTCCTGTCATCCTGGTGTTTAATACATCATCAGACAGAATAAGAGTCTGTAAACTGCCTCTGAGAGCAAAGATGTTGTTCAGGATTTGGCTTGAAGCTGTAATCTGTCAGCTAATTTCATTAGAAGGTTTCATTTTCTTCATTATCCCAGTGAGGTGTGGGGACCTCTTAGGTTTCTGACCCAGAATGTGCCAGGGGAAGGGGAAGGTAAGGTGGAGGAGAGACAGTAGCAGGTCTTCTGTGGGTGGTGTTTGGGGGGTATAAAGATCTCATCTCTAGTATCCTTACATGGCATATGAGCTAAAAGAAGACGGTTTTCCATGTCATAATGAAGGGCACAGTCAGATGCTAGATGAAATACTGAATAAAATTCCGGATGAAAGAAGTTTAGAAACTTGGACTAGAGGTGTAGCTCGGTGGCAGGGTTCTTGCTGAGCATGCCTGGCTTGGATCGCCAACATCTTTTTAAAAAAGTTCAGAAGCCTAGTCTTCCACTACTATGCAACTTCCCAGTCATTGCTCCGGGATGCAGTGTGCACTTCGGACAACAGATGGCGACAGAGACCGAAGTTTAAGCTGTTTTTCTTTTGCTGCGGTGGAAATTCCCATGGAAACCCGACTATTCACAGGGGCTCTCCCCACGCAGCCTTGGCCTCTCTCTTCTTTCTCACATTACATCAATCTGCGAGGTTCTGACAGCGGCGACGGTGGGATATGGAAAACCAGGGACAGGAGAAGGGGTGATGGGCAGCTTTCCAGACCAGCCCTGAAGCCCTCCTGCTTCCCGCGGACCCAATTGTAAGGGTCAGGCTGGAGGACAAGTGGGCGACCTGGGTCAGTCCATGCATCCTGTAGATCCTACTGTGGTCCCCCTAGAGCTGAGCTCCGCACCAGCAAGAATTCGGCTCCTGCACCCCGACCCCCGACCTTTTCTCCACTAATGTATCATCATCACCTAGTGCAGTCCCACTGAATAAATATTTGTTGAATGAAAGAGTGAAGTAGAAAAATTGCGGCCAGGCTCCTCTAAATTGTTTATCTGGGTTCCTTCAGGCCCTCAGTGGCAGGGCCAGGAATAGAGCTCAGGGTTTTTGATTTCCGGTTTGGTTCTCTTTCCACCAGTTTGTATACTCCCATCGTATTTCCATTTAGACTCTTTTAGTCCTGATTATTGAATGAAAGACTTCATCCTCCCTTAGAGCGGTTAGCGAGCAGAGAACTGCACAGCCCATTTTTTGTTTGTTTGTTTGTTTTTGGAAAGGTCTCACCTGAATTATATATTTTTCCTTTCTTCCATCTTGACCATATTCATTAGAGTCCTCTATCCTTTCCTGTCGTCTTCCCCAGATGAAGAATTCAGTTTCTACATCTTATCTGAATGTTTGTCTGTCACCTGAAAGTTTGTGTGTGTGTGTCTATGTCCTAAGGTTTTTCTTCTTTTTCTTTTTTTTCTTGCATTATAATTTGTCATAAAGGTGGGATTCATTGTGATATATTCTTACGTGCATGTAAAAGAATTTGGTTGATTCCCTAAGGATTTTCTTAACTCCTAGAGTATGAATCCTACCAATCTGAGGGACGACTGGCATTTGTCTTCTATGACAGAAATTGTGTTGCATGTTCTATAAGAAAAGGTGGGGTCGGGTCAGAATTCTCCGTTTGTCTCTAGTTCAGGAAATGTTTGGAGCATGGGATTTGAGGAACAGAATGGACACTACATAGAGGAAATTTGTTGATGGTGTGATACAGTTTGGGAGACATGAAAGCTATGGGGATGAAGACCTTGAAAGGGAAATGCATGGCGATTTCTTCTTCCTTATTTCTTTCCCCCTGGTTTACTTCTCTTCAGTTTCTATTCTTGGGTGCTGTCTCCTTGTTATTGAGAATACAGCCAGGTGCAGTGGCACACACCTGTAATCACAGCAATTTATGAAGCTGAGGCAAGAAGATCTCAAGTTCGAGGTTTGCTTCAGCAACTTAATGAGATCTGCAGCAACTTAACAATACCTTGTCTCATTCATAAGTAAGTAAGTAAGTAAATAAATAAATAAATATAAAAAGGAATAGGGATGTGGCTCAATGAAAAAGTGCCCCTGGGTTTAATCCCAGTACAAAACAAATAACCCCCCAAAAAAACAAACAGAAAAAAATGGAGAAAAGGGGGGAAAATTAGCAAAAACAAATACATAGTTTTTCTTAGAAGAAACAACAACAAAACCAGAAAAAAAATGCTGTGAAAATTTCCATATTTCTTCATGACTTTTATGAAATGTTACAGTCATGTTTTCGGGTAGAGATATTTGATCTAATTACCATTAGGAAGACATAGAAACTCCTAATGGGAGTTACATGTCTTACAAATTTTTTTCCTTTTTTTTTTTTTTTGCTTGCCTCTCCCATCTTGTTCCCTATAATTATCCAACCAAAGTACTCTGTTCCAACCACACTGGCATTTTTCTTTAAACACACAAAGTTCACACCCTTTGCACCCTTTCTTGCCTAGAGTCATGGAGGCCTGAGATCTCAAGTCAAAAGACAGATACTGAGTACTGACCTCCTTTGGTTCCAAGATATTATTGCTTTGTGTAACCTGATCCCCAGGCTGAGGTTCAGCTTGGCAGTATATCTTCTGCAGTGGTGAAATTCTGGGCTTTGGCATTAAGGTTGGTGTTTGGGGATGGTCTCTGGATTTTCAGATGGACCTACCATGGGGACCCACTCTCCCTTTTTCCCCTAAATCCTCATCCATCCACTGTTCTCCTGGGGTCTCTGCATGCCCTTGACTCTCCTCTGTTTGGTAGTGGGGCACCTCTGACTCTTATATCTTGGGTTGGACTCCAGGCTTCCTGATGGGGACTCTGTGGGATATGGGAACAATCACTGATGCACAGGCTTCTACTTCCCAGGGGCACTGTCAGAATCTTCCCAGAACAAGATGCTGAGTGGCATTGGGAGTCTTGTGCTGGGACTGATCTTTCTTGGCTTGGGCCTTACTGTCTACTTTTGGCATAAGAAAGGTAAGTCACCTGTAGAGAAAATGGGGAAGACTGGTGCTAGGACTAAGTGTTTCTGTTATAACTTTTCTTATCTCAGTTAAAAGGGGGGGCAAAACTAGGGATAGAAGTAGATTGCAGAAATTAGAAAGGCCTGAGTCCTCCTTGTCCCAAGTCAAGTTTGCTTCATCACAGAGGACAGTGTTGGAGGGTGATTTTAGACAGAGAAGCTCTCAGTCCATCCTTACCTGTGCCAAGCAGTTGTTAACATGTGACTTCCTTACAGATGCAGAGACTTTGCTCACTACCTTCAGTGACTGACTCAGTGGCTTTGGGGTGATATCACATGGACTGGAGTGGGAGAGAGAGCAATCTGGACATTCTTTGAATTTTCTTTTGGAACTTGAGACAAAGAGACAGAGAAGCAACTCTTCCTTTGCCCATGTTAAGGATCTTTTCTGTCCCTTTGTCTTTTTGTTCTTGCTGATGATGGAACAACCCAAAGCTCCACCCATAAGACAGAGCCCTACTCCTCTTGCCCAGAAATGTGACACATGTAAGATAGATAAAGATGTTGGCTGGGTTTGACTGGACACTCTAATACACTTCAGTTACTTTGTTCTTGGCTTCATGCCACACTCTTTCTCATGTGAGTTTGGTTGGAGGAAAATTTTGGAACATTCCACATGGTCTCTGCAGGAAATTTCAGGAACTGTTTTCCAGAACAACACCCAATCTTTGGCACTGAGTGAGGGTTGCACGATGCTCCCAGACCCCCAGATTACACAGTGCTGCTGAGCCGGATGTTAGGTGAGATGAAGGATGTTACAGTTCTTACCTGTCCAGTTAAGTACGTGACCTGTGCTTCACCAAAGCACTTAGACTGGTAATGGAACTGGGGCCTTCTTCCACATGCCCCTGCAGAAGCTTTGTGTTCACTTTAGCACAGTATCCTCTTTAATCAGATACCAGGAGAGATGGTGAGGAGTGGGTGGTTGTACAAAATCACCCTTAGTGTTCTGAGTTGCAGAGAGGCCCCAGGGGTATTGGGCAGGGGGCTGACTTTCTCTAGGGATTTATCTTATGACTTATTTTTTTCTCTCTTCTTCAGGGATCATGCACTGATTCCAACATGTTTCTTCCTGTTACCTCTATTCCATGGTCTACTGCTGTCTTCACCCTTGTGCACAGTTCCTAGCCTCCCTTCTCTCTGGCCTGTGAGAAATCCACCTCTGCCAGCCCTGTCCCCCATCAAGACCTGAGTCCCACAGTGCCTGAGCAGCAGATGCAAGGCCTTCTTCTTCTCCGCATGCTCACACAGACAAACACACACACACACACACACACACACACACACACACAAGTTTTATTTGTGATGGACCTTTATTTTATTCATTTATTTTCATTTATTTATATGTGGTGCTGAGAATCAAACCCAGTGCTTCACACATACTGTATCACTGAGCCAAAACCCCAGGCCCCTGGCCCTCTTCTTGTCCTGGTCTTTCCTGAATATCTGTGACTACTTTCCACCTGACGCTGGGAGCTCTGCTCCCTGTGCTGCCTGCCACATCTGTTTGGGCCACGAGTACTTTCAACACGTTTCTGATCTTGTGCTCTGTCTGAAGACTTCCCATGAATTAAACGTCAAACTCCTTTATCTTTATATATATATATATATATATATATATATATATATATATATTGCAAAATTAAATAGATTTGTGAGTCCCTTGTGTTTCTGATTCTGATTGAGTAAAAGTGGTGGTGGGACATACTGACACAGAAATGAGCAGATTCTAGAGGGCTAGTTCAGTGATGCCCCAAAAGGGAGGAGACTAGGGGAAGTATGGGTCCCCATACCTGGTCTAATTCAGATGCCATGTAAAAATGTGAAAAAGTATGAAAACATTCAATTGTCCACCATCTGCGGCCTTGGAAGTTGGGGTTGTGTTCAGCATTCTTTCCTGGCTTCTGCTGCAGCCTGATTGTTTATTTGAGGTATTGGAATTATTTTGTGCCATTATGTTACCTAACAACACCTAACACTATAAGTTAACCAACTATAAGTTAACCAACCTCACCACACAAATGTCTCCTGTCATTGTTGACTATGTACATGGAGGTAAAAGACAATGATTTTGGGTTGTGTCTGAACTACCAGGTTATATACTTGCCAGTGGGAATTTTATTAGAAAATAATATGTTGATTGCATGTGATGGAAACTCTACTAATACCATCCCAAGAAAAAAAATAATTATTTGGCAAATAATTTAAAAGTTCATAAATTAATTTGGCTTCTGAAAAATGCTTATATCAAGGACTAAGATGAGATTCTTTTCTCCTTTGTCTGTTAGTTCCTTCCTTTCTCTCTGACCTTTTCTTCCTGTCTTTACTCTCTTTTCTCACTGTACTTCTTTTTCTACTCTGTAGCTCTTCATCTGTCTATCTATCTATCTATCTATCTATCTATCCAGTTTTGGTACTGTGGATTGAACCCAGGGGCACTCAACCACTAAGCCACATCCCCAGCCCTATTTTGTATTTTATTTTGAGACAGGGTCTCACTGAGTTGCTTAGTGCCTTATTGTTGTTGAGGCTGGCATTGAACTCATGATCCTCCTGCCTCAGCCCCCTATATTTCCATACAGCTGGGATTACAGGCGTGTACCACTGTGCCTGGCTGTCTCTTTATTATCATACATTTTTCTTGATCTCCCTCTATCTGAAGGATTATATCTCTGTTCATGTATTAAATGGTTTTTCTCACTTTCTTTCATTTGCATTCCTCCATGAATGTCTCTCTCACAAGTCTTTTAATTCTTACTTGCATTAGAATGTCTTGCTGTCTTTTTTTTTTCTTTTTCCCTCAATCCATCCATTGGGCTGTGCTCATGGTGCACATGATCATTTCTTTCTGTCCTTCTAAAGTCTTCTTTCTCATTGTCTGCATTCTCTCTTTATGTTTATCTCTCTGCCTCTCTTTATCTATCTTTTGTGTGTTTCTTTCTCTCTTGCTTTGCTCTCTGTGTTTGTCTGAGTACTGCTTTTCCTGATAGTTCTTATTTTCTCCTCTGGAAATATGGGTATGTAGAGGAACATCTCAAACTTTCAGCCTATCATCTGATTAGCAAGAGATAAAATATGTCAACTCCAGTTTAACAATCTGGAGAAATTCCTGATAGAGTGACATTCCAATTTCTCAACCAATCATTTTAGCCATGAGAGATAGGATTCTAAGTCAGGCCTTAGTTTTGAACCAATTTCTGTGCAGAAAGACGGATTTTATTTTCCTCAAAAAAAGGAAAGTATGAAAAACAAAGCAAGGCTGGATAGATGATAATAGTAATAATTATAATAATAGTAATATCAATTGTCATTCCCTCTATATAGGAAGTGTCCTTCTCTATTTCTTTTCCTACTCATTAAAAGTTTGTTGCCAAGGGAATAGCTCAGTGCTAAAGCCCTTTTCTGCATGCAAAAGGTCCTGAGTTTGATCCTCAGCCCCACACCCTTCAAGTATAATTTATGTAGTTTTTTTTTGAATTTTTAATATTTATTTTTTAGTTCTCGGTTTTATGCAACAAAAGTTTCATTTTTGCCATTATAGAAAGAGAATTTCAAATCATATTAACTTCCAAATCCAAGCTCTCTGGTTACATGAATTTATCTTTATTTGCTTTGAGTGTTCATTATTGACTCTGTAAATGATGGTGGAAGGATAAACTCATCTACCTTCAAAACATGAGGAAATAATAGCATAATAACAATAAAAGTATAATCATAAATCACTTTTGCTCACATAAAGTGTTATTTGATAATCTGGGTGAAGTCAGTTCCCCATTGCTTATTTATGCTACCTATTACCAGATGAGGAGGAGGGAAGCCACTGAGATACAAATGCAGTAGCTTCTGGAATTATATAATAGAACATCCCCACACTCATTTCCAACATATATTTGCCACTACTATCTACTTTGGAGGGGTCATCAGGGAAAATAAAGTTGTCAAAGTTAGGGCAGGTATTGATACTTTTGAGATTTGTTCTGTCCATGTAAGTCTGATGGTAAACATTTACAGTATGGATCCCCAGGATGTCCTACTACTTGGGTTTTTCTAAAAAGAGATCAGTAGTATCTCAGGTTTTCAGAGTCCTGCATTATTTATGTTTAAATAATCAGATCACATACTTTGAAATGCTATGTCTTATGGTATTCAGTAAGTGCTTAGTAAATATTCGCTGGTTGCTCATGAAGACCTCTGTTTCATGGGTTAGCCTATTCCTGGAATCTTTTAACTTTTTTTGTATACATTTTTTATCATACACTTTGATGTATGTAGTGTCTCTTTCCCTCACTCATGATGGCAAAATTGTCTTGGCTATTTTGTCACTTTGACACATATAGTGGTAGTGATGGTGGGGTATCTCTATACAGCAGGATTTTATTGTTTATTTTTCAGTGTTAACTTTTGTGTTTTTATATTTTCCTGTTTTGGAATATACAACAATATTCTTTTTTTTTTAATCTACAAAATGTTTCATTCACTACCTCTACTTTCAACATCCTTTGTGCACTTCTAAACATCCAGGAATTCTAGATATTTCAAATAAGGACTTAAATTTGTCTACTATGTACACAGAAGTGTTGAATAAACCACACACACATAACAATGGTTATATCTGAAAGTGTTTTCTAAGTAGGATCATTCTGGCCTAGTATCCTTCATTTCTTTCACTTCTTTTTCCTATGTTACCTGTGTCACATCTGAGTGTCATATAGTGTGATATTACAATTTCAATTCCAAAAGGCCCTTTCAGAAGACTGCCTTTCTATGAATTTTAACATAAAGTCTACAAAATGTTTACTAACTCTACTTTTGTTATACATTGGCAACCTCTTTAATATTTAGAGGCTATATATTACAAAATTAAGACTCTTTTGTCCAGTATATACACAATATATACAGAAAAGCAAAGTTAAATAAAATGCACATTGCAGGGCAATGGGTAAGCTGAACTTGTCCAGCACACTTAACAAAACCTTTTGCAACTTCCCTCCTGCCTCCCTCAGCCCATTGAACAAGTACAGACAGTGTTATGTTCAGAGGTGGTTTAACAATTCCACACACAGTATTTCCCATCCATTTTTAAAAGCTATTTATAAAACGTTTTATTCTACTACTTCTAAGTTCATCACACACTTCTAAATATATAGAAAGTCTAGATATTCCACATAAGAACCTGTCCATTATGCACACACATAAATAAAATTGCACACACAACCATGGTTATAATCAGAAGTATTTTCTAATATTTTGTCCTTGAACCTTTCGGTCCTCACTTCCTTTTCTCTACTTTCAATCCAGTGGACAAGTAGAAACATATGAATGCTTAGAGATGGTTGAACGAATTCACATCCAAAAGTTATTTATAGAGGACAAGCTTTCCTATGAATTTCAACACACAATGTACAAAATGTGCTAATGTTACTAACTACTTGGTCATACACTCTTTAACATCTAGAGACTAGATGTTGCAAAACCGGGTCTCATTTGTCCATCATATATACTAGATACACAACAAAACAAAATGCACAAAATGTATAGAAAACTGATGTCTGAACATGTCTAAGTATGAACACATGAACATATTACCCTTTGCAATTGTTCCCACCCTCCTCCACATCACTCAACAAGTACAGATAGTACTATACTGCTCACAGAGGTAGTTTCACAGTTCCATTCCAAAAAGACAACATTTTATATGAATTGTAGCAAAATGATATTTTACTACCTCTATATTTAACATACAGTGGGCATTTCTAAACATCTAGTCAGACTAGGAGTTTCAAGTAAGAACTCAATTTGTTCACTGTGTACACAAGAGTCTTAAATAAATTGCACATATGTAACAATAGTTCTAATTTGAAAATGTCTTCAAAATGTGAGTATTCTGGCCCTTCACTGACCCAGTGGGCTATAATGCTCAAATTTTCAGAAGACAATCTTTCCTAGGTATTTTAACACAAAATATACACCATTTGTTTATTAATTCTACTTTTGTCATATACTGGCAAGCTCTTTAATATCTAGAAAGGATTAGATTAGGACTCATTTGTCCTTTATATACTCTACATACAGAGCAAAGTAAAATAAAATCCATAGACACAGAAACAACCCTTGCTATACTGGCATGGTGCTCCTGAGGAGCAGCTCACAATCTGCACCACTCAACAGGGGGTTTGGCTATTTCCCCCCAAAACATTTTATAGAAAATTTACAAAATGTATTATATTTTAGCATTTCTACTTTTAACATATATCTGGCACTTTAGAACCTGTAGAAAGTCTAGATATTTCAAAATAAGTACTTAGCATTTTCAACTATATATATACAGTAATGAGGAATAAAATGCACAGAAAACAATCATTATTTTATAAAAAAGGTCTTTTACACAAAACCATCTGGCATGGGACCTCCTCTGTCTCGCCATCAAAGGTACCTCCACGTCCTCTAACTTACTGGACAAATGTTGACAAGTGTCCCTCCTAGAGCTGGTCTAACAAATCCATTTCAAAGTCCCTTCCAGAAGACATTTCTGAGTTTTTAACACGGGCATTTACAGACGTCACCGTGTACCTCTACCACATGTGGGCAACCTCTTTACATTTACAAGGTCCTGACATAGCACTAGTTTTAAAGGTGGGGAGCTGAGAGCGGCCTTTCATATTGTACACACAGGCTTCTCCAAAGGGCCACGGAATCTTCCCGCGGGATGGTGGCATTTCCAGTGGGTCACTTGCGGCTTGTTGCTCTGCAGGCTCTCTGTGAGGAGGAACACCGAGCGCCAGGCCACTAACGGGTCCACCCTGGTCATCTGGGTGTTAATCACCTTCCAGGGCGTTAAGGCCTCTGCCTTCTTCTACAAGGTGGTGTCGCCAGGAGCTGGCACCAAGGGGTCACAGAGGGCCCTGCTCTGTGCTGCTCTGCTGTCCAAGGTGTGGCTGAGCTTTAGGCATCTACTAGTTTGTTGGCGGTTGAAGTCCCCTCTTGCCTCCACCGCATTGGAGGACCGCCTTTCTTCTCGACTAATCCTGCTTGCCTCCATCCATAGGCGCCAGGTCCTCAGTTCTGCCTGGAACCTACAGGATTGGGACAGCAGACCAGACAGCAGCAGGGTCTGGGTCTGACAGGTTGCCACAGCCCTCAGGTCATCCAGCCTTGACAGCCGTGGTCAGCCAGTGAGCAGGCATGGCCAGAGCTCCAGGTTCTGCAGGGAAGAGGCCATGGCCTGTCCCCAGGCCCTCAGCTCACCTTCTGGCCTGTGGCAGAGGGCCCCAGAGAGTCCTCAGGAGCAGGTGGTGCTCCTTTTCTCATCACTCTCTCTGCCAGAACTGATTCTGCAATAACCTTATTTAAAAAATCCTCAATATTCCTGTAATCCCAGCAGCTAGGGAGGCTGAGGAAGCAGGATGGTGAGTTCAAAGCCATCCTCAGCAATTTAGCCAAGCCCTAAATAACTTAGTGAGACCCTGTCTCTAAATAAAATATAAAAAGGGCTGAGGATGTGGCTCAGCAGTTAAGTGCCCCTGAGTTTAATCCCTGGTAGGAAGAAAAAAAATCTTTAATGCTGTGTTTTCAACAGAAATAGCATGCTTTGTAATATAAGATCTTGAAGTCAATAATTTTGCTGAACTCTTATAAATCTCATGAGCCATCTTTAGAATTGTTGGCATTTCTTGTATCACATTTATATTATCTGTTAAAAAGATAGTTTTGTTTCTTCCTTTTCTCCTATTTTAGCTTTGTCTCCCTTTCTAACTCTCTGTAATGTTGGGAGAGACATTCAGTAAACTTCCAAGAGGGTGTTGCTATAGCTGCCATTTTTGTTTCATTAAAAATTGTCCTGTTTTGAAGTTCTTATTCTAAGGCTTTCTCTTGATTATACCAGAGGCCAGAAAAAATGAAATAAAATAAAATAAAAGATTGTTTTCTAATTTCTGTTAACCAGAGAAAGCATGTTAAAAAGAGGGGGTTCTCTAAGATATCCTTTTCATTTTAATTTAAATTTTATGTGGACTCAGAAGATGGTTAATTCTTCAATGTTGCTGAAGTCTTTCATTCACAGATACAGACAAAACCCCCAAAACCATGTTCTTAAATTTAGTGCTCAACAAAGGAGTTCAAAGTCTTAGGTACTGCAGAAGAGGGAGCTGAATTGCCATCAAGGATTTTTTCTTCTATTCAACTGAAAGACAAGGAATATTGATAAAAGAACAATGGCAGAGCAAATTTTTCTTTAGCTGATTTTAGGAAGATAAGAATTTATTACAAAGCTTAATATAGCTCAGAGAATTACCAGAGGAAAAGAAGAAGCTGAATAAGGTCACTGAAAAAGCTACTATCTCTTCTCTAACCAGGGAACCACATTGGTTGGGACAGCCACATGGGGAAGCCCCTCCATTTAGTGAGCTGCTCTGATCAATTTGCACTGGTAAAGGGGACTTGCTATGTGTTGCCTCTTTACATCCCTAAAGTGATTTATCAGATATGAGGATATTTCCTCATCCCAACACAGAAAAATAAGGTAACTTTTCAGCTGAAAGAACATCTAATCATGTTCAACTCTCACAGAATGCTTTTGATTAGTCAATCTAAATGACACCAAAGGTTACCCAGGAAGCGTCCTCTTCAAAGCTGCACCTTCTGAAGTCAGGAGAATGCACTGGAAGAGGTTGAGAACGGTTTTATTCCAACCCACTACATATGGGAATAGGGCACTCTTAAAATTTTTTTCACTTCTATTAGTAGCATAAGTAATTTTCAGATCAAATCTTCTTCCATGGAAATTATGAGTGATGGTCTTAGATTAGATTATTTGCAAATCAATAGTTCTTTGGCCCAACAGGCCTTTTCTACTTAATGAAACAGCAACCACTCCAACAAAACAAAACAATAAATTAAAGATAATCTTTTCCTTAAAACTCACAGAACATTAATTTAAATATAATTCTTTACAAGAAATAAATGAGTTGCCTGTGTCTTATGCTCTATTTTAATTTATTTTTACAACTTGTTTTTTTAAATGAATGATGGCCTTGTTCCTTTTTCATCTCTCAAACCATAAATTATGGTTTCAGTGGAGAAAAGCATTACCACAATTTCCCCTTCAGTCAGCTGTGGTCAGGAGTTTTCAGAAAATAACAGAGTAATCCAAGTAACTTCCTTCACTATGTCTTTTTCTATGGTTTTATTAATTCATGAATGGCATTCTTTTTGTCTCCCAATTAACTTAGCTATACTGTCTCCATATTTGTTGCTCTCACATGAGAAGTTGATTCCTGCTTTAGAAGTTGCACTTACTGTTCTTGCTGACTGGAATGTTTTGCTATATATTTTAAATAGTTGGCTTTTTCTTGTCATTCAAGTTTCAGTTCAAATAGTATATATGAGACTAGCCATACCTACTCATTCCCTCAATTATATTTTTTTTTCTTAAGGGAGCATTCATTACCATCTAATTTGGAATATTACCTGGCTCATATTATGTAATAAAACCAGTAACATATGTATACATTAATCTCACTAAGACATTAACCCCGATTTTAGATGACACAAATCACTATAATATATTAGCATAAAATAAAATGCAGAAGAAGAAAATGAGCATTGAAGATATGTGGGACATTATGTAATGGTTTAATATAATTAAAATTATTCTAGAAAGAAGTGATAAAGGATGCAGGAAAGGAAACAGATAATGGCAGAGAACTTTCTAAAAACCAATTAAAGACAAAACACAGGTTCAAGAAAGTCAACTTCATAGGCAAAAAAAAAAATGCCTTTAAATAGTATGAATAACTTGCTGGAAACCAAAAATAAAGGGAAAAGCTTTCAATCGATGAGAGGAAAAAATGCATTATTTTCAAAAATGAATAAGAGTTAGGTTTAACTTTCAACAAAAAGAATGAAATCCAGAAAACAATGGAAGACAACATTAAAATCCATCAAGATCATCCTTGGCCCCCAGAGAAACCTAGAATCCTAAAATCTTCTAAAACATTCTTTAGCATTAATGCTCAGAATCTTTCTGTACTGACTAAGGTGGAACATAGCCCACTATAGTCTCTCTTTCCCAGTGATCATAATGAACAATAGTGAACAGAATGTGTAAAGTGCCACCCGTGGACCTTGAAAAGTAAACAGTAGCAGGAGGGAAGTGGAACCTGAAGAAATGGCATTCAGGGAGGGGTTCCTGGTTCTCTCTTTTCTCTCTTGGCTTTGGCTGGTGCCACAGTCTGGCTGGGCACAAATCACAAGCCACTGAAGCAGGAACAAACTTTATTTCTGAATTCCACCAGCACACTCCACATGCAACCTGATGCCTTGCGGCTTGTCCAGGAGCCAGCAGCCAGAAATATCCTCCGGAAATCCCTCCTCCTGCACTTCTCCAACCAATGGGAATTCTCCAGGAATCCCTGGGGAATCCCCACAAGAACTCCAAAGTATTGGCCTAGGCGGATAGTAATGCCTCACCTGCCAACCACTACTATTGGCAAAATGCCAGTGGCCCTTTGAACTCAGCTGTGGCTCTCAGCAGGCTGGGGTAACTGTGGTCATGAAGCAGGGAGAAGAAACTCCCAAGGCACTCCCTGTTTCTAGCCAGAAGATTGGAAAGGGGAAAGTTATAGAGTATGTGGGAAATACACCTTGTTTGTTTTTGTTTTATTTTCTTTTTTTCTTTTTCTATTCTAGCTCAGTCCTGGGTGTGATCAAAACCAAGAAGCTGCACTAAGGTGCAGTGGTGGAGGCATTAAAAAACCCAAGAGCAAAACCCATTTGACAGCCATAAAAACTGTGACTTATGGAGGTTGAGGATATTTCCACATTATTTTTCTCTCTTCAATTTTGCCATTTTGCCTCAAAAGCAGCTCTAATTGTGTGGAATCATGTAATAGTACTGGAAACTATTTTGAGAGAAGCTCATCTTTCTGGACTTTGAAACTGGCAAAGGGACCCATAGGAACTGAAGTGTGTGGAAAAATGACACAGAGGAGAGAGATGTTCTATAAATTCTTCATCATAAACCTTGGGGATCCCAGGCTGCACCTGAGTGCCACAGTCTTCCACCATTTCACCAAATGCATTAGTAACTGGGCTATAAAATAACCACCATCCAAGTGCCAGACAAAACACTGAGTGGCATATGCTCAGGGCAGACACAGAGCAGCATTGCAAAGGATTAAGAAACTGTACTGCCATCAGTACTACCATACACAGAGATGAGACAGAGCTTGCTTTCTAATTCTGATGATGTTAGTTGCCTGCTAAAGCAAAAATTTCAACATTTCTCAGAGGCTTTAATAGAACACAGAACTGACATGTATATTCAAGATATGCAGACTATAATCTGAATTTATTTGGCACACAAATAATCCTGGGTAACATGACCACTTCTAGAAGTTTTTAGCATAATTGTTTAAAAAAATGGAGATGGTTTTGGTGGCACATATCTATATTTCCAGTGACTTGTGAAGCTGAGAAAGGAGAATCACAAGTTCAAAGCCAGCCTCAGCAACTTATAGAGGACCTAAGCAACTTAGTGAGACCCTATCTCTAAATAACAAATAAAAAACTGGCTGGGGATGTCACTTAGTGGTTAAGTGTCCCTGGTTTCATTCCCCAGCACTCCCACCCCCCAAATAATTTGGAATAAAAAAATTACTTAAGCAAAATAAGAGTTCACTAACAAATTTAATAGTACAATGGAAATGACAAGCAAAAGTGCAAATAAATTTGAAGATGGGTTTATATCCAGTATACAATTTGAAGAACAGAATGAGTATTAAAGAAATGAAAAAAGATTCAGGGACCTGTGGGACAATAGCAAAAGGTCTAATGTTCATGTCAGTGAAGCCCCAAAGAAGAGGAAAAAGAGATTAGGTGCATAAGATGCACTTGAAAAAGAAATAAATTCATATCCAAATACATACATTTATAAACTGAAGAGGCTCAGTGAACCACAGAATAGATAAAATAAAATAAAACAAGCACCAGAATCATTCTAATCCAATTACTAAAGATTAAAGATAAGAAGTCTTCAAAAGAGCAAGAGAAATATGATAAATTAGATATAAGTCAACAGTGATAGCAAGGTGAGGTGACTGAGGTGATGATACCTGTGGTTCCCATCAGGGAAGCCAGCTGGGCAGGTTGGAATGCTGACCCAGAATGAGGGAAAGCCAAAACATGAGATAGAGTCAAAAGACTATGAATACCAACAGCGGTTGGGGGCTATCAGGGATTGGAATATCCTTTAATTACCTTCTTTATTAGGTCTTTTATAATGACTATAATCTTCCTTAGGCATGAAGGCTCAGCGATAAAATAGGTTTAATGAGGGTTGTCATTGGATCTTGGCAGTAGAAGGGCTGGAATATGGTCCCTCCACCATGACATTGTGGTCCATGTGTTGTCAGCTGCAGCTGCTGTGGGAGGGTATGAGGAAATCCAGACTCCCTCCCTCAAGCACATCTTGTCCTGCTACTCAGAGCCATCTTCAGGGCCCATCTGGCCTATGTTAACATGTAGCCTAGGAACTTAGGGGTGTCAGTGCCCCTGGAGGCAGTCCTCAACCAACCAATAGAAGTAGAAGACAATAGGTAAGACTTTTGTTCTTTAGATGACAGTTAAGGAAGGTGTTCTGCCTACTGTGCAGCAATATCATCTCCATTGCCCAGAGTAGCAATTTTAACAACACATCCCTTTGTGTGTGTGTGTGTGTATTTTCCCCCTCCTTTACCCTTTCTCTATTCCTTTCCATCATTCTTGTTCCCAATAAAACCACCTGTACCTAAATCCTTGTCTTAAACAGTTAGTTGTCTGTGTGATCCTCATTAAGGGACAGGTTAAATGCCAAAGAGATATATGCTGTACTTTATGTTTTACCAAGAATGTGGAAATATACTTAATTATCCCCCTCAATCTATACTTATTTTTTCTAAAATTATTTCTTATCTCAAGATCAGTAACAGGTTTACAGTAGCATTTATTCCTTTGTTAATTTAGAAAGACAAGAAATCACTAGTTTTTCAGTATGATGGAGTTCATGAAACTGTTGTCCTACATTGCTTATCTGAGAGACATGTGTCCCCTTTACATGATCTATGGAACCCTTAAACAGAGTCTAGAAGCAAAGGAATAACTTATCAACCCCTTTGGTATTTTATTATCAATACATGCAAGATACCTCTTTTTCACACTTTGACAACACAAGAGAAAACAATTTATTTGGATCCAAATCATTTCTTTGTTCTTTTTGTCAATACAAACCTTGAAAGAAAATGATTCTGATGAAGCTACCAAAAATTAGAATATAACATTCATGCTTTTAACAATAAATATCTCCAAGAATGAAATCTGAACCAAACAGATCTTCTGGGTCACAGGATACCAAACCCTAATTTATTATTTTTAAATTTTGCTTTCCTGCTTTTTAGTAACTTGCTATACCACTTCTCTCTTTCCTTGTTTCTTTATACGATTTTTGCTTTTCCATGAAGTACTCACTTCTTCCCTCTTGTCTTGATTTGTGTCACATGAGACCTGCCACTTCCAGTTTCCGGTCTAAGTTTGGCATTTGTAACTTAGCCTCAAACATCACTGGGGAGATTCATGTAGGATGGTGAATGTAGAACTGGGAACCACCCCTACTGCTAATCCCCTGCCTTCAGAAAAGGAGAAAACAGACTCTCATCAGGAGGTTGCTAACCCAGAACACTATGTAAAGCATCCTCTACAGAATAGATGGGCATTCTGGTGTTTTTTTTTTTTTAAATGATAAAAGTAAAACTTGTCAAGCAAACCTTCTACTGATCTCTAGATTTGATACAGTTGAAGACTTTAGGGTTGTAGAAAGCCATAGCTAGTTGTCTAGTAACTTAATGCCTGGCTATGACTACTCAACTTTTAAGGATGGTTTTGAGCCTGTGTGGGAAGATGAGAAAAACAAATGGGGAAGATGGCACATGATACTGAACAAAAAGCAAAAACAAAGTGACCTTGACCGCTTTTGTCTAGAGACACTGCTGTGTCTTATTGGAACAACTTTTGATAACCACAGTGATGATGTATGTGGAGCTGTTTTTCATGGTAGAGCTAAAGGTGATAAGACAGCAACATGGACTTACTGAATGTAAAAACAGAGAGGTTGTTACACATATAGGGAGAGTATACAAGAAAGATAGAGATTGGTTATCAGTCTCATGAAGACACAGCTACTAAGAGAGGCTCTACCTCTAAAAATAGATTTGTGTTTAAGAAAGGGCCTTCTGAGTGTTCTCAAAGAAGACTGCCTCAAGCAATAGAGATTTGGGGCTGAGGCAAAGCCTCTTAAAAAGCAGTGTGGACTGCATTTAATTTTTATTCCATCTAAATATTGCTAAGATGTAAGAAAGTCTCATTTACCTTTATCTAATGTTTTGATGTTCATTTTTAAAAAAATTAAAAATAGAGTGTTCAATATCCCAATCAAAGAATTGCAATCAACACAGTCCCCAGATTCCATAAATGCATTCCTGGACCATTTTGTATTAGCTTAATAGAATTGCCATTACAAACAAGTTCTACCCATTGACAATATTCAAAAGGACTTGCATTTCTATACCTTAATAAGAAAAAAATTGAGTTTATGTTTCATTTTATGCTGGGCTTATTCTGCTGGTTTGAAAGAATATGATGCATACAATTTTCTAGCAATTTTCTTTGTTTCTTTTGACAGCATTATATTTACTGTACTCTTGATGATGGGTGCTATATTTTAATTTATTTGTTTCTCTACTTGATAACACTGATGATTCTAACTTCAGTTTTCCATTTCCCTCATGTAACTTAGGTGAAGCATCTAGGAATATGGCACAAAAGTGTAATAAGTATTAATTTTGTGCTTATTTTGTTTTTTTTCTAACTACAAAACTTTGCTACAAATGTATGCATTTCTTTCAAATAAGGGGCTTTGTGTGATTTCATGAACATAATTATGGATTATAAAAAATAACATCATAGTTACATTTCTAACTAGAATTAGTATGCCTGATTTCATATCTTTATGCTGTATTTTAACACTTAGTATTACTTAGGTAATTTTGCTTTGGTTAAAATGGCTCAAGAAAAAAGCAGTCTCACTCATTTTAAGACAGTGTACAAAATGATAAATAAAATGTATACAGTGAATTGTATTTTAAACAAGAAAAAACCACTGGGATATTCTTTTCGACTATTTTCCATCACAAGAAATTCAGAAATTATATGCTATGACCAGCACAGCCAAATTGGTGATTATGGTGAGGGGTCATGGGGAATTAGAAAATATGGAGATTCACACATGCATATTTTGCAGATAAAGCTGACATCTGGTGGAGCATTGCTCTCTGATGAAGAACAGATCTAGAGAGTTACACCAGCAATCTTTATTTATGTATGTCTCATTATTAGGATAATGACTATGCAAGCATTATTCTTTATACTCAGGAAAATTACAGAATTAAAAACAGCTATGCAGCTTCTCCATTGTTGCAATCCACATTGCAATGTGCAATGTTAGGAGCAATTGTGCAGTGCTCAAGAGGGTACATTGGTTAAGCCAGCAGGCTCAGAAGTAGCAGAGCTGGTGAAACATTGTGATTGTCTAGCATAAGAATTCCTCTATTCCCAGGAGCTGTGTACCTGAGATCAAGGTTGAAGCTGATAAGACTCTTGAACAGAGCCTCCCCAGGCAGGGCATTACTATAGCAGCTAGGCATCCTGTATCCTCGAACAGAAACTTTCCCAGGAACCTGTTGTGCCACAGGTATAAGGTCATTAGAGACCCCCCAATCTCAGTCACTGCTCTCCCATTCTCTGTCACTGCTCTCCACAGTTTTAGAGTATTTTTTCCTATGCTGCCATATGCAAATATGTCATGCACCTAGACTAGGTCCTTTAGTGAAAATGGTATGAGTTAACATCACCGTCTCCTCAAAAACCTATTTTGAGGTTACTGAAGGGCATACATTTAAAATATTGGGTGATTAACATTTTCAGGAAATATACAATATTTTATATAATGAAAGTGCCTAAGATATAATGTCAATAAACTCAATTTATGAGCTTGAGCATGGAGTGGATTTAAATGTTTTTATACTATTATAAATGTCCATAGGGGATGAGGCTCTAGCTGCCTCTGCTATAGGTGCCTTTATCCAGTATATTGCCTCTATCTGTTTTTTTTTTTTTCATTGATGTTAGCCACAAAATGAGCTAAGTATGGGGCACTTGCTGGGAAACACACAGTATTTTCTTATTTTCTTGTTCTCACTTCTATCTTCTGTCTGACCAATCCAGAAAGCTTCCATTTCATCTGGGGTGAAATATGGGAGCAGACATCTTGTATCATTTTTCCATCTTCACAAATCCAACATTTGTGGAGAACATTTTGACTTTATGTTCTTGAAAATCAAATTATGACTTTAAAATTGTTTTTTTCAAGTTTTTATTTCTTCCATAGCTTTTAGACTGCTATTTGAAAACTCAAAACTTAAGCATTGCTCTTTGTTTTTTCATAAAAATACTACATTTAGGGAATAAATTATTCACTATATTCACTGAATTTAAAAATGGTAAAGAAAGAGTGAGAGCAAAAAGGAAACTAAAAACATCTTTTATTATGATACAATATCATTTTGCTACTTCAGCTGTGGTGTTATTAATATGGCCTGATAAAGAAGTTAAGGACCTAAGAAATCTGATAAAATTTCAACATAAGCTTTTCTATTCTTAAACATGACTTAAATCAGTTCTAGGAAAAAGACAGAGGAAAAGTATACTCTAAGCAAAGACACCACAGAAAAATATTTATTTAATTTTTACACAGATTATGGATGAGGGTGACCAAAAGACAAGTAGGTAAATGGGTGGGACAGGTCTCTCTGTGAAAGGTAGGCAATCATGTAAGACTAATTTGGAAGATTTTATAAGAATAAGGAGTCTCTGTGGGAAAAATGTTTCATGAATTCACTCAAGCAGGGCAGGGAGGAGGGCATGGAAGGAGCAATACAATAAACTAGAGCAGGAAGTGGGTCTAAGTCATATAGCAAAGCCTGCACAGAGAGCTAGAGTCAGCCAAACATTCCTCTTTTTTCTTTAAATTGTGATTATCTGAAACAGCAGACAGCACGAGGTTGATGGGGCCTGTGCCCCTGTCCCAAGGTCAAGCCATACTTCAGCTAGCCCAGAAGTTTTCCAAAGGCATTCAGGTGTACAGGATGAAAACCCTGCACTCCCAGCCTCCCCATC
This sequence comes from Ictidomys tridecemlineatus, assembly GCF_052094955.1. Classification (NCBI taxonomy): domain Eukaryota; kingdom Metazoa; phylum Chordata; class Mammalia; order Rodentia; family Sciuridae; genus Ictidomys; species Ictidomys tridecemlineatus. The sequence goes on from NC_135484.1 coordinate 117,800,421, forward strand.
TCGAGTTCCAGATATGACACATCTGAGTCCTTACCTGTTTTCTAGGTTATCACACATGTAGTCCTTTGGTGGCTGGAAGTTCCATGGGAGTGCAGGACTTGGATGATGAAGATGGTGCCTATTACAACACCCATGAGGCCAAGAGCCAACCCTAGAGCACAGACCACAGTCTCTGTCAGCTCTTCCATAGGGGTTGGAAGCTCAGGTTCTGAGAAAAAAGAAACATAGTCACAGGACAGGGGGTGTGTCTGTGGGGAAAATGGTGCATGTGTTTGAAAATGCACAAGACACCTAGACTTTGGGAAAGAGTGAAGTTAATTATTGGACAAATTTGCAATTGTGGGAAATAAAGTCGTGGCAATGGGGGTTAAAGGGTTCAGGCAAGACCATGTAGCTTGGGGATAGAATTGGAAGGTAGACAAGTGATGATGGGATTTCAACATACCCCAGTGCTTGAGGAGCGGCTCTTCTAGGCCCCAGTGTTCCACCTTGAAGTCATAGAAATCCTCAGTGGAGGGGAAAAAGTGAGGTAGCTGAACTTGTGGAAGGAGTGGTCACTCTTGGGATAGAAGATGGTCTTAGCAATACCTTCTGGAACCAAATGTCCATTGCCAAACCAAGTGATATTGATCACAGGAGGAAAGATGTTATCCACTAGACAGATGAGGGTGTTGGGAATGCCCAGAGTCACAGGAAATTTGGGGAACACAGCCACTTCAGGGATTTCTACAACAAAAACAGCACACTTATTGGTATTTATGATAACTGTGCCTTGAGATTATTAGTCATTTTGGAGGAGCGTAGTATTCCCCAGATACTAATGAGATATTTTCTTGTCCTTTTAGAATAATTTTTATACCAGTTAAGGCTTCTATTTTTTCCCTCTGAAATATAGAGCACATTCTTCTTTTTGGGAATCCACAGGGTGTGTGTGTGTGTGTGTGTGTGTGTGTGTGTGTGTGTGTGTTTGTGTATGAGAGAGAGAGAGAGAGAGAGAGAGAGAGAGAGAGAGAGAGAGAGAGAGAGAGAGAGATAGATCAGCTTAGAACTTCTTAGGCCAAGAAGTTGGGAATATCCTTGTGTAGGAATTCAAGGAGCATCTCATGGAACCTAGCAGAGGGATATTGAAATATTAAATAAATATGATGTGGACTAAGTATTTGCCAATACGTGTACTAAAAAGGGGGAAGAATTTACTATGTAATGGAAAGAACAGCTACCCCCAGGAATGGAAGAGACCAGATCTGGACTGTGAGGTAGGTTGCAGTGAAGAGAAGCAGAATGTGGACACTTACCATTGGTGGAAGGTGTAAAGTTGAAATCTTTAATCAAAGTGTCCAAGTTTTTTTGACCACAACAAGATTTCTCAGGGCCTTCTGAATTTCAAATGTCGTGAAATTGCTAAACTCAGGATGCCTCCACACAGTCTCCTTTTTTTTCAGGTCTACTTAGAACAGCTCGTCTCCATCAAATTCATGGGTAAACTGGCCATAGTCACCATATGTCTGGTAGATATTTGTGCCATAAGTGCCAACATGGCCAGCTGAAGAATAACCATTCCAGAGCATGAAGCTAAGAGTGGGCAGGTGAGATATAGGGAGAGGAAAAAAACTTCATAAACAAGAAGGCATAGGAAATACTGTGAATATTGCAGTATATTACTCTATTTGATTGCTGTAACAAAATATCATAAACAACCTGTATTATTCTGTTTCTGGACTCTCAAATTCATCTTTCCCAATTGCATTTATTCTATCTCAAGAGTCTCAGAGGTTTTTTACTTTTTTTGGCACCAACATAAAAGTCTAAATTCCAAACTCCCACCTAAATATTATCTAAATTAGATATCACTGATTCAAGGTATTCTGAGGAAAATAATTCTCCAGTTGTGAAGCTGTGAAATCAAACATGTTGTGTGCTTCCAAAGTACAATGGTGGTGAGGGGTATGGGGTAGACATCAGGTAGACATGCCTGTTCCAAAATGAAGAAGTAGGAAAAAAGAAAGGAGTGGCAGGTCTGAGCAAGTCCAAAACCTTGCATATAGAAAATAATTTTTTTTTGGTTTGACATTTTGACCTCATGGGTCTTGCCTGGGGTAGTGTTTGGGCCTACAAGGCTCCAGAAGGTACTGACCCCATGACTTTGGGAGGCTCCACCTTCATGCCAGTTCTTTATGGCAGCCCTATCTAGGTATTGGCTGTGTGCCTGGGTCTTACTGCCCTGTATCTTCTGGGAATTACTCTAATAGGGGCTTTCTGCAGTGACTTCAGTGGCACTTGCCCTCTAGGCCTTTGCTGGATGGTAGCAATGCCAATGACCTCTGAAATGCATTTGAGGTCATTCTTCCATTGCCTGGGATAACAGTTCATGGCTTCTCATTAGATGGCTGATTAACCTTGCCATTGTCTTCAGACTAGCACCTGGCTTTGATTGAGATGACTAATCCATACTAATCTTCTTAATAAATAGTCCCTTGGCCATAGCCTGATCTTTCCCAAACAGGCCTTCTCATTTTTAACAATATGTATAGGCTGAGGATTATCCAGATATTGAAGTTCTGCTTATTTTTTATTATCAACTTCATTTTAAGTCATTTATCATATAGTACAAATAGCCAAGAATATTCAAGTTGCACCTCCAACACTATGCTCAGAAATTTCCTTACTCAAACATACAATTTAATTTCTCACAAGATCTACCTTCTAGGAAACCCTAGGACACAAACACAATTCAATCACATTCTTTGCCATAATGAGGACCACCTTTACCACAGACAGTTCCTAATAACATGCTCTTCATTTCCCAGTGAGGCCTCATGAGACTAATCTTTACTTCTGAAAATCTACAAGCAATTTTTCAGGATTACTTTGATTCTTAGGTAATTCTTAGGTATTCACTAAGGAGACTGAGGCTCACTCTTTATAGCTCTCTTTTTTTTCTTTTGGGCCTCTGGAAGAATCATCCTTCACATTCTGTCCATGATTGTGTGAACCTTTTATAGCACACAGCAGAAAATCTTTGCAGCCTGTATCCATTTTGCAATTCCAAAGCTTTTCCCATACTGGTTACATTAGTACTGTACCCTTTTCCTGGTACCTGTTTTCTATCTTAGTCTATTTGGGGTTGTCTTAACAACATTCTATAAACTGTTTGAATTATAAATAGCAGAAATTTCTTTCTCTTAATTCTGGGGCTTAGAAAAACCAAGATCAGGACACCAACAGATGTGACTTTTGCAGAGCCTATTCTCTAGAAAGCCATCTTTTCACAATAACTTCATGTAGCAAAAGGGGCAAGTGAGGCTGGGTGCAATAGTGAATACCTGTAATCCCAGTGACTCAGGAAGCTGAGGAAGGAGGATCACAAGATCAAAAGCAGCCTTAGCAATTTAGCAAGGCCTATGAAATTTCATGAGACCCTGTCTCTTAGCAAAAATATAAAGAAAAAATTGGAGATATACTCAGTGGTAAAATACCCCTAAGTTTAATCCCTAGTACAAAAGAAAGAAAAAATAAAAAGCCAGTGAGAATTCTTAGAAATATATTAGAAGGGCACTTGTCTCAGTCTAATAACCCAATCTCCTAAACCATCACTTCAGAAGGTAGGATTTGAACATACAAATTTGGGTAAAGGGACTAATAGTATGTGGTTTCCTATTTTGCATAGTCTGATGTCAAAGTCCCCATTTCTGTCTTTTCCCTCTTCAAGTAATTGAGAGACAAGTTTTAAAAATTGACTGTTTTAAATTTTAATTAATGAAAAATTATATTTGTTTTCATGCAAATTGTCTTTTCCATGATATTGTATACTTGATGAGAAATGGGGATGTTATGTCTTATTCCCTTCTGTACCTAGAGTACTTAGTAAACTTCATGGCACATAGTAGGAATTCAGTAACATTTGTTAGATAAATAAATAAATGATGATTAGGAAATATTTTAAAGATTTCACTCTGTTTCATTTTTTAAATTCTTTTCTTTGCTTGGATTTTTTTGGGGGGAGGTTAAACTTTAATGATTTTTTCAGTGACCATGACATAACCGTATAAAGGGCTAGAAAGGAGGCTGATATGTACTGGGATGAGTTTTAGATTAAGAAGGTATTGTGGAAATGGAACAGAAAAGCAGAGAGAGTTAAAGAATGATGTAATTTAATCTGTTTTGCCCTCCTTCTAGTGCTTTGATGGTTAGATATGACAGGACTTGCATTATGGGCTGACCAGCTGAGACTAACTTATCTCTAAGTCCCTAGGTTTTCCATCACACATTATCCCAGTTTTCTGAGACAAAAAAAAAACAAAAAACAAAAAACAAAAAAACCCCAAAAAAACCCCAAGATGTTACAATTATAATAATGCCAAACCTTGGCACTTATAGAGCTTTTTATTACTTAGAATACACATTTGATTATTTATTTTTATTTGTGTGTTTCTCAGAATATTGTGTTAATTAATTATACACATGGGAAACCTGAAGATCAACATATGGAATTGACTTGCTCAGTGTCATTCTACTAATCATTTTAATTTTTCCCATTCTAATGATCTTCAGACAAATTTATTCTACTTGCCTCTAAAGCCCAAACTTGGAAAATATAAATTATGTTGGAAACAAACTAAAAAGTGACATACTATTTTCTGTATGGCAGAAACATTTATGGATGTAGTTATCGTAAGAAAATGGATAAAATAAGAATAAATCAACAATTGCTTTGAGAAAGACTTTAAAGTGGGCGAGGAGTTGTGGGTTCATACTCGGGTGCTGTGAAAGGAAAGCAATATACTTGGAGAAATATCTGTAATTTCAGGAGTTATCATAAATTAATGCTGTAATAATGCTTGAGTATACCATTTGGTCCTGACTTTAGAAAGACAATAATGCCCTTCGTGAATATTCAGTGAGAGGTGGACATTGTAGAATTCAGTTTAATCTACTAAGATTAGGTTTTAGGGGTTTTGTTTCTTGGAGAGAAAATATGTATAACAATTCAGATTCAGGGGATGTGGTTTCATATACTACTATGGAGCAACAAATTCAGTCAGGTTTTTTCAACTTTCTTTCACAGTCCTAATCCTCAATCATGTATGTACTCACCCACTCTTGTCTTCACATCCACAGGGCTCACGATGGCCAGCAGGGTGAGGGCCCCCAGGATCAGAGCTTTCTTCATGGCCACCCTCCTCCAAGGGAAACCTCAGAAGTCACTTTTCTGAATGGGGGAAGGGATGAGAACTGTGCAAAGAAAGTGACCTAAAGAGAACTCCTGGAAGAAAGCATTAGGAGGAGCCCACAGCTACCCTTGCTGTCTGGGGTTTCAGCCCATTAGAGAAACCCCTGGAGCTGACACCTCAGTTGCCAGTTGAAGTACTTTTACAAAGAGACCTGGAAGGAGCCTGTGAACTTCCCCTGTGTTGAATGCTGTAGGAGCACAGATTCACAATGGAGCAGAGGGAACTTTCATTCTGTAGATGGAGGAGAGGAACAGGGACCTCCATGGACCCTGGCAGAATGTGCAGATCTAGGGAGGAGCCTGGAAGTGGATGTTGCTGGGAAGCCTCATGGATGGTCACTGTATGGTGTCCATTGAGTCCGTATTAATTATTACTGCTCCAGGAAAACTTTATTGTGTCATGTCTCACTCCATCCCACTCCACATCCCCCTCCTAGTATTTTTGGTGACTGGGGCATTAGAGAAACCAAATAATCAAAATTTTGTTTTCCATGTGTTTTTCTATATTTTGGGTTAGTTTTATTCTCAAAAAGATCTCAATGAGTAGGAATGAAGTAACATTTTATTTTGACCTATTTGTGTACTTCCAATTAAGCAAGTTCTTCATTCATAGTCTTAAAAGCCCCAGAATTTTAAACATTTCTATTTTCAAATACTTAAAAATTTGTAGTATCAAGTAGAGCCACCCACACTGACATGTCCTTTTCTATATCTTCCTGATTTTTTTCTACTTTATATGGTTATTATGGTCTGTCTGTGTATGGTGTTACATATTTTAAATTGAAGTTTGTGGATATGTTTGTTAGTGATAACTGTCTCCATTAATTATGCCTCCCAGAAACTATGAGCCCCTGTGGAGTTTCACATCTATATAAAGTTAGCATTAAAACTTTTGGCATAGATTTTTAAAGCCAATGAAAATCTTATGCTTCACTATTTCCGTAGATGCCTCTGTAATTAGAAGATGTTTCTGGATCCACTGAGAACCTATTTAGTTTACTTTGTAGCTTCTAACTTTCTGTATAAAACACCATAATTGTTGCTTTTATCATTATAACTTATGTGCTGTCTTTACAAATCTCTTGAGTTTATAGTAGTAGACCAAACACTTTTTGCAATTTGATCTATTATTTTTTGATAAAAAATTTTGTTTAGTAGCCTGAAAATTTTATTTCGTGAGATCTGAACACCATTAAACAGTGTCTAGTTTCAGAGCTCAAATAGAATAAAGGAAAATCCAGGCAAATTTCTGCTACCAGATAATAGATGGCAGATTTGTATGTGCATGCATGCATTTGTGTGTGTATTGTGCATGCAACTTTGAGGAAGATTGGGGGAGATTAGTTACTTTTTCTGTTTTTCTGTCTCCTTTATCCATTACACTTTTCCCCCATTTTTGGCACTGGGGATTGAACCCAGGAAAATTCTACCACTGATCTACACCCCCCAGCCCTTTTTAATTTTTATTTTGTCACAGGATGTCACTTATTTGCCACAGCTGGCCTCAAATTTTTACACTCCTGTCTGAGCCTCCCAAATTGATGGGATTATCGGTGTGCATCACTGTGCCCAGGTATCCACTACACTTGTAACCTCTTCTTGGAGGTTTTGAGGTTAACATGGTAGCTTTACATCCAGCAAAACAAAGTTCTTAACATAATCATCTGAGAAAAAAAGAATGAATAACATTTTGAAAAATGATTAACACAAGGTTTCGTTTTATTTGATGAGGAAAGAAAGTGTTTCTCTTGCTAATTTAGTAGAAGGAGATGGAAGGTTAAATCATGTAAAATTTTCTCACAATTTGCTAGTATTCTCAAACATCAAGAAGTATACTATAGGCAAATATTATTTGATATAGAATATTGTACTCAAAATGAATGGTATACCATGCTCATCCTTCTTTTCTTTAATGCAGCTTTTCTGAGTGATTCCCTGAACAGCACTTAAGTTAGTATTAGTTAACATGTATAATACAATAAAAATCTGTATTTTTTCCATAATCTCTTTGTAGTCACAGCATCCACCTGAGGTCGAAGTTCATCATGGTAGCAGAGTTGAGCAAGACTGAGGATAGTGCATGGACTTCATATTAAAAAGACAGGAATTTGGGGCTGGGGTTGTAGCTCAGCAGTAGAGCGCTTGCCTGGCACACATGAGGCACTGAGTTTGATCCTCAGCATCACATAAAAATAAATAAACAAAATAAAGGTATTGAATCCATCTAGAACTAAAAAAGTGTATTTTTAAAAAGACAGGAATTTAAGTTCTCTCTCATTTATCAGCTACATAGCTTTGGACAATTGATGTACATAATTTTAGCCCAATGATCTTATCTGTAAAACAGAAATGGTAACTCTTAATTTATAATTAGTTGATATGTAAGCTAAATCATATGTAAAAATACGGTGTTCATTTAGTTGGCATAAGCTCTTCATAAATCTCCTTCTGTCATTTTGGTGTCTATAGAATTTGTAATGATACACCTACTTTCATTTTCTCACTGGTAATTTCTCTTTCTCTCTTCTTTCCTGCAAGTTTATACATTTTTGTTAATCATTATACAGTATCATCTTTAGTGTTTGATAATGCTGTTTGCCGGTTTTCTTTTTCATTGGTATCTGCTTTTAGTTTATTTATTTATTTTCTTATTCTTCTTTAGGTCTATGACTTTTTTCTACCCTCTCAAGGTTGAAACTCATATCACTAATTAAACATTTCTTAATTCCCAGTGTACATATTTTAAAGGGATTAATTTCCCCTCTAGCTCTAACTTTAACTGAATCTCATATATTTTGATATAGTGTTGGTCCAACTGATGTGTTCACTTTGCTAACAATGTTCTAACTGTCCTTTTCTGATTTATGTTCCAAGGTAGACAATAAACTCATATGTAACCCACTGTTACAATATAACCAAAAGGCAGAAAGAACTATGTATTTTGAGTCAATGTATAAGTAGGGAAATAAATACGCAAATCTATCAAAGTAACATTGGATACTGGTTTAATGACTAATCTAATGGAGACTGACTGGGGAAGAAGGTAGTGCATGAAGGGTTTCAGAAGAATAGACAGAAAATTAACCTTGTGAAAATAACCTTCTATTCTGAGTGAAGACATTTTGAAAACTAGCCTCGGACCTAGAATACAGGATGCTGTATTCCACACTTGCTGTGGAATCTAATGAAAGGGGCTTGAATGTGGAGAGAATGAGAGGTGATAGACTTGGGAAGGTGTTGATCTTGGGAGTAGAGAGGGGACTTCAATGATTTGGGCTCCTGTAAGAGACATAGCAGTAAAAATAAAAAGGTAGTAAGTGGAGGGATTGAAGTATTTTCAGAAACAAAAAGGAATCACAAAATCAGACCAATTAACTTCTGATGCATTATCGAAACTGCACTGCCCTGTATTAGCACTAGAGGGTGATCTTGAACTAAGAAACTCAGCAATCCACAAAAATCCTTCCCTTAATATACAAATCACTGTGCATAGCACAGGAAAATAGACTTCACAGAATAAGCCAAAAACTATTTTAATAGATGTAATCTATTAAAGCCTCTGCAAGCTAGCATATAGTGTCTCCAATACAAGAATAAAGGGAAGAACAAGAATGACCTTAACACCAGTAATGAAGCCCAAGGGAACTGTAACACTGGTCCCCAGATGGAATCAAGCATTTATGAATTGAAGGAAAGTTCAAATTAGAAATGAAATGAACAGAATACAGAAAGACATGAGTTAACTCAGGAAAGAAAAAAAATCACATTGAAAATGAAGACTAAATGACAAATTAATAAGGTTTTGAAATTAAAACATATCAAAGGGCATTGTAAAATGGTATAAAAACAGTATAGAAATAGATAATGAAATAAACAGGTAAATGAGTATCAGTGATTGCCTGAGTTTCCTAATGTTGTAAAACAAATTACCATGAAGAGCAGTTAGAAATAACACAAATATATTTCCTCATAATTCTTGTACGCCATAAGTCCAGTTAGACCTTCCCTGGGTCCTCTACTTGTGGTCTCACAGCCTACAATCAAGCTAGGCCAGGCTGCTTTGCTAACTGGAGGTTTGACTAGAGAAGAATCCGCTTTGAAGCTCAAGTAGGCAAGATCCGCCTACTTAGGGGTGAAGCACTCAGGGTCCTGTTTCATGCAGACTGCTGACCAGGGTCCACACTCAGCTGCTACAGGCCACATGGACTTTCACAGGTGCTAACACAACATGAAATTTATTTCAAAGGCAGCAAGAGAAAATCTCTTAAGCATGCTAATATAAAGTCTCACATAACAAAACACAACCATAGAGCAATATCCTATAACTTTTGCCCTATAACTTCTAGCTAAAGGAAGGAGATCCTATTACATTTGTCATGTAGCATAGCCTCATCACCTTTGCCACATCATTGTGGTTAAATTCAAGTCACAGGTTCCATTGGCAATAGAGGGGAGGAGGTTACACAAGGGTGTTACTCATTAGGGGTCACTTTGGCATGCATCTACCTTCTAGCCCTAATGACTTATATTTCTCTCATGTGTAAAATACATTCATTTTATGTCTCATTCTATGGTAACAACAGCCCACAGTCCAAAATTTCACATAAATCAGGTCCAACTTAAGATGAGGCTCCTGGGAAAAATTCAGTACAACTCCTGGAATAGGATTCTTCTCCATCTGTGGAATTGTGACTAGGGACAAATTATCTACTTCCAAAATACCCAGTTTATCCTTGTGGGGCAGGCATAGGGTAAGAGCTACAGGCATTCTTGTTCAAAAAGGGAGAAAGTAGAAGGTTAAAAGGGAGTCACTAGTCCATGCTGGTTCTGAATTCCAGATGGGAAAACTCTAACAAGACCCCTTTGGCTAGGTTCTAAGGCCTGGGATTAATCCACACCCTCACTTTCACAGATGTGGAAGGGAAGGGCCAGCTTCCTTCCTGCAGTTTCATTCCTTCAATGCCACTTACTCTTTCAGGTTTCAGTGGCTCTTGGCTGTATTCTCTGGGTTTTGGGTCTGCCCTGAATCATCTTTCTCTTTTCATGGAAGGTGCATGTGTTTGCAACTGAATAGTTTTATCAGTTCACTTCCTGCTAGTGGAGTTTTGAGAGTCCACAAGGCTGCTTTCACCTGTGCTTTCTCCCATTCAGTGTAGGCAAACACATTTCTTAAACCTTTGTGTGTTTTCACTGTATTTCAGGGGGATTAACCCTAGTAGAGTGAAGAGCCACATCCATCAGTCTTTTTGAGACAGTCTCTTCTCTGTGTGCTCTCTGCTGAGGTGGTTGGGGGACAGCAGCTGAGAGGACAGGTGAGAGGATCCTTTGTGTGACTGAATTCTCCAACCATTTGATCTTCCTGTGGTGCATCTGCCACAGTTGTGCAGTGATTGGTACAGAGGACAGGCAAAAGAGGTAAACATACACAGAGTGAAATCCATAAAGAAGAGAGGAAAGAATAAGACAGCATTAAGGTTATTTCATTTCTAAATTGCTTTCATTCTTGAGAACAATGAAGGGGGAACTCTTTAAGGCAGATGCAGAAGTACTAAACAGTTATCAATTTAGAATATTTGAGTAATGGTGTCACAGTCATGAAAAACTAGAGGATGAGACAGAAAGAAGAAATAAAAACTAGACTCCTGTTCCATCTATACGGAAACACATACAATTAAGAAAATATATTGCTGTGTAACAGGTATTCTAGAAAAAGACACTAGGAATAAAATAGAAAAAAAATAATAGAAAACTTTACCTGAGTAAAGTCTTTGGATGGAAAAGATTAATTCATAATTTACAGAAATTAAACAGTAATAATGAAAAGCTGCATATTCATAGGTAGTGATGAATTCTTTTAAGTACAAGATCAGAAACAAATGAAAAAGGAAAAAAATATTTAAAATGTTTTATAAACTTTCAGAAAGGAAATAGGCCAATAATTATTTATAAAAGGATAAGAACCAGACAGAAAATATTTCTTTTCTGAAAGAAGAAAAACTGAGCAACAACCATGGGAAATAGTGGGGAAAAGTATTGCTAAGGAGAGTGTTATTTCAAAACTTTCCTTGCGTGACAGATTCAAAATTCTCATCACACTCTTAGAGATTCAAATTACAGTAAACATTTTTTTGAGTTATGTTTGGTCTTTCTTTTTAAAAGTTGTGCTAAAATACATTGATTTGCTGGGAGAAGTTCAAGTGCCTGGAATATTGACAATCTGAAGGGTATTAATTAGGTTATATGCACTAGCAGGGGGAGACTCTGCACTTTAGGAGTTCCAGGCGCACTGCAGCTCTTTCTTCCCCTCCCAGGTCTCCTTGGGAAAGGCCAGCAGTTCTATCCAGAGCCTGGCAACCAGGTCAGCTCTGATTTCACTGACTATTCCATCATATTTTTAGTAAATGACACTACCTGACCTGTGGGTTTGAATGTTTGAGAAGGACTTCAACTCTGTATTTGCTTGCAGACTCAGAAGGTAGGAGATTGATTATATAAAATTACATGCTTAGAAAAGAAACTTTACTGCCTTTCCTCTAATGAAAACCAAAACCCTTTTTCATACTGTTTTCATAATTCTCTGCCACTGGCAAATGAATTCTTGATACTTCAACAAGTAATATTTTATTTTATAATTTATATTTAAAAATTATGAGAAGAATACATATAGTTTAAATATTAAAGAATAGAGAAGTGTTTTAGTAAAATCAGGAGACCTTCATACATACATAATCATAAAAATATTCATAGATTCTTATTTTCTTGGGTAATTTAAACATGAATGGACTCTTAGTTATGTTAAATGCTTCTTTGTGGTTTATCTAAAGATCAATGAATTTGCAAAGATTGAAATTATACAAAGTTTGCCTACTGACCAAAGTGAAATAATATTAGAAATAATTGCAAAAATATATTATTAAATATTTGAAAACTAAAACCCACAGTGCTTTTGAATAAAACATGGGTCAGGGGAGAAAATCAGAAAGGGATTTAAAAAATTATCTTGAGATGAATGGAATAAAACACAATATATCACAATTTATACATCTAAAGCAGTGTTTCAATAAATAATCACAAAATTAAATACACCATGAATGAAGAGAGATTTCAAACCAATGAACGAAGAAACTACCCTAAGAAATTAGAAAACCTTGTATTACTTCCCTTTCCATTGCATTATAAATCCTAATAAAACCTTTTTCTTAAGGACAAAATAAGAAATTATAAACTTAATATCAATATAAGCCCAAATTAAACAGAAGAAAGGAAATAATAAAGAGTAGAGTGCACATCATTGGCATGGAAATCAGAGAAATGAGAGGAAAACTAAGTGAAATAAAAATCTATTTTTTTGGAGGACACTAAAATCTATAAACTTACAGTGAGCCTAACCAGGAAAGAAAAACACAATTTACCAATGTGAAGAATGAGAGAAGAGACACCATTGCAGATTGTGCAGAGATTAAAAAACTTATGAAAAACTTTATGCCTATGAATTGGACCACTTAGATGAAATAGGAAAACCCCTTGAAAAATACAACAACTAAATGTCATACAAGGAAATGCAGTAACTTACCCCACGCACTAGTGAATGCCTGTAATTCTGGCAGCTGAGGCAGGAGGATCTGAATTCAAATCCAGCCTCAGCATCTTAGCAAGGCCCTAAACAACTCAGTGAGACTCTGTCTCAAAGTAAAAACTAAAAAAGATCTGGGGAGTGGCTCAGTGGTTAAGTGCCCCTGGGTTCAATCCCCCAGTACCCCACACCCCCCAAAATGAATAGCCTAAAACAGCCTTGTACTTAATAAATAAATTGAAATTTTAGCTAAAGTCCTTTCTTCAAGGATGCTTCAGGTCTTCCCAGGTGATTTAATTGATAAAGTCTTGAAAGCACTTAAGGAAGCCATAACATCATTATATAAATTGTTACAGAAAATGAAAGAGGAGAGAATACATCTCAATTCTTGTCATCATTAATCTTCTACCCCAATTAAATATATTACAAGAAAACCCTCATGAGCTAATATCCTCATAAGCATAGATGAAAAGTTCTCAATGCAATTTTAGTAGATCAAACTCAACAATATATATGAAGAATAATGAAGCACAACTAATCAAGGAATTCAAGGCTGTTTTAGTATGAAAAACTTTATCAAAGTGGTTTATAATATTATTGGAAAAAATGAATGAAACAATCATTAACTCAATTTTTGCCAAAAAGAAAATTTGACAAAGTCAACATTGATTCATGATGGAAATACTTACTTAGAAAGTTAGAAATATAAATGTTATCAATCTGAAAAAGGGCTACAAACATCAAACTCAATAGTGAAATAATAAAGCTTTTGCTCTAATATAGAAACTCAGCAAAGAATGTCTGCTGTTCCTACTCCTAGTCAATTGTGAAAAAAGCAAGAGAAGAAATAAGAGATGTGCCAATTGGAAAGGGAAAAGTATGTTTTTTTCCATATGTAACATGATTGACTATAGAACAGGGATTGGAAATTTTTTTCTGTAAATAAAAGATATTTTGGGCTTTGTAGTCTAAGACATGAAATCAAGGATACTATATAGATACTTGTACAATCATCTCAAATGTAACCATTGACAAATGTAAAAACCTTTCTTAGCTCATAGATTGACAAAAACAGGTGGTTGGCTGGATTTGGCCTGCTGACTATAATTTGTCAGCCCCTACAACAGAGTGTCTAATGGAGTCCACAAAAAACAAACAAACAGGATAAAGAAAAGGTGAAACTGGCAATGTTTCAGGATACAAATTCAATAACAATTAACCTTTTTAACATATATATGTAGTAGTAATGAACTAAAAAAATTGAAATTTTTAATTTTAACTTGTAGTATCATCAAAAATATAAAACATTCAGAGATAAACCTGACAATTTTTATATTGTAAACTATAAAACATGGTTGAGAGAAATTAAGATAATAAATGGAGAGGTATACCATGTTCATGTAGTGGAAGAATCAATGTTGTTAATATAATTCTTCCGTAACTTTTGTATAAATTCAACACAACTGCAATCCAAATACATACAGGATTTATTGAAGAAAATTGATAAGCTTTTTTTAAAGATTGAATGGATATTCAAAGGTGATAGAATAGAAAAAATACTTTTGTAAAAAGAATAAAGGTGGAAGTGTATGATACCCGATTTTATGAATTTTTATGTTGTCAACATCAAGATGGTATGGTGTTAGAGGACTACTTACATATATTTCAGCAATATATGCATGTAAACAAGTTTTGACACACCTAAGCAATTTAATGGGAGAAATATTAATCTTCTTTAATAGTGCCAGAACAATTGAGTATATGTATATGAAAATTGCAACTAGACTTTCACACAACCAAAAATTAACTTGAAATGGATAATAGTCCTAAAGAACAGTGAAAAATTTAAAAATTCAATAAGAAAATTGGAGAAAATCTAAGTACTTTCAGCTTGGGCAAAGACTTCTTAACTAACAAACAGAAGTAAGAAACTGTAAAAAATCAACCAGTTTAACTATATCAAAATAAAGACTTTTGTTTTTGAAACGATATATTACAAAATTAAAAAGACAATCACAAAATGGGAGAAATATTTACCAAGGTCTGACAAAGATTTTTTATATTATATATATAAAGAATATGTATGTTCTCAGCAAAAATAGAAAACAACGTGATTATAAGTGGTCAAAGATTTTGAACAGACACTTCATCAAGGAAGATATAAAGATGGTAATTAAGCACATTAGAATATACAATAGCAGCAGACATTATGAAAATGAAAACTAAAACCACAGCAAAATGCTACTATATTGGCATTGAAATGGCTACATTAAAGACCACTATACCAAGTGTGGACAAGGTTGTGAAATAACTAGAACTCAATTATACTGCTGTTAGAAATGTATAATAGTAGAATCACTTTGGAAAAAAGTTGGGCAATATTTTAAAAAGTAAAATAAAACATCATGATTCAATCATTTCACTACTAATTATTTACCCAAGAGAAAGGGAAATAATTTACACAGGAAGACTTGTATGGGCTATTCAGAATTTACTTGTAACAGCCCAAATCCCAGAAACAACTCCAATGTCCATTAACAGGTGAGTAGATAAGGAACTTGTGGTATATTTATACAGTGAAATACTGCTAGACAATAGAAAGGAAGACATCATTGACATATACAACAATATGCTTAGGCCTCAAAATAATTAAGCTGAATGAAAGAAGACAGAAAATGAGTTCATATTGTATGATTCAATTTGATGCAATTTTAGAAAACACAGACTAATTTATAGTGACAGAAATCAGATTAGTAACTGCTTGTGGGCTGGAGGCGGGGCTGGTTTACAAATAATCTTAGGGAAGTTTTAGAAATGATAGAGAATTTTTTAAAGAGCAAATATATTCATGCTTTTTTTTTTAAGTTTAAATTGATTTAAAAAAAAACAAAAACAAATGACAGCAGAATTCATTACAATTCTTAATACACATATAGAGCACATTTTTCATATCTCTGGCTGTATATAAAGTTATATTTACACCACTTCATGTCTTCTTACATGTCCTTTGGATAATGATGTCCATCACATTCCACCATCCTTGCTAACCCCCTGCTCCCTCCCTTCCCCTCCCACCCCTCTGCCCTATCTAGTGTTCTTCTATTCCTCCATGCTCCCCCCTCCCTACCTCACTATGAATCATTCCCCTTATATCAGATTAAACATTCAGCATTGAGAGAAAATTGCAAGAGAGAAAATCCAAAAGTGCTAAAAATGAGCATTTCACTGTAACAGTCATTACAAAATTCTTAGTATTATGTATATATTTATTCAGCACTAGAAGGAAACATATATGAAGTGGGTAGTAAGGTGTATTATCTGTCACTGGTAAATTTCCATGGCAATTAATAAGCCTATTCTCATGCCCAAGTTACCATTACATACTGCTCTTGAGTCAGGAATAATTATAAACCATCTTGGCTCAAAATATCAGCCATCATGGGTTTTCTTTTTATTTGTTCTTTTTAGTTATACATGACAGTATAATCTATTTTGGCATATTTATATGTTTTGCAAATTGTGTAATGCAAAGTAAACCATGCCAAATTTTTCTGATTTGCCACTGGGTGGGGTGAGAGACAGTAAAGCCCTGGCTAACTTAGCTCAGGTCCTGAAGGATTCATGTTCCAAAAATTGTATTGTGCCCTTATTCAAGGCCCAATATATGCATGGGTCTTAAGACTCAAGGGACTGGCTTCTAGCAGGGGGCTCTTTTGTTGCCACTAGTTTAACAGGCAGGCAGAATTGTTCTAATATATGCTCAAGTGTGACCTCTACATATCCAGTCCTGGTTAATGCAATCTCACTGTTCAAGCTCTACTCCTCTAAGGTATGGAGACAGCAGCTCTGTGTGGCTGGCCCAGAGCTATCCACCACTCTCACTGCCATACCACACAACTTCAGGTTGTGCTTATTGCCATGGACTTCCCATCTGCTTTCTTTTCTTTTGGGAAACCTTCTACAATGTAATTAGTGTATGTTAGATTCATATGCCCAGAAAGTGTCCTGTACAACAGGGTCTTGTTGAAAGTTCTGTTATAGTGACCATACTTTTGAACTATACTTTTCTGATGCTGTTACTTGTGAATAGTTTTGTTCTGATCTTCTTCATATGTTGGAGGATTGGCCAAAGAATGAATGAACGAATATATATATATTTACCTTGAGAACCTCAGAAAAACAACAATGTTTGTAGAAACGAGAAGCTGCCTGAGCATAGGAAGTGGTTATTTGGTTAGGGTTGTGGTTAAAGAGGAATAATGATGATGTAAATCTTTCCATAAATCACATTTCCAGGAAACTATGACCCATAATTCAATACTTTTCTTTCCAGCTAATAAGGCAAAGGAGAGAGGGCAGCATCAGTTGTCTCTGGCAGAATACACTGCCAAGAAGGCACACTCAGAGTTTCAAGAGGAGAAATTCCATTAAGATAAAGAATAATAGAAGATTTAGAATATTTTTGTTAATCTCTGTTTTTTTGTTTTTGAGGTTATTATAAATAAAATCATTGTAATCCATTTCTTTATTTAAAGTTCCTTCTTACTACAGTGTAGAAATAGAACATATATATACACACACACACACACACACACACACACACACACACACACACACATACAGATTTTGATCATACAAACTTTAAATGTGTTTATTCTTACAGTTCTTTGATGGATTCCTTGATCTGACATTTTCTGCAAATACTATCAAGTCACCTGTGAATAAAGACAGTGATCCCAAATGTGAAAAAAAGAATAATAGAAAATAACAAAGAATAATTTTCATAAGAAATGCATATAATTAAGAGAAAGTAAAAGTGATATTTTACAGAAAAGAAAACAACAAATTATACAAATTAATGAAAAGAGATCATAAACTTCAATGGAGATACAATCTATAGATTTACAATAATTTTTGCTCAAACTTCATAAAATTTAAAAATTAATCAATATTGTGAAAGCCTATGGTAAATACATTACATTATAGTAAATCTTTTCCTGTGCTGTTAATTTTCAAAGGGGCTTTGCTGTTCCATCTAAGGAAGGCTGCCTTCTCCAATCTCTGTGAAAATAATTAAAAAAAATTGTTTGGCTTTGTTTTGCTTTATGTATATATTTAAAGCTGCTTTCAATTTCTGATTGTTTTATCTAGGTTTTCTTTTCTTTTCTTTATCTTTCTTACTCCCTTAAAAATGTTTTGTGTTTCTTGATATTATTTTACAATTTTTAAAATTTTAATTTGTTATATATGACAGCAGAATGCATTACAATTCATATTACTCATAAAGAGCAGGTTTTCATATCTCTGTACACAAAGTAGAGTCACACCATTCATGTCTTCATACATGTAATGTATGAAGTAATGATGTCCATCTCATTCCACCATCTTTTCTACCTCCCAATGCCTCCTCCTTTCCCCTCCCTCCCTTTTTCCAATTTAGAGTTCATCTAATCCTCCCATGCCCCCCAACAACTCCATTATAAATTCTCATCCTTAAGTCAGGAAAAACATTCAGCATTTGTTTTTTTTGGGGGGGGGGATTGACTAACTTAGCATTATATTCTCCATCTCTATCCATTTAGCTTCAAATGCCATGATTTAATTCTCTTTTAATGCTGAATAATATTCCATTGTTTATATATACTACATTTTCTTTATCCATTCATCTACTGAAGGGCATCTAGGTTGGTTCCACAATTTAGCTACTGTGAATTGTGCTGCTATAAACATTAATGTGGCTGTGTCCCATAGTACGCTGTTTTTAAGTCCTTTGTGTATAGACTGAGGAGAGGGATAGCTGGGTCTGTGTCTTTCTATCTTCTGAGGTCTTCTTTGATTTTTTTCCTTTAGGGTTCTGTAGTTTTCATTGTATAGATCTTTAACCTCTTTCGTTGATTCCCAAGTATTTTATTTTATTTTTTTTGAGGCTATTAAGAATGGGGTAGTTTTCCTCATTTTCTTTTCAGAGGATTTGTCACTGATATACAAAAATGCCTTTGATTTATGGGTGTTGATTTTGTATCCTGCTACTATGCTGAATTCATGTATTAGTTCTAGAAGTTCTCTGGAGGAATTTTTTGGGTCTTCCAGTAATAGAATCATATTGTTGGCAAATAGTGCTAATTTGAGTTCTTCTTTACCTATCCATATCCCTTTAATTTCTTTCGTCTAATTGCTCTGACCAGTGTTTCAAGAAGTATGTTCAATAGAAGTGGTGAACGGTGAAAGAGAGCATCCCTGTCTTGTTCCAGTTTTTAGAGGGAATGCTTTCAATTTTTTTTCCATTTTGATGTTGGCCTGGGTCTTCCCATAGGTAGCTTTTAAAAGGGATTTTAAAATAGCTATGAATGCAAAGATGGTATTTGATAGGATTTGGGCTACAAAGTCTGTCTCTTTTACTGAGTGACCATGAAGTCCATAATGTGTAATTATTTTTTCTGGGCCTATTCAAATTCTCTTAAGAGGAAACTCCAAGTAATTTGCTTTAGAAGATAGATAGCAGGCCACCTAAATGGTATGTCTCCAAGTAAAAAATTGTTTTAGTAAATACCATTTCACGAACATGGTGAATTTTAGTAGCCACTAAAGATAATATTTATGAGACTGCTCAGTGATATATGAAACTATCCACCATAGATTATGTGTGAAAAAAGATTATAAGACAAAAATTCTAATTCTGTATAAGTTTTATATCTATACTCATGTGTGTATCTATATTTATAATATCAGGAAGGACTTTAATGACATTCATCGGGCTACAAATGACAAATGATGGAAGGACTCTTATATGCTTCCTGGATAACATGTCCTGAACTACATTCCTCTGCCACACCCTTCTACCATGGTGATCTACTTACCTTGGGCCCAGAGCTATGGAGTCAGTCAACCATGGATGGAAACTCTGAAACCACAGGCCAAATAAGTTTTCTCCTCCATGTTGTTCTTTTCAGGTCTTTTCAACACAGCAGTACAAAAGATGACTAAAACAGTTGACATTACAGTTTTTCTCAACATTTTTTCTACTTAATATTATGCAATAATGAAACACTAAATTAACTTGTTCACACATGATCTCCTCTTTGTGAAGTAAATTTTTAGGAGTGAGGTTGGTAGATTAAAGGGACTATGCATATACCATTTTGTTGGATATTGCCAAAACTTTTTATAGCAGGACAACATTCACCTGTCACCAGCAATGCATTGGTTGTCTATTTCTCTATATCTTTCTCCAGGCAATGGTCATAAAGCTTTCATATTTGATGATTATTACTTACCTAATAAGTATGAAGTGCTAGTTTAAGTGTAGTTTTAATTTGCTTTCTAACATATGCTCCAAATACTTTTGTTTACTTTTTTCTGTGAAAGCCTATTGTATATTTTTATACCAGTATTTTAATTCATATGTCTTAATTTTTAATTCTTCATATTTTAGCAATGCATAGTAAAATATATATTTTCCCAGTTTTAAATTTGCCTTGTGGCTTTCCAGAGATCTTTTGATATTTGCAGTACTAAAGCTTTTGTTTATAAATTTTAAGTAGTTAACTTTATACATCCTGGGGCTGGAAGTAAAGTTCAGTGTGAAAGAGCTTGTCTAGCATATGCAAAGCCCTAGGTTCCATACCCATGACTATATAAATAAAAAATTATGTGCTTTCTTTTTTTTTATTTTAATTTTTGAACCACAATTAAAAAGATTTTCCTGAATTTAATTTATAAAAAGAATATATCCAAATTTTCTTTTAACAGATACATAGCTTCATATTTTTACTTTTTTTTCTCAGATTAATTCAAAGTTTTTAAATTGTTTCTTTTATGGATACAGTGTTATCTTTTTCCAAGAGCCTACCATTGGTTGCAACACCATTTATTTGAAAAGTTCATTGATTTAATATGTCTGTTTTATTATGTGATAAATCTCCATATGTACTTGAGCTAATTTCAACTTTTCCTTCCTTTATATTGATAACTATTTTTAGAATAATTTTAGAATTCCAGAAAATTTGAGCCTCTAAAACAGAGTTCCCATTTGCCTCATCTCCTCATGTATACACAGATTTTTCCATTATAAACATCTTACATTAGTATGCAACATTTACTACAATTAAAGAAATAATGCTAATACATTATTACTAACCAAATCCCATGATTTATTCAGATTGCCTTAGTGTTTACCTACCTAGTTTTTTTCTGTTCTAGGATCACCTCCAGGACCCCACATTACTTTTTTTGTCATGTTTCTTTAAGTTCCTTTTGTCTGTGATAGTTTTTAAAGAATGTACCTGTATTTGATTACCTTGGAAATTTTTAGGAGCACTTGTCAAGTATATTACAAACTGTATTAAGTGACATTGAAAAGTTTTTGTTCTTGTTTCTTGCTAGTAATCAATTTTTGTATATTAACATTGTATTCAGTGATCCTATTAAATAAATTCAATTCTTTAAAAAAATCATAGAACTACCACATTTTTCTCCTCTTGATATTGCATTGTCAGATCTAAGGCATATCTAAGGCAAGTGGCCCTGAAAAAATTCAGTTTGGGGAAATTTGCATATGGAGCACTTTACAGAATTTCTCTTCCATTTCTCTCTCTCCTGCAGGCCTTCATGTTCCTCCTGGGATCATGGCTAGAAACAAAGTTTGTGTTCTTAATTGAGCACTCAAATCCATTTCAATTATTTTGTATATCTTTAGTCATTATACTTCTCCATTCTTACCACTATGTTCTTTTTTTTAATGTATTTATCTCATGGATACAAAATAATGACATCATAATTCCTCACAGATAAACAGAAGATGAAATACTATTCCCTAACCCCAATGAGCCTTTTATTTTGAACCCATGACTCCTAAGCTACACAGGGGAACAGAGAGAGAAGTGTACCAAGGCTTTTGATGAAACAAAAATTTTTTTTCAGCTTCAAAGTGTTTGAACCTGTAAGATTTTGAAGTAAATCTAACTGAATAAAATTTCAGATGCCTCAGATGATTGTGAGGGCTGTAAAGTGCATCATCTCTTCAAATAACCAGCACCTGAATTATACTGAATCTGGCAAAGAACATCCATCTGTGCATTCATGTGGTATCAATCAAATACTATCAGGCACAAGAAACAAAAAGAGAAGAAAGAGCCCTTTACCACTTATGACAGAAAGGGGGAGGTGACATCAGTTGAAGGTGTGCATGGCCAGGGCCCTATGGAATTAGTTCTTTAGAATAATTCAGTGGGTGGTTTAACAATGGTCCAGTGCCTACCAGGGGAAGTGTGGCATAAATTCCATTCCAGGCCTCAAAGTAGAGCACAGTTGTTCCTCTGTTCCATGATTCTGAGGTTTGAGTGCCTGAGTTTCAATTCAGGTTCAACCTCTTACTAAAAATGTAGCCATAGGGAACTATTCAACCCCTTCATGCTACAATATCCTAATTGGTAAAATAAAAAGGGGAAGGAATAACAATAGATCTACTTCACTGCATCTCAGATAAAGTAAGCCAATTAATAGAGTAAAGCACTTAGGAGAGTGTCTGAAACATATTACTAAGTGTTCAATAAATATTAGGCATTATCATAATAATTATTAATTATGATCATCATCAGAGCAATATTATTAATTATGATCATCATCACAATATCTATTTTCTCACCAGCTTGACTGATAAGGATCCCACACATCTTGAAAGAAATTCTCAGGGTCTCAAGTCAAAAGAAACCTGCATTTCTTTATTTTTGGTGGGAATGGGGAGGAGAGGAGGGATATGAAAAGAATAAAAATTTTGTGTTTTAGATTCTAAAAACTTTCCTAGGCACTTCCAGAAGACTAATCAGCTCCCAGACACATCTAGGTCCATTCCCTCACCTTGTCACATCCTAGAATTTGTTGGTTGACTCTGAAACTGCAAAGATCAGATTCACACCAGTGCAGTTGATTCCTGGGCTTACACAGTTTGGTAAGCAGATCCATACAGAAATGAAGTATCCCCTGTGTTTCCAGAAGTGAAGACACTTTAAAATGTTTGTGTTGAAAATTATCCTTCGCCTTCAAACCTGTGGGTCAAAGCCATCCTTGGTTCAAGTCCTAGCCCAGGATGATGACCTAGAGCACAAAGTCCCACCCCTTCCCCCTACTGAGCCCTCACTCCTCTATGCATATGAAAAATGTTCCCAACAAAGCAGCAGAGTCCCCTGGAAGGCACACCAATGCCCTCTGTGCTGTCTACAATTCCTGACTCTAATTCCCAAATTCTGTCTCTCACTCTTCTCTAGTCAGTCTTTGGTGGCAAGCAACCTGTGCAGAAGGTGGGTGTAAACTATGTCAAAATGAGACACTGGATACTTCCCTCTCCAGCCATTTAGAACCATAAAGCAGGTAGCATGGATTGTCTTTGTCAGACTAAGCCATGAAGAACTATGGGAAGGACACTTAATTATAACAAAAGAAAAATCTATTCATTATTGAAGACAATAAAATACTAATTCATATATTTAATAAGGATTGTAAGGAATCAAAGAGAACACTACAAAGCTTTTTTTGAGAGCACAAAAGAAGATGATTTGTATGTTCCCAGAGAGGAATGTAATATACACATTTAATGCAGTTTCATTCAACATCTACATGGATTTTTAAAAGTTAATATTGTTTTTCTAGTTGTCAGTCTGAAAACTGACTATCTGTACACAGTTATTCGAATCCTCCACAGTAGAGAGAAACTTTTAAAAATAATTAGCTTTCTTTTTACTACATTGCTTAATTTTCAAAAATGTACTTTTAATATTATTTTGCTGTTTTTATATGGAGATATTTTTATTAATTAATTAATTTTTTATTTATATATGACAGCAGAATGCATTACAATTCTCATTATACATATAGAGTACAATTTTTCATATCTCTGGTTTTATATAGAGTATATTCACACCAAATTGTATCTTCATACCTGTACTTTGGATAATAATGATCATCACATCCACCATCATTAATAACCCCATGCCTACTCCCTTCCCCTCCAGTCCCTCTGCCCTATGTTAAATTCATCTATTCCTCCCATGCTCCCTATATGGAGATAATTTATTCTGATGTCTCTAATGGCAATATTAATAATAGTAGTTTGGTGTATAGAGAACTAAATACTAAAGATAGTTTCAGGGTAGAAGGAGCAAAAACAACAACAACAACAACAACAACAACAACCAAACCAAACCAACAACAACAAAAAAACACCACAAAAGAAACCACCTTTCAGAGTGGCTTACAGCCTTGCCTTTCTCTGCTGAACCACAACCCACGACTACCTCATCTCCTCCAAGAGAGCACAGCTGAACTAGAATTTATCAACATGAAGCCTTTGCAGAAGTTGTGTTTAAGTGAAGCAACAACTTGTCATTGAACATGTTCTTTCCAGCCAATAAGGATCAATGCCTACATTGATCATAGGGCACATCTTTTGCCTCTGGTGGACTAAGCTGTCAAGAAAACTCACAGGAATGGAGCTACTGTGCAGAGAAAAGGTGTTTCTTCTCACAATACCAATAAAATCTAGTACATAAGAAACAAATAAAATAACACATTTTTATTGATATATTCCATATGATATGAAGAACTGAAAAATTAATCCAGAATCCTGAATAGAAGTAAAAGTTAAATACATATGAGTTTCTAAAATTAACAATATGTTTCAAAAAATCAATAGGAATGATGAAGAGGCTATGGATTATGTAAAAAAATGTTTAATTAATTATATAAAGTCTAAGAATCACTGCTGCTTGGAATGCTTTACTGGTATCAGTCACAATAACTTCAGCTTCAAAATGGCAGCAGATTTGTTCTATACTAGGGGCCCATTTATATACTAAAACACAGGAGCTTTATCCTCCAGTCTTTGGCTGAAAGGTCTTACAAATTTGGTCATCTCCCATTATGTAACCAAATTTGATTTATAAACAACATCTGTCTTTAATATTCAGAGTCAAATTAAAGAAATCATGTTAAAATACCAACAGGTTATATTTCCATAAAATATCCTCATATTTCATAGTTTGAACATTTTTATTATATTGATAAAAATTCACATTCAATAAAATACTGGTGTAGATTCTATGAGAGCTTGGCATGCATCATGCCACATTTCATCTGAACACATGAGGACCAGATGATGGAAGTCCTACTAGTGACATGAGAGACTTGGTTTTGCAGAATGCTCCACTTCTGCATCCTTAATGGCTATCTTAGCTCCATTTGTTGGGTTCCCCATCAATGAAGTTATTCGTATAATGGCTAGCCTGGGGGAAGCTGAGAGTAGATGGCAGTCAAAAAATGTGCACAGAGGAAAAGAGGCCTGGAAACAGGAAAAAAAAAAAGAAAGAAGGGACTTTGGAATCACTTGTGCACAGATGTGAGCACCACCCCTGGCAGCAGGAGTAGATCACAGGAAGATAGACAATCACCTAATGCAGTCCTCCTTGAGCTGTGGAAGCAGCCACACCCACAGCAGCAACACCTGAAAACAGGCAGAGGTAAACAAGCACCCTGAGAAGCCCGACCTGTGCAATTGAAAGACTATTTGGCTCCTTCTAGGGATGTGAAGGGATTTTGTTCCAGTACAACTAGGAATTTGGCCAATGTGCCCACCCTGCAGGAACTGGCTGGGATTGAAGTGACAGGTGGAACTTGCTAACCACTGGTCCCTGAACAATGGGCAGAGGGTGTTGGCCTTGGTGGATACTAATCCTTGGTGAACATGGATTAGTTCCCAGGTCAATATATTCATAGTGATGGTTATGGGTGATGGACAATTAAGGGAAAGACAGTGTCCTTACAGCTGGGGATAGTCATTTGCCCTCACAAGCATAAATAGTACATATGTCTCCTATTCCAGAGTACATCTAAGACTGTGGCTATAGACCTCAGTCCCTCTCTCCTCAACCTTTGATTCCTAGCCACCATGAGATGAACAGACTTTCTGTGCATACACTCCTGCCATGATGTACTGTGCTACAATAGGCCCAAAGCAACAGGGCCAAGTGACATGGACAGACCTCAAAACTAAGAACCAAAATTTGCCTCTCCTCTTTTAAGTTGATTTATCTCAGGTGTTTGCTATTAACATACTTGCCAGCTTGCTGTGGTTAGGCTTTTTAATTTTACTCATACTAAGTAATTGATGCTGATTGGTTTTAATTTTTTCCCCCAATGACTAAAGATTTTGAGCATTTTTCATGTATATATTGGCAATTTGGATAAAGTCTTTTATATTCTTTTGCCCTTTCTGGGTATTGGATTGTCTACTTAGTACTAAAGTTTTTGAATCCTTGATAAATTCTGGGTCATTATTTGACAGACATATGATTTGTGAATATTTTCCCTAGTGTACAACATGCATTTAGAATTTTTTTTACAATGATGTCTTTTAAAAAAAAGTTTTCTAATTTAACAAAGTCCAAATGATCTGTCTTTTAAAAATCTACCATTTATGGTTAGGTACTTTATGCTTAAAGTTATTGACCTTTACAAATTCCATTGATATTCCATTTTCTTCTGCATTCTTCATGGTTTCACCTATTAAGTTCAGGTCCATTGTAACTTAATTTTTTGTGTATATAATTTAGGAATCAAAGTCCCCTTTTTTGTACAGATAGTAATTTATGCAGCACTACATATTAAAAAGATTATCCTTTCTCCTATTAAGTTGCCATGACAGCTATACTGGACATCAATTGGCAGGACCTAACTCTATTTCTAGACTCTTTGTGTTCTGTTCCATTTTGATGACAACACTTTGGTGTTGTCTCTCTTTATAACATAGCTATATAGTAAGTCTTGAAATCAGATAGTTTAGCCAGGCATGGTGGTGCATGCCTGTACTCCCAGAGGCTCTGGAGACTGAGGCAGGAGAATCATGAATTTAAAGCCAGTCTCAGCAAAAGCAAGGTGCTAAGCAACTTGTGAGTCCATGTCTCTAAATAAAATACAAAATAGGGCTGGAGATGTGGCTCATTGGTCAAGTGCCCTTGGTCAAGTGCCCCTGAGTTCAATTACTGGTACCCCTCCCCCTGAAAAACAATCAGAGAGTTTAACTTCTTCATGGACTTCTTTTTAAAATCACTTATGCTATTCAACATTCTTTTCATAGCTATATAAATTTTATTATTAGGTCAATAATTTCTGCAGAGGAAATATGAGTGGGAGGAGAGAAAAGAAGAGGAAGGGGAGAGAGGGAGTAAAAGAGGAGTTGGAAGGGAAAATCCTACTCAATATATTTTAGAAAACTGGCCCTTTAAACAATAGTGAACCTTCAAAATTCACTAGATAAATAGATTATTGAGATCTTCTCTTTAAGTTTCTTTTACCTATATTTTGTTGGTTTTTAGTTTAGAGGTATCCAATATTTCTCTTTACAATTATGTCTCATTGTGGTTTTTGGTGGTTTAATTGTTGATACTTTTGGATTTAAAAAAATAAAGTTTAATATACATATGGTAAAGTTTAGCCTTTTTATTTCATATTGCAATGAGTTTTCACAAACATACATAGTCATATAACCACCATCACCATCAAGATATAGAATAGTTTCATCACTCCAAAACATTCCCCTTAGTGCTCATCCTTTCTCCCCAGCCTAATAGTTAGCTTTTGTAAAATATCATATTAGCAGAATAATGCTGTATATGGGATTTAGAGTCTAGCTTCAGAGTCTGGCTTCTTTCACCTAGCATGAAGATTATTAAAACTTTAACAATTAATCTGTAGCTTTTTTCTTTTTATTTTGAGCAGTATTCCATTGTATAAAAGTACGATGTTTTATGTATCCATTTCCTAATGAGGAATATTACATTATTTTTAGTTTATTGATTAAAAATTATGGCATTTGCTGGTAAGTGGATGGAATTGGAGAATATTATGCTAAGTGAAATAAGTCAATCCCCAGAAGCCAAAGTCTGAATGTTTTCTCTGAAATGTGGATGCTAATTCACAATAAGGGGTTGGGGGCTAGGGGAGATAGAGTTCTTTACATTAGGTAGAGGGCAGTGAAAGGAGGGGATGGCATATGGGGGTAGGAAGGATAGTAGAATGAATCAGACACTATTACCCTATGTACACATATAACTATATGACCAGTAGGATTCTACATCATGTACAACCAGAGGAATGAGAAATTATACTCCATCTATGTATGATGTATCAAAGTTCATTCTACTGTCATATAAAACCAGTTAGAACAAATAAAATATTAATTAAAAAATTAAACAGGTGCTTTTTTTCCTCTAAAAAATTCTTTGGAAAAAAGACAGACTCTTTCACAAAAGGTTCTGGAAAAAGTGGTTATTCATAAATAGAAGAAAAATAATATCCTGCACAAAAATAAACTATAATGGATAAAAGACCTAGGAATTAGACTTGAAACTATGAAACTCCTAGAAGAAAATGTAGGATCAATACTCCAGCATAGAGGCACAGGCAATGACTTTCTCAATAGGATCCCTACATCTCAGAAAATAATGCCAAGAGTTAACAAATGGGATGGCATCATTAAAGGCATCTTATTAGAGTGATACATGCATATCTTTGTTTATTGCAGTACAATTCACAATAGCCAAACTATGGAACCAGCCTAGGTATCCATCAATGGATAAATGGATAAGGAAAATGTGATATATTACATATAAGTACATATGTGATATGTAATAAATTTTAATTATATATATCACATGTATATGTGATATATATAATAAAAATCCATTTTATATATGTATGAGCAAAAAATAAGAAAAAATATATAACTCAGATAACATCTTTCATATATATATATGTATATATATACATATATATATATATGTTTTATTCCGCCATAATAAAAGTGAAATTATGCAGCAATGGATGCAACTAAAGAACATTATATTAAGCAAAATAAGGCAAAGTCAGAGCCTCAGGGTTTTGTATGTTTTCCCTCATATGTGGAAGGTAGAGAGGAAAAAAGAAAGGTGTGTGTGTGTGTGTGTGTGTGTGTGTGTGTGTGTGTGTGTGGTGGGGGTGAAAATCAAAGAGAGAAAAGTAGAGGAAAGGGGCCATGAGACAGAAGAATCCAGCCATTTGATTAAAAACTGTGAATAAATGTTATGGTTTAGATGTGAGGTATCCCCCAAAAGCTTATGAGACAGTGCAAGGAAGTTTAGAGGTGATAGAGTAGGAGAACCTTCTCCTATTCAGTGCATCAGTCCACTGATAGGGATTAACTGTAGGCAGGTAAAGTGTGACTGGAGATGGAGGGTCACTGGGGGTGTCCCTTCTCCTATCTCCCTTTTGCCCTATCCAAAGTTCCTCCAAGTAGTTGTAATGAAGTTACTATTTTACAAAAGCAAACTATTATTTATATTTGGTTGTGGTGAGGAGAGCTCTCTCTCTGCTTTCTGGGTGCCGTATCCCCAACTGCTTCTATCTGTCACACTCTTCTTCTGTGATGTTCTGACTCACCTCAGGACCTGAGGAATGGAGTCAGCCATCTATGGGCTGAGACCTCTGAAACCCCAAGTCCTCAAATAAACTTTTCCTCCTCAAAATTGTTCTTGTCAATTACTTTGATCACAACAGTGAAAAAGCTGACTAAAACCATGAATAAAAGCAAGAACAAGAACAATTAAATGTAAAAGAGATATGATAATATGAAAATCTACAACAACAGCAGCACCACAAGAGCCTTAGAGATACTCCTCATTGTGTCAAATTCAACACAATTTCCTTAAAGGCAAAAGAAGTACTTTTAGAGACCAAGACCTTTTCTGTATACTTTGGGAGACACAGACTTGTGGAATGCAGAGTCTGAAATGAAGGAACTCATGTGTAAATGAGCAAAAAACAAGAAAAAAATATATAACCCATATAACATCTTTCAAAAAAAGATGTACTTGGCTGGGTGGGGTGGCAGGCAGGGTGGGGTATGCCTATAATCCCAGCAGCTTGGGAGGCTGAAGCAGGAGGCTTGCAAATTCAAAGCTGGTCTCAGCACTGCAGTGAGGCCCTAACTAACTTAGTGAAGCCCTATCTCAAAATAAAGTGTTGGGAATGTGGCTCAGTGGGTAAGTGTCTCTGGGTTCATTTCTCAGCACCACAATTAAAAAACAAAACACAAAACCAACTCAGTTTGCAAGTGAAATGAATCTGAGATTTCACATTTAGTTGTGAGTCATGGAAATAGAAAGCTAGACTGCACAACATTAACATTGCCATCATGGATACCCAGAGACATCCATAAGCAAATGATTGAAAACCATTCCTTAGTCAATATACATTTGACTCAGCATATTCTTTCCATCACATACCTTTCTCACATACCAAAATGGACCTCAATAATCCTAAAATTGGACATTATTTAGGCAAAAGGTCTATACAAAACATTCTGAAAAAATGAACATTTTTCTTTTTTTGAGTGTCAAGTATGACATTTAAGTCTAACCAGACTAAATGTTAAATAAATCATTTCATTATTTTTTAAAAAGAGGAATAGTGACATATTCAGAAGCATGTTCTGGGTCCAAAAGTATGAATATTGACAATATTGTGAAAAATATTGACTGAAATTTTCCAACTTCAACCTCATTTGAGACACATTTCAAAAGCAAAAAATAAGCACAAGGAGTTATAATGAAGATTATTGGAAATATGATTTTGTCAATTGTGAAAAATCTTTTGAAAATGATAGGCCTCAGTCTGTTATTTGTAATAATGTTATTGCAAATGAAAGCTTAAAACCTTCAAAATTAAAGAGACACTTAGAAACTCATTATGAGAAAGTTATTGATAGACCTTCCTGAATATTTTCAAAGAAAGAAAAAGACAAAGTTATCAATACAATTATTTCATAGACATACTGCTGTTAGAAGCTTTACTGTCATCATATTTAGTTGTGTATTATGTGGAAAAAGAAAATGGCTCACACACTGCTGAAAAATTTATCCTTCCCACATGTTTGGATATGGTGAGTACAATTTTTGATGATAAGTCAGCTGATACATTAAGAACTCTGCCTAGTTCAGCACAGTATCTCTTTGAATTGTACTGTTGCAGAACATTTACAACTGAAGTGGCACCCCCTTTCTCCACAGAAAAGCCCACCTCACCATGGCTGATTTTAATTGTCAGCAAAAGAGTCTCTGAGAAATGTAGATAAACTTGTTATTTTCCTGTTGCCCTGTTTACTTGGCCACTGGCCGAGAAGATACCAGCACTCCAGATGCTGGGAACCCCCTTACTAGTTTTTCACAAATGTATCCAGTATAGTACTTTGAAGAAATGTGCAAATAAGGCCTCTGGCCTTGATCTGGGCATCACAGAGATGTCTACATTTTTAAGATAAATTACAATTGGGCTCTGTGGTAACAGCTGGGATGGGGAGAAAAGAAAGGGGAGAAGAAGCTCTCCGTTCTCAGGCGCTGTCCTTGAAGAGTTAACTTGCCCAAAACAGTGAAAGAAACAGCTGCTTTGATGTGAACTTCTGCAGACTGGGAACTTCTGAGCCCCTCCCCTTACATGCTGGGTATAAAACTCTAAATCTCTCTGAACTCGGAGTTCAGGGGATTGATTGATTACAGCAAAAGCTATGCCCTCTGAGCCTGGCTTCAGCCAAATAAAATTGTTGCCTGCTATCTTTGGTGTCTTGCCTTGTTTGCCCCAACACAACCAACAACTCCTGGGTTACAATCTGGTATAGATTTTGCAATCCAGGTTGATGAAGGCACTGGTATTAGAAGCTTCACAATATTTTTAGTTTATGTCAGATATGAATGGTAGGATGATTTTATGGAGGGTTTCTGCAGTTTTATAATTTAACCTTGTGGCTCAGTGGTAGAGCATTTGCCTGGCATGTGTGAGGCTCTGGGTTTGATCCTCAGCACCATAAATAAATAAATAAATAAATAAATAAATAAAGGTATAAAAATTCTACCTGAAATCTAAGTAAATGAGAATTAGTGCCTTGTTGGTGAATATACATTTTACTTTTTGTTTTCTATGTCTGATATCTTTTTGTCCATCTATTTTAGTTTTATTGCATCTTTACACTGAGTGAATAGTACCCAACAGCATTTAAATTTTATTAGTTATTTAATATATAGTAGTTGCATATAAAACTAAAACAACTACTATATATTAAATCACTAATAAAATTTATATTAATATATAATATATTAATATAAATTTAATTTAATATACATTAAATATAAATTTAATATATAAAATTAAATTATATATTAAATCACACACAAACACACATACACATATGTATGTATATAAACTGTTGGGCTATAATTGGCAAATATATTACATATAGTTTTCCCTGCATTATAGGTCTCCTAATACATTCTATGTATGTTATTTCAAAACCAGTTAAGGGAATATACAGGGAAATATGTATTCATAATGTCTTTTATAATTACATAAGTACTTTTTGCAGAAATCTGTGAATTCAAATTATTGTCTCCAGTTTCTTGCTTTTACCTGAGGCACTTTCTTTTTTTTTAATTATTTATTCTAATTTGTTATACATGACAGCACAATGAATTTCACTTCATAGTATACACAAAGAAGACAATTTTTTATTTCTCTGGTTGTACACAAAGTAGAGTTACACTATTCATATCTTCATACATGTACTTAGGATAATGATGTCCATCTCATTCCACCATCTTTTCTACCTTCATGCCCCCTCCCTTCTCCTCCCTCCCTTTTGTCCTATCTAAAGTTCCTCCATTCCATTATACACATTATGGATCAGCATCCACATATCAGAGAAAATATTTGGCATTTGTTATTTTGGGATTGGCTTACTTCACTTAGCATTGTATTCTCTTCTCCAGCTCCATTGATTTAGCTGCAAATGCCATGATTTTATTCTCTTTTAATGCTGAGTGATATTCCAGTGTGTGTGTGTGTGTGTGTGTGTGTGTGTGTGTGTATCACAGTTTCTTTATTATTGGCCACATTCAGTGCAGGCAATGGAATTGGGATTACTCTGTGTGGTGTGGGCTGGCGATAAAAATGACCACACAGACACTAAGTTGATTTTATCACAAAGTGGGCCTTGTGGAGAGCTCTGTGACGTCGAGGTTACTCTTCCATGCTGGAAGGCAAAGAGGCCGAGCATACCCAAATTTGTTTATATATAGGGAAAGGGAGTTTGACAGAATATTCTACCACAAATTAGGCAGGGGATCAGGTTTCACAGGGTTGTCCATCCCCGTTGGGTAATGCCCAGGTCCAGGGCTGAAGCAAGCTCCTTTGCAAGCAAAGGAAGGGCCACTTGCTTTGCACAGTGTTTGGGGCCTGTGAACCAGGCCAATACCTCCATCTCTCAAGGTGGGGAGTACAAGCTTGGCTCATTTATGGCAGGCAGCCCTCCATATTTTATCCATTCATCTATTGAAGGGCATCAAGGTTGGTTGCACAATTTATCTATTGTGAATTTTGCTATAAACATTGGTGTGGCTGCATCACTGTAGTATGCTGTTTTTAAGTCCTTTGGGTATAAACCGAGGAGTGGGATAGCTTGGTCAAATGGTGGTTCCATTTCCAGTTTTCCAAGGAATCTACATATTGCTTTTCAGACTGGTTGCACCCAATGTCACCCTGATTCCAAAAATAGACAACGATATATCAAAGAAAGAAACAATCATACCAATATCTCTAATGAACATAGATGCAAAAATTCTCAATAAAAATTTGGCCAATTGAATACAAAAACACATTAAAAAAGAAAGTGCACCACAATCAAGTGGGGTTTATCCCAGGGATGCAAGATTGTTTCAACATATGGAAATCAATAAATGTAATTCATCACATCAATAGGCTTAAAGATAAGAATCATATGATCATCTTAATAGATAAAAAATTAACAAAATACAGCACCACTTCATGTTCAAAACATTAGAAAAACCAGGGATAATATGAACATATCTCAACATTATAAAGACTATCTATGTTAAGCCCAAGCACAACATTATTCTAAATGGAGAAAAATTGAAAGCATTCCCTCTAGAAACTAGAACAAGACAGAGATGCCCTCTTTTAGCACTTCTATCTAACAAAGTTCTTGAAACTCTAGCCAGAGCATTTGGACAGATGAAAGAAATTAAACCTATATGGATAGGAAAAGAATACCTCAAACTATCTCTATTTGCTGACAACATGATTCTATACTTAGAATATCCAAAAAATTCCACTAGAAAATTTCTAGAACTAATAAATGAATTCAGCAAAGTAGTAGGATATAGACAACCATAAATCAAAGGCATTTCTGTATGTCAGTGGCAAATCATCTGCAACAGAAAATTGGAAAACTACCCCATTACAATAGTATGAAAAACAAAATAAAACTTGAGAATCAACTTAATAAAAGAGGTGAAAGACCTCTACAATAAAAACTACAGAACACTGAAGAAAGGAATTAAATAAGACCTTAGAAGATGAAAAGATCTCCTTTGTTCTTGGATAGGCAGAATGAATATTGTCAAAATGACCATACTACCAAAAGTAATATACAGATTCAATGAAATTCCAATCAAAATCCCAATGACATTCCACAAAGAAATAGAAAAAGCAATCATGAAATTTATCTGAAAAAAAAGAGTCCCAGAATAGCCAAAGCAATTCTTAGCAAGAAGAGTGAAGCAGGTGGCATCACTATACCAGAACTTTAAGTAACAAAAATGGCATGGTATTGGCACCAAAATAGACTTGTAGACCAATGATACAGAATAGAGGACACAGAGAAAAACCCACATAAATACAGTTATCTTATACTAGACAAAGTTGCCAAAAACACACATTGGAGAAAAGATGGCCTCTTCAACAAATAGTGCTGGGAAAACTGGAAATCCTTAAGCAGAAAAATGATATTAAGTCCCTGTATCTCACTATGCACAAAATTCAACTGAAACTGGATCAAGGACCTAGAAATGAGTCCGAGACCTTGCACTAATAGAAGAAAAAGTAAGCCCCAATTTTTATCATGTCTGATTAGGCCCTGACTTCCCTAACAAGACTTCTTTGGTGCAAGAATTAAAATCAAGAATCAATAAATGAAATAGATTCAAACTAAAAAGCTTCTTCTCATCAAAAGAAACAATAAGTGAGATGAATAGACAGCCTTCTGAATGGGAGCAAATTTTTACCACATGAACATCAAGTAGAGCACTAATCTCTAGGAAATATAAAGAACTCAAAAATCTTAACACCAAAAAAATAATAACCCAATCAATAAATGGGAAAAGGCACAGTCATACATTGTTAGTGGGACTGAGATAGTTTTTTTGTAAGAAAAAAGTATATCTTGTAGGTCTAGTGACAAATTCTCTCAGTTTGTTTTATCTGGGAAAGTATTTTGCCTTCATTCTTGAACACTAGCTGCCAAAGTCTCGGCTTGGCACTGAATCACGAGCCACCACACAGCTTTGTAGGTTCAAACAGCAATCCTTTATTCCCGAACTCACACCGGCCTCTACAAACACGTTCTGGGGAAATCCAAAATCTGCCCGCCCCCTTCACCTACTCCATGAGGCTTTTTTCCAAATCCCATTTGAATCTCAGGAGAACTCAAGGGGAACAAGGAGCGGGAACACCCTAATCCCAGCAGCAATAATCTTCAACCTCCAACTTCCCTAAAACCCCTATTGTCTTAAACTGGGAATGCCCTAAACTTGTCTTAAACCGGGAACGCCTTAAACTCAAGGAGTGGGGAAACTTCCTCAAACCTGATCAGCTCTAAACCCGGATCTGCCCTGGTCTTTGAGCAAGGTCATCTTACTAAAGCATACATGCAATGTCCCATCGAATGTCCTCTAAGCAATATGGGGTACGCTGGCAAGGAAAATTCGATGCGTCATTCCTACTTGGCAATGGCCCTCAGCAACTAGCTTTCTTTTTTGACAGTTATTTTATTTTTAAATTATTTTTTAATTTACATATGGCATCAGAATGCATTACAATCTTATTACATATATAGAGTCCCATTTTTCATGTCTTAATACCTGTACTTTGGATAATAATGATCATCACATTCCACCATCATTAATTACCCCATGCCCCTCCCTTCCCCTCTAATCCCTCTGCTCTATATAGAGTTCATCTATTCCTTCCATGCTCCCTCTCCCTATCCCACCATGAACCAGCCTCCTTATATCAAAGAAAACATTTGGCATTTGTTGTTTTGGGATTAGCTAACTTCACTTAGCATTATCTTCTCAAACTCCATACATTTACCTGTAAATGCCATGATTTTATTCTCTTTTATTGCTGACTAATATTCCATTGTGTATGTATGGCACATTTTTTATCTATTCATCTATTGAAGGGCATCTAGGTTGGTTCCACAGTTTAGCTATTGTGAGCTGTGCCTCTATAAACATTGATATGGTTGCGTCCCTGTAGTATGCTGTTTTTAAGGCCTTTGGGTATAGACCAAGGAGAGGGATAGGTGGGTCAAATGGTGGTTTCATTCCCAATTTTCCAAGAAATTTCCATACAGTTTTCCATATTGGCTGAACCACTTTGCAGTGGTTTTCCACCAGCAGTGTATGAGTGTACCTTTTCCCCCACATCCTTGCCAACACTTATTGTTGTTTGTATGCATAATTGCTGCCATTCTAAATGGAATGAGATGAAATCTTAGAGAGGTTTTGAATTCCCTATCTCTCAACATACACAAAACTCAACTCAAGATGGATCAAGGACTTAGAAATACAACCAGAGACCTTGTGTCTAACAGAAGAAAAATTAGTCCCTAATCTCCATCATGTTGAATTAGGCCCCAACTTCCTTAATAAGACTCCTATGGCACAAAAATTAAAATCAAGAATCAATAAATGAATGGACTCAAATTAGAAAGTTTCTTCTCAGCAAAAGAGAGCCTACATCTTGGGAGCAAATCTTTACTCCTCACATATCAGATAGAGACTAATCACTAGGGTATATAAAAAACTCAAAAAGCTGAACACCAAAAAACCCCCCAAAACACAATCAATAAATGGGCCAAGGACCTGAAGAGACACTTCTCAGAAGATAATGTACAATCAATCAACAAATACGTGAAAAAAATGTTCAACATCCCTAGCAATTAGAGAAATGCAAATCAAGACAGTCATTTTCTTTGAGCAGTTTGACTATGTATTCAACTGACTCACAGACTTCTTTGTTTCTGCCAAAATCAGCTGTTGATTTTACAAGAGTTTTCTTGTAAGCCATGAGTCATGATTTTTCCCCCCACTCTGCTTCCAAGATTTTCTCCCTGTCAGTGACTTTCAGTATTTTCACTACAATTTGCCTGTGTGTTTCTGTGAGTGTATTTTACTTAGAGTTCCTTGAGTTTTCTGGATTGTGTCAATCTTAAATAGCACACAGAAAGAGATTTTGCAAAACAAGGTCTAGTTGAGAATGGCAAGCAATTGCTCTCTGGGATATACCTGCTATGGTAGGCTATAGGCATAAGCAAAGGGGCAGGGAAAAGCTTTCAAACACAAAAGAAAGAAGTGTACATAAATTGTTTTGAAACAAACAGAACATTGTTACAGGGATTTATTGTAGGAATTGATGTCAGTTTATTAGTGAAGACAGTTGTTAGGTGAATGCTTTTGTGAAAATGAATGGACTGCTGTCTTTGTGTGACTCTTATAGCAAGCTTTGATGTGGCAAAACTTTTTGATTATTGTTTTGTATAAACCCAGTGCATGAGTGCCCCTCATGGCTTCCCAATTCCTTTTCATTAGGTTATAGTAAATGACTTCATTTTGGTATTGCTAACTTTCACAGTTTGTAGGATATTTTTTCAATAACTTTAAGAAGGTTTTTATTGTTATTTGTTTTATTTTTTATAGTTGTAGATGGACAGCCAGCCTTTATTTTATTTGTTTATTTTTATGTGGTGCTGAGGATCGAACGCAGTGCCTCACATATGCTAGTCAAGTGCTCTGCCACTGAGATACAGCCCCAGCCCTCATTGTTATTTCTTTGAATGATTCTTTGCTATCTCCATCTCCTATCCCTCATGCTTTCTCATTACACATATGGGTGTATTTATTAGTGTTTCACGTTTTTCTGAGGCTCCGTTAATTTTTCTTCATCCTTTTTTCTGTTTTTTGACTTGCATGATCTCTTTTTGAGTTCAATAATTCCTTTTTATGCACTTCAAACCTACTGTTGAACCCCCTTAGTAAATTTTTATTTTGACAATTGGATATTTCAACTTTAGAATTTCCAGTAAGCTCTATTTTGTACTTTCCATATCTTTATTGATCCTTTTTTTAAATGCAATATTACACTCTCACCTTACTTTGCTTCTTTAGTAATTTTATTCTTTAGGTCTGTGAGCATATTCTTTTTTTAGGTTAAAAAAATAGGTACATTTAGATCCAGACAGCTGGACTCTGATTAGATGATCCCAATTTTTAGCAAAGTCCAAAGCAACATAATCAGGAGACAGTCAAGATATGCCTTTTTCTCTCTTTCAGGCCTGATCAGAGTGTTAACTTTGGCCACATCAATGTCATAGAGCCTCTTGACAGCTTGTTTGAGCTGGTCTTTGCAATCTTCTTCATGGCTGACTCAGCAGTCAGGGGGAACTTGATGATGGCACAGTGGTCAAGCTTATTTCCTGGGGGCACTCTTCTGAGGATATATAGGCTGCCTCTGGAGCCATCCTTTTTATGGATTTAGATATCCCTCAACACTGTCTTCTTGGCCTTCAAAGCTTTTGGTTTGGCTTCAGCTTTGGGAGGGGCAGGAGCTTCCTTCTTAGCTCTTGGTGCCATCTTGGTGAAAAACGCCTGTAAGCATATTTATAATGAGCACTTTGAAGTATATTTTTAAAATTAAATCCAAAGTTTGGTGTGCTCATAGGCAGTTTCTGTTGCTATTGCTCTTGTTTTGGGGTGTATTGCTCATACACCCCAATTTCTTTGGATGTCTCATCATTTTTGTTTAAAACGGAACATTTTAGGAAATATAGCACTCTGGGTATTGCCCTTCCCTCCCTTGCTTGTTATTTGCTTTTTTATTTGTGTAAGAGTTGGCTGGGTTGTTTCTTTTTTATTATTATTAGTGGTTCAAAACATTACATAGCTCTTGACATATCATATTTCATACATTTGATTCAAGTGAATTATGAACTCCCATTTTTACTTCGTATACAGATTGCAGAATCACATCAGTTACACATCCATGTTTTAAATACTTCCATATTAGTGTCTGTTGTATTCTGCTGCCTTTCCCATCCCCTTCCTATCCCCCCTCCCCTCCCCTCCCCTCCCATCTTCTCTCTCTACCCCATCTACTGTAATTAATTTCTCCCCCTTTTTTTCTTTTCCCCTCACTTCCTCTTATATGTAATTTTGTATAACAATAAGGGTCTCCTTCCATTTCCATGCAATTTCCCTTCTCTCTCCCTTTCCCTCCCACCTCTTGACCCTATTTAATGTTATTCTTCTTCTTATTCTCTTCCTCCCTGCTCTGTTCTTAGTTGCTCTCCTTATATCAAAGAAGATATTTGGCATTTGTTTTTTAGGGATTGGCTAGCTTCACTTAGCATAATCTGCTCTAATGCCATCCATTTCCCTGCAAATGCCATGATTTTGTCATTTTTTAGGGCTGAGTAATACTCCATTGTGTATAAATGCTATATTTTTTATCCATTTATCTACTGAAGGGCATCTAGATTGGTTCCACATTTGAGCTATTATGAATTGTGCTGCTATGAACATCGACGTAGCAGTATCCCTATAGTATGCTCTTTTAAGGTCTTTAGGGAATAGTCTGAGAAGGGGAATAGCTGGGTCAAATGGGGGTTCCATTCCCAGCTTTCCAAGGAATTTCCATACTGCTTTCCAAATTGGCTGCACCAATTTGCAGTCCCACCAGCAATGTACAAGTGTACTCTTTTCCCCACATCCTTGCCAGCACTTGTTGTTGTTTGACTTCATAGTGGCTGCCAATCTTACTGGAGTGAGATGGTATCTTAGGGTGGTTTTAATTTGCATTTCTCTGACTGCTTGAGGTGGTGAGCATTTTTTCATGTACTTGTTGATTGATTGTATGTCCTCCTTTGAGAAGTGTCTGTTCAGGTCCTTGGCCCATTTATTGATTGGGTTATTTGTTTTCTTATTGTTTAATTTTTTGAGTTCTTTGTATACTCTGGATATTAGGGCTCTATCTGAAGTGTGAGGAGTAAAAATTTGTACCCAGGATGTAGGCTCCCTATTTACCTCTCTTATTGTTTCTTTTGCTTAGAAAAAACTTTTTAGTTTGAGTAAGTCCCATTTGTTGATTCTTGTTATTAACTCTTGTGTTATGGATGTTCTATTAAGGCATTTGGAGCCCAACCCCACAGTATGTAGATTGGAGCCAACTTTTTCTTGATGCAGAGTCAGATGCAGAGTCTCTGTTTTGATATCAAGCTCCTTAATCCATTTTGAGTTAACTTTTGTGCATGGCGAGAGAAAGGGATTCAGATTCATTTTGTTGCATATGGATTTCCAGTTTTCCCAGCACCATTTGTTGAAGATGCTATCCTTCCTCCATTGCATGCTTTTAGTCCCTTTTTCAAATATAAGATAGTTGTAACTTTGTGGATTGGTATCTGTGTCCTTTATTCTGTACCATTAGTCCACCCGTCTGTTTTGGTACCAGTACCATGCTGTTTTTGTTACTATTGCTCTGCAGTATAGTTTGAAGTCTGGTATTGCTATACCACCTGATTCACTCTTCCTGCTTAGAATTGCTTTTGCTATTCTGCATCTTTTATTTTTCCAGATGAATTTTATGATTGCTTTTTCTATTTCTGTGAGGAATGCCTTTGGGATTTTGATTGGCATTGCATTAAACCTATAGGGTACTTTTGGTAATATGGCCATTTTAATGATATTAGTTCTGCCTATCCATGAACAAGGTATATCTTTGCACCTTCTAAGGTCTTCTTCTGTTTCTCTCTTTAGGGTTCTTTAGTTTTCATTGTATAATTCTTTCACCTCTTTTGTTAGGTTGATTCCCAAGTATTTTATTTTTTTGTTGTTGAGGATATTGTGAATGGGGTGGTTTTCTTCATTTCCATTTCAGAGGATTTGTCACTGATATACAGGAATGCCTTTGATTTATGCATGTTGATTTTATATCCTGCCACATTGTTGAATTCATTTACTAGCTCTAGAAGTTTCTTGGTAGAACATTTTGGGTCTGCTAGGTATAGGATCATGTCATCCACAAATAGTGATAATTTAAATTCTTGTGTTCCTATCTTTATGCCTTTAATTTCTTTCATCCACTATATAACTCTATTTTACGAATTGAGCTCCGGTGTAACTCTGATTGGATTTTTTTCCCTTGGAGGGGTATTGGAAGAGAAAATATTGCATTGAAGTGTTTGGAATTCATAGAGTAAAGGTCCACTACAATTTAATTCACATACTCTGATGATTTCAGATAAACAAATATTTTAAATTCCTGGTCTTAGCACTTAGGCAGAACTGGGTTTGAATCCTAAAAGTCTCTTGGATTATTAAGCTTATTAATTCTTAGTGTACTACACACTTATTAATTATTTATTGAGTGCATATAACTTTCATAGGTGCTGCAGACCCAGCAGTTATTAAAAATGCAAATCTATTATCATAATTAATTGCTCTTGGAGGTGCTGCTTTGTCAGACCAAAATAATCAGTATGGTAGTATGGCTTTCCCTCAAATTGTCCTGTGACAATCAGCAGGTGTGATCATGGATTTTTTCAGTTTACATCTCGTGCATCAAAGGTGGGTACAGAGGGAAGGTTGAAGACTTGCAAGATTTCTATATTCATGTGAATGAATGCACTGTTAAATGAAAGTAGAATGAAATGTTATGATGAATACATAATCCTAAGTAAAATTTGGATTATAATGAAAACAAAATTGCTAACAAGAAAATTAAAATGAGTTTCTAAAAACAATTTAAATAATTTAAGAAATCATTTTTATTTTGAAGGACAGTATTTGTGGATATATTGCTTTTACTTATCAGCCTTTTTCTGTTGCTTATTGAGGTATATCATCCCAATTTTTTCTGGACTACATTGTTTCTAACAAGTATTATGCTGTTGTTCAAACTGTTGTTTCCTGGGTATTTGTTATAGGTGTTGGTTTGTAGCAAATCATTACAAAGCATAGCAACTTAAACTTACAGGGATTTATTATCTTTCTTTTATGTGAATGATGTTCAAGAATTGGCTTAGCTGGATGTGTCTACCTCTGAGTATCTCATGAAATAGCAATTAAGATACTGGCCAGAACTGGCAGGCTTGATTAGCACCCAAGGACCTCCTTCATAGCTCATACCTCCTGATCATGTGGGCATCTCCTGAAATGATTAGCCACTAACATGTGTTTACACTAACATGTGTTTACATGTGATCCAAGAGATAACAGAGCCAGCAGGAAGTCCCAGTTCATTCTCTGTGGATGCATACCATCATCTGGTTTATTCTCTCTGATAAAAGTGAGGTTAGTAAGTCCAGCATCATTCCTGAGGAAGGGAATTATCTCTTGCTCTTGAGTATTAAGGAATCTGTGTTCAGTTTTTGAAAACCACCATGGTCATCCTTGTTTCTTCTCTTTCTTCTTGGTACTGGGGCTTGAACCTAGAGGCACATACCCACTGCACCATATACCCAGTCTTAGATTTTTCTATTATAAACATTTTACATTATTATGGAACATTTACCACAATTAATGAAATAATGCTAATACATTATTACTAACTAAAGCCCATGATTTATTCAGATTTCCTTAGTGTTTACCTACACAGTCTTTTTTTTCTGTTCCAGGACCCCCTCCAGGACCCCACATTACATTTGGTTGTCATGTTTCTTTAAGCTCCTCTTGACTATGGTAGTTTTAAAAGAATTTCCCTGTATTTGATTACCTTGGAAATTTTTAGGAGCACTGGTCA
The DNA here is from genome assembly GCF_052094955.1 of Ictidomys tridecemlineatus. NCBI lineage: Eukaryota > Metazoa > Chordata > Mammalia > Rodentia > Sciuridae > Ictidomys > Ictidomys tridecemlineatus. The sequence continues at coordinate 117,843,170 of NC_135484.1, forward strand.
AGTATATTACAACATACAGTGCTATTAAGTGACATTGAAAAGTTTTTCTTCTTGTTTCTTGCTAGTATATAAAATGAAATCAATTTTTGTATATTAACATTGTATTCAGTGATCCTATTAAATAAATTCAATTCTTAAAAAAATGATAGAACTATGACATTTTTCTTCTCTTGTTAGTTGTACTGTGGCCTGCAGGTCTAAGGCAAGTGGCCCTGAAAAACCTCAGTTCGGGGAAATTTGCATATGGAGCACTGTACAGAATTTCTGTCTTTTCTCTCTCTCCTGCAGGCCTTTGAACCCCAGCTGGAGTCATGGCTAGAAACAAAGTTTCTGTTCTTAGTTGAGCACTCAAATCCATTTCAATTAGTTTGTATATCTTTAGTCATTATACTTCTCCATTCTCACCACAATGGTCTTTTTTCTTTTTTTATCTATTGTCTCATGGATCCAAAATAATGACATCATAATTCCTCACAGATAAACAGAAGATGAAAGACACTATTCCCTAAACCCAATGAGCCTTTTATTTTGAACTCATGACTCCTGAGGTACCCAGGGGAGCAGAGAGAGAAGAGTACCAAGGCTTTTGCTAAAGTAAAAATCTTTTTTCAGCTTAGAAGTGTTTGAACCTGTAAGATTTTGAAGTACATCTAACTGAATAAAATTTCAGATGCCTCAGATGATTGTGAGGGCTGTAAAGTGCATCATCTCTTCAAATAACCAGCACCTGAATTATACTGAATCTGGCAAAGAACATCCATGTGTGCATTCATGTGGTATCAATCAAATACTATCATGCATAAGAAACAAAAAGAGAAGAAAGAGCCCTTTCCCACTCATGACAGAAAGGGGGAGGTGACATCAGTTGAAGGGGTGCATGGCCAGGGCATTATGCAATTAATTCTTTAGAAGAATTCAGTGGGTGGTTTAACAAATAGTCCACTGTCTACAAGAAGAAGTGTGGCATAAATTTCCTTCTAGGCCACCAAGTAGCACAATTGTCTCTCTGTCACATCACTTTGAAGTTTGATTGCCTGAGTTTCAATTCAGGTTCCACCTCTTACTAATAATGTAGCTTTAGGGAACTGTACAACCCCTCCATGCTACAGTTTGTAATTGGTAAAATGAAAAGGGGAAGTAATATTAATAGATCGACTTCACTGTATCATCAGAAAAAATAAGCCAGTTAATAAAGTAAAAACACTTAGAAGAGTGTCTGGAACATATTAATAAATGTTCAATAAGTATTAGGCATTTTTATAATAATATATTAATTTTGATCATCATCAGGGCAATTTTTTAAATTATGGTCATCATCATAATATCTATTTTCTCACCAGCTTAACTGATAAGAATCCCACATATCTTGAAAGAAATTCTCAGGGTCCCAAGTCAAAAAAACCCTGTATTTCTTTATTTTTGGTGGGAATGGGGAGGAGAGGAGGGATATGAACATAATATCAATTTTGTGTTTTAGATTCTAAAAACTGCTCCAGGCACTTTCAGAAGACTAACCAGCTCCCAGACACATCTAGGTCCATTCCCTCACCCCCATCATGATTTCTTTTCCACTTTGTCCCATCCTAGAATTTGTTGGTTGATGTTGAAATGGCAAAGATCATATTCACACCAGTACAGTTGATTCATGGGCTTACAGATAGTTTAGTAAGCAGATCCATACAGAAATGAAGTGTCCTCTTTGTTTCCAGAAGTGAAGACACTTTAAGATGTTTGTGTTGATAAGTATCCTTTCCCTTCAGTCTTGTGGGTCTAAGCCATCCTTGGTTCAAGTCCTAGCCCAGGATGATGACCTAGAGCACAAAGTCCCACCCCTTCCCCCTGCTGAGCCCTCACTCCTCTATGCATATGGAAAATGTTCCCAACAAAGCATCAGATTCCCATGGAAGGCACACCAAAGCCCTCTGTGCTATCTACAATTCCTGACTCTAATCCCCATACTCTGTCACCCACTCCTCTCTAGTCATTTTTTGGTGACAAGCAACCTGTGCAGAAGGTGGGTGTAAAAGATGCCAAAATGAGACACTGGATACTTCCCTCTCTGGCCAGTTAGAACCATAGAGCAGGTAGCATGGTTTGTCTTGGTCAGATTAAGCCATGAAGAAGAAGGGAAGGACACCTAGTTATAAGGAAAGAAAAAAGTATTCATTAGCCAAGACAATAAAATCCTAATTCAAATACTTAATAAGGAATGTAAAGAATCAAAGAGAATACTACAAAGCTTTTTGTGAGAGCACAAAAGAAGATGATTTCTATGTTCCCAGAGAGGAATGTAATATACACATTTAATGCAGTTTCATTCACCATGTACATGGGTTTCAAAAAGTTGATATTGTGTTTCTAGTTTCAATATGAAGACTATCTGTATACAGTTATTTGAGACCTCCACAGCAGAGAGAAACTTTTAAAAAATAACTAGCTTTCTTCCTACTACATTGCTTAATTTTCAAAAGCATTGTTTGTTTTTATATTATTTTGCTGTTTTTATATGGAGATATTTTTTATTAATTAATTAATTTATTATTTATATATGACAGCAGAATGCATTACAATTCTCATTACACTTATAGAACACAATTTTTCATATCTCTGGTTTTATACACAATATATTCACACTAATTTGTGTCTTCATTACTGTACTTTAGATAATAATGACCATCACATTCCACCATGATGAATAACCCTATGCCCCCTCCCTTCCCCTCCAACCCCTCTGCCCTATCTAGAATTCGTCTGTTCCTCCCATGCTCCCTATATAGAGATAATTTATTCTGATGTCTCTAAAGTCAATATTAATAATAGTAGTTTGGTGTGTAGAGAACTAAATACTAAAGATAGTTTCAGGGTGGAAGGAGAAAAACCAACACCACAAAAGAAACCACCTTTCAGAGTGGCTTACAGCCCAGCCTTTCTCTGCTGAACCACAACCCACCACTACCTCATCTCCTCCAAGAGAGCACAGCTGAACTAGAATTTATCAACATGAAGCCTTCACAGAAGTTGTGTTTAAGTGAAGCAACAATTTGTCATTGAACATGTTCTTTCCAGCCTATGAGGATCAATGTAGGGTGCATCTCTTTCCTCTGGTGGACTAAGCTGTCAAGAAAACTCACAGGAATGGAGCTACTGTGCAGAGAAAAGGTGTTTCTTCTCATAATACCAATAGAATCTAGTACATGAGAAACAAAGAATATAACAAATTTTTATTAATATATTCCATATAATATGAAGAACTGAAAGATTAATTCAGAATCCTGAATAGAAGTATAAGTTAAATACATACGAAGTTCTAAAATTAACAAAATGTTTCAAAAAACCAATAGGAATGATGAACAGGCTATAGATTATGTAAAAATGTTTAATTAATTATATTAACTCTAATAATCACAGTCATTATAAAAGGCCTAATAAAGAAGGTAATTAAAGGATATTCCAATCCCTGATTGCCCCCCAACTGCTGTTGGTATTCGTCTTCTCCAGACTCTACCACAGGGTCAGGCTTTCCCTCACCCTTGGTCCGCATTCCAACCTGCCCAGCTGGCTTCCCTGATGGGGAACCACAGGTTTCATCACCCCAGTCACCTCACCTTGTTATCATTGTTTTCTTACATCCAGTTTATCATATTTCTCTGGCTTTTTAAAAGATGTTTTATCTTTAATCTTCAGTAATTGGATTAGAATGGTTCTGGTGCTTGGTTCATTTTACCTTTTATGGGGTTCACTGAGCCTCTTCAGTTTGTAAATTCCTGTATTTGAATATGAATTTATTTATTTTCAAGTACATTTCATGCAACTAATCCCTTTCTTCTCCTCTTTGAGGTTCCAGTGACATTAGACATTTTTTTTTTTTTTAACTTGTGATCTCCTTCCTGGGCTTCCCAAGCTGTGGGGATTACAGGTGTGTGCCACTATGCCTGGCTCAAGACCTCTTTTTTAAAATATTTATTTATTTATTTTTAGTTGAAGTTGGACACAATACCTTTATTTTATTTATTTATGTGGTGCTGAGGATTGAATCCAGGACCCCACACTTGCCAGGCAAGCGCTCTACCACTGAGCCACAACCCCAGCGCTCAAGTCCTCTTTTGAAATGGGTATAGTATGACCTATTTTCCACATAGTTTTTGAAAGATTAGAGAGAAGATATACAATGTATGAGTAGCATGTAGTTGGCACATAGTAAGCACTCGATAAATAACTATTATTCTGTTTTACATTGGATTTCAGGGAGAGATGAAATAAACATCTTTTATTCCTAAATCTTTTTTTTCCTGATTAGTATATTTGCTTCCACTGACTGAAAATAACAAACCTGAAACCTCTCCAAAATATACAAAACCAAATCACTCAACATTCAAAAATCCAAAATTGGTTTAATATACCCAACAAATTTCCTTGTCCTTGAGATGACAAGACAATATCTGTTTCCCCACTTTTTTTATTGGTTGTTCAAAACATTGCATAGCTCTTGACATACTTTAGATTCAAGTGGGTTATGAACTCCCATTTTTACCCCGTATACGACATTAGACATTTTGATATTGTCACACAGGTCCCTGAATCTCTGTCTACTTATTTAATACTCATTTTGTTTTTCAAATTGTATACTGGATATTCACCCATCTTCAAAATCATTTACACTTTTACCTGTCATTTCCATTGTGCTATTGAATCTGTCAATGAATTCTTATCTTGCTTAGGTCATTTTTTATTCCAAATTACTGGTGGGGGGAATGTTGGGGATTGAAACCAGGGACATTTAACCACTAAGCGACATCCCCAGACAGTTTTACCTATTAAGTTCAGGTCCATTTTAAGTTATTTTTTTTTTGTGAAGATAAATTAGGAATCAAAGTTACTTTTTGTACAGATAATAATTTATGCAGCACTACATATTTAAAAGATTATCATTTCCTATTAAGTTGCCATGACAGTTATACTGAACATTGATTGGCAGGACCTAACTCTATTTATAGACTCTTTGTTCTGTTTCATCTTGATGACAATACTTTGGTATTTTCTCTCTTTATAACATAGCTATATAGTAAGTCTTAAAATCAGATAAGTTAGCCCAGCATGTTGCTACAACATGCCTGTACTTCCATTAGCTCTGGAGGCTGATGCAGGAGAATCATGAGTTTAAAGCCAGTCTCAGCAAAAGCAAGATGCTAAGCAACTTGTGAGACCATGTCTCTAAATAAAATACAAAATAGGGCTGGAGATGTGGCTCATTGGTCAAGTGCCCTTGGTCAAGTGCCCCTGAGTTCAATTCCTGGTAAACCTCCCCCTCAAAAAATCAGATAGTTTAATTACTCACGGTCTTCTTTTTAAAATCACTTATGCTATTCTATGTTGTTTTCATAGCTATATAAATGTTATCATTAGGTCAACAATTTCTACAGAGGAAATATGATGGGAGGAGAGAATAGAAGAGGAAGGGGAAAGAGAGAATAATAGAGGAGGAGGAGGGAAAATCTTACTCAATAAATTTAAGAAAATTGGCCTTTTAAACATTAGTGAACCTTCAAAATTCACTAGATAAATAGATTATTTAGATCTTCTTTTAAAATTTCTTTTACCTGTATTTTGTTGGTTTTTAGTTCAGAGTTCTCCAATATTTCTCATTACAATTACTTCTCGGGCTGGGGATGTGGCTCAAGCGGTAGCACGCTCGCCTGGCATGCGTGCGGCCCAGGTTCGATCCTCAGCACCACATACCAACAAAGATGTTGTGTCCGCCAAGAACTAAAAAAATAAATAAATATTAAAAAATTCTCTCTCTCTCTCCTCTCTCACTCTCTCTTTAAAAAAAACAATTACTTCTCATTGTGTTTTTTGGTGGTTTGATTTTTGATACTTTTGGATTTTAAAAAATAAAGTTTAATATACTTATGGTAAACTTTAGTCTTTTATTTCATATTGCTATGAGTTTTGACAAACATACAGAGTCATATAACCACCATCACCATCAAGATATAGAATAGTTTTATCACTCCAAAACATTCCCCTTAGTGTTCACCCTTTCTCCCCAGACTAACAAGTAGTTTTTGTGAAATATCATATTAGCAGAATAATACTGTATATGGGATTTAGAGTCTAGCTCAAGAGTCTGGGGTTTTTCACCTAGCATGAAGATTATTAAATCTTTAACAATTAATCTGTAGCTTTTTTCTTTTTCTTTTGAGCAGTATTTCATCGTATAATTGTATGATGATTTATGTATCCATTTCCTAATGAGGAATATTGTGTTATTTTCAGTCTTATTGATTAAAAATTATGGCATCTGCTGGTAAGTGGATGTCCATGCGATGGACAAGCTGGTAAGAGGAATTGGAGAATATAATGCTAAGTGAAATAAGCCAATCCACCAAGCCAAAGGCTAGATGTTTTTTCTGATATGTGGATGCTAATTCAGAATAAGGGGTGGGGGGGGTTAGGGGAGATAGAGTCACTTTAGATTAGGTAGAGGGGAGTGAAAGGAGGGGAGGGCATATGGGGGTAGGAAGGATAGTAGAATGAGTCAGACACTGTTACCCTAGGTACATATATAACTATATGACCAGTGGGATTCTACATCATGTACAACCAGAGGAATGAGAAATTATACTCCATCTATGTATGATGTATCAAAATGCAATCTACTGTCATATAAAACCAATTAGAACAAATAAAAAGTTATTTAAAAAATTAAACAGATTTTTTTTTCTTATAAATTTTTACATGGAGAAAAGATAGCCTCTTTAACAATTGGATCTGGAAAAAGTGGTTATCCATAAATATAAGAAAAATAATAAAAAATTTAAAAAATGGGCCAAAGACCTAGGAATTAGATCAGAAACTATACAACTCCTAGAAGAAAATATATGGTCAATACTCCTACATAGAGGCACAGGCAATGTATTTCTCAATAGGATCCTTACAGCTCAGGAAATAATGCAGAGTGTTAACAAATGGGATGGCATCATTAAAGGCAACTTATTAGAGTGATACATGCATATCTGTGTTTATTGCAGTATAATTCACAGTAGTCAAACTATGGAACCAGCCTAGGTGTCCATTAATGGATAAAAGGATAAAGAAAATGTGATATATGTATATATCATATATATATATGTAATAAGATTATAATTATTTATCATATATATGATATATAATAAATTATATCTAAATGAGCAAAAAATAAGAAAAAAATATAATCCAGATAACATCTTTCATATATATATATATATATATATATATATATATATATTATTCAGCCATATAGAAAAATGAAATTATGCAGGAATAGATGCAACTAAAGAAAATTATATTAAGCAAAATAAGGCAAAGTCAGAAGCTCAGGTTTTGTAGGTGTTCTCTCATATGTAGAAGGTAGAGAGGAGGAAAAAAGAAAGGTGTGGGGGGGTTGTGAAAATCAAAGGGATTTCAGTAGAGGAAAGAGACCATGAGATAGAAGAATCCAGCCTTTTGATTAAAAACTGTGAATAAATGTTATGGTTTTGATGTGTATTATCCCCCCAAATATTATGGGAGCCAGTGCAAGGAAGTTTAGAGGTGATCAGAGTAGAAGAACCTTCACCTAATTAGTGCGTCAATCCACTAATAGGGATTAACTGTAGGTAGGCAAAGTGTGACTGGAGAAGGAGGGTCACTGGGGGTGTCGCTTCTCCTCCCTCCATTTTGCCCTATCCAAAGTTCCTCCAAGTAGTTGTAATGAAGTTACTATTTTACAAAAGCAAAATATTATTTATATTTTGTTGTGGTGAGGAGAGCTCTCTCTCTGCTTTCTGGGTGCCATGTGTTCAACTGCTTCCCTCTGTCAAACTCTTCTGCTGTGATGTTCTGACTCATCTCAGGACCTGAGGAATGAAGTCAGCCATCTATGGGCTGAGACCTCTGAAATCATGAGTCCCCAAATAAACTTTTCCTCCTCAAAATTGTTCTTGTCAATTCCTTTGATCAGAACAGTGAAAAAGCTGACTAAAACAGTGAATAAAAGCAAGAACATGAACAATTAAGTGTAAAAGAGATAGGATAATATGAAAATCTACAACAGCAGCACCACAAGAGCCTGAGATATACTCCCCACTGTGTCAAATTCAACACAATTTCCTTAAAGGCACAAGAAACACTTTTAAAAACATAGACCTTTTCTATATATTGTGGGAGACACAGACATGTGGAATGCAGAGTCTGAAATGAAGGAACTCATGGCCTAAATGAGCAAGAAACAAGAAAAAATATATAACCCAGATAACATCTTTCAAAAAAAGATATACCCGGCTGGGTGGGGTGGCAGGCATGGTGGGGCATGCCAGGAATACCAGTAACTTGGGAGGATGAAGCAGAAGGCTTGCAAATTCAAAGCCAGTCTAAGCACTGCAGTGAGGTCCTAACTAACTTAGTGAAGCCCTATCTCAAAATAAAGTGTGGAGGACATGGCTCAGTGGTTAAGTGTCCCTGGGTTCAATCCCCAGCACCACAATTAAAAAACAAAACACAAAACCAACTCAGTTTGCAAGTGAAAGTGAATCTCAGATTTTACATCTAGTTTTGAATCATGGAAATATAAAACTAGACTCCACAACATTAACATTGCCATCATGGACATCCAGTGACATCGATAAGCAAATGATTGAAAACCATTCCTTAGTCAACATGCATTTAACTTAGCATATCCTTCCCATCACATACCATTCTCATATTCCAAAATGGACCTCAATAATCCTAAAATTGGACATTATTTAGGCAAAGGGTCTATATGAAACATTCTGAAAAAATGAACATTTTTCTTTTTTTGAGTGTCAAGTATGACATTTAAGTCTAACTAGACTGAATGTTAAATGAATCATTTCATTATTTAAAAAAAGAGGAATAATGAAATATACAGAAGCATGTACTGGGTCCAAAAGTATGAATATTGACAATATTGAGCAAAATATTTACTGACATTTTCCAACTTGAACCTCATTTGAGACGCATTTCAAAAGCAAAAAGTAAGCACAAGTAGTTGTAATGAAGATTATTGAAAATATGATTTTGTCAAATGTGAAAAATCTTTTGACAATGATTGGTCTCAGTCTGTTATTTGTAATAATATTATTGCAAATGAAAGCTTAAAACCTTCAAAATTAAAGAGACACTTAGAAACTCATTATGAGAAACTTATTGATAAACCTCCTGAATATTTTCAAAGAAAGAAAAAAGACAAAGTTATCAATATAATTTCTTCATAGACCTACTGCTGTTAGACGCTTTACTGTCATCATATTTAGTTGTGTATTATGTGGAAAAAGAAAATGGCTCAATAAACTGCTGTAAAATTTATCCTTCCAACACGTTTGGATATGGTGAGTACAATTTTTTTTTTAGAGAGAGAGAGAGAGAGAGAGTTTTTAATATTTATTTTTCAGTTTTTGGTGGACACAACATCTTTGTTTGTATGTGGTGCTGAGGATCGAACTCAGGCCGCGTGCATGCCAGGCAATTGCGCTACCACTTGAGCCACATACCCAGCCCACAATTTTTGATGATAAGTCATCTGATACTTTAAGAACTCTGCCAAGTATCAGCACAGTATCTCTTTGAATTGTACTGTTGCAGGACATTTAGAATCAACATACTCCTGGGTTATAATATGGTCAATCTGGTATAGATTTTGCAATCTAGCTTGATGAAGGCGCTGATATTAAGAGCTTCACAGTATTTTTAGTTTATGTCAGATATATATGGTAGGATAATTTTATGGAGGGTTTTTGCACTTTTATAATTTAATCTTGTGGCTCAGTGGTAGAGCATTTGCCTGGCATGTGTGAGGCTCTGGGTTTGATCTTCAGCACCATAAATAAATAAATAAATAAATAAATGTATAAAAATTTTAGCTCAAATCTAAGTAAATGAGGTATTTTTACAGAATGATTGCCTTGTTGGTCAATATACATTTTACTTTCTGTTTTCTATGTCTGATGTCTTGTTGTCCCTCTATTTTAGCTTTATTACATCTTTACACTGATTGAATAGTTCCCAATAGCATTTAAATTTCATTAGTGATTTAATATATAGTAGTTGCTTTAATGTTTTTCATATATAAATATATATATATATATATATATATATATATATATATATATATATATATAAACTGTTGTGCTATAATTGGCAAACATATTACATATATATTTCCCTACATCTTAGGTCTCCTAATAAATTATATGTACGTTATTTTAAAACCAGTTTAGGGAATATTCAGGGAAAATATGTATTCATAATGTCTTTTATAATTACATAAGTCCTTTTGCAGAACTCTGTGAATTCAAATTATTGTCTCAAGTTTCTTGCTTTTACCTGAGGCACTTTCTTTTTTTAAAAAAATATTTATTCTAATTGTTATACATGACAGCAGAATGAATTTCAATTCATAGTATACACATAGAGCACAATTTTTCATTTCTATGGTTGTACACAAAGTAGAGTCACACTATTCGTATCTTCATACATGTAGTTAGGGTAATTATGTCCACCTCATTCCACCATCTTTTCTACCCTCATGCCCCCTTCCTTCACCTCCCTGCCTTTTACCCTATCCAAAGTTCCTCTATTCCTCCCTACCCCATCAACCACATTATGGATCAGCATCCACATATCAGAGAAAATATTTCACATTTTTTTGGGGTGGATTTGCTTACTTCACTTAGCATGTTATTCTCCAGCTCCATTGATTTAGCTGAAAATGCCATGATTTTATTCTCTTTTAATGCTGAGTAATATTCCAGTGTGTGTGTGTCACAGTTTCTTTATTATCAGCCACATTCCATGCGGGCAATGGAAATGAGATTACTCTGTGTGATGTGGGTTGGCAATGAAATGACCACACAGACACTGAGTTGATTTTATCACAAAGTGGGGCTTGTGGGCAGCTCTGTGACCTCGAGGTTACTCTTCCAGTTTGGAAGGCAAAGAGGCTGAGTGTACCCAAATTTGTTTATTTATAGGGAAAGGGAGTTTGATAGACTATTCTACCTCAATTAGGCAGTGGATCAGGTTTCACAGGGTTGTTCATCCCTGCTGAGAGCCATTAGCCAAGTAGGTGACCTTGCTCAAGGACCAGGGCGGATCCAGGTTTAGGGTGTTCCTGGTTTAGGACAATCCAGGTTTAGGGTGTTCCTGGTTTAAGGTTATTCCTGCTGGGAATAGGGCATATCCTGCTGCCTGAGTTCCCATTGAGTTCTCAAGGGATTCAGAGAGCATTTTGGGGAGACAGAGCCTAGTGGAGGGGGAATTTGGCCAGAACGTGGATTTCCCCAGAACATGTTTGTAGGGGGCCGGTGTGAGTTCGTGAGTTCGGGAATAAAGAATTTCTGTTTGAATCTACAAGGCTGTGAGTGGCTCGTGATTTTGTGCCTAGCCAGACTGTGGCACATCCCCATTGGGTAATGCCCAGGTCCAGGGCTGAAGCATGCTCCTTCGCAAGCAAAGGAAGGGCCATTTGCTTCACATAGTGTTTGGGGCCTGTGCACCAGGTCATACCTTCATCTCTCAAGGTGGGGAATAGAAGCTTGGCTCATTGGTGGCAGGCAACCCCCCATATTTTATCCATTCATCTATTGAAGGGCATCAAGGTTGGTTGCACAATTTATCTATTGTGAATTGTGCTGCTATAAACATTAATGTGGCTGCATCACTGTAGTATGCTGTTTTTAAGTCCTTTGGGTACAAAGGAGGAATGGGATAGATTGGTCTAATGATGATTCCGTTCCCAGTTTTCCAAGGAATCTACATATTGCTTTCCAGATTGGTTGCACCCAATATCACCCTGATTCCCAAAACAAAGATATATCAAAGAAAGAAACATCATATCAATATCTCTAATGAACATAGATGCAAAAATTTTAAATAAAAATTTGGCCAATTGAATAGAAAACCCATTAAAAAGAAAGTGCACCACAATCAAGTGGGGTTCATCCAAGGGATGCAAGATTGTTTCAACATACAGAAATCATCACATCAATAGACTTAAAGATAAGAATCATATGATCATCTCAATAGATGCGAAAGCATTCAACAAAATACGACACCACTTCATGTCCAAAACATTAGAAAAACTAGAGATAATGGAACATATCTTAACATTATACAGGCTATCTATGTTAAGCTCAAGATGAATATTATTCTAAATGGAGAAAAAATGAAAGCATTTCCTCTAGAACTAGAACAAGACAAAGATGCCCTCTTTCACCACTTCTATCTAACACAGTTCTTGAAATTCTAGCCAGAGCAGTTAGACAGATGAAAAAAATTAAAGGGATATGGATAGGAAAGGAAGACCTTAAACTATCACTATTTGCTGACAACATGAGTCTATACTTAGAAGATCCAAAAAATTTCACCAGAAAATTTCTAGAACTAATAAATGAATTCAGCAAAGTAGCAGCATATAAAATCAACAACCATAAATCACAGCATTTCTGTACATCAGTGGCAAATTATCCAAAAGAAAAAATAGGAAAACTACCCCATTACAATAGCATCAAAAACAAAAGAAAACAAAACTTGGAAATCAACTTAATGAAAGAAGAGAAATACTACAATGAAAACTACAGAACACTGAAGAAAAAATTAAAGAAGACCTTAGAAGATGAAAAGATCTCCTTTGTTCTTGGATAGTCAGAATTAATATTGTCAAAATGACCATACTACCAAAAGTAATATACAGATTCAATGCAATTACAATCAAAATGCCAATGACATTCCACAAAGAAACAGAAAAAGCAATCATGAAATTCATCTGAAAAAAAAGAGACCCAGAATAGCCAAAGCAATTTTTAACAAGAAGAGTGAAGCAGGTGGCATCACTATACCAGAATTTAAAGTAACAAAAATGGCATGGTATTGACACCAAAATAGACTTATAGACCCATGGTACCGAATAGAGGACATAGAGAAAAACTCACATAAATACAGTTATCTCATACTAGACAAAGGTACCAAAAACACATATTGGAGAAAAGATGGCCTCTTCAAAAAATACTGGTGGGTAAACTGGAAATTCTTAAGCAGCAAAATGATATTAAGCCCCTATCTCTCACCATGCACAAAACTCAATTCAAAGTGGGCCAAGGACCTAGGAATTAGTCCAGAGACCCTGAACCTAATAGAAGAAAAAGTAGGCCCAAATCTTCATCATGTTGGATTAGGCCCTAACTTCCTTACAAGACTTCTTTGGTGTAAGAATTAAAATCAAGAATCAATAAATGAGATGGATTCAAACTAAAAAGCTTCTTCTCAACAAAAGAAAAAATAAGTAAATAGAAAGCCTACTGAATGGGAGCAACTTTTTATTACATGCATATCAAATAGAGCACTAATCTCTAGGATATATAAAGAAACTCAAAAATCTTCACACTAAAAAAATAATAATAACTCAATTAATATATGGGCTAAGGAACTGAACAGACACTTCTCAGAAGACGATATCCAATTGATCAACAAATATGTGAAAAAATGTTCATCATCTCTAGCAATTAGAGAAATGCAAATCAAAACTACTGTATAATTTCACCTCATTCCAGTCAAACAACAATAAATGTTGGTGAGGATGTGGGGGAAAAGGCAAACTAATACATTTTTGGTGAGCCTGAGACACTTTTTTTTGTAAGAAAAAAGTATATCTTGTAGGTCTAGTGACAAATTATCTCAATTTGGTATTTTGGAAATATCTGGGAAAGTCTTTTGCCTTCATTCTTGAACACTAGCTTTGTGGATATAGCATTCTTTTTTGACAGTTATTTTCTTTTTAAAATTTATATATGACAGCAAAATGCATTACAATTCTTATTACATATATAGAGCACTGCTTTTCATATCTCTGGTTGCATACATAGTATATTCACACCAATTCATGTATTCATACATGTACTTTGGATAATAATAATCATCACATTCCACCATAATTAATTACCTCATGCCCCCTCCCTTACCCTCCAACCCCTTCGCCCTATCTAGAGTTCATGGATTCCTCCCATGCTCCCTATCCCTATCCCACTATGAATCAGCCTCCTTATATCAAAGAAAAATTTGGCATTTATTTTTTGGGAATTGGCTAACTTCACTTAACATTATCTTCTCTAACTCCATCCATTTAATTGCAAATTCCATGATTTTATTCTCTTTTATTGCTGAGTAATATTCTATTGTGTATATATGCCACTTTTTTTTTTATCCTTTTATCTTTTGAAGGGCATCTATGTTGGCTCCACAGTTTAGCTATTGTGAATTGTGCTGCTATAAACATTGATGTGGCTGTGTCCCTGCAGTATGCTGTTTTTTAAGTCCTTTGGTTATAGACCAAGGAGAGGGATAGCTGGGTCAAATGGTGGTTCCATTCCCAATTTTCCAAGAAATTTCCATACTGTTTTCCATATTGGCTGCACCAATTTGCAGTCCCACCAGCAGTGTATAAGTGTATCTTTTTTCCTCGAATTCTTATTAACACTTATTGTTGTTTGGAAGCATAATAGCTGCCATTCTGACTGAAGTGAGATGAAATCTGAGTGTGGTTTCAAAACCCCTATCTCTCATAATGCACAAAATTCAACTCAAAATGGATCATAGACTTAGGAATATAGCCAGAGACCCTGCATCTAATAGAAGAAAAAGTAAGCCCTCATCTCCATCATGTGGGATTAGGCCCCAACTTCCTTAATAAGACTCCTATGGCACAAAAATTAAAATCAAGAATCAATAAATAAGAGGGACTCAAACTAAAAATTCTCTTCTCATCAAACAAAACAATCTATGAGGTGAATCTAGAGCCTGCATCTTGGAAGCAAATCTTACCCCTCACACATCAGATAGAGCAACAATCACTGGGGTATATAAAAAATTCAAAAAGCTGAACAACAAAAAAAAACCCCAAAACACAATCAATAAATGGGCCAAGGACCTGAACAGGCACTTCTCAGAAGATGATGTAGAATCAATCAACAAATACATGAAAAAATGTTCAACATTCCTAGCAATTAGAGAAATGCATATCAAGACAGTTATTTTCTTTGAGTAGTTTGACTACATATTCAACTGACTTACAGACTTCTTTGTTTCTGCCAATAAATCAGCTGTTGATTTTAAAGGAATTTTCTTGTAAGCCATGAGTCATGATTTTCCCCCCACTCTGCTTCCAAGATTTTCTCCCTGTCAGTGACTTTCAGTATTTCACTACAATATGCCTGTGTGTTTCTGTAAATGTATTTTACTTAGAGTTTCTTGAGTTTTCTGGATTGTGTCAATCTTAAATAGCAACACAGAAAGAGATTATGCAAAACAAGGTCTCTTTGAGAATGGCAAGCGATTGCTCTCTGGGATATACCTGCTATGGTGGCTATAGACATAAGCAAAGGGGCAGGGGAAAGCTTTCAACACAAAAGAAAGAAGTGCTCATAAATTGTTTTGAAACAAACAGAACATTGTTTGCAGGGGCTTATTGTAGGAATTGATGTCAGTTTGTTAGTGAAGACAGTTGTCAGGTGAATGCTTTTGTGAAAATGAGTGGACTGCTGTCTTTGTGTGACTCTTGTGGCAAGCTGTGGTGTGGCATAACTTTCGGATTTTTTTTGTTGTTGTTGTTGTATAAACCCAGTGCATGAGTGCCCCTCATGGCTTCCCAAGAGAAACTGACTTCATTTTGGTATTGCTAACTTTCACAGTTTGTAGAATATTTTCTCAATAACTTTAAGGAGATGTTCATTGTTATTTCTTTAAATTTAGTAGTTGTAGATAGACTGCCTGCCTTTGTTTTATTTGTTTATTTTTATGTGATGCTGAGGATTGAACCCAGTGCCTCACACATGCTAGTCAAGTGCTCTGCCACTGAGCTACATCCCATGACCTCTTTGTTATTTCTTTGAATAATTTTTTTGCCATCTCCATTTCCTCTCCCTCATGCTTTCCCATTACACACATGGGTGCATTTATTAGTGTTTCGCATTTTTCTGAGGCTCCGTTAATTTTTCTTCATCTTTTTTTTCTATTTTTGACTTGCATGATCTCTTTTTGAGTTCAATAATTCCTTTTTCTGCTCATCAAACCTACTGTTGAACCCCCTTATTGAATTTTTATTTTGACAATTTAGATCTTTCAACTCCAGAATTTCCAGTTAGCTCTATATCTTTATTGATACTTTTTAAATGCAATATTACACTCACACCTTCCTTTACTTTTTTAGTCATTTTCTCCTTTTGTTCTGTGAGCATAATCTTTTTTATGTTGGAAAAAAAGGTACACCAATTTGCAGTCCCACCAGCAATGTACAAGTGTACTCTTTTCCCCACATCCTTGCCAGCACTTGTTGTTGTTTGACTTCATAGTGGCTGCCAATCTTACTGGAGTGAGATGGTATCTTAGGGTGGTTTTAATTTGCATTTCTCTGACTGCTTGAGGTGGTGAGCATTTTTTCATGTACTTGTTGATTGATTGTATGTCCTCCTTTGAGAAGTGTCTGTTCAGGTCCTTGGCCCATTTATTGATTGGGTTATTTGTTTTCTTATTGTTTAATTTTTTGAGTTCTTTGTATACTCTGGATATTAGGGCTCTATCTGAAGTGTGAGGAGTAAAAATTTGTACCCAGGATGTAGGCTCCCTATTTACCTCTCTTATTGTTTCTTTTGCTTAGAAAAAACTTTTTAGTTTGAGTAAGTCCCATTTGTTGATTCTTGTTATTAACTCTTGTGTTATGGATGTTCTATTAAGGCATTTGGAGCCCAACCCCACAGTATGTAGATTGGAGCCAACTTTTTCTTGATGCAGAGTCAGATGCAGAGTCTCTGTTTTGATATCAAGCTCCTTAATCCATTTTGAGTTAACTTTTGTGCATGGCGAGAGAAAGGGATTCAGATTCATTTTGTTGCATATGGATTTCCAGTTTTCCCAGCACCATTTGTTGAAGATGCTATCCTTCCTCCATTGCATGCTTTTAGTCCCTTTTTCAAATATAAGATAGTTGTAACTTTGTGGATTGGTATCTGTGTCCTTTATTCTGTACCATTAGTCCACCCGTCTGTTTTGGTACCAGTACCATGCTGTTTTTGTTACTATTGCTCTGCAGTATAGTTTGAAGTCTGGTATTGCTATACCACCTGATTCACTCTTCCTGCTTAGAATTGCTTTTGCTATTCTGCATCTTTTATTTTTCCAGATGAATTTTATGATTGCTTTTTCTATTTCTGTGAGGAATGCCTTTGGGATTTTGATTGGCATTGCATTAAACCTATAGGGTACTTTTGGTAATATGGCCATTTTAATGATATTAGTTCTGCCTATCCATGAACAAGGTATATCTTTGCACCTTCTAAGGTCTTCTTCTGTTTCTCTCTTTAGGGTTCTTTAGTTTTCATTGTATAATTCTTTCACCTCTTTTGTTAGGTTGATTCCCAAGTATTTTATTTTTTTGTTGTTGAGGATATTGTGAATGGGGTGGTTTTCTTCATTTCCATTTCAGAGGATTTGTCACTGATATACAGGAATGCCTTTGATTTATGCATGTTGATTTTATATCCTGCCACATTGTTGAATTCATTTACTAGCTCTAGAAGTTTCTTGGTAGAACATTTTGGGTCTGCTAGGTATAGGATCATGTCATCCACAAATAGTGATAATTTAAATTCTTGTGTTCCTATCTTTATGCCTTTAATTTCTTTCATCCACTATATAACTCTATTTTACGAATTGAGCTCCGGTGTAACTCTGATTGGATTTTTTTCCCTTGGAGGGGTATTGGAAGAGAAAATATTGCATTGAAGTGTTTGGAATTCATAGAGTAAAGGTCCACTACAATTTAATTCACATACTCTGATGATTTCAGATAAACAAATATTTTAAATTCCTGGTCTTAGCACTTAGGCAGAACTGGGTTTGAATCCTAAAAGTCTCTTGGATTATTAAGCTTATTAATTCTTAGTGTACTACACACTTATTAATTATTTATTGAGTGCATATAACTTTCATAGGTGCTGCAGACCCAGCAGTTATTAAAAATGCAAATCTATTATCATAATTAATTGCTCTTGGAGGTGCTGCTTTGTCAGACCAAAATAATCAGTATGGTAGTATGGCTTTCCCTCAAATTGTCCTGTGACAATCAGCAGGTGTGATCATGGATTTTTTCAGTTTACATCTCGTGCATCAAAGGTGGGTACAGAGGGAAGGTTGAAGACTTGCAAGATTTCTATATTCATGTGAATGAATGCACTGTTAAATGAAAGTAGAATGAAATGTTATGATGAATACATAATCCTAAGTAAAATTTGGATTATAATGAAAACAAAATTGCTAACAAGAAAATTAAAATGAGTTTCTAAAAACAATTTAAATAATTTAAGAAATCATTTTTATTTTGAAGGACAGTATTTGTGGATATATTGCTTTTACTTATCAGCCTTTTTCTGTTGCTTATTGAGGTATATCATCCCAATTTTTTCTGGACTACATTGTTTCTAACAAGTATTATGCTGTTGTTCAAACTGTTGTTTCCTGGGTATTTGTTATAGGTGTTGGTTTGTAGCAAATCATTACAAAGCATAGCAACTTAAACTTACAGGGATTTATTATCTTTCTTTTATGTGAATGATGTTCAAGAATTGGCTTAGCTGGATGTGTCTACCTCTGAGTATCTCATGAAATAGCAATTAAGATACTGGCCAGAACTGGCAGGCTTGATTAGCACCCAAGGACCTCCTTCATAGCTCATACCTCCTGATCATGTGGGCATCTCCTGAAATGATTAGCCACTAACATGTGTTTACACTAACATGTGTTTACATGTGATCCAAGAGATAACAGAGCCAGCAGGAAGTCCCAGTTCATTCTCTGTGGATGCATACCATCATCTGGTTTATTCTCTCTGATAAAAGTGAGGTTAGTAAGTCCAGCATCATTCCTGAGGAAGGGAATTATCTCTTGCTCTTGAGTATTAAGGAATCTGTGTTCAGTTTTTGAAAACCACCATGGTCATCCTTGTTTCTTCTCTTTCTTCTTGGTACTGGGGCTTGAACCTAGAGGCACATACCCACTGCACCATATACCCAGTCTTAGATTTTTCTATTATAAACATTTTACATTATTATGGAACATTTACCACAATTAATGAAATAATGCTAATACATTATTACTAACTAAAGCCCATGATTTATTCAGATTTCCTTAGTGTTTACCTACACAGTCTTTTTTTTCTGTTCCAGGACCCCCTCCAGGACCCCACATTACATTTGGTTGTCATGTTTCTTTAAGCTCCTCTTGACTATGGTAGTTTTAAAAGAATTTCCCTGTATTTGATTACCTTGGAAATTTTTAGGAGCACTGGTCAAGTATATTACAACATACAGTGCTATTAAGTGACATTGAAAAGTTTTTCTTCTTGTTTCTTGCTAGTATATAAAATGAAATCAATTTTTGTATATTAACATTGTATTCAGTGATCCTATTAAATAAATTCAATTCTTAAAAAAATGATAGAACTATGACATTTTTCTTCTCTTGTTAGTTGTACTGTGGCCTGCAGGTCTAAGGCAAGTGGCCCTGAAAAACCTCAGTTCGGGGAAATTTGCATATGGAGCACTGTACAGAATTTCTGTCTTTTCTCTCTCTCCTGCAGGCCTTTGAACCCCAGCTGGAGTCATGGCTAGAAACAAAGTTTCTGTTCTTAGTTGAGCACTCAAATCCATTTCAATTAGTTTGTATATCTTTAGTCATTATACTTCTCCATTCTCACCACAATGGTCTTTTTTCTTTTTTTATCTATTGTCTCATGGATCCAAAATAATGACATCATAATTCCTCACAGATAAACAGAAGATGAAAGACACTATTCCCTAAACCCAATGAGCCTTTTATTTTGAACTCATGACTCCTGAGGTACCCAGGGGAGCAGAGAGAGAAGAGTACCAAGGCTTTTGCTAAAGTAAAAATCTTTTTTCAGCTTAGAAGTGTTTGAACCTGTAAGATTTTGAAGTACATCTAACTGAATAAAATTTCAGATGCCTCAGATGATTGTGAGGGCTGTAAAGTGCATCATCTCTTCAAATAACCAGCACCTGAATTATACTGAATCTGGCAAAGAACATCCATGTGTGCATTCATGTGGTATCAATCAAATACTATCATGCATAAGAAACAAAAAGAGAAGAAAGAGCCCTTTCCCACTCATGACAGAAAGGGGGAGGTGACATCAGTTGAAGGGGTGCATGGCCAGGGCATTATGCAATTAATTCTTTAGAAGAATTCAGTGGGTGGTTTAACAAATAGTCCACTGTCTACAAGAAGAAGTGTGGCATAAATTTCCTTCTAGGCCACCAAGTAGCACAATTGTCTCTCTGTCACATCACTTTGAAGTTTGATTGCCTGAGTTTCAATTCAGGTTCCACCTCTTACTAATAATGTAGCTTTAGGGAACTGTACAACCCCTCCATGCTACAGTTTGTAATTGGTAAAATGAAAAGGGGAAGTAATATTAATAGATCGACTTCACTGTATCATCAGAAAAAATAAGCCAGTTAATAAAGTAAAAACACTTAGAAGAGTGTCTGGAACATATTAATAAATGTTCAATAAGTATTAGGCATTTTTATAATAATATATTAATTTTGATCATCATCAGGGCAATTTTTTAAATTATGGTCATCATCATAATATCTATTTTCTCACCAGCTTAACTGATAAGAATCCCACATATCTTGAAAGAAATTCTCAGGGTCCCAAGTCAAAAAAACCCTGTATTTCTTTATTTTTGGTGGGAATGGGGAGGAGAGGAGGGATATGAACATAATATCAATTTTGTGTTTTAGATTCTAAAAACTGCTCCAGGCACTTTCAGAAGACTAACCAGCTCCCAGACACATCTAGGTCCATTCCCTCACCCCCATCATGATTTCTTTTCCACTTTGTCCCATCCTAGAATTTGTTGGTTGATGTTGAAATGGCAAAGATCATATTCACACCAGTACAGTTGATTCATGGGCTTACAGATAGTTTAGTAAGCAGATCCATACAGAAATGAAGTGTCCTCTTTGTTTCCAGAAGTGAAGACACTTTAAGATGTTTGTGTTGATAAGTATCCTTTCCCTTCAGTCTTGTGGGTCTAAGCCATCCTTGGTTCAAGTCCTAGCCCAGGATGATGACCTAGAGCACAAAGTCCCACCCCTTCCCCCTGCTGAGCCCTCACTCCTCTATGCATATGGAAAATGTTCCCAACAAAGCATCAGATTCCCATGGAAGGCACACCAAAGCCCTCTGTGCTATCTACAATTCCTGACTCTAATCCCCATACTCTGTCACCCACTCCTCTCTAGTCATTTTTTGGTGACAAGCAACCTGTGCAGAAGGTGGGTGTAAAAGATGCCAAAATGAGACACTGGATACTTCCCTCTCTGGCCAGTTAGAACCATAGAGCAGGTAGCATGGTTTGTCTTGGTCAGATTAAGCCATGAAGAAGAAGGGAAGGACACCTAGTTATAAGGAAAGAAAAAAGTATTCATTAGCCAAGACAATAAAATCCTAATTCAAATACTTAATAAGGAATGTAAAGAATCAAAGAGAATACTACAAAGCTTTTTGTGAGAGCACAAAAGAAGATGATTTCTATGTTCCCAGAGAGGAATGTAATATACACATTTAATGCAGTTTCATTCACCATGTACATGGGTTTCAAAAAGTTGATATTGTGTTTCTAGTTTCAATATGAAGACTATCTGTATACAGTTATTTGAGACCTCCACAGCAGAGAGAAACTTTTAAAAAATAACTAGCTTTCTTCCTACTACATTGCTTAATTTTCAAAAGCATTGTTTGTTTTTATATTATTTTGCTGTTTTTATATGGAGATATTTTTTATTAATTAATTAATTTATTATTTATATATGACAGCAGAATGCATTACAATTCTCATTACACTTATAGAACACAATTTTTCATATCTCTGGTTTTATACACAATATATTCACACTAATTTGTGTCTTCATTACTGTACTTTAGATAATAATGACCATCACATTCCACCATGATGAATAACCCTATGCCCCCTCCCTTCCCCTCCAACCCCTCTGCCCTATCTAGAATTCGTCTGTTCCTCCCATGCTCCCTATATAGAGATAATTTATTCTGATGTCTCTAAAGTCAATATTAATAATAGTAGTTTGGTGTGTAGAGAACTAAATACTAAAGATAGTTTCAGGGTGGAAGGAGAAAAACCAACACCACAAAAGAAACCACCTTTCAGAGTGGCTTACAGCCCAGCCTTTCTCTGCTGAACCACAACCCACCACTACCTCATCTCCTCCAAGAGAGCACAGCTGAACTAGAATTTATCAACATGAAGCCTTCACAGAAGTTGTGTTTAAGTGAAGCAACAATTTGTCATTGAACATGTTCTTTCCAGCCTATGAGGATCAATGTAGGGTGCATCTCTTTCCTCTGGTGGACTAAGCTGTCAAGAAAACTCACAGGAATGGAGCTACTGTGCAGAGAAAAGGTGTTTCTTCTCATAATACCAATAGAATCTAGTACATGAGAAACAAAGAATATAACAAATTTTTATTAATATATTCCATATAATATGAAGAACTGAAAGATTAATTCAGAATCCTGAATAGAAGTATAAGTTAAATACATACGAAGTTCTAAAATTAACAAAATGTTTCAAAAAACCAATAGGAATGATGAACAGGCTATAGATTATGTAAAAATGTTTAATTAATTATATTAACTCTAATAATCACAGTCATTATAAAAGGCCTAATAAAGAAGGTAATTAAAGGATATTCCAATCCCTGATTGCCCCCCAACTGCTGTTGGTATTCGTCTTCTCCAGACTCTACCACAGGGTCAGGCTTTCCCTCACCCTTGGTCCGCATTCCAACCTGCCCAGCTGGCTTCCCTGATGGGGAACCACAGGTTTCATCACCCCAGTCACCTCACCTTGTTATCATTGTTTTCTTACATCCAGTTTATCATATTTCTCTGGCTTTTTAAAAGATGTTTTATCTTTAATCTTCAGTAATTGGATTAGAATGGTTCTGGTGCTTGGTTCATTTTACCTTTTATGGGGTTCACTGAGCCTCTTCAGTTTGTAAATTCCTGTATTTGAATATGAATTTATTTATTTTCAAGTACATTTCATGCAACTAATCCCTTTCTTCTCCTCTTTGAGGTTCCAGTGACATTAGACATTTTTTTTTTTTTTAACTTGTGATCTCCTTCCTGGGCTTCCCAAGCTGTGGGGATTACAGGTGTGTGCCACTATGCCTGGCTCAAGACCTCTTTTTTAAAATATTTATTTATTTATTTTTAGTTGAAGTTGGACACAATACCTTTATTTTATTTATTTATGTGGTGCTGAGGATTGAATCCAGGACCCCACACTTGCCAGGCAAGCGCTCTACCACTGAGCCACAACCCCAGCGCTCAAGTCCTCTTTTGAAATGGGTATAGTATGACCTATTTTCCACATAGTTTTTGAAAGATTAGAGAGAAGATATACAATGTATGAGTAGCATGTAGTTGGCACATAGTAAGCACTCGATAAATAACTATTATTCTGTTTTACATTGGATTTCAGGGAGAGATGAAATAAACATCTTTTATTCCTAAATCTTTTTTTTCCTGATTAGTATATTTGCTTCCACTGACTGAAAATAACAAACCTGAAACCTCTCCAAAATATACAAAACCAAATCACTCAACATTCAAAAATCCAAAATTGGTTTAATATACCCAACAAATTTCCTTGTCCTTGAGATGACAAGACAATATCTGTTTCCCCACTTTTTTTATTGGTTGTTCAAAACATTGCATAGCTCTTGACATACTTTAGATTCAAGTGGGTTATGAACTCCCATTTTTACCCCGTATACGACATTAGACATTTTGATATTGTCACACAGGTCCCTGAATCTCTGTCTACTTATTTAATACTCATTTTGTTTTTCAAATTGTATACTGGATATTCACCCATCTTCAAAATCATTTACACTTTTACCTGTCATTTCCATTGTGCTATTGAATCTGTCAATGAATTCTTATCTTGCTTAGGTCATTTTTTATTCCAAATTACTGGTGGGGGGAATGTTGGGGATTGAAACCAGGGACATTTAACCACTAAGCGACATCCCCAGACAGTTTT
Source organism: Ictidomys tridecemlineatus (assembly GCF_052094955.1). Taxonomy (NCBI): domain Eukaryota; kingdom Metazoa; phylum Chordata; class Mammalia; order Rodentia; family Sciuridae; genus Ictidomys; species Ictidomys tridecemlineatus. The sequence continues at coordinate 117,867,351 of NC_135484.1, forward strand.
ACCTATTAAGTTCAGGTCCATTTTAAGTTATTTTTTTTTTGTGAAGATAAATTAGGAATCAAAGTTACTTTTTGTACAGATAATAATTTATGCAGCACTACATATTTAAAAGATTATCATTTCCTATTAAGTTGCCATGACAGTTATACTGAACATTGATTGGCAGGACCTAACTCTATTTATAGACTCTTTGTTCTGTTTCATCTTGATGACAATACTTTGGTATTTTCTCTCTTTATAACATAGCTATATAGTAAGTCTTAAAATCAGATAAGTTAGCCCAGCATGTTGCTACAACATGCCTGTACTTCCATTAGCTCTGGAGGCTGATGCAGGAGAATCATGAGTTTAAAGCCAGTCTCAGCAAAAGCAAGATGCTAAGCAACTTGTGAGACCATGTCTCTAAATAAAATACAAAATAGGGCTGGAGATGTGGCTCATTGGTCAAGTGCCCTTGGTCAAGTGCCCCTGAGTTCAATTCCTGGTAAACCTCCCCCTCAAAAAATCAGATAGTTTAATTACTCACGGTCTTCTTTTTAAAATCACTTATGCTATTCTATGTTGTTTTCATAGCTATATAAATGTTATCATTAGGTCAACAATTTCTACAGAGGAAATATGATGGGAGGAGAGAATAGAAGAGGAAGGGGAAAGAGAGAATAATAGAGGAGGAGGAGGGAAAATCTTACTCAATAAATTTAAGAAAATTGGCCTTTTAAACATTAGTGAACCTTCAAAATTCACTAGATAAATAGATTATTTAGATCTTCTTTTAAAATTTCTTTTACCTGTATTTTGTTGGTTTTTAGTTCAGAGTTCTCCAATATTTCTCATTACAATTACTTCTCGGGCTGGGGATGTGGCTCAAGCGGTAGCACGCTCGCCTGGCATGCGTGCGGCCCAGGTTCGATCCTCAGCACCACATACCAACAAAGATGTTGTGTCCGCCAAGAACTAAAAAAATAAATAAATATTAAAAAATTCTCTCTCTCTCTCCTCTCTCACTCTCTCTTTAAAAAAAACAATTACTTCTCATTGTGTTTTTTGGTGGTTTGATTTTTGATACTTTTGGATTTTAAAAAATAAAGTTTAATATACTTATGGTAAACTTTAGTCTTTTATTTCATATTGCTATGAGTTTTGACAAACATACAGAGTCATATAACCACCATCACCATCAAGATATAGAATAGTTTTATCACTCCAAAACATTCCCCTTAGTGTTCACCCTTTCTCCCCAGACTAACAAGTAGTTTTTGTGAAATATCATATTAGCAGAATAATACTGTATATGGGATTTAGAGTCTAGCTCAAGAGTCTGGGGTTTTTCACCTAGCATGAAGATTATTAAATCTTTAACAATTAATCTGTAGCTTTTTTCTTTTTCTTTTGAGCAGTATTTCATCGTATAATTGTATGATGATTTATGTATCCATTTCCTAATGAGGAATATTGTGTTATTTTCAGTCTTATTGATTAAAAATTATGGCATCTGCTGGTAAGTGGATGTCCATGCGATGGACAAGCTGGTAAGAGGAATTGGAGAATATAATGCTAAGTGAAATAAGCCAATCCACCAAGCCAAAGGCTAGATGTTTTTTCTGATATGTGGATGCTAATTCAGAATAAGGGGTGGGGGGGGTTAGGGGAGATAGAGTCACTTTAGATTAGGTAGAGGGGAGTGAAAGGAGGGGAGGGCATATGGGGGTAGGAAGGATAGTAGAATGAGTCAGACACTGTTACCCTAGGTACATATATAACTATATGACCAGTGGGATTCTACATCATGTACAACCAGAGGAATGAGAAATTATACTCCATCTATGTATGATGTATCAAAATGCAATCTACTGTCATATAAAACCAATTAGAACAAATAAAAAGTTATTTAAAAAATTAAACAGATTTTTTTTTCTTATAAATTTTTACATGGAGAAAAGATAGCCTCTTTAACAATTGGATCTGGAAAAAGTGGTTATCCATAAATATAAGAAAAATAATAAAAAATTTAAAAAATGGGCCAAAGACCTAGGAATTAGATCAGAAACTATACAACTCCTAGAAGAAAATATATGGTCAATACTCCTACATAGAGGCACAGGCAATGTATTTCTCAATAGGATCCTTACAGCTCAGGAAATAATGCAGAGTGTTAACAAATGGGATGGCATCATTAAAGGCAACTTATTAGAGTGATACATGCATATCTGTGTTTATTGCAGTATAATTCACAGTAGTCAAACTATGGAACCAGCCTAGGTGTCCATTAATGGATAAAAGGATAAAGAAAATGTGATATATGTATATATCATATATATATATGTAATAAGATTATAATTATTTATCATATATATGATATATAATAAATTATATCTAAATGAGCAAAAAATAAGAAAAAAATATAATCCAGATAACATCTTTCATATATATATATATATATATATATATATATATATATTATTCAGCCATATAGAAAAATGAAATTATGCAGGAATAGATGCAACTAAAGAAAATTATATTAAGCAAAATAAGGCAAAGTCAGAAGCTCAGGTTTTGTAGGTGTTCTCTCATATGTAGAAGGTAGAGAGGAGGAAAAAAGAAAGGTGTGGGGGGGTTGTGAAAATCAAAGGGATTTCAGTAGAGGAAAGAGACCATGAGATAGAAGAATCCAGCCTTTTGATTAAAAACTGTGAATAAATGTTATGGTTTTGATGTGTATTATCCCCCCAAATATTATGGGAGCCAGTGCAAGGAAGTTTAGAGGTGATCAGAGTAGAAGAACCTTCACCTAATTAGTGCGTCAATCCACTAATAGGGATTAACTGTAGGTAGGCAAAGTGTGACTGGAGAAGGAGGGTCACTGGGGGTGTCGCTTCTCCTCCCTCCATTTTGCCCTATCCAAAGTTCCTCCAAGTAGTTGTAATGAAGTTACTATTTTACAAAAGCAAAATATTATTTATATTTTGTTGTGGTGAGGAGAGCTCTCTCTCTGCTTTCTGGGTGCCATGTGTTCAACTGCTTCCCTCTGTCAAACTCTTCTGCTGTGATGTTCTGACTCATCTCAGGACCTGAGGAATGAAGTCAGCCATCTATGGGCTGAGACCTCTGAAATCATGAGTCCCCAAATAAACTTTTCCTCCTCAAAATTGTTCTTGTCAATTCCTTTGATCAGAACAGTGAAAAAGCTGACTAAAACAGTGAATAAAAGCAAGAACATGAACAATTAAGTGTAAAAGAGATAGGATAATATGAAAATCTACAACAGCAGCACCACAAGAGCCTGAGATATACTCCCCACTGTGTCAAATTCAACACAATTTCCTTAAAGGCACAAGAAACACTTTTAAAAACATAGACCTTTTCTATATATTGTGGGAGACACAGACATGTGGAATGCAGAGTCTGAAATGAAGGAACTCATGGCCTAAATGAGCAAGAAACAAGAAAAAATATATAACCCAGATAACATCTTTCAAAAAAAGATATACCCGGCTGGGTGGGGTGGCAGGCATGGTGGGGCATGCCAGGAATACCAGTAACTTGGGAGGATGAAGCAGAAGGCTTGCAAATTCAAAGCCAGTCTAAGCACTGCAGTGAGGTCCTAACTAACTTAGTGAAGCCCTATCTCAAAATAAAGTGTGGAGGACATGGCTCAGTGGTTAAGTGTCCCTGGGTTCAATCCCCAGCACCACAATTAAAAAACAAAACACAAAACCAACTCAGTTTGCAAGTGAAAGTGAATCTCAGATTTTACATCTAGTTTTGAATCATGGAAATATAAAACTAGACTCCACAACATTAACATTGCCATCATGGACATCCAGTGACATCGATAAGCAAATGATTGAAAACCATTCCTTAGTCAACATGCATTTAACTTAGCATATCCTTCCCATCACATACCATTCTCATATTCCAAAATGGACCTCAATAATCCTAAAATTGGACATTATTTAGGCAAAGGGTCTATATGAAACATTCTGAAAAAATGAACATTTTTCTTTTTTTGAGTGTCAAGTATGACATTTAAGTCTAACTAGACTGAATGTTAAATGAATCATTTCATTATTTAAAAAAAGAGGAATAATGAAATATACAGAAGCATGTACTGGGTCCAAAAGTATGAATATTGACAATATTGAGCAAAATATTTACTGACATTTTCCAACTTGAACCTCATTTGAGACGCATTTCAAAAGCAAAAAGTAAGCACAAGTAGTTGTAATGAAGATTATTGAAAATATGATTTTGTCAAATGTGAAAAATCTTTTGACAATGATTGGTCTCAGTCTGTTATTTGTAATAATATTATTGCAAATGAAAGCTTAAAACCTTCAAAATTAAAGAGACACTTAGAAACTCATTATGAGAAACTTATTGATAAACCTCCTGAATATTTTCAAAGAAAGAAAAAAGACAAAGTTATCAATATAATTTCTTCATAGACCTACTGCTGTTAGACGCTTTACTGTCATCATATTTAGTTGTGTATTATGTGGAAAAAGAAAATGGCTCAATAAACTGCTGTAAAATTTATCCTTCCAACACGTTTGGATATGGTGAGTACAATTTTTTTTTTAGAGAGAGAGAGAGAGAGAGAGTTTTTAATATTTATTTTTCAGTTTTTGGTGGACACAACATCTTTGTTTGTATGTGGTGCTGAGGATCGAACTCAGGCCGCGTGCATGCCAGGCAATTGCGCTACCACTTGAGCCACATACCCAGCCCACAATTTTTGATGATAAGTCATCTGATACTTTAAGAACTCTGCCAAGTATCAGCACAGTATCTCTTTGAATTGTACTGTTGCAGGACATTTAGAATCAACATACTCCTGGGTTATAATATGGTCAATCTGGTATAGATTTTGCAATCTAGCTTGATGAAGGCGCTGATATTAAGAGCTTCACAGTATTTTTAGTTTATGTCAGATATATATGGTAGGATAATTTTATGGAGGGTTTTTGCACTTTTATAATTTAATCTTGTGGCTCAGTGGTAGAGCATTTGCCTGGCATGTGTGAGGCTCTGGGTTTGATCTTCAGCACCATAAATAAATAAATAAATAAATAAATGTATAAAAATTTTAGCTCAAATCTAAGTAAATGAGGTATTTTTACAGAATGATTGCCTTGTTGGTCAATATACATTTTACTTTCTGTTTTCTATGTCTGATGTCTTGTTGTCCCTCTATTTTAGCTTTATTACATCTTTACACTGATTGAATAGTTCCCAATAGCATTTAAATTTCATTAGTGATTTAATATATAGTAGTTGCTTTAATGTTTTTCATATATAAATATATATATATATATATATATATATATATATATATATATATATATATAAACTGTTGTGCTATAATTGGCAAACATATTACATATATATTTCCCTACATCTTAGGTCTCCTAATAAATTATATGTACGTTATTTTAAAACCAGTTTAGGGAATATTCAGGGAAAATATGTATTCATAATGTCTTTTATAATTACATAAGTCCTTTTGCAGAACTCTGTGAATTCAAATTATTGTCTCAAGTTTCTTGCTTTTACCTGAGGCACTTTCTTTTTTTAAAAAAATATTTATTCTAATTGTTATACATGACAGCAGAATGAATTTCAATTCATAGTATACACATAGAGCACAATTTTTCATTTCTATGGTTGTACACAAAGTAGAGTCACACTATTCGTATCTTCATACATGTAGTTAGGGTAATTATGTCCACCTCATTCCACCATCTTTTCTACCCTCATGCCCCCTTCCTTCACCTCCCTGCCTTTTACCCTATCCAAAGTTCCTCTATTCCTCCCTACCCCATCAACCACATTATGGATCAGCATCCACATATCAGAGAAAATATTTCACATTTTTTTGGGGTGGATTTGCTTACTTCACTTAGCATGTTATTCTCCAGCTCCATTGATTTAGCTGAAAATGCCATGATTTTATTCTCTTTTAATGCTGAGTAATATTCCAGTGTGTGTGTGTCACAGTTTCTTTATTATCAGCCACATTCCATGCGGGCAATGGAAATGAGATTACTCTGTGTGATGTGGGTTGGCAATGAAATGACCACACAGACACTGAGTTGATTTTATCACAAAGTGGGGCTTGTGGGCAGCTCTGTGACCTCGAGGTTACTCTTCCAGTTTGGAAGGCAAAGAGGCTGAGTGTACCCAAATTTGTTTATTTATAGGGAAAGGGAGTTTGATAGACTATTCTACCTCAATTAGGCAGTGGATCAGGTTTCACAGGGTTGTTCATCCCTGCTGAGAGCCATTAGCCAAGTAGGTGACCTTGCTCAAGGACCAGGGCGGATCCAGGTTTAGGGTGTTCCTGGTTTAGGACAATCCAGGTTTAGGGTGTTCCTGGTTTAAGGTTATTCCTGCTGGGAATAGGGCATATCCTGCTGCCTGAGTTCCCATTGAGTTCTCAAGGGATTCAGAGAGCATTTTGGGGAGACAGAGCCTAGTGGAGGGGGAATTTGGCCAGAACGTGGATTTCCCCAGAACATGTTTGTAGGGGGCCGGTGTGAGTTCGTGAGTTCGGGAATAAAGAATTTCTGTTTGAATCTACAAGGCTGTGAGTGGCTCGTGATTTTGTGCCTAGCCAGACTGTGGCACATCCCCATTGGGTAATGCCCAGGTCCAGGGCTGAAGCATGCTCCTTCGCAAGCAAAGGAAGGGCCATTTGCTTCACATAGTGTTTGGGGCCTGTGCACCAGGTCATACCTTCATCTCTCAAGGTGGGGAATAGAAGCTTGGCTCATTGGTGGCAGGCAACCCCCCATATTTTATCCATTCATCTATTGAAGGGCATCAAGGTTGGTTGCACAATTTATCTATTGTGAATTGTGCTGCTATAAACATTAATGTGGCTGCATCACTGTAGTATGCTGTTTTTAAGTCCTTTGGGTACAAAGGAGGAATGGGATAGATTGGTCTAATGATGATTCCGTTCCCAGTTTTCCAAGGAATCTACATATTGCTTTCCAGATTGGTTGCACCCAATATCACCCTGATTCCCAAAACAAAGATATATCAAAGAAAGAAACATCATATCAATATCTCTAATGAACATAGATGCAAAAATTTTAAATAAAAATTTGGCCAATTGAATAGAAAACCCATTAAAAAGAAAGTGCACCACAATCAAGTGGGGTTCATCCAAGGGATGCAAGATTGTTTCAACATACAGAAATCATCACATCAATAGACTTAAAGATAAGAATCATATGATCATCTCAATAGATGCGAAAGCATTCAACAAAATACGACACCACTTCATGTCCAAAACATTAGAAAAACTAGAGATAATGGAACATATCTTAACATTATACAGGCTATCTATGTTAAGCTCAAGATGAATATTATTCTAAATGGAGAAAAAATGAAAGCATTTCCTCTAGAACTAGAACAAGACAAAGATGCCCTCTTTCACCACTTCTATCTAACACAGTTCTTGAAATTCTAGCCAGAGCAGTTAGACAGATGAAAAAAATTAAAGGGATATGGATAGGAAAGGAAGACCTTAAACTATCACTATTTGCTGACAACATGAGTCTATACTTAGAAGATCCAAAAAATTTCACCAGAAAATTTCTAGAACTAATAAATGAATTCAGCAAAGTAGCAGCATATAAAATCAACAACCATAAATCACAGCATTTCTGTACATCAGTGGCAAATTATCCAAAAGAAAAAATAGGAAAACTACCCCATTACAATAGCATCAAAAACAAAAGAAAACAAAACTTGGAAATCAACTTAATGAAAGAAGAGAAATACTACAATGAAAACTACAGAACACTGAAGAAAAAATTAAAGAAGACCTTAGAAGATGAAAAGATCTCCTTTGTTCTTGGATAGTCAGAATTAATATTGTCAAAATGACCATACTACCAAAAGTAATATACAGATTCAATGCAATTACAATCAAAATGCCAATGACATTCCACAAAGAAACAGAAAAAGCAATCATGAAATTCATCTGAAAAAAAAGAGACCCAGAATAGCCAAAGCAATTTTTAACAAGAAGAGTGAAGCAGGTGGCATCACTATACCAGAATTTAAAGTAACAAAAATGGCATGGTATTGACACCAAAATAGACTTATAGACCCATGGTACCGAATAGAGGACATAGAGAAAAACTCACATAAATACAGTTATCTCATACTAGACAAAGGTACCAAAAACACATATTGGAGAAAAGATGGCCTCTTCAAAAAATACTGGTGGGTAAACTGGAAATTCTTAAGCAGCAAAATGATATTAAGCCCCTATCTCTCACCATGCACAAAACTCAATTCAAAGTGGGCCAAGGACCTAGGAATTAGTCCAGAGACCCTGAACCTAATAGAAGAAAAAGTAGGCCCAAATCTTCATCATGTTGGATTAGGCCCTAACTTCCTTACAAGACTTCTTTGGTGTAAGAATTAAAATCAAGAATCAATAAATGAGATGGATTCAAACTAAAAAGCTTCTTCTCAACAAAAGAAAAAATAAGTAAATAGAAAGCCTACTGAATGGGAGCAACTTTTTATTACATGCATATCAAATAGAGCACTAATCTCTAGGATATATAAAGAAACTCAAAAATCTTCACACTAAAAAAATAATAATAACTCAATTAATATATGGGCTAAGGAACTGAACAGACACTTCTCAGAAGACGATATCCAATTGATCAACAAATATGTGAAAAAATGTTCATCATCTCTAGCAATTAGAGAAATGCAAATCAAAACTACTGTATAATTTCACCTCATTCCAGTCAAACAACAATAAATGTTGGTGAGGATGTGGGGGAAAAGGCAAACTAATACATTTTTGGTGAGCCTGAGACACTTTTTTTTGTAAGAAAAAAGTATATCTTGTAGGTCTAGTGACAAATTATCTCAATTTGGTATTTTGGAAATATCTGGGAAAGTCTTTTGCCTTCATTCTTGAACACTAGCTTTGTGGATATAGCATTCTTTTTTGACAGTTATTTTCTTTTTAAAATTTATATATGACAGCAAAATGCATTACAATTCTTATTACATATATAGAGCACTGCTTTTCATATCTCTGGTTGCATACATAGTATATTCACACCAATTCATGTATTCATACATGTACTTTGGATAATAATAATCATCACATTCCACCATAATTAATTACCTCATGCCCCCTCCCTTACCCTCCAACCCCTTCGCCCTATCTAGAGTTCATGGATTCCTCCCATGCTCCCTATCCCTATCCCACTATGAATCAGCCTCCTTATATCAAAGAAAAATTTGGCATTTATTTTTTGGGAATTGGCTAACTTCACTTAACATTATCTTCTCTAACTCCATCCATTTAATTGCAAATTCCATGATTTTATTCTCTTTTATTGCTGAGTAATATTCTATTGTGTATATATGCCACTTTTTTTTTTATCCTTTTATCTTTTGAAGGGCATCTATGTTGGCTCCACAGTTTAGCTATTGTGAATTGTGCTGCTATAAACATTGATGTGGCTGTGTCCCTGCAGTATGCTGTTTTTTAAGTCCTTTGGTTATAGACCAAGGAGAGGGATAGCTGGGTCAAATGGTGGTTCCATTCCCAATTTTCCAAGAAATTTCCATACTGTTTTCCATATTGGCTGCACCAATTTGCAGTCCCACCAGCAGTGTATAAGTGTATCTTTTTTCCTCGAATTCTTATTAACACTTATTGTTGTTTGGAAGCATAATAGCTGCCATTCTGACTGAAGTGAGATGAAATCTGAGTGTGGTTTCAAAACCCCTATCTCTCATAATGCACAAAATTCAACTCAAAATGGATCATAGACTTAGGAATATAGCCAGAGACCCTGCATCTAATAGAAGAAAAAGTAAGCCCTCATCTCCATCATGTGGGATTAGGCCCCAACTTCCTTAATAAGACTCCTATGGCACAAAAATTAAAATCAAGAATCAATAAATAAGAGGGACTCAAACTAAAAATTCTCTTCTCATCAAACAAAACAATCTATGAGGTGAATCTAGAGCCTGCATCTTGGAAGCAAATCTTACCCCTCACACATCAGATAGAGCAACAATCACTGGGGTATATAAAAAATTCAAAAAGCTGAACAACAAAAAAAAACCCCAAAACACAATCAATAAATGGGCCAAGGACCTGAACAGGCACTTCTCAGAAGATGATGTAGAATCAATCAACAAATACATGAAAAAATGTTCAACATTCCTAGCAATTAGAGAAATGCATATCAAGACAGTTATTTTCTTTGAGTAGTTTGACTACATATTCAACTGACTTACAGACTTCTTTGTTTCTGCCAATAAATCAGCTGTTGATTTTAAAGGAATTTTCTTGTAAGCCATGAGTCATGATTTTCCCCCCACTCTGCTTCCAAGATTTTCTCCCTGTCAGTGACTTTCAGTATTTCACTACAATATGCCTGTGTGTTTCTGTAAATGTATTTTACTTAGAGTTTCTTGAGTTTTCTGGATTGTGTCAATCTTAAATAGCAACACAGAAAGAGATTATGCAAAACAAGGTCTCTTTGAGAATGGCAAGCGATTGCTCTCTGGGATATACCTGCTATGGTGGCTATAGACATAAGCAAAGGGGCAGGGGAAAGCTTTCAACACAAAAGAAAGAAGTGCTCATAAATTGTTTTGAAACAAACAGAACATTGTTTGCAGGGGCTTATTGTAGGAATTGATGTCAGTTTGTTAGTGAAGACAGTTGTCAGGTGAATGCTTTTGTGAAAATGAGTGGACTGCTGTCTTTGTGTGACTCTTGTGGCAAGCTGTGGTGTGGCATAACTTTCGGATTTTTTTTGTTGTTGTTGTTGTATAAACCCAGTGCATGAGTGCCCCTCATGGCTTCCCAAGAGAAACTGACTTCATTTTGGTATTGCTAACTTTCACAGTTTGTAGAATATTTTCTCAATAACTTTAAGGAGATGTTCATTGTTATTTCTTTAAATTTAGTAGTTGTAGATAGACTGCCTGCCTTTGTTTTATTTGTTTATTTTTATGTGATGCTGAGGATTGAACCCAGTGCCTCACACATGCTAGTCAAGTGCTCTGCCACTGAGCTACATCCCATGACCTCTTTGTTATTTCTTTGAATAATTTTTTTGCCATCTCCATTTCCTCTCCCTCATGCTTTCCCATTACACACATGGGTGCATTTATTAGTGTTTCGCATTTTTCTGAGGCTCCGTTAATTTTTCTTCATCTTTTTTTTCTATTTTTGACTTGCATGATCTCTTTTTGAGTTCAATAATTCCTTTTTCTGCTCATCAAACCTACTGTTGAACCCCCTTATTGAATTTTTATTTTGACAATTTAGATCTTTCAACTCCAGAATTTCCAGTTAGCTCTATATCTTTATTGATACTTTTTAAATGCAATATTACACTCACACCTTCCTTTACTTTTTTAGTCATTTTCTCCTTTTGTTCTGTGAGCATAATCTTTTTTATGTTGGAAAAAAAGGTACAATTAGAACCAGACAGCTGGACTCTGATTAGATGATCCCAATTTGTTAGCAAGGTCCAAAGCATCCTAATCAGGAGACAAGTATTTGTGTCTCTTGTGTGGTTATTTTTTGCAGCCCAGTTAGCCCAGTTTAACTAGAGTGACCCCTGAGCCTTTTAGTCGGGAGAACAGAAACCTGGCAATTGGCTTCCAACGTGGGCCTAAAGGTCTTTAAGCCGCTGGGACAGAAGTGACAAATTCTGGCTCCTAAGGGGACTCCAATTTAAATATTAAAGAAAGTTAGTGAAGTTGAAAGTTCTCTCCAGAAGTTAAGCATGCTTAGGATTGCAGAGTATTGTGGGCAGAATTGTAGAAAGTAAGTGAATTAGACAAAAGGAAAATCTGTGACGTTAAAATTTTTAATACTGGGGTATAATTGTAGAGACTCTAAATAAATATACTTATTAAGATGATTGATGGGCTATGTTGTTGAGTTGAGTCCTCTCCATAAAAAGCGCACTTGTATGGATTTTTAAAAATTGTTTTTATAAATCTTTATAAAAGATTTTTTTGGGGCTAAGATTGTTGCTCAGCGGTAGAGTGCTTGCCTAGCATGGGCTGAACCTGAGTTCGATCCTCAGCATCACATCACAAAAAAAAAAAAAAAAAAAAAAAAGGAGAGAGAGAGATTTTTGGCCTTTATATTCTAGAAGTTTGCGCTAGGAGAGTGAGAAAAAGGGAGAGAAAATGTGATGTTTACCTGGAGAGAAATAAGTTTCAATTTTCTATTGTTTTTGTCAGTTCTCAGAAAGTATGTATGGACCTTTTTACTACATGATTGTCCTATAAATCAGATTGGCTGTACCTCAGCCACTGGGGACAAGAGACTTTAGCCTCCGCTGCTTGCAGCTCACTAAGGGGAAGCAGCTCACTATGGGGTCCTAGCCCCTGGGCCGGCAGTGCTTTTAACCCTTGAATTACTTGACCAAAATGCCAAACACAGACTAACTTAAGATCTGATGGTAATGCTAGCATTTGCTGCTAAAAAACCTTTGGAGCACCCACGTGCCACAGAAAAAAAGTGCAGGATGTACAGGAGCTGCAACCGCAGAACAAGCTGCTACCGAAGTAAGATCTTGGCCAGGTGGGGGAAATGCAGACAAAATCAAACAAAATGCAATCGGCTAGGAAAACTTGGGGAACTTTTGCCTGGAAAATGGGCAGCGGACTCCATGTTGTTTGCATCACCATGGTAACCATGGGTTGCCGGGCAGGAAGAGCAGCTTCCTGGTCCCACCTCCCACACTTTTGCGGGCTTTCGATTGGTTCTTCCAAAGCCACTCAGACAGGACTTCTAGTCCCGCCTTCCAGCCACTAACCTATACTACTGTGTTTCAGATTTCTATGGGAGCTGCTCAGAGCCTGTATTTTTAAAAATGCCTACCTGTAAATGCTAACGAAAGATATCTTTTTCAGACAAAATTTAATTCTACAGGTTTCTATGTTACAGTCCTAAATTTAAGTTAGTTCTGAGTTAAATAACCTGACTTTTCTCTATAGTTATGTTACTAAATAATGTTCTATTGATGAGAGATATCAAACATACTTCTTTATATTTTACTTTTAATTTTGGAGGTTATGAGGATGCATTTGCTTGCTACAGGAACAAAGCCAGCAATGTTCCTGTGATGACCAAAAAATCCTTATTCTCATTCCTAACTATTAAAAATAAATATGTATACTCAAGGATTTTATTTCAGTTACATCAAGTGACGTCACATAGAAGAGTGCACTCCTAGTTAAAAATAAATTAAAATGGATCCAAATATTTTAAGACCACGTGGTTACATAAAGTTAATACAATTATAAGTTATGCTCTTATTCTTAATATATATTTTTTAGATATTTAAATAACCTATATTTGTTAATCTATAAATTAATTAGCACATGCCTAATTGATTAGTTAATATATATTTGCCTAATTGTTTTTCTTCAACAGAAAACCCATAATTTATGTTTTATATTTACATTTATCAGATACTCTGCCTTTTCAGTTACAGATATTTGAGATAAATGTGTTTACTAAAAATTTACTTTTAAGTAAAAATACAATCTTCAAGTAGTTTCTAATTCTCAAAGTTACTGTTCAAACTCATAAGATGATAAATAATTATAATTATGTCTACAAAATATCTAAGAATTTTAACTATATTTTCATTGATATTTCTTATCAAAGTATAATAATTTGTTTATAGATTCTAAGGTTTTCAAAAATTGTTCCAAAGTATAACCAAAAAAAAAAAATTTCTAAAAGAAAAAGGTGCTTCATCAAAGAAAAAGCACACATGGATCCTAAAAAGAAGAAAGAAATCATCTTTGGGTAAAACAAGGTCTTTATATTCATTTTCCTAAGTAAAAAAGATTTTTATATTGTTATCTAAACATGATATAAAAAGTTAGAACAATTAAAAAAGAGATTTATATATATTAAACTTACTATAATTAATTTAAGGATATTTCAGGTTATTTTCCTAATTTAAGTATACTAATGTGAGCTAAAATTTTGTCCATATTTTGACATGATAAACACCTATTAAAATGTAAGTTTATTTCTTTAAAGAAAGATCTTTATTGCCTAATAATTCTTACTGTTTAAGATAAAGATTAATTTTGGTAAATAAATTCACATTGTTGATTAAACATTAAGTATATTGAACTACTAACTTAAATCCCGATTTTAACAATTGTCCTTAGAGACTAAAATTGATTAATTCTAAGACACTGAGATACTAATTTTTACATATTTTGTTTGTTAGATAATTATAAAATAAAAAAATTATTAAGACTAATGTTCTCCAAATTAAAGTTATATATTAATTTTAAACAATAAAGGTTACAAACTTAAAAAAATCATTGATATTATATAAGTTCTCTAACTAGATCTATTGTCCATAAAAAATACAGTAAGATTTATATAGTGCTCCCTACACAGAAAATAACCTTCATCATATTTTTTAAAGGCAATTAAGAGATACCTATTTAAAGGATAATATTCTAAAATATAGAGATTTTGAGACCTTCTCTCAAAAAGATTGAGGATTCTTTCTTAATTGTTAGAATGGATCGACTAGTCTATATAAAAAAATTAATAATCAATAGAAGGTAAATCTATTTTTAGTCATTTAAATACTTGTACTATTATCTATAACTTAAACTAAGAATACTATGACTTATGCCAAGCCTTTACTCAATTTTATTAAATAAGGAAAAGGGGGAATACAGGATCCCAGAGAGACACTAGATTTTACAAAATACTTTAAAAGTTTTTTCTTAAATTGTAGTATTGAGAGTCTTAATGTTACTGAACATGATTCAGTAAATTAAATCAGATATCAAAGGAGAGTTTGGAGAGTTTAAGCCAGTCATCATGATAATGACTGAGAAACCTGGCACAGGAAGGTCAATTTCCAGCTACAGAGCTTATAGCCATGCAGCTTCATGAGCTTGTCAGTTAAATAAAAATTATGAAAAGACTTGTATGGACCCATTTCCCAGGTCCACCTTTAATGTGTCTTGCAGTGTGGACTGGAAAGTCCACCCATGAAAGTAAATTAATTGTCCCGACTGTAATGGTCAGTTATACCTATTTATTGATTCTATGGTAAACAGACTGTCTGGAAGTATCTTTTGAGAAAAAGACAGTGTTGAAATAATGGATTGTTCTGCATCATTATGGATAGCAGCTATGGACCAGATGTGAGTAACACCAACTAAGAGCCAGTTTATATGAGGGATCTTCCCTTCATCTCTCTCAGCTTTGTCACTATATTACAGTTTGTCTTTCTATGGCCTGTCTCCTTTCTTCCTGAACGCATCCCTACCAGCCCAGTGCTGAGAGCTGAGCCCTCCATGGAGAAGAAACCTGGGTTTGCTGATCCTAGGGTAAATGCTGGCATGGAGGCCATGGGGGCATTATCTATCTAGGAGACAGAGAGCCCTCTTGGGGACGATGCCATGCACACTCCACATCACCCTGTTTGGCCCCAGAGAGTGGCTGGTTAGCCGTGACCGGTAAGATTCCTCAAGGGAGGGACAACCTAAGACAGGCACAGTCACAGAGGGGCCATCAGGAGAAAATTTGGTGACCAACAGAGGTGAGGCAAAGAACCTCACCCTCCCATTGGTGCAAAGGCCTAATTCTTCTCCCCTTCTGAGAGAGGTCTCCTGCCCCATGGCTGCCTTGCTCCCCACATCCAGCTCAGATCAGAACCCCAGTGACAGAGACTAGTCAACAATGACTGTCTGCTCACCACAGCAGGAGACAAATGCAGCTACAGGAATGGGCCATGTCTGGATGCTTTCCTCTTTCTTGGTTCTCATTTTTTTCTATGCCTTTCCTTTTCCTTTCTTTTCTCATCAGGGTTCTCCTTTGACAATAAATTTAATAGAAGAAGAGAAAATGTTAGAAAAGCCTTCAGTTGCAACTAACAGTGACGAACATATGGAGTTTCCTCACAGTATGATTACACTAGGCAGAAGATGATTGGCTTATGGATATTATCTTGCTAATATAGATTGACAGGCATGCCCCACTCAAACCCTGTAACAGTTGTGTACATTCCAAAAAGAAACTGAGCTACTGGACATTGACTTGAGGTTTGTCACCAGTCAGTTATCACCAGCTCCCGTGACTGAGGTAGCCAAATAGCCGAGCAACAAATTGACCACACAGAAACTTATGCTAGACAGCAGACAAAATTCCCAAGCCAGCCAATTAGGCTGGACTTTAGTGACTAAGACTACATTTACCTTTATGGATAATTGTTAAAAAAAATTATTAAAATAGATTTTTCCAAGGGTATTTGTATTACTGACAGACCTAATTAACTCTTTAAATATGAGAGTGAAGAAAAAAAATGATAAATATCCTGTAGCCTATGAGAATACAACTTATTGCCTCATTAATAATTGCCAGCTAATATTTCAGAACTATAATATTCAGGCTTTAAAACAGGTGTATGTCTATTAACCAGACCTAGACAAACTGCTGATCTCATAATCCCTAAAGTAACTACTTTAAATATTATTCCTTGTTTATTCAATTTTGGTCTTTGTGGCTATGTCTTAAAACTTACAATATATAGATTTTCTTAATGTTTGACTTAAATTACATCCAACTTCCTTCATGGTCAGATAAGTGCTGATGGAAGGATGAGAACTAAGTAATGATGCTCTAGAAGACAATGTAATGAATAATGTGAGTGAGCCCTTTGCTCTATGGTTTATGGAGAGGCCTAAATGCCATGGCAATGAAAATGTCTGTTACTATGACCCAACACAATGCATCCCAATAAAATTGGGAAAAGATTAAAAATCTTCTCATGAGTGTTTGGCAAGTTAATAATAATCCAGATTATTGTGTTAACTGTTATGAAGATAATATGTTTTCTACTAATTCTTTTTGTGTTTTAATAGCAGATTGTGATGACCTTGGACCAAGAGCCAAGTGACTAAAAGAAAATTTCCCAGTTACATTCTTTTTTTTTTATATTAAGAAAGAGGGAATATGTGGGAGGCCAACCTTACGGGTGACTGAGTTACACTCCCCAGCTGGGTGCTGAGGCTCTCAGTCACAGAAATGGGTGTGTCTTGCTATAGCCCCATGGGTGAAGAAGCTATGCTCACCTGTTCCTTTGTAATATAACCCCTTGCCCTGTTTAGGATAGAATCTTCCATGGAAGTTCCTTGTGTGTGTCCCCTTCTCTTACTGTGCCCTTGGGTGTGGTCTACCCAGGTGTCAGTCAACCTGCTGACAGTGGACATCATGAAGACAGACTCAGCCCCCTGAAACCTGACCCCTTGCCTCATTTGAATAACTTCTCCTCAATAAAAGGGGTCAGCATGTGCTCTCACTCTCTCTCTTTCTGAAGACCCTTAAGGTCAGAGGAGCCATCACAGCAACCCCAAAGAAAAAGATGTTTGTGTCTCTTGTGTGTTTATTTCTTGCAGCCCAGTTAGCCCAGTTTAACTAGAGTGACCCCTGAGCCTTTTAGTCGTGAGAAGAGAAACCCGACATCCTTCCTCTATGCAAGTTCCACAGTGTGATTCATTTGAAAGATTGAAGAAAGATGGGAAATACAATTCAGGAAACAGCCCTGGAAGGAGGCCAACAGCTGGCCAGTGAAAATTTAATTTTTAATGACACAGAATCTCACATGTACCAGGATTGCCCTGTGTTTGTGGAGACACTTTTGGGGACAATGGCTTCTGTTGCTGTCAAAGCAGGAGACATACAAAGGAGAATGACACCAGAACTCACACAAAAGAACAAGAACAGGAAACATCCTCCAAAAGAAACAAAGAAACAAATCTCAACACAAGAAGAAGCTTTAAACAAATCTTAAAAGCTAAGAGTCAGAGCCAGGCCTGATCTTAGGCTGACCCAACCACACAAATCTCTCACTGCCCAAGATCCTGAAGACTGGACAAAACCTGGACAATGTCAAAGTCCCTGTGTTCACTTTTTTCTGGTGGGACTGAGGGAAAAGGACAAAGCAGAAAGGAAGATGACCCCTGAGGGCTGACTCAAAGCCCACAATGGACTGACACTGATTGGGCACAAACTGTCCCCACTCAGCTCCTCACAGCCTTCACCTGTCCCTATCTGCAAGGAAACCAGCACAGAAAACAATGGAATCTGCAAAGTTCCCATGTTTTCATTCTTCTCTCAAGTGTTAGGAGCCTTTTTCTGTCCAGGTAGTTGACAGTGGTTATGCCCCTGGTGTCTTGGCTAAGTTACTATGATGTAGAAACACATCAGGGAGTGGGACAGGGGAGATGTGGAAGCTCTGGATAACCTGAGGCCAAGTGTGTGTGTGAGGACTTTAGCAAGGGAAACCACTGTGATCCTGATTGGTCTCTCTAAAATCCCAACACCCAAAGGGAATGAGAAATGGGGCCACATTCTGAGTGTCCAGGCAGAAGGATCTGACTAATGTTGGGAGAGGGAAAGTGGAACTTTGAGGAGATGGGGAATCTCCAACACCAGGGTTCCCACCCCAGAATCCCTCTGGTCTAGAACCTGAGATTCATGCCCTGGGTACTGAGGCTTTACCTTGACACTGATCCACTTGGGTCCAGTGCTCTTTGTCACACTTTTTTTGAATCCTGACCCAGGGGCTAATTCAGACTTTGTAAACATTTTGGCTTTGGACCTCTTTACTCTCCTTGAAATTAGTGTGAACTGCAAAGGTAATATTGCTTTTGTGAATTATATCTGTATGCTTACAGTATATGAAAAAAAAACATTTAAAAGCTTTTAATGCATTTAGAATAATAACCCACTGCTTGTCAACAGTTTTTTTTTTACATATTTTGCAAGTCATTTTTTGCCTGTCTCATTAGAAGACCCCTGGATTGTTATACATACTTCTGCATTTAAACTGTGAAAACTGAAATAAGTGGAAAAAAATCTGACCTCACACATTTTGTAGGAGGAATGTTTTAATAACCTTGTCAGATAACTGTGGCTGTTCAACATGGATATTACATTAAAATGACACATGTGTTAACTTTAATATTGCCCACGTCCCCTGCAGGCGATGGATTCAGGGTCATTCTGTGTGAATTGGATTGGCAATTAAAAGATCACACAAACACAGAAATACCTTTTGTGGGGCTTAGGGATGGCTCTGAGACCTCAGGTGTCAGCTCCCACGCTGGAGGGCAAGAGGACCAAGGGAGGCCAGAGAGAGCGAGCATACCCTGAGCTCCTCTATTTGTTAGGGAAAAGACATTACATAGAATATTCCACCCAAATAAGGCAAGGAATTGTGTTATAACAAACAGGGCATGTACTCAGTCCCATTGGGTGACGCCCCATCCCAGAGCTGCACTTCCTTGTCCAGTGAAAGTAAGGCTCACTGGCTTCGCACTGCATGCAATGCCAGTTCAACACCTTTATTAGTCAAGACTAAGGGGGCAAGCTCAGCTCCTATTCAGGGCCACCCCCAACACTTAAAGGTTCTTTGAAATATGGAACTTGAAACACTCACCGAATAGCTCATATTCTGTCATGTTAAAATACATATGTCTGTCTTTCACATTGAATAGATCTGGTGCTAATATATGAGTATTTAAAAAGCAATATATTGTTTTCCCAAATTATATTCCTTTTACAGTGTTGCATACGTAACAGCAGATGATCAAAAGCCATGTTTTATAGTATTATTACAGAGGCCTCAGAAAAGGATGCACGTATTCAGAAACTGTCAGATTTAGGTTGGTGGGTAGAAGTCCTTCAAAATTCTTTCTCTTCAGAGCTTCGATTCTATCACTGTCAAATATACTGCCAGTGCATTATCTTAAAGGAACAAGCTCACACTTAGTTTTGAGACAGTGTCAGGCAAGAATTTTAGAAATCACACTTTCTATGTCATTCATTCTTTCAAGTAAAATGGTATTCCCTAAAAAAGTAGTCAATACAGCTCATAAAATGGTTTTGCTGACACAAACATTCTCTTTGGAATGCAGTGAAAGTGATACACATGGGTTTTCCATTTAATCATATGAGATGTTTTGAAACCGAGGACCCTAAAATAAATAATTGATAAAGTTAACAATTTTGAACAATCTCACCAGGACATGTTTAATTGCAACTGATTTTTTTTGTCTTCTGCAACTAAGAGGTGATGTAGAGAACAATAACTATGTTAGCTTTCATTCTGCAAGTTTTACTTTCATGCAAATAATGTCTGGGTAGCATTATAAAATTGGCTTGTGACTCACAGTGTGACAGTGAGTGTCTAAGCACACCCAAATATTCCACACACCACTTTGAGCACTGCTGCTCTGAAAAACCCAGGAGAATTCCCAACTGTCTCCATCCTCTTTGCCTCTTCTTTATGTACAGATCATCTCCTGAGCTGTATTCTCTAGGGCTCTGCCCTGGAGAACAAGCCACCCCCTAAATATTTGATGCCACAACTGTCCTTTTTCTGGGAAAAGAGATGGAGGGACATGTTTCTCTTTGCAATTGGTAAAAGTTTGTGTGTGAAGATACAGATAGATAATCACCCATAACCTCTTATGGGTGCCTGTGTCCATATCAGGACACAACTAAGGTGCAGTTTCCATGAGAAATAATATAGGTTCTTTTCATTTTAAGTGGGTGTAGTGGTGCAGTTATTGTAGTCTGTGAGGTTGCTGTATCAAAAATGCAACAAACCGGGTGGCTTATTAAAAACAGATATTTCTCACAGATCTGGAGACTGAAAAATCCAAGATGGATTTTTCTCTCACTCATTCCTAGTGAGAGAAACTTCCTCATAGACAGCCATCTTCTTACTACATCATCAGAGGGCTACTGGCCACAGCAGCTCTCTGGATTCTCATTTAGGAGGTCCTAATTCTAGTCATGAGGGTCATTACTGATTATCATGAGAGTCATGACTAATTCTTAGCAGCCTTTATATGGATTTAGAAGGGACCTAAACTTAGTCTGGCAGCAGTGCTGTTGGTGTGAATACTATGTAGTGAGGAAATTGTTCTATCTCTGTACCTTCCAATAAGTTAATTAAGCAGTTTATTGTGGCTGACCAACTAAATCATTGAATTTTATTTATTTTTTGTTAATTGAAACATAAATAACTATGTCTAGTTCACTGTTACTATTCCTGACAGTGCATATCTAGTGTGTTCTTAATATTCAGTCTCCTACCCACAAAGATACATTTGACTTCTGGATGGAAGTCTGTTAAAATATCCTTATATGAAACCTGGGGCTTTGGTTGGATGATATGGGGGATGGATAAGGAAGTAGGAGTTCACTCTAGATTGGGTGGTGTCCAGAAGAGGGGGATTATGGGATGAAATGAATAAGTGAATCTTAGCCATAATAAGTATAGACTTGAGCAGGAATAAAACTAATTTGCAAAGAAGGTGCCGTCATCAATTCACAATAGCTAAATTATGAAACCAACCTGGATGCTCTTTGGTAGATGAATGGATAGAGAAACTTTGGTATAAATACACAAAGGAACATTACTCAACATTAAAAGAGAAAAAAATCATGACATTTGCATGTGAATGTATGAAGTTAGAGAATATAATGCTAAGTGAAACAAGCCAATCCCAAAAAACCAAAGGCCAAATATTTACTTTGATATGAGGATGTTGACTTATAATGGTGATGGTCTGGGGTTGGGGGAGGAGCATGGGAGGAATGGAGGAACTTTAGGTAGAGTAAAGGGGATGGAGGGAAGGGAGGGGGCAGGGGGTAGGAATGATGTTGGAATGAGTTAGACATCATTAGCTAAGTACCCATATAAGATACCATCGTGTGAAAATAATTTGTGTACAATTAGTGACTTGAAAAATTTTGCTCTATATGTGTAATATGAAATGAATTGCATTCTGCCATAATATAAGACAAATTAGAATAAAAAGGTGCTATTTTTCATATCCACCTATATAGGAAGCTGGCTAGTGTTTTGTTAATTGCACAATTCCTTACTTTTTAAGGTGTTTAGAAAAAGTTGTTGTGTACTACTTTTGTTTTACCTTATTTTGTTTGTTTCAGAATGAACTTGTCTGACAATGCTTCTTAGTATGTCTTTTGTCCAATAAGGAATAGCATGGCCTCACTATGTGCACCACAATAGCTCTTAACAACTCTGATCCCTAGCTCTAAGTGCCAGAGCAGTTTCCAGATTTCAGGATCTGATTTTCTTCTTTCTTAAATTTAATATTCTGTAGTGCCTACATTCCTAATCAAAATGAATAAGAATATTAGCACACAACATGGAAAAGAAGAAACGCACAAATTGAACAAATGTATTAGCAATAATTTATTTCACCTGCATTGTCACAAGAGACATGCATATTCAGCAGACATTACAAAAATAAATTAAACATCCCTATTGACTTCTGTAGTGAGTAAGGTTCATGGATTCATGAAAACAGATAAGCAGGACACCTCAGAGTATCCTGGCCAGAATTCTTTCTCAATAACATCTAAAATATGCAAAAACAGTTATGGAATTTAATGCTTCTACTAGCTATTAGTTGTATCTATTTGCATTCATTCTTATTGTGGTTTAGATACTGAAAACTGCATCTTTAATTTTTCAGAATCTACTTTAGTTAACTTTGAACTTACACTCAGTAAAATACAGGGAATTTATAGCAGCATGTTTCCAGTTAACCACCCTTCTGGTATTATCACTACATAGACTACATCAGTGTTCATTGTAAACCTAGCCAGACAGTGTAATACATTGTGCTATAAAAGTCATCTGTCCTTTTACATATTAAAAATAATATATGTAAAATATTGTCATGTTCTATTGCTAGTTATTCCTTTCTGTACAAATTAGTTACCATCTTTGACTATTAAATTTAGGCTTTTCTTCATTTCAAATTACATGTGGTGAAACTGCTAGCAAGGAATCCTGTCAATTTTTATTTATCAGATAAATACTTTGTTTTTATCTATGAAGAGATTTATGTGAAATAAAATTCACTAATTTGGGGTGTAAAGTTGTTTGGGTTCATTTACCACCATTACGACCAGAATATGTTCTTATGTACCCTTGTCCTAAACTATGAACTCTTCTGCTTTCTTGTGTGATCCTCTCCTCTACTCCAGCTCCAGGAGATCGATCACCAATCTGCTTTAGAATTTTGAATATGCTGAAATTTCATGTACATGCAACCATTTAGTATATAATCTTTTCTATAACAGTTATTTTAAGCTTTGTTATGTTATTGTGTGTACATTAATATTTCATTCATTTTTAATACTGGTATTACTGAAATTATAGTTGTTTTTTGGTATTGTCACAACTCTCTTTAACATTATCCATTCTAGATGAGATGAGGTGGTATCTCATTGTGATTTTAATTTGTACATCTTTGGAGACTACTGATGGTGAGCATCTTTTCAATAATTATTAGGGACTTGTCTAGCTTAGCCTGTGAACTCTTCTTCACATTTCTTGTCCATGTAGGCAAGGGCTGGTTGTCTCATTATTGAATTGGAGATATTCTCCTTATATTCTGGATACTGGCTGTATAACAAATATATTTTCTGCAAAAAGTTTTTCTTCTTTTCTGTGGTTTGCATTTTCATCTCCTTTACTATGGTTATTAAAAGTTGTGCATTAAGCATGATTCAATCCATTTCATCACTTTTGTTTTATATTTTGTACCCTTTGCTTTATACTTCATGTAGTTAAAATTTTGTTAACACAATTTCAATAATTTTTCCTCTATGTTTGTAAAGTGATGTTCAGTAGCTTTATTGAATTAGGTATGTTGTGATTTAAATCTTTATTATGATGTGACAAAATGATTGAGTTCATTTCCTTTTCCCATATGGATTTCCAGGTGTTGAAACCCTACATTTTCTCCATTGAATTTTCTTGGCACTTTTGTCAAGTCTGTTCTTACATCAATGCCATGCTTTGTTCATTACTGTGATTTAATAAGTCTTAGAATAAACTCTTTTAAGCTTTCCAACTTTGTTCTTATTTTTCAAAATGATTTATATATTTTAGGGTGCTATAACATTGATCTTGAGTGTCCCCCACACATTGGCTTGATCCCCAACCCATGATTCTATTGGGAGGTGCTGGAACATTTAGGATTTGGGCCTAATGGATGGAAGTTAGGTTCCTGGGGGCTGTGCCCTTGGAGGGGTTATTGGGAACCCAGCCCATTCTTGCTTCTATAACTGATAAATGGCTTCTATGATGTGAATGATTTCCTCTTCTGTGAATTCCCATTGAAACCCACCTTTTGAGATGAAACTTCATTACTCACTTCTGTTGACAGGGGAAACCAGAGTTTCTTTACTCATGCTGGTGAGTGGGCTGCAGAAGGTTGCAGGTCTCTGCAACTGAGAAGTGTTTCAGCTCTTAATAGTGAGCTGTATCTTCCAGTGATAAAGCAGACCAGAGCAGCTCACAATCAATTTCTCCTTCTTTCCAGATTTTTTTTTTGGGTACTGGGGATTGAACCCAGGAGCAGTTAACCACTGATTCACATCCTCAGCTCTTTTTATCTATTTTGAGATAGAGTCTCCTGATTTCAAGAATGAAATCCACGAACTAAGATGAGTGTTTGTAAGAGTAGGATTAATTAAAGAATGAAAACAATAATAGAACTCTTGTAGCACAAGAGAGAACCCAATAACACATTTCCCCCCTCATAGTGTGCTAGTCTAAGGTTTTATATAGCACTTGTGTCACTGCTATTGGTCCAAACTTAGACTAATTAAGATTTGAGAAAAAACTATAATGTTATTAGTTCAAACTCATGCTAATTAGTATTTGGAAAAGTTCTAATACTTTTGGTCCAAACTTATGCTAATTAGGGTTTAGAAACATACTAAGGCTGCTTGAGTGTCAAATTTCATTCTTGTCTGCCCTACTTCCATTTTCTTATTGCAGGTCAGGAAGCAGGAGATGAAGTTGTGGATGGTCTATGGTTGTGGTTCCAGGCTATAGCACTGCATGAAGTAGCCTTCTGTAGCAAGCAACAGTACCATGTTCCAACCTGGCTTCCCAAGGGTGGCAGGTTGTCCTATCATAGCTCAGAGTAGCTCAGAACCACCATCCCTGCATTGTGGGTCCACAGGGCTGCCTTCCATGCTTGCTGTCTGGGCTCCAATACTCCCAGCCACCTCTCTGACCCTCTTCCTCTTCACTGCCACTTCTGGATGGCTACTACTAGGTTCTCTGTGTGGCTTGACAGCCAGGGAGCCATATCTGTTGGCATTCGGTTTTGCTACAGATCCCAAAGCAATGGAGGCAAATAATGAAAATTCCAAGCCCAAACTGAAGCAGCAACTCCTTCCTGAGATGCTTCTTTTTCTCTCTGTTGATAGGTACAAACTGCTAGTTTAGGATTCTGTAATTATGTTGGCTCAGCAGCTGTGGCAGGAAAGGGGAAGATCAGGTTACTTTAATGAGAAAGTCTTGAAACCCAGATTTCTGTACTGTATAAAAGATACTGAGAACAAAGGGATGGGCTTAGCCTTTGGAAAAGACTGCACTGAGTCTGCAAGTGTGCTTAATAAAACTTGCTCTTCTGTATCTCAAAGTGCCATTTGTTCCTCTCTATTGCCATAATTTCCCATAACAAATAAAGCTTTCCCCCTCATTATATATATATATATATATATATATATATATATATATATATATATATATATATATATATCTCCAGGCATTAGTCATAATTATGGAACACTGACAAACACATAGGTATTAAACCTTTCCTTACACATTTAAAAAGCAACATGTCCATTAAAAAATAAACCAGTTTGGATGCTGTTTGGATTACAAATGTGGGTCTATGAACATCAAAGAATCCATGCATGGTCTAATATTAACATTAATTTTTATATTTTGTTTTACAAGGTAATATTTCTAGGTAGAGTATTCATACCATTCATTAATTCTTCTGCTTACTACTTTGTTTGTTTTTGCCTGTCCACAGAAGTCCAAAAAACTCTGCTTATATTTCTGCTTTGCTACCCAAACTGGTGTATCAACAGTTGCTGTCCAAATTGTTCTTAGCAGATTCAAGGACTTGACATATGTGCACACCTTTGCTTGACTCTTACCCACATGGACAAAGTAAGATAGATGTTTACTTGCTTACTCTCACCATTTCTGTATGTATCTTGTTGTGACCCGGTAACAAACAGGACAGAGAATTTAGCATTGCAATGAGTAAAATGACTAGAACTAACAAAGGTACCTAAGGATACACAACACCAATTAAGAGTGTCTGTTTTCAATAGCAGTACTGGAAGTCTCATAGTTTTCCGGGCGTTGAATAGAATATTCAGAAGGATCTCATGTCCAAACTGGTAAAAAATTAGCCTGCACTAAACACTTTCTGGTTTACCTAAAAAATGGTAAAAGACAGAACACAAAAAACCAAACAGGTCTTGAATTACTTCATTTGTCCCAGTAATAAATGCTGAAAAATGTAAATGACATACAAAAATATTTGGTACCTAACTTGGTTAAGTCAGAATGTCTGCCATTAAATTAAAAGCCACCAAGAATACAATGAAAACAAATAATGCAATTCAGAAAGAAGATAAGAGCTGACACTAAGCTTAAAATGAACAATGAGTGACATTATATTCAGTAATTTACATAAGAGACGTGAAAGATACATAAAAAACAAAAATGAAATTTGCAAGAATAAAACTTATGAGATGTAGAATATGCTGGTGATAGTAGACTCTGTATTGTACAACAGAGGAGTGTCTTTGAAGGCACATAAACAAAAAATTTCCTTAAATACATAAAAATATAATATTTATATGTATGTTTGGTGGATAACATTCAGACAAGATATGTTTAATAATAAGCACACAAAGAGGAAGAAGAGCAAATAGGACTATAGATGTGGCATTTTTACATTTCACTGAAATTGAGTTAGTAGTTTCCAAAGTGGTTTCTAGTAAGACCAGATGTATATGCTACATCCTTCAACAACCATTAAGTAGACTCTAGAGAAAAATGATTAAGAGAATTAACATACTACAAAATATCCATGTGACACATGCAGACTATGTTAGGGAGAATGGAATAAAAAATATAAGAAACATGGAAATCAAATGGTAAAATGACAGACAAATTCAACTGTATAAATATTAACATTAAGTGGAAGTGGAATGACCAAGCCAATCATAAGTCCTGATTATTGCTTTAGGCAGAAGAATAAGACCAGACTATGCTGGAGGAGTCATACTTCACAGTCACAAGTACATTAAAATCTAATATGTACTCATTGATATATTAATAGCGACCATGATAAACCTGGAGTGCTTACACAAATTTTAAAAATAGCCTATTTAATGGGAGTAGTGATAAACAGGGACATTTTGAAATGATGCATTAGGCAGCTTTCCATCACTGTGACAAAACACCTAAGGTAATCAATATATAAAATTGGAAAGGCTTCTTTTGGCTCACAGTTTTAGAAATTGCATTCCATGTATAGCTGGTCCTGCTGCCTTGTAACCTATGGCCCAATAAGCATCACACTAGGGAACACATTGGTGGAAAAAAATTGATTCCCTCATACTAGCCAGGGAGCAAATAGAGAAAAATAAGAAAAATCAGGGTCCCCAAATTTTCATCAAGGGCATGACCCAAAGAAGGGTACTTTCTCTCACCAGGACTCTCCTCTTAAATGCTCCACCTTCTCCACCTTCTCCCTATGGTAACCATGAAGTAGTGATCATGCCTTTAACACATAGGTCTCTGGGGGACACTTATACAAACCATAGCAAATGATAAAATGTAAATTCAACTGACAAATAGAACAATGCAAAATATATGTGCACCTAATAAACAAGCACCAAAAATATAGCCATACATCACATAATAATGATTTTGATTAATAATATTCCTATAAAATTATATAACCTAGCAACATCTTGACTCTCTTAGTTTGAATAAGTATACTTTAAGATACCACATAATACTGAAATGACTGAATGATGCATTTCTCAGTCTCCCTGTCAGTAAGCAACACAAAATTATACAGAACAACAAAATTGGTGGAAATGCAGAGAAATGCAAAATCCAGAAATACTAGTTGAAGACCTCTTCAATATTCCACACTCAATGATGAATGAAACTACTAAGCAAAGGATAAAAACAAATTTGAACAACACTGTTGGCCATCTAAACCTAGTGGGCATCTGTGAACACTCCTCTCAGTAACATTTGAATATATATTGTTTTAGAGTGCATGTGGAACTCTCTCCAGGATGCATCACATGCTACTCTGTAAGAGAAATATTAATCCATTTTAAACCATAGAAATAAATACAAATGAGGTTTTCAAGATGGTGGAATATAGATCAATTTTCTGGCTGCTCTGTGGAGTGAAATCAAGAAAGCAGACAGGCAGCTTCTCAGCAAGGTGGGTAAAAAAAAAGTGTGGGGACTTTAATGGAATTTAAAACTGGACATTCAAAGCATATTGGGGACTCAGGAAGTTGAATACAATAAAATGAGGAAGAAATCCCCAGCGGCACAGCCACTACAGCTGCTGGGCCAGAAGTACCAGCCAGAGTGGTCTCTTTATCCTCATACTGGAGGGATAAGGGAATTATAAGAACCCGAATTTTGGATAGGCCCAGGACATTTCTGGGTATGGAGTGTTAGAGATCAAGGACATTATCCTGCAAACCTGAAGGAAATGCTTCCCAATATCTGTGTGTGGGTAAAGAAGCTGCCATCTCTTCAGGTGGCATGTGGAAGACAAAGGAAGGAACAATTTTGCAGTTGCTGCATGGAAACTGGAGTTTGAAGGGGTCAATTCCTGGCAAACCCGAGTTTGGCACAAAATACAGGCAGGTAAACACACACTGCATGACATAGAGTGTGCTTAAGTGACCAGGAGAACATCAAAAGTAGAAAAGAGATTTACACAGAGGACAACAGTTCTTGGAAGCCCACCTGGCTCTACCTCTCCCCCTCCAATCCCACTGTTTGCAGAACCAGCTGGGAAAGATGCATCTGATTGAGAACTTGGAAGGGCAGTGGTGGAAGAGATTGTTTGGAGACTGAACTGGAGACCAGGAAACACGGGGTCTGAAGGTAAGTAGAAGATTAAGAACTGACTCCCCCATCACAAAAGTGGAACCCAGGGGAGTTCCCTGGGGTACAATCTTCCAGCATGGACCAGCAAGTACTGGGCACTGGAGGTGCATGGAATTAAAATCTCCAAATCAACTGGCATTCAGTGAAGAGCCTGGAGCCCACTTAAGCCTAAACTCTGCTTCCAGAAATTCAGCCTATGGGATTACCTTTCTCACCCCACCAATCCATAGAATGGAGGATCATGCTCCAGATGACCCCATCTA
Organism: Ictidomys tridecemlineatus; assembly: GCF_052094955.1. Taxonomy (NCBI): domain Eukaryota; kingdom Metazoa; phylum Chordata; class Mammalia; order Rodentia; family Sciuridae; genus Ictidomys; species Ictidomys tridecemlineatus. Next base: position 117,896,716 of record NC_135484.1, read on the forward strand.
AAACTACTGAGAAGAGAAGCTGAGAATCTTCTGAAGTCCAATGGAAAGAATTCTTTAACTTTTCATCAAAATCTTTATTTTTCATTTTCTCTGTTTAATTGTGACTTTAATGGTACAAAGACATTTATACATATTTATAAATTTTTTTTCTCATATCTAGTGTTTTTGAAGCCAGTTATTTTTCATGGGCTAGTTTTTTTCTGAACTAGCATACTTTAGGTTTTTAAAATATTATTTTATTTAAAAATTTTAAAAAAATTTGTTTTATATTTTTTCTCCTACAAATTTTCCTTAATTTGGTCTTTTCTTCTGCTAACAGCCAATCTCTATTGTTTTTCTCTTTCACTCTTCTTTAATTTGTCATTTCCTTTTTCCTCCTCCCTCACAATTATCATATCCAATATCACTTCTTTTCTTTCCCTGTCCACTACTTGAAAATGTAAACATTTTTGCAAACTTTCTAGTTTTTTAAAATATTTTTTATTTATTTATTTTTGTGGTGCTAAGGATCAAACCCAGTGTCTATCCTGAGCTAGGCAAATTCTCTACCACTGAGACCCAGCCCCAGCCCTGAACTTTCTCTTTTTTATTATAGGCATAAACTGGTCATATCATTTCTGTTTATTGTGATAATTAACATTGTAGACATCCTAGTAAATAATACTTTGTTTAATGATGTGAACTATTTGCATTGGTTGTTGTTATTTATTTTCTCCCCATAAACAATGACTTATAGTGTCAGCAATACTATAAGTCCATAAGGTAGAAACTCTATCACCTCAGATCCATACTATTAGGTAGACACACACACAACATGAATAATTAAGGGAACAAATCACCCCAAACAAACCAATATACTCCAATAACCAAATCCATTGACACCACAGTGGAAAAAATGTTAGGGAAGGTGCTTAGAAAATATATAGTTAATCTGATCTGTAAAGTAAAGGATGGTATAAGAAATGAAATCAGAGAGAAAATACAAGAAATAAAAGATCACTTCAATAAAGAGGAAGAGACTCTGAAAAAAATAGAAATCTCAAAATGAAGGAAATTAAAAATTCATTACAAAGCATCACCAACAGACTAGAGAACTTCAAAGACAGAAACTCATGCAATAAATACAAAATATATAATTTTTTTTGAATTTTGAATATATTTCTATTCTTAGGAGCAAACTTTTTAAATTTTGATTTTATTTTTTTAATTTTTATTATTGGTTGTTCAAAACATTACATAGTTCTTGACATATCATATTTCATACATTTGATTCAAGTGGGTTATGAACTCCCATTTGACCAGAGATAGATGTTAAGAAATCATGAACGAACCTTCCAAGATCTATAGGATAACATGAAAATATTTAAGATTTATCAGGATAGATGAAGGTGCAGAGATACAAACCAAGGGAATGAACAATTTTTTTCAATGAAATGATATTAGAAAATTTCCCAAACATAAAGAACAAAATAGAAAATAAAATACAAGAGGCTTACAGGACCCCAAATGTACAAAATCACAACAAACCCACACCAGGGCACAATATAATGAAAATGCCTATTATACAGGATAAGGATAGAATTTTAAAGGTTGAGAGAGAGAAAATATCATATTTCTATAGGGGAAACCAATTTGGATTTAAGCTTATTTCTCAATCTAGACCCTTAAAACTAGGAGGTCCTGGAACAACATGGTTGAAGCTTTGTAAGAAAATGGATGCCCACCAAGAATCCTATGTCCAGCAAAATTAAGCATCAGATTTGAAGATGAAATAAAAACCTTCCATGATTAACAAAAGTTAAAAGAATTCACAACTAGAAAGCCTGCAATACAGAATATACTCAACAAAATATTCCATAAGGAGGAAATGGAAAAAAAAAAAAACTACTGAAAACAAGCAAAGGGAGGAACTACACTAAAGGAAATGTCAATCAAAGGAGAAACTAAGTCAAGTTAAAAACTAGAAACATGCCCAAATGATCATATCTCAATAATAACCTTGAATGTTAATGACCTAAACTCATCACTCAAAAGACACAGACTGATAGATTGGATTAAAAAACAAGACCCAACAATATGCTAAGAGACTCACCTCATAGACAAAGACATCCATAGACTGAAAGTGAAAGGATTGGTATAAACATATAAGTCACAAGGATGGTATAAACAACAGGGACTTCTCCCCTCATATCAGATAAAGTGAGCTTCAAGCCAAAGTTAATCAGAAGGGACATACAAGGCCATTTTATACTGCTCAAGGGAATTATATATCAACAAGACATAACAATTATAAATATTTTTGCAAACAATGGAGCATCTACATACATAAAACAAACCCTTCTCAATTTCAAGAATTAAATAGACCATAACACAATAATACTGGGGAACTTTAACATGCCTCTGTCACCACTGGACAGCTCCTCCAAACAAATGCTAAATAAAGAAGATATAGAAGTAAAAATAAAATTGATAATTTAGACTTAACAGACATATATAGAATATTTCATCCATCATCAAGCGATACACCTTTTTTCTCAGTAGCACATGAATCCTTCTCTAGTATAGACCATGTTATGTAAGCTATCATATATGTTTGCATGCAATTATAATATTAATTCAACATATTTTTAGCATTTGTAGGGTTATTTTGATAGCTCTCTTTCCATTGATATTAATTTTTGCATTCTTGCTTTTTTCTTGATTAGACTTGTTTGATTTTTATCAACTTTTAGCTGTGTTATTTCTTCTCTAGTTTATATATTTCTGGTCCTACTCTTAAATTTTCCTCCCTACTATATAATTTGAAAATAATGTGATTATTAAGCTAGTTTCTTTCTGATACAAATACTGTAAGTTATAAATGCTTATTTGAGAGCCATTTCATCCCAGAAATCTTGATACATTAAGCTTTTATTATCACTTAGTTCAAAGCACTTTTTATTTACTTTTCTCTGCTTTCTTCCTTGACCTCTGAGATATTCATAAGTGTGATGTATGATTTTCTAAGGGTGGGGTTCTACAGATCTTAAGGTGATTGGTTTTTAATGTAATGAATCATGCTGGAAACACAGTCTGCATGATTTCATATTTTTTTAAAGAGAGAGAGAGATAATTTATTTTATTTTAGTTTAGTTTAGTTTTTGGTGGACACAATATCTTTATTTTATTTTTATGTGGTGCTGAGGATCAAGCCCAGTGCTCTGCACATGCCAGGTGAGTGTGTTACCACTTGAGCCACATCCCCAGCCCAATTTTATATTTTTAATAAAGCTTTGCAAATGCTTTTTATATTGATTGTATAGGTTGCATACATGTCAAAACTGATCAAATTGCATACTTCAAATATGTACATTTTATTGTACTTCAATTTTACCTCAATACATTTATGGAAAAAAAGAAATAATACAAAAATGTTTTCTGACCACAATAAAATGAAATTAGTAATCAATCATATAATACAAGAAGTAGGGAAAATCACAAATGTATGGAAACTTTAAAAACACTCCAGAATAGTCAATGGCTTAAGAAAATTAAAATAAATCTAGGAAACACTCTCAAATTAATGAAAATAAAGAAAAAATACATCATATTTATGAGACACTAATAAAGGTGCACTTAGAGTGAAATTCATAGCAGTAAATTTATATCTGTAAATGCCTGCATTAAAAAGGAAGAGCAAACTAAACCCCAAACAGGTATAGAAAACAAAACAGTGAAGAAATAGCAGAATATAATAGCAAGAAATAGTAGAAAATAATAAAGAACAGAGAAGCTATCAATGGAACCAAAAAGAATACTTTGAAAAGATGAACAAAAATTGACAAATTGTCAGCTGGATACACTAATAAAAGAATAATAAAAGAATTAGAATCAGAAAAGAGAGAGGATGCAATATTACTTACTTTGCAAAAATAAAAACAATTTGAACTCTGCTCTGAACAATGGGGTGCCAAAAAATTAGAGAGCATACATAAAATGGACAAATGGTAGATAGACAAGAAACTAATAATGTTGACTTAAGAAGAAATAGAAATTCTGAATATAACTAGAACAAGTGAAGACACTGAATTAGTAATAATATATTTTATAAAAATATCTACAAAGAAAACCCTTCTCTAAGTGACTTTACTGGTGAATTATACCAATTATTGATGACAGCTCAGGCTCCTGGCTCACTATGGGAATTCTAGAGTTTGACTGCTTGGTTTTGGATCTTGGCTCTATCATTTGTGGGTTGTGAGACCTTGGGAAAGTTTCTGAGCCCTTCGTGTCTCTGCTTCACCTTCTATACAATGGGGATGATGCTGACTGTTGTACTAAATGTTCACTTGGTTAAATAAGTGACTGTGGTTAAAATAGCACAAACATAAAAATGAGATACTCTGGTAAAGTCAATAATTATTCAGATATGTGACTTTTTTAAACTGTTGTATGTCCTTCACAGGAGATGGTCATGACTGGGAGAGAGACCTAATATGCCAGGGCTTTCTGTGAGCTGTGGGGCAGGTGAGGTATCCACATCAGGGAGTAATGGCTTCTGCAGCTGCAGGCACAGAAACTGAATGAGGGAAATTAAAGGATATAAATACAGAAACAGCCCTCTTTCCTCAAGTGGAAAATGAAGGAAACAGGAAAAGTCAGGGCACCCTCCACTGGTCACCTTAGAGCTGTTCTTCTATCTAAGGTAGCTTTGACCCAACACAAACCCCCTCATCTTCCTAGGCTCAGCTTTCTCTCCTGACTTTGCCTTCTTGTGGCTCACAGTGGCCTTCAGCATTTAAATGTGTTCTTTGTATAGTGCAGGATGCTGTGAGAATTTAAGTTGTTTATATAGTGTTTGTTAATAATCATAAGGAATTTTCCTATCACATGGAGGAGAAAATTGGATAACAGATTACTACAGAGCTCGTTTCCTTGGTTTCTCTTCAGTAGGAGAAGTGATCCTAGATCTGGTCACTGCTCACCCAAAGCTCTTGGTCTCTGAGGATGGTGCACATGTGACCATGGTAGATTTTGCTAGGCAAATGCTCATTCTAAAAGCATTGGGGGCAGGGGGAGAAAGAACCCTTATGTGCTGAGTTGTGGGGTTTTCCTTCTGTACCTAGCTTATTTCATTTAGTATAATGTCCTCCTGAATCATCCATGTTATTGCAAATTAAAAATTTTCTTTTTTAAAGACTGAAAATAATATTTTGTTATGATTTTTTCAAGCAATAAGTATCTACAACAGACATTTACAAGCAACTGTGGTCCCATCATTAAAAAAAAAAAACAGAAACAAAAACAAAAACTTTAAAGGGTGGAGAGTAGCATTGGAGCTGGGCAATGGGTATACCTTAAAGGACTTCGAAGAAGCTTTTTAGGAGAAACTTGATTAGGAGAAACAGAACTTCAATGTAAGGGACAGAGACAGTGCAAAATTCAAAGAGACTTATAGAGCCCTCTAGTTCTCTGAGCAAGAAGCAGTGAAGAATTTATGGAATTGCAAACACAGACTGCATTTCATTGAGAGAAAAATAGTGGATCACTAAGAGTGCAAAACAGGTCTCACTGTGTAGAACAAAGAAATCAAACTATTCTGGGAAGAGAACTAAAACTGAGTTCTAATCAAGAAACCTCCAGCATTTGCCTACCATATTTAAACATAGCTGTATACCAGGGGCTCCTTTGTGCCTTTGTGATGTTGTGCTGGCTGTGATCCAGAATTAAGTTACATAAAAAATGCTGAGATCCAACACTTTAACTTTGTTGCTTGCCACATGAGCACAAGCTTAGTGAAAGAAGTTTCAGTTCATAAGAAATTGCTAGTGAGTTTTAAATTAAAGAGACAGACTCTCATTACCTTTAACACAGCTCCAAGAAGGCTTCTCCTAGCTCCTGCCTCCAGCCACCTACTGAGGTGGGTGGCAGTGGCAAAGCTTACAGAAGAGACTAGCAAGAGAAGGAGAGTACCAGGGAGTGAACTTTTATTGGGGAATAAAAAATCCAAGGGAAAATCCCATCCAATGAAGGTTAAGGGGGGCAGCATCCCAAGGTCAAGGACGATGATTGGGTCTTCAGGTCAGTGGCCAGGCACACCTCTATAAGGATAAGCACAGACCTGGGCAAGGGTGGGGAATGGCTCAGACACAGCTGTGTTTAAGCACCTCTCATTCAGCCAGGGAGGTAACTCAAATCACATGTAAGGCTGGCCTCCCACAGTTGCTGATCCCAAAAAGAAAGTGTTGAGCCTTTTATCACTGAAAGAAATTGTAGTGGTAGAATTTTATTACTTTCCCTAATCTTGTTGAGAAAGTTCTTTTCAATACTCAGAGCCCTAGAGATTTTACCTTGACATTATATTGAATTAAAATATGCTTTTCCTACATCCTTTGGAATGAACTTATGATTTTCACCATCATTCTGTTAATGTGGTGATATGGAGTTTTGTTTTATTCTAAAACAAAAGACGAACCTTAATTTCCCATGACATGATAAAACCACCATGGACAGATATATCCTGCTTTTTGCATATTTTTGGAGCAAGTTCTAGAATTAATCTTGTTAAGGACAGTGAAACTGCTGAGTAGAGAAAATGAAAACCTAAGAGGAATTTATCTAGGATGAGAAATCATAAGATCCTTCTTCTCTAGGACTCTCATATCTGGTCCCTTTAAAAATACCGCAGAAATGATGGAAAATATAATCCAGAAAACTGCCCTGGGTTTTGTGGGAAAATGACAGGAAAAGGGATTTCTGCTGCTCTCAAAGAGAGACACCCAGAGAAGAATGAGACCAGAACTCATACTTAATAATAAGAATAGGGATAATTCTCCACAGAAACTGAGAAACAAAAAAAGATGGGAGCACAAGGTCAGACTCAGGTCTCAGCCTATGTTAACCCACTCAATGTGATGCCCTTCCTGCCCATGGTCCTGGAGACAGGACCTGCCCTGGTGATGCCTGAGTCCCTGTCATCACAGGTCCTGGTGAGATGAGGTTCAATTGAACGGATGGGTCTAAGGACCAGAGAAGATGATCCAGCTGAGGAGTGACCACATCAAACCCAGGATGGACTGAGCATAGACCGGGTGCTGCTTTGTCCACCTTCAGCTCCTTTCATCTTTCTCCTGTCCCCACCAGAGGCAGACTCAGCACAGCAAACATGTGGATTCTGGAAGGTTTGGGGTTTTATTTTCTCTCAGAAATTTTAGGAATCCTCTTTTCATATAATTAACCCATAACCATAATTCATGGCACAAATGTGAAATACAAATCAAGATACACATTCTGTTTTCCAAAGGACAAGGAAAAGTCTACAGCCCAGGGCAACATAAAGCTACCAGGAATGAAGACATCCCAGTCCCATATTTGCTTCATAGGAAAGTTAACTGAGGAAGAGAACAGGACAGTGTAGGGAGGGTTCTTGGTGATCAAAGATGAGAGCCTGTCTCCATTTCCTCATGATCTGATGACAGGAACACAGACACATAGACACAGTTAATTGCCAGCTGCACAAAGAGAAGTTGGGACCTCTTGAAACTGCAGTAGGGAGCAGGAAGACAACTGAGGAAATCCTGTATTACTCAGTTGAAAGAAAATACTGTAAAAGAAAGTATTATGAACAAATTCAGGTAAGTCATTGTAATGAAGACACTCTGAACAACCCATTAAACACTTAAAATGTCAGAAATTCCTGGGAGAGTCCTTGTAACTCAGAGTCTCCCCATACCTCAACTCTTCTCCCTCAAGGCCCTCCAGGGTCTCACCTTTTTAACCAGTGAGAGATACATCAGAGTCCTGGGAACTGTCATTACCTGAGCAGAGCAAAACCAGAACCTGGTCAGAGTCCACAGGAGACGTGGCTAAAGGATGAATTATGGGTGGATCACTCCCCCATGGCTTCCCACTACAGTCACCCAGGTGTCTCGGAGATCACTGTTCTTCACACTTACAGGCAGCTGAAGCAGAGGTGTCTGGTTTTACACCTGTGGGAAGAAAGCTGCCTGTGAGAGAGTAGCTTGAAAACAGGTCTGAGAGTGTCCCCTAGTCCTGACACTGGGGAAGTCTCCAGAACTGTGACTGTAGATGTAGGAAAGGATCAGGAGACAAGAAGAAAATAGATAGGTAAGGATGAAGATAATTACTTTCCTGGAGTTCTGTCTTCACCAGGAAAATTCCCCTCTGGCCTCTAAATGCTGGGAATCAGGCCCCTATCGCCACAAAAATCAAGAGGATATATTTGTCCTTTAATTTCTGTGCAATTTACAGAGAGTAAAGGGGATATCATTTTGGATAAGGACACATATAGATATTACTTCCCATTAACAAGGCAGGGAACATTATCAGGAACTGCCATATAGGAACTGAGCACAACACCTTAGCCTTGAGGGATGGAGGTGTGGAACTGGCTTCTGTTGTGCACAAAAGCCGGTGGACCTCACCTTTGTTAGCCTGGGGACTGCAGCTCTGGGAGTGGATGTTACCCTGTTCTCCTTTAACACTACCCTTTCTGCCTTATTTGGGTGGAATGTTCTTTTGAACACCCTCCCCCAATAAAAACCAAGGTTTGGGGCATGCTCTTTCTCTGTTGCCTGCGTCCCTTGCTTTTCTCTTGCCCTTACTTGTGTTAGCTTTGCTGTTGAGACAGAAGAACCATTCTGAAATGCCCCCCAAAAGGTCTAAATGTTTGTGTGTTTTGTCGTGCCAACCCAATTCACCCTAGTGAACTGGGTTTTTGTAGCCCATGTGGGACATGGGCTAAAACACACTTCTACCAGGTACTTCAAGCCACTAGTGGGACAAAATTTCAGACCCTGCCTTTTCCTACCTGTTTTTCTTCTTCCACAAGACAAAAGTGACCACAGCTCCAGTGACAACAGCTCCAAGGAGAATCACACCAGCAACAATTCCCAAGATGGGGATGATAGGCTGAGGGGGTGGCTCTGGGAGAGGAAGGGAAGTTAGATGAGGGGACCTGATCCCCTGCTCTCAGTCCCTACTCTGTTGAAGGTCTCCAGAAAGCCTCCTGCTTTCCTGACAACAGGCTCTGGGCCCTCATGCCCTCTTTACCCCATCTCAGGGTGAGGGGCTGCCTATGGCAGGTGTATCTCTGTTCCTCTCCAGCAGACACCACTACAGCGGCCCATTTCTGAAAGGTTCCATCCCCTGCAGGCCTGGTCTCCACAAGTTTCACACCTTGGGTCTGGTCCTCTCCATCCCGATGTCAAGTCAGGGTGATCTCCTTAGGGTAGAAGCCCAGGGCCCAGCATCTCAAAGTGACATCTCCTTCAGGGATAGGGTGGTGAGTCACATGTGTCTTCGGGGGATCTGAGAGAAAGAACAGGGAAATTCAGACATTTGGGCATTTCCTCTTGGATCACTGAAGCAGTGCTCACATGACCATCACATGACCATCCTGAGTGATAGACAACAGGTTTCAGGTGGGCAAGAGAGCACAAAATCTAGACACAAGCCAGGATGCAGGCTTCGGCACAATCTATTCCTTGGAAAGTTCTAGAATCAGATTGAGATAACCCAGTGGAAGAGTCTTCAGGTCCCTGACAGAGACTTCAGATTCTGGTCTTGATACAGGTTGGGGCATGTGAAAAAGCTGGAGTCAGACCTCCAAGGATTTTAGGCTGGAATGAACCTGACAGTCTCTCCTTGATGCCAAGACTGCTGACAGGGACCTGGGGTCAGGTATTTATTGCCTTTCCCCCCAGCCACGGAGAGAGCGACCAGATCCCTTACTTGTCCTCAGAGAAAGCAGCCTTCAGTTCCTCTCTAGTACAGAACTGGGGAATCCAGGCCCACACCCTCCCCTCTGGACTATGAGCAGGGTGGTGTTCTACAGTGGGCGCCATTCTCCTCCCTCCTCCTGGGAACTGCTAGAGAGATCTACAGGAGATGGGGCAGGTGTTGAGCAGCTGCTCATACCTGTGCGCAGCAGCGACTCCTTCCCTTTCTCCAGGTAGCCTGCAAGATACTTCCAGCAATCTTCTTCCAGGTAGGCCCTGAAGCTCTCTGCGTCACCGGCTGCCTCCCACTTCCTCTTGGTGATCTCAGCCACTGCATCTGCGTTGGTCCAGGAGCCCAGGTTTTCATTCAGGGCGATGTAATCCGCGCCATCATAGGCGTCGTGAAGGTACCCGCGGAGGAGGCGCCCTTCTGTCCCCACGTCGCAGCCATACATCCTCTGGAAGGTGTGAGAGCCTGTCCCTGGCCCTGTCAGCCATGGCCCATCCCCGCCCACCCCGCGGGTTTTTCCTAAACTGAAAACGAAACCGGTAAAAGTGCCCAAGGGCGCTTTTTGGGTAGAGGGTCCCCGCGAGTCCCTCAGCCTTGGGGTGAAGCTCGGCCTGGAAATCCTGAGGACTCGGGATCCTCTGTGAGGGACATGAGGGGTCGCGACCTCCTACAGGGGCCGGGGTCATCACCGCCTGCGCTCTGGTTGTAGTAGCCGCGCAGGGTGTTGAGGCTCACTTGGTGACTCTGTAAGTTGCACTTGGAGGTCTGTGTCTCCCGTTCCCAATACTCTGGCCCCATCTTCTCCATCCAGGGCGCCCGGGGCTCCATCCTGGGATTCTCGGTGTCGCTGTCGAAGCGCACGAACTGCGTGTCGTCCACGTAGCCCACGGAGATGAAGCGGGGCTCCCCGCCGGGGCGGGACACGGAGGTGTCGAAATACCTCAGGGAGAGGGAGCCTGGGGAAGGGAGCCACTGAGACCACCCAACCAGGTCCCAGGTTGACTACCCAGGAGGAGAGGAGCGGGGTCCAGAGACGCTAAGGGGGCGGTGGGAGCAGAAGGACAGGACGTAGGGGCGGGAGGGGAGGGAAGGGAAGGACCGCGCCACGCTGGGGAGGGTCTGGGCTGGGGACGGCGGGGAAGCACCTTCCCCAGGTCCTGAGTGCTCACCAGATGGTCCCCTCGCTCCTCCCACATGGGGGCTATTTCCCTCTCAATCCTGTGCTCACCCGCCCAAGTGTCCCTCAGGGCCAAGGACCCCAAAAGCAGGAGGAGCAGCATTCGGGGCGCCAGCACCCTCGTCCTGCAGCTCTGTGGAGATTCTGCGACTTGGAGTGGCGGGGGTGGGGGGTAGTAGGTCGCTGTGGACTTTAAAATTCAAATCGCAGTCACAATGATTGGCTTCTTCAGGAATAAGACAACATGGGAGTGAGAACTGTGGCCCAGTCAGGGGTGTCCAGGCAGAATGACCTGGCTCTGGTTGGGAGGAGAAAAAGTGAAACTCAGAGAAGACAGGGAATCCTCAGCGCTCCCTGTCCACACCCCGGACACAGCTCTAGATCCTGAGAGCCACGCCCAGGGCTGGGAGTTTGCCCTGAACCCTCCTCCTTACTAATCATTCTTTGTCTCACCATCCCTTGATTTCTGCCTCAGGGTGTAAAATCAGCAGTTCTCAAACATTTTGGTTTCAGGATCTTTATATGCTCTTAGAAAGTAATGTGCTCTCCAGAGGTAGTTAGATTTATGTGGGTTATGTCTATCAATATTTGCCATATTAGAAATTAATGCCATTTTAAAGATATTTTATTCCTCCTGAATGTTAATAACTAATTGCATGTTAACTAATTGCATGAAAAATGTTCAGCACTCTTTGAAACAGTAGTTTCAAAGAAAAATAACTACTGTTTCAAAGAAAAATAACTTTTCTCAAATTAAAATATTTAATTGGAAAATGGATCATTTTACTTTTTACAATTTGGAAAGCCTTTTTATTTTTCATTAGAGAATGCTAGATATTCATATTTTCAGCACTTAATTTGTGACTTTGGTTGAAACAAAAAAATGCAGCCTCACACAAATATATAGGAGGAATGTTTTTAATAACGTTTCCAATATTCATCTTTGATACTACACTAAAATGACACAAATGTTAGCTTCTTAAAAGTTTTTTTTTTTGCCACAAGGACCATGAAACATTGTCATTGAATAGTTCATATTCTATCCATTAAAGTCTGTGGATGTGTCTTGCACATTGAATTGATCTTGTGTTAGTGAATGATATTTTTAAAAGTCATGCATTCTTTGACCAAGTTATATAGACCTTTTAGTGTTAACAGATTTAAGTGAAATTAACCAATAGGTCTTATGGTGATTATTTTGATATAACCACAGATTTCCCCAGAAAGTTTTGTAAGGACTTGGAAGTCTGCAGGTTGATAGTGGTGGATGCAGGTTTGCTCAGATTCTCTTTTCCTCTTGAGAGCATACATGTTATTATTAAATATATTGATGTCAGTGGATTATCTCAAAGGGACATGTTGAGGTAATTTTTTAGAATATTGGCCGAATATTGAAGTGTAAGTAATACTTCCCCTGTCGTTCATTCTTTTAAGCACGAATGATATTCCATAAAGTTGAGCCCAGTACAACTCAACAAATGGCTTTTGTTGATGCAAACTCCCTATGGTTGAATGTAGCAGATGTGTTTTATGTGTATTTCCATTCTATCAAATAAGTATATTTATAACATGCACCGTGAATGGCAATTTAATAAATTTAATGATTTTAATACTTCAGGACATATTTAAGTGAACTGGAATGTTTTCCATTCTACTGTTAAAAGTGTTCAAGAACACAATAACTACTATTGCAGTTTGGTACCACAACTTCCAATTTTCTGAGTTTTATTTTATTTTAAACAATGTTTTAGTGATATTATAAAAATAATTTTTGATAATATGGATCCTGTGCAATAGTCTAAACACCTCTGGGGATTCCAAAAATGACACTTTGAGAATTGCTGCTCTGAGTAAATTGTGGAGAGATCCCAACTGGTTCCATCCTCTTCCCTTGATTCACTGCCACTACTCTAGATAATTGCTTCAACATGTAGAAAGATATGGTATTTGTGAACAAGTAGTGGAATTATGCATAATTATGTGCAGAAAAAAAACAAAAATAAGTTGTTAAAAATTTAAAACTGGTCACAGAAATGAATAAGTCTATAGATGATTTGGACAATTAAATTAGTACCAGAAAAGAAGTCTTACACCTAGTAAAATAGTGGTAAGGAAGACCGAAGAACTATAAGAGAACAAGCCTGTCAATAAAGGACTTCCAACAATTGAACAATATCAATTCCGAAATAGTAAAGAGTAAGCAATGATTTTCAAATCTCAAGAAAATTACTCAGTGTTTACAATCCCCCCCAAATTACATTTGAACTGCCTGATAACAAACGAAAACTTACCCATGCAAAGATACATTACAATGAAATTTCAGAAAGCAGGTAAAAAAGAAAAGACCCTGAACCTTTCAAGAGGCAGGAAAAGCAGCTTTGGAAGGTAGAAAATGTTGAAGCAATATCAGATGCATTCAAAGTAAAAATATTTTTAACACAGAATTCTGTACTAAGTTAAAGTTGGACTAAGAGCTAGGATGTCCTAAAGATATTTCAGACGTTTAGGGTTTCAATATTTTTTTATTATTATTATTATTTATTTTATTTGTTCTAATTAGTTATACATGACAGAAGAATGCATTTCATTTCATTGTACACAAATGGAGAACAACTTTTCATTTCTCTGGTTGTACACGATGTAGAGTCACACCTTTGTGCAATCATAAACGTACCTATGGTAATGATGTCTTTCTCATTCCACCATCTTTCCTACCTCCATGCCCCCTCCTCTACCTCCCCTTTGTCTAATCCTCCATTCTTTCCTTGCCCCCTCCCCATTATGTATCAGCATCCACTTATCAGAGAGAACATTTGGCCTTTGGTTTTTTTGGATTGGCTTATTTTGCTTAAGCATGATATTCTCCAACTCTAACCATTTACCTTCAAATGCCATTATTTTATTCTCAATATTTTTTTTTCTATATTTCTCTAGGATATGGCTAACTGAAGTGAGAAACAAAAATAATGGAGGAAAACCAAGAAAAGGGGATATGTGAAACATAGTTAAAAGGAGCCAGCACAAGAATGGAGGCCAAGTGTGTTCCCCCCTGAGGTGAAGGAGATCCAGGGAGTCAGCCTCTATCCAGTTGTGAAGGCATCCAGTCCAGGTCTGGCAGGACTGAGAGTTCTAGGACTGGTGTCTTAACAGAGATCGAATTAGAGGAATCCTAGATACACCTTAATATATTCATGGAGACTGTCTTAGTCTGTTGGGCTGCTACATGAGAACACCACATATTGAGTACATTTTAAAGAATAAAATGTATTTTCTCACCATTAGTAAGGTTGGGAAGTCAAAGGTTAAGGCACTGTTGTCTGGCTAGCGCCCTCCTGCTGTATACTCATGTTATAAGGTATAAGGGCAAGGGAGAGAGCAAGAGTGGTAAGGAGGGACCAACCTACTTCCAAGGTAACAGTACTGACTGATCTATTTATGACAACAGGACCCTCATACCCACCTCCCATTAGGCCCCATCTCCCCACACCACCACATTTTAATATCAAGTTTCCAACTTGTGAACTTTGGAGCACACATTCAAACCATAGAAGAGATTCTAGGGGAGAATTTGAGAATGTTTTAGGAGTGAGAACAACAGAAACTAAACAAATGAAAGAAGAACATTTTTATTGACTGCAGGGAAGTTAAATTCAGTTCAAGGCAACAAAGTAATGAAAGCTACAAATCTAGTTGTGAATAACACTTGCATAGTCAATATAAATAACATTGATCTAATCAAAATGATAGAATGATTGTTGAGAGAATGGTGCCTGTGAATGGAAGCTGTCCACTAAGAGTGCAAGTTGAAACTGAAAAATTAAAGATGAGTCTTATTTGCATTTTATTTAGGCACAGAGGTAGCAATGACAGCACCAGGCAAAACAGTAAAGCAGGCTACTTCTGGGAATTAGGAAATGGGGGCTACATGGAAGATTAGGGCCATTTGTCTTTATAGCAAACCTTGTAGAAACATTTGAACTTGTAAATTCTGCCATGATTCTACTAGGAAAAAAAATCAATGTTTAAAAAGACAACATGAGAGAAAGAACTCAGATGTCACTCTATAAGGTGTATCAGAGAAATGAGGCAGTAATGGGAGGGAGACATAGGGTCAGGTGGTGATTTTTTAAGGAGCAATTTTGTTTTAAATAATGAAGTTAATTATGTTTGTTTTAATGGGAGATGTTGCAATATGATTAATGCAAGAATGAGTAAGCCCCAGAGAGTGGAAAGTGAAGATGCAGGGGAGTGAGGGGCCAACCTTGTTCCCAGGTGTAGAGCACAGACCATCCACCATCACTGGTGGGACAGTTTCAATTATGCAGGCTCTGTGGGGATTCTGAGGCAGTCCTTACTTGAGTCCTACTTTTTTCTCATGTAAAAAGAGAAAGAATTTCATCCTCTAGGAGTGAGGAATGGGGATGTAGTAGTGGGATGCAAGAAGGCAGGAAAAAGTGACAAATGCTTTTTTTGGGGCAGAGAGCCAACTGATCTAGAAAATGGCATTTGGAGAGAGCAGTGCAGGGGGCCACTGAAGCTTGTGTTCATCATCTGAGGGAAACAGAGGGAGAGAAGGAGGGAGAAATGTGCAGCATTCAGGCTGCAGGAGGAGGAGAATACCAGACTAGAATGAAATGCAACAAATTTTTCTGGTCTAGGCGTATGGATTATTTTTAACTTGTAGCTTATTATGGTTAAGATTTCATAATTTTTCTGTATCAAATATACATCATAGTCATACATTAGGTAATGACAAGAAATGTGTTCTGATTCTATGAAGGGAGTATCACTGTGATACCAAAGCAGATAAAGACACATCAAGGAAACAAAATTATAGATCAGTATGCCTGATGAACATAGGTGTAAAAATCCTTAATAAAATATTAGCAATTTACATTAAAAAACACATTAAGAAGATCAGTTCGATTCAGAGATGCAAGGTTGGCTCAATATATGAAAATTGGTAAATGGAGTATATCACATAAATAGAATTAGAAAAAAATTACATAAACATCTCGCTAAATATTAAAAAAAACTTTAGCAAAATTCAGTACCTATTCATGTTAAAAACACTGAAGAAACTAGGAATAGAAGAAACTTGTGTCAACATTGCAAATGCTATATATGTCAAACCCAAAGCTGATATCATTCTAAGTGGAAAAAAATCGAAAGCATTTTCTTTAAAAACAGAAATAAGACACAGATGTTCACTCTCACCACTCCTGTTCAATACAGTACTTGAAACTCTAGCCAGAGCAATCTGGCAAGAGATGAAAATTAGAGAGATAAACATAGAAAAGGATTCAATATCCCTGTTTGCTGATGACATTATTCTATACTGAGAAGACCCCAATTTAGCCTGAGACCAGCTCCAGCTTCATGAATGAAGATTCGAAACGTGAGAAATCTTCAGGGAGTTTTGAATTAAAGAGACAAGACTCTAATTACTTTACACTAGATGGCTCCTCTAAGCTCCAGCCTCCAGCCACCTATTATGGTACCAAGGTTTACTGAAGAGGCGAGAGAGAGAGAGAGAGAGAGAGAGAGAGAGAGACAGACAGAGAGAGAGAGAGAGAGGGGGGGGGAATATGCCAGGGAGTGGACTTTTATTGGGGAACAAAAAATTCTGGGGAAAATCCCATCCAATGAAGATTTAGGGGGGCAGCGTCCCAAGGTCAGGGGCAACGATTGGGTCTTCAGGTCAATGGCCAGACATGCCTCCACACTGACAAGGTCTTGGACCTGAGAAGGGTGGGGAAAGATTTGGACACAAGATGTTCCTAAGTGCCTCTCGCCCAGCCAGGGAGGTAACTCAAATCACATGCGAGAAATGGCCTCCCACACCCAAGGAAAAAACCCACACTTTTAGAGCTGATAAATTCACCAAAGTAGCTAGATACAAGATCAACTAGCAAAAGTCAAACTATCCTAGACACCAATAATGATGCTGCTGAGAAAGAAATCAGGAAAATTCCATTCACACAATAGCCTCAAACAAATAAAAAAAAACTAAACAATGAGATGAGAGATTTGTACAGCGAAAATTATAAAACACTGAAGAAAGAAATTAAAGACACTAGAAAATGGAAAGACCTCCCATGTTCTTGAATTGGCAGAATAAACATTGTCAAAATAGCCACATTACCAAAAGTGATCTACAGATTCTCTGCAATCCCCATCAAAATACTAATGATGTTCTCAAAGAAAAATAAAGTCCTAAGTTTCATATGGAAGAAGAGAAGACCCAGAATAACCAAAGCAATTATTAGCTATTAATCAGAGCAATGCTGGAGGCATTAAAATACCCAATCTCAAATTATAGTGCAGAACTGTAATAACAAAACCAGCTTGGTATTAGCATAAAAACATACATGAAGGCCAGTGGAATAGAATAGAAGGTATAGAGACTGACCTACAGAGATCCAGTCATCCGATCCTTGACAATGGTGGCAAAAAGACAAATTGGAGAAAACATAGCTTTTAAACAAATGGTACCTGGAAAACTGGATATCCATATGCAGAGGAATGAAACTAGATCCCTATGGCTCACCCTGCACAAAAATTAACTGGAAGCAGATGAAAGACTTAAGAATTAGACCAGAAGCATTACAACTGCTAGAAAAAAACAGGTTAACACTCCAACATGTCAGCTCAAGCATCAGCTTCTTTAATAATACTCCTACAGCTTAAGAAATAAAACCAGGGATCAATAAGTGGACATTAAATTTAAAAAATCTACATAGCAAAGGAAACAATTAAGAGCATGAAGAGAGAGCCTGAAGAATTGGAGAAAACCTTTGACGGATTCTATCTGACAAGGGGTTAATATCCAGGATATATAAAAAACTTTAAATACCTGCCAGAAGAAAAGCGAGTAACCCAACCAATAAATGAACAAAAGAACTAAACAGACATTTCTCAAGAAGAAATGCAAATGGCATTTCATATATACATATATGCATATATCTATATCTATCTATCTATATCAGAGAAATGCAAATAAAAAATGCACTGAGTTTATCTCTCACTACCATTAGAAGAGCAATCATCATGAACACAAATAATAAATGCTGGGGAGGACATGGGGGTAAATGTTCACTTAAAACATTGTTGGTGGGCCTGCAAACTAATACAGCCACTTTTGAAATCGGTATGGATATGCTTCAAAAAGCTAAGAATGGCACCACCATATGACCAGCTATCCCACTGCTTGATATTTATCGAAAAGAACTAAATCAACATACTCTATTGAGATATGCACACCAATGTTTACAGCAGCACAATTCACAATAGCCATGTTATTCAACAGATCTAAATGTGTGTCAACAGATGAATGTATATAATATGTGCTATATGTACACAGTGGGGGTTTACCCTGCCATAAAGAAGAATGAAATAATGTCATTTGTTAATAAGCCAATAGAACTGGAAAACATCATGCCAACTGAAATACACCAGACTGAGAAAGTCAATGAGCAAAATTTTCTTTTGTATGTAGAAGCTGGAGCAGAAAACAAACAAAGAAACAAAACTAGAATAAAGAGGAATCTCTGGATCAGCCATCTCTGCCCTAGTCCATCCACAGCCTGGTCCTCTCAAGAAAGCTCTGGCAGCCTCGCAGGGCAGCACAGCAGCGCCTCTGTGTGGCCATGTAGCTGAGCACTAAAGATCTGAACTGCCATTTTTTTGTGCTCATTTGGGAGTCCTGGGTCTCCCTAGGCTTGAACCAACTGTACAGGGCTGTGTGCACAAGTTGGCACTTTCATCCTGTCAGGTTTGGGATTTCCAACTGTTACTGAAAATATAAGATAAAATATATTTCCTCCCAGTTGATCGACAGTGGACTCTTGTCCCAGGGCGCCTTCGGGTCTCTATGGCATAAAGGCAGGTTCCCAGGTTATGGATGAACCCCATGAACAAAATGCATGTCCTCAGTTTCCTGAATGGAGCCTTGTACCACTGAATCCCTGAGACTTGTTCCAGGCTCAAGAGTCCTCCTTTAATGAGCCAGATTTTTTAACCCTAGTGTTAGGTGGTAATTAGTAATGAGCAGTGGAATATAAAACAATAAGGTAGAAGGGTGTTAGAATGGCCTTAGGCCTGAGCCTAAAGCAACTCCATTTTAAAAACTCCAGTTTAACCTGCAGTCTCACTAGGCACACCCACAGAGCCCTCCAGTTTGGCCTCAAACAAGTTACTTCCCCTCACCCTTATAAAGAGAGTGAAGCCCCTGGCAGGCTGTCCTGGCCTGATAAGAGGGAAAGGGGGGAAGATCAGGGTGGAGACCACCAGACCAGATGTTTCTGACCCCAGGGTAAATGATGTCACCAAGAAATTTTGGTGATAGCTGATAAAGATTGAACGGGGGTCAAAAGCCCCCAAATTTAGTATAAATTATAGAGCAAATGAACAGGGATTCAGCCAGCCAAAACAAGAATGCACTTCAGCTGGAGAGCCTGATGAGGACCTGACATCCCATCACTTTTCATCATTTCCTGAGCCTCTGTGTGATCCTCACCACTCTCAAACTCTTCTGCCTCGTCTGGACCTTGGTGAGAGCTACAACTCCTCCTAATGACCTCTCTCCTGAACAGGTCATCTACTCCATGTCAGGAAAAGCCTTCCTTGATTCTGGGCCTGGTCACCACGGTCTGAGTGAGTGTGCATCTGCTGGACATAAAGCCTAAGGCTTAAGATTTTTGAATTTAGCATGCAGAGGAAATGTCTGTCATTAGCCTGTCATGATTAAATGTGTTTTTCAGTATTTAGAATCAATATAGAATTGTTTACTATGAATTGATTATGTCTATTGCAGTGCCTAGCCTTAAGGATTGTCGTTTTCTTGATTAAGAATCCATAGAGTGAAATTGTATTGAGTAATTTGAGTGAATAAAACATTGAAAGGGGTAGAAGTGCATGAACATTCTTTATTTCTTCCCTTGACTGCATAAGTGATAATTTTACCCCTGTGAGACATAGGGTCATGTGATTTTCTTTAAATTGCCTTTAATACTAATGAACAGCCAGAGTGGTGGTACACGCCTGTAATCCCAGAAACAAGGAGAAGCAGGAGAATAAAAGTTCAAAGCCAGCTTCAGCAACTTATGGAGGCCCTAAGAAACTTTGTGAGACCTTGTCTCAAAATAAAAACTAAAAAATGGGCTGGGGATGTGGCTCAATGGTTAAGCACCCCTAGGCTTAATGTCTGGTAACAAAAACAAAAACAAAACAAAAACCTAATATATAAATGAGTAACTCATAAAAAAATGGTGTACTAACCCTGAGAATAAACAGGGGGAAGCAAAGGGACAAATTAAGAAATAAGTCCAGAGGGAAAGATCTATGGGGAGTTCCTGACAGAATCTTGCAGGATCATTGTAAAGTTAGGATTCATAGCCACAGGATTCTCAATGTATATCAGAAGAGACTTTAGTAGCACAGGTACATTAAGGTACAGTCTGCCTGGTTGTGGACCCATCTCCTATATTAACATAGAATTCACTTGTGGATGAAGCCCCCCTGAATGGGATGGTCACCATGACAGTTACCAAGAGGACCAACTAGGGTAAAACAATATCTTGGTCAGATTAATGAAGATGGCAGAAGGTGGACCACTGTTCTCCTGGTAAACATCAAACTTAATGTGTTTGGAACTAGTATCAAGTTTCCTTTGTGTTCTCTGAGGAGAGATGGATGACTCACTCTCTTTCTCCCATGAGAGCATTCTTTGCTTGAGCCTTACTTTCACTTATAATAAAATTCTTTTGCTTGTCTTTTCCATGTCTGACTGTAAATTTTATTTCATCGGGCGCAAGAATGGAGGCCTGGAGCTTCAGCTCCCCATTTACTGTGACACTGATGGGGCAGGAGTGAGAGGAGCCACTGAACTGTTGTCCTAGGGTGGTGAGGTGTGGTGAGCCGTTCCTGCGGACTGTGGTTGCCATTACATGATGGCGCTGGCTCCGTTGTGGTCTGTGAAGGACAACTCCATATCAAAGAGAGTTGGCGTGTTCCCAGCTCCTTATCAGAGAAAGTTGGCGTGTCATTTTCTAGCACCCTGTGAGAAGGGTACACGTGGCAGCTTTGCATTGGGGTTCGAGGTGCTTTATTAAGGCTGGGAGGGGCATCCAATTATTATTCCGGGTAGTAGAAGAATCATTAGAAGAATATCAAGGGCCTGAATAAACTGCTGAAAGAAGATTCCTGAGTCGCGTCTTCCTTGCGGGCAAGGGGGTCGTGACAAGTGGTGCCGAGACCCGGGAGAAAAGAAACAAAGAAACACCCAGGAACCAGAACTTTCAACAGTCAGGGAGGCGCGCCGGTAAGTCCCAGGTAAGGTGGGACCCGCTGTTAAAAAGCGGAGGCTCCTCTATACATAAAGAGGGAGCATTAAAAGGTACCTGCTCCTCTGTAAAAAGAGAGGGCGTTACATCTCATAGCAATTGCACTCTGTATTTTTGTTTTGTCTTCTGTGTATGTTCGTTTTGTTTTGTGTACTTTCACTTTCGATTTCTGTGTTTTCTTGTGTTGCGTTATGGGAGCTGTGACTTCAAGTCCACTCCTTCTGGCCCTCGATGGCCTTTTACGTTCCAAGGGACTGGAGGTGAAGCATCGCACCTTGAAAAAATTTTTACAGAGGGTAGATACAGCTGCACCGTGGTTTGCATTTTCAGGCAGCCTCACTACACCCAACTGGGATAAATTAGGCAAAGACCTTGACTTTACTCGTGAGCAGGGCATACTAGAGGGCGGGGTGATACCCCTCTGGAAGATGGTCCGTAGTTGTCTTACGGATGGCCGATGCCAAGAAGCGCTTGTCAAAGGACAAGAGGTTTTAAAACAATTGCATGAAAAAAAATCAGAAACAACAGAGAGTGAAGTGTCTCAGGAAGAGGGGAGTGTGCGGGGCGTGGAGAATGGGAGGAGACTGTATCCAAATCTCAGTGTGCTGCGCACGCCCCCATGTAAAAGTGGGTCAGAGGTAGAAGATAATGAAGAGGAGGAGCTGGAGACGCTGTCTCGACAGCTAGGGAGTTTAGGTACAGGGAACAGAGATAAGCAAGGGCTCAAGAACAGACAGCCTCCCGATCCGCCTCCGTATGGCGGGGGTGTTTCAGGACGAAGTTTCCACGCCCAAACAAAGAGGGCTGCTGCTGCTTTCCTCTGTTCCTCAGGGCTGACATATCATTGCTATTGACATTAAAGACTGTTTCTTTTCTATTCCTTTGCATCCTAAAGACTCATAGCGTTTTGCCTTCACCCTTCCCTCGTGTAATCACGAGGAACCAGATCAAAGGTTTGAGTGGGTTATTTTACCACAGGGAATGTCTAACAGTCCTACGATTTGCCAGATGTATGTAGGAAAGGCACTCACACCTCTCAGACAACAATATCCTTCCATTAAGATTATTCATTATATGGATGATGTATTATTGGCAGCCAAATTACAACAGTCAGTTTATGAGGCCTATAAAGACTTGGTGAAGTTATTAGCTCAGTATGGATTACATATTGCACCTGAAAAGGTTCAAACAGGGGATTCTATTCAGTATTTGGGAGCGACGATTGGATATGACATATTAAAACCACAAAAAGTTACTATAAGAACTCAAGATCTCCAAACTTTAAATGATTTTCAAAAACTGTTGGGAGATATTAATTGGATCAGAGGTTATTTACATATTCCTAATATCGTGCTCCAGCCTTTGTATGCTATTCTTAAGGGTGATCCAGATCTTGCTTCCCCTCGTACCCTCACTAAAGAGGCCAGAGCGGCCCTTATAAAAGTAGAAGAAGCTATACAACATGCTACTCTATACAGGCTCCAGAGTGATAAACCTTTCCAGTTATGTGTGCTTGCCACTATGCGGCAGCCTACTGGAGTACTGTGGCAAGATGGGCCTTTACTATGGATCCACCCACATGTATCCCCAGGAAAATCTTTAGAATACTATCCTGATGCTGTTACAGCGTTAGCACTTAGAGGGATTCAACAGAACATTCAATTTTTTGGACAAGCACCTTCTTCTCTTATCATACCCTATTCTAAAGTTCAACTTAATGTTTTGTGTGCTAC
This sequence comes from Ictidomys tridecemlineatus, assembly GCF_052094955.1. NCBI lineage: Eukaryota > Metazoa > Chordata > Mammalia > Rodentia > Sciuridae > Ictidomys > Ictidomys tridecemlineatus. The sequence goes on from NC_135484.1 coordinate 117,919,698, forward strand.
TCTGGACAACTGGGCCATTCTATGTTGCTCGTTTCAAGGGGATATTGATAATCATTACCCTTCTCATCCATTACTCCATTTTGTTAAAAAACATCCTATCATTTTCCCTAAAGTAACTTCACCCACTCCAATTCCGGGGGCTGTTAATATTTTTACTGATGGCTCTAAGTCTAAAATAAAAACTTATGTGATTAATGACTCTCCCCCTGTCCAGCATCAATTTGCTCCTAAAAATCCACAATGGGTAGAACTACAAATTGTCATTAAAGTTTTTAAACAGTGTTCTTTTCCTTTCAATCTCATTTCGGACTCCATCTATGTGGTGCAGGCGCTCAAAATTTTGGAGGCTGTAGGAGCTATTAGTGACACCCATGTTGTGTCTACTTACTTTAATCAGCTTCAACAGCTTATCCGTAGCCGTATTGCCCCTTTCTATCCAATGCACATTCGGGCTCACACCTCTCTTCCTGGCCCGTTATCACAGGGTAATGCCTGTGCTGACTCGACAACTAAAAACCAGTTGGTATGCTTGGCCTCCTCCTTAAAAAAAGCTAAATTGTTTCATCACAACTTTCATGTCAATGCTATGACACTACACAAACGTTTTTCCATCTCCAGAGCAGATGCTCGTCAGATAGTATTACAATGTCCCCATTGTGTCACATTTCTTCATCCTCCTACTTATGGTGTAAACCCACAAAGATTAAAGCCATTGGTCGTCTGACAAATGGACGTAACTCACGTGCCTGACTTTGGTAACCTCAAATATGTACATGTTTCTATTGACACATACTCTAAAATTATTCATACTTCTGCTTTATCGGGAGAAAAGACATGTAATGTTATTACTCATTACTTAGAGACATGGGCAACATGGGGTGCACCTACATCCCTTAAGACTGATAATGGACCTGCTTATACGGGCAGACAGTTTACATCTTTTTGTTCTACTATGGGAGTACAACTTGCTCATGGGTTGCCTTACAATCCTCAAGGACAAGACATTGTTAAACGTGCCCACCACACCTTAAAAAAAACCTTAGAAAAACAAAAAGGGGGAATAGGAGTTGACCACACTCCTAAAGAACGCCTGTCCTTAGCTCTTTTTACCATTAATTTTTTAAATTTGGATATTCATGGCCGCTCTGCGGCCGATAGACATGTGTCCCCTCAGCCCTCTGTGACTGGCTATGTTAAGTGGAAGGATGTTCTTACGGGCCAATGGAACGGCCCTGACCCTGTGCTGACATGGGCACGAGGATCTGTATGTGTTTTTCCCCAGGATCACACGGAGCCGCTGTGGATCCCTGAACGCCTGACAAAAAGAGTCTCGAGATCTACTAACCAGCAGCAGGAGGTGCCACAACAGTCCCATGATGAGGAGCTTCATTCTGATGAGTGCTCTGGCTCTGATGCTGGTGCCAACGGTACAGATGACACCAATGCAGTGGTGGGCAGTGGCACGGGCATGGCCAATGCCAATGCCAGTTCATAGTAATTCTAGTGTCCTCCCCACTCTTTTTTCTACCTCATGTGAGATGTCTGCTCCTTGTCCCTCTCCTAGAGGGGACATGAAAAATATTTTTAATCAGTCTCAAGTTAATCTCACAGGAGTTTTTTGTTTCAGTCTTGAAAACACTAATTGTATTAGCCTTAAGACCAAAAATTTGACTAACTGGGAGGACCCATTGCGGTCCAGTCGAGTCTCAGGGAGTATTCTCAGTGCTGTATTGAGCCAAGTAGTTTCAGGGAAGCAATCAGGCTCAGGGACCCCCGCAACTAGCTCTGTTTTAAACATAACTACTTTAGCTATTATCTCCGAGGTATTAATCCCAATGCCTCCTTCTTCTAATAGTACTTGCTATGCCACTCATTTCAAGGCCTCTCCCTACTGTACCCCTAATTTTGGTTTTCCCCCAACATTTATGCCTTGTCAGGATCATTCTTGGGAGAAACATCAAGTTGCTAAAGGTTTCTCCTTTTCCCCCCTCTAAAGAGATATGTTTATAACTTTAACAACAATGCCAACTCCTCTACAGGAACAGGTTGGTCTTGGTTTCAATGGCTCATTTCCAATGAGAAGGGGGCTTCAGCCGATATTTCCACATTGGCTCAATTACTAGGAGCCAAAAGTTGGCTGGCTAATGTTTCTGACACTACTAAGGAGAGTGAACGAGGTAATAGGCTTACATCTGTTTCGTTCAACTCTCTGTTACATAGTGCCACACTGCCTCCTACAATGGTCTGTATCCAATCCCCGTTCCTGTTCCTTTTAGCTAATCATACCTCATCGGGGATGCTGGATTGTTCTATTATTACCTGTTTCTTATCTGAGTGTTGAAATGGTTCTTAGACTGTAACAATAATTATAAAAATTCCAACTTTTGTCCCAATCCCAGTCACTACGGATCCAGATAAATTTCCTATTGTAGAGCTACTTAGAGTCCACAGAGATTTTGAAATCACAGCAACTATAGTGACAGCCGTGGCGGCATCCACTACTGCAGCAGTTACGGCCGGAGTAGCCATGGCCAGTCAAGTACAAACTGCTGCCACTATTAATCAAGTTGTTCAACAAACGTCCACTATACTTAAATCACAAAATGCGATTAATCAACATATTTTGTCAGGGATTTTAGCTACCAACCAAAAAATAGATTTTCTTCAAACTCAGGTAAAAAAATTGGCTAACCTAGTACTTTTAGGCTGCATTGACCAATGTGCACATTTATGTATAACCTCTGTCAGATTTAATGATTCCAGTAATGCTTCCCACATCATTGGTGGATATCTGGCCAAAAATTGGTCCATAAAAACAAAAAACATGATCCAGTCTCAACTAACCCAGATAGCTGTCTTAAATAGTACCCGTGTCGATCCCGTGACTCTGGGTCAATTCACCAATTGGATATCTTCTGATTTTTCCTTTTTTAAAGAGTGGGTGGGAGTAGGCATTTTTGGTGCACTGTGTTGTTTTGGTATGTTCCTCTGCTTGTGGTTTCTCTGTCGCCTTAAGGCTCGTAGTGCTCAAGATAAGGCTATGATCATACAAGCTCTTGCTGCTTTAAAAACTAACAACTCGCCACAGGTCTGGCTTGCGCATCGCATCTTAAACACTAAACTTTTGACATGGTCATTGCACCCCAAGTTATTATAACATTACACTGAGATTGACATGTCTTTCCTCGTTATTCTCTTAGTGTCAAAAAGCCCTTGCACTCTGCCGGTCTTGCTACCATTACACACAAATGGGTTTCTACACTAGTGCCTTTGACATGGTCGTTGCACCCCAAGTTATTATAACATTGCACTGGGTACGACATGTCCTTCTTTTGTCTTTCTCTTAGTGCTAAAAAGCCCTTACACTCTGCGGGTCTTGTTGCCATTACACACAAAAGGGTTTCCACACTGGTCTTTATCTATCACTTTAAAGTCCGTGCCTTTCTTTCAGGGTGCTGCCAACTTGTTTGTAGTTGTACCTCTACATGGCCACAGTTCAACCTCAACTATTCCCTCTTACTCACCATCGTCACGATACAGGATGCGAGACAAGACACTACACTTGAGTGATCCATTGAGAAGAGGGACCTCAAGGGGAACATGTCCTATTACATGCGGGTTTAACGTATCTCCGCCCCGCCCCACAAAAAAAGACGTCGACTGATATGGTGTCAAGTCTAAAAAAAACGCCCCCTGGGGCTGGCCCATACTATGCAGCCACTTTTGCACAGTGGGATAGGACCTCTACTCTCGCCTGTATTGTCTTAGTGAAACAAAAAGGGGGAGCTGTGGTGAGCCGTTCCTACGGACTGTGGTCGCCATTACATGATGGCGCTGGCTCCGTTGTGGTCTGTGAAGGACAACTCCATATCAAAGAGAGTTGGCGTGTTCCCAGCTCCTTATCAGAGAAAGTTGGCGTGTCATTTTCTAGCACCCTGTGAGAAGGGTACACGTGGCAGCTTTGCATTGGGGTTCGAGGTGCTTTATTAAGGCTGGGAGGGGCATCCAATTATTATTCCGGGTAGTAAAAAAATCATTAAAAAAATATCAAGGGCCTAAATAAACTACTAAAAAAAGATTCCTAAGTCACGTCTTCCTTGCGGACAAGGGGGTCGTGACAGTGAGGGAGCCTCCTAAAGAAGTGAACATGGGAAGGAAAGTGGGACATTAAGGAAATGAAGGCCCAAGAAGTCAAGAGAATGAATCAGACTAAAAAAAGGCCTGGGAAGGGTCAACCTAGTGAACACATGCGGGGCAGGGGATGGGTGTGTTTGGGGAGAGGTTCAGGGTATTCTGGCTGGGGTATTCTGGGTGGAGGGCTCCATTTTTTCCTAGGCTGGTCATTACACAGGTATTAGCTGTCCGTCATCAGTAGGCTACTGTATGTTTTGGACAGTCTTCTGTGTTTCATGCATAGAGTAATTTAAACACACACAGGGAGGAAATGTGAAAAGAAGCAGATGCAAGAGGATAATTGACTAAGGGGATCCCCATCTTCCAGAGCCACACACACTAATACTGGGGTGCAGGCAGAATCAAGGAGAGGAGGGAAGAGAAGGCCTGTGCCTCAAAGTGAAGTGCCCAGCTCTCACCCCTGATTCTCGGGTTATGAGGGTCCCACTTATTATTCTCCAATGCCATGGTCTTTTCTAAGCCCACCCCAGTCATCCTGCAACAAGCCTTGGCTACCTGGATCTCTTGGTTCAGTAGGTGCTGCCGCAGGAACAGGGGGCTATGGGCTGGCAGTTGGCTCCACAGCTGGCAGCCATGGAGCAGAGGGTCAAGAGTAGGTGTGGCAGTATCTGAAGACCACAGAGGGCTACTGCAAGACCTGTGAAGAGTAGGAGGCCAGGTGTCCACCCAGCATCTCCCCTGGATACTTAGGTGGTCCCTCTCTACTTCTCCAGACCTTCAAGTTCAGGTGTCCAACTACCATCCTCTAGATGTCAAGGGTGGACCATTCTCCAAGACACCAGATCAGGCACCCTCTTGGAGCCTAGAGGACCATCTCTAAACAACTTTGAGAGTCCAGGACACAAACGTCCTGCCTCTTCTTTTTTAGGACCTAAGCAGAAAAAGACCTGTTGCTACTTTCCTCAAGCCTAACACCTGATCCTCACCATTTCTCCAAATTAATGGTCCTATGGATTTGAGTTTATTTTGATCCCTGCCATGTGCCACCAGTTTGTGGGGTTTGTTCTGGGGATTCTCCTGAGGGATCCACAGTCTGCAATTGGGGCAGGACTCTGAGATGGGAAACAGCCTTGAATTCTTGAGCTTAGGCTGCTGGGATCATCCTGTGCCTGGTTAGGATCCCCCTCCTGACTCTGGGAGGCTGTGAACATGGTTAGTGGTCAGAACTCCTCCCTGGTCATGAACTTTGTGCAATGTCCAGAATGTGGAAGGTGCTGTAGGGCTGCTGAGTGAGGGGTTCCAGTTGGGAATAAAGTAGTAAGTAGCCCCTGCCATGCACACATGCACAAAGAGGACCCCCAGTCACATCCAGGAAAACTACCTGCCTTTCCTGGGCTCCAAGGAGATCTTGACCTTGGATTTACTGATTCCTTAAAAAGTGTTTATCTGTCCTGTGCCTGGCTCTTACAATACATTAAACCAAAGTCAGGCAAAATCCCCTCTCCTCAAGGAGCTAACCTTCAGGTGGGGTTAATAAATAATGAGGTGACTGCAGGAAAAGGAGCATCAGAAAGTAGAGTGACTTAGAGAAAAGGAACAAAGTAGGGATAAGGGAGATGGTTGTAATTATTTTAATTATCGTCCTCAGAGTGGGGTTTCCTGAGAGGTGACATTTGGTCACTGCCTGCACATTCTGGGCTGTACTGGGGAATAAACAGGCTGTAGCAGGAATAGGAGTGATCCCTCCCAGGACAAAGGGAAGACGATGTGACACAATCAGTATCTATGTGTGCATGTGCAATGCTGGTACAGCTCACTTGTGACTCTATAGAACATTCTAGAATGTTTGTTACCACATGGGTAGACAAACAGGCTAACATGTGAAGGGGGAGCTAGCAGAAGGCATATAAGGCAACTCTTCACTATGCTCAGAGCTCAGCCTTTGGGTGCAAATCCTCTGGGCCAGTGCCAGCACTAATAAACGCTGCTTCCTGCTGAAAGTCTAGTGTCCTGTCTCTCTGTAAAAATCCTATAATGGGCAGACTTCAGGAAGGACTTCCTATCTGTGATTCTAGGCAGAATGTTTTGGATTCCATGACAGCTTCTCTATTATGCCTCATGAAGTCTTCCTTATGTCCTGAAGTTTGGGGACACTGAAGTTCCTGTATTTGGAGGAAGGTTGGGAGAGGTGGGAGCAAGCTGAGGTGGGGTTCACACCCAACTCCATCTCTGTGGTTTTCTCTTGCCTACAGAGTTTTTTTTTTGTTCTTTCTAGTTGTACATGACAGTAGAGTCTATTTTTACATAACATTCATATAAATTCCCATTTTTGTGGTTATACATGATGTGAAGTTACCCTGGTTTGTAGTCATATAAGAATGTAGAAAAGTAATGTCCCATTCATTCTACTGTCTTTCCTATTCCCATGCCCCCTCCCTTTTCTTCATTCCCCTTTGTCTAATCCAATGAACTCCTTCCCAGCCCCACATATTGTGAGTTAGCACCTGCATATCCTAGAGAACATTCAGCCTTTGGATTTTGGAAATTGGCTTATTTTACTTGGCATTATAGTCTCCAGTTCCACCTGCTTACCAGCAAATGCCATAATTTAATTCTTATTTATGGCTGGGTAGTATTCCATTGTGTGTATGTACCACATTTTCCTTATCCATCCATCTGTTGAAGGGCACTTAGGTTGGTTCCATAGCTTAGCTCTTGTGAATTGAGCTGCTATAAACATTGATGTGGCTGTGTCACTTAGTATGCTGATTTTAAGTCCTTTTGGTTTAGACCAAGGAGTGAGATGACTGCATCAAATGGTGGTTTCATTCCAAGTTTTCTGAGGAGTTTCCATACAGCTTTCCAGAGTGGTTTCATCAATTTGCAGTCCTATTACCAATTTATGGGTGTACCTTCTCCCCCACATCTTCACCAACATTTCTTATTTCTTGTAATTTTGATAATGGCCATTCTGACTGGAGTCAGATAAAATCTCAGTGTAGTTTTAATTTTCATTTCTCTAACTGCTAGACATGTTGAACATTTTTTCTTCATATATATATATATATATATATATATATATATATATGTTTACCAATTATGTTTCTTCTTCTGTAAAGTATCTGTTCAGATCCTTTGCCCATTTATTGAATGGGGTAATTGGTTATTTGGTGTTAAGCTTTTTTAGTTCTTTATAAATCCTGGAAATTAATGTCCTATCTGAGGTACAGGTGGTAAAGATTTTCTCACATTTATAGGCTCTCTCTTCACATTCTTGATTGTTTCCTTTACTGGGAAGAAGCTTTTTAGTTTGATACCTTCCCTTTTATTGACTCTTGATTTTCTTATTGCACTTTATAAGTCTTTTGTGGAAGTCAGTCCATAAGCTGACATGGAGGAGAGTTGGGCCTACTTTTTCTTCTAGTAGGTGCAGGGTCTGTGGTCTAATGCCAAGTCCTTAATCCACTTTGAGTTTCTTAAGGGTGAGAGATAGGGGCCTAATGTCATTTCACTACATATGGATTTCCAATTTCCCCAGATTATTTGTTGAAGATTGCCTACTGAATTTGAGGTGTAATTGAATCTTCTATGATCAGCAAATGCCCCCTTGGTGTGGGAGAATAGTTACCACCTGGCATGATATAAAATAGAGATCTTTGTAGCCCTAAGATTCTCCAAATAGCAACACTAATAATGGCTAAGTATAAGAACAATGCACAATATCTTGTTTAAATTTGTAATATTTTCCCCCCAAAATATGACAATGCCAGGGCATGCTAATACAACTGACTTCAGTATTCTATTGGTTTCAAGTAGAAATTATATTTTGAATGTATTAAGTTTAATAAAATAATAATTTCATCTATTCCTTTTTCTTTTAAAATGTACTAGCAAACTTAAGATTGCATCTAGGGCTCATAGTTGTGGTTCAAATTATAGTTTTATTGGATAGCTCTGTTTTAGGAGCTTAATAATTGTATCTTCTGTGTTCAGGTCTGTGATTCATTTCAAATGGTTTTTGTACATGGTGTTGTTTTTCTTTTTGGGTCTCATTGGTCACCTCTGTTTGTTAAAAGGATGATCCTCTCCCTTTGGGTTCCTTGAGTCCCTTTCCATCAACTTGGATGTACATTTCTAGTTGTGCATCTTTATTCTATGCTAGTGATGTAGACTACCCTGAGCCAGGCCTTTGTTTTATTACTTGAATGCAGAAGTATATCTTGAAAATAGTGTGCATTTTCAAAATGAAAAAATATCTTGACAATTCAAAGTTTTTTTTTCACTTGAATACTGATTATAGACTTCGGTTTGTTAGGTTCTAAAAAATAGGCATCTTGATTTCAATTGGAAATACTTTGAATCAATAGATCAATTTGGAGAGAACTGATAACTTGTCAATATCAACTACTCAAATCCTTGACTATGGCACTTTTATTTAGTTTTTATTTATTTTCTCTTGATGATGGCTTATAGATTTTAGTGTAAAATGTTGCTGTTATGGTTTAAATATTAGATGTCCCCAAAATCTCACATGTGAGACAATGCAAGAAGGTTTAGAGGTGAAATAATTGGGTTATGAGAGTCTTAATCTAACAAATGAATTAATACTGATAGGGATTAACCAGATGGTAACTGTAGACATGTGGGGTGTGGTTGGCAGAGATGGGTCCCTGGGAGTGTGTGTTTGGGGTATATATTTTATTTTTGTTAAGCAGAGCGCTCTCTCTCTCTCTCTCTCTTTCTCTCTCTCTCTCTCTCTCTCTCTCTCTCTCTCTCTCTCTCTCTCTCTCTCTCTCTCTCTCTCTCTCTCTCTCTCTCTCTCTCTCCTTCCTGGTGATGTCCTGAGCCAGTTCCTCTATTGCACCCTCTGCCATGATGTGCTGCCTCACCTCAAGTCCCGAGGAATGGAGTAAGCCCTTTGTGTTCTGAGATCTCTGAAACTGTGAGCTGCCAAATAACCTTTTCATCATGTGATGTTGATCGTCAGATCCTTTAGTCAGCAAAAAAAACTGACTAAAACAATTGCCTGGTTTTTAAGAATGAGTATCTAAATGTTTTATTTCAATGTTATTATAAATGGAATTTAGGGTTTTCCCCCTAAAATATTACAATGCCAGTGCATGCCAATACAACTGACTTCAGACCTTACCATGTTCTAAATTCATTTATTAGTTCAAAAACCTTTCTTTGCCTTAGGATTTTCTATGTATACAATCATGTCATCTGCAAATTAAGATACTTCATCATCTATAAATTGAAACATAGTCTTTTCAATCTATATTCCTTTTATTTCTATCTCTTGCCTCAAGACTCTGGCTGAGATGTTGAGTTACAATGTGTCACAGAAGAGGTGGAGTCAACACACTGGCCTATGAGTTATGGTTTGGATCCTGAATGTCTCCCAAAGGCCCAATATGCCAAAGAATTGGTGCCAGTCTAATGGATGAAACCTTTAATAGTGGGATCCCATGTAAAGAGGCTAGTTTATTAGTGGTGTGCCCTTGGGCAAGTGACTGAGACCTCGGTCCCCTCCTCTTTCTCTTTGTTTCCTGGCATCATGTGGTGAAGGGACTTCCTGCCACATGCTTGTGCTGAGATACTGTGCCCCCACAGGCCCAAAGCAATGGGGCCAAGTAACTAGACACTGACATCTCTGAAACAGTGAACAAAATAAACCTGTCCTTGTTTAAGTTGATTGATCTCAGGTATTTTTTCACAGCAACACAAATCTGACAGCATATCTTAAATAAAAATAACACCATATATTAAATAAAAAGCACTTCATCACAAAATACATTGTTAGCTGTAGATTTTTTAGAGATTCCCTTTATCTGAAGAAGCTTCTTTTTACTTCTGGTTGGCTAAGAAATTAGATCAAGATTAGGTTTTGAGTTTGTATAATGCCTTTTCTTCAAGGAGATGGTCCTGTGGTTATTCTCCTTATCCCATTAATATCGTAAATTAGTATTGATATTAAATATTCACCAAAATGTATAGTCTAGGATAAAACTAACTTCATCATAATGTTTAAATTTGATTTGCTGATATGTTGTGGATTCATGAGAAATGTTAGTCCAAAGTTTTCTACTTTTTTATGTGAACAATATAAAATTCAAATAAATGTATACATGTAAGCAACTATTATCACAGTACAATTATGGAATAATTCTATTACCCTAAAAAATTGCTCCTGCTCATAGCCCTGCACCAATTTCCATGGTGAGGCAAATACAAATCTTCACTTGAATTCTATGGATTTGTTCAGTTCACATTTCATATAAATGGAAATATATAATCTGTGGTCTATTCTGTTTGGCTTCTTTCATTTAGCATATTGTGTGTGTGTGCACATGCTCACACATACATGCACAGTGCTTGGGGTTGAACCCAAATTCTTGAGCTACATCCAGCCCTACCATAATGTTTTGAGGTTTATACATGTCTCAGTATTTCATTCCTTTTTATTGCTGAATATTATTCTATAGTATGGATATACCTCATGGAGTTTGTACCTAATTGCCAGTTGATGTGGTATTACAAATTTCTACTATGAATTTCATTTTGCTAAAAGGTATAGAGCCATTTAGGTTATGTATGACTTCTAATGTGTATGCAGATTCATGAGAGCATTTCAGAGAATATTTCCTAGAAAAAGAAATATGATGCCAATGATTCATCATATGTAATTATATATTACTATATAATTCTAATTTATTAGATACATGTTTTCCACACCAAATCTGTCCATTGACTTTCTTTCTGTGTTATTCCTCCCTCTGTGGTGAACCAGTACCACAGTCAGTACCACTGTCACAACAAGTGTAACTCCAACATATGACTTCTTCAGTTTAATGTAACCAAATTTCTGGGCCTGAGACACTGACTGTATAATATTGAATTTTAGTGAAATCCTTCTTTCACCAATCTCACTGAAAAGCAGTATTCCTGCTGTCTGAATCCCAATCACAGAGCAACGAGGAATGCAGCCTTCCTCTAATCCACCATCTTGACCATCCCATAGATGACTCTTGCTGAGTCACCCCCATGTCTCTCGGGGGAACACCAGCAACCCCCTCCACACTCCCCACCAGAGGAACTAGCTCGCCAGCTCCTTCCTCCTCAAACATCCTGAGTCCACAGCGTACTTGTCGTGGGACCTTCACAAATGCCTCAGTTTAGTGATGGTCTTTTGCCCTGTAATATTTGGGGTTCTCAACCTGCTTCTCATTGGTTACCCCAATTCTTTTCTGGCCACTTTCTCTGTTTTGCCTGTTCTGAACCTCTATATTCCACCCCAGATTCTATGTGACTAGAGGAAAAGTTGTCTTCTTCTTCTTCTTCTTCTTCTTCTTCTTCTTCTTCTTCTTCTTCTTCTTCTTCTTCTTCTTCTTCTTCTTCTTCTTCTTATTTCTTCTTCTTCTAACTTTTTTTGGTTATTTTTATGTGGTGCTGAATATAAAACCCAGTGCCTCATACATGTGAGACAAATGCTCTATCATTGAGCCACAACCACAGCCCAAGAGGAAAAATCTTGAGATATTGATGGGGTTTTTGGCTAGAGAACACTCTGGTAATAAATCTAAAGATCTCTTGATTGAAGCTCAGATGCTGCAGCCCTTAGGCATAGGAGTTGAGGCCTTCACCTCAGCCTTTTGGGGGAAACAAAGCTGTTCACTGGAAGTTAAGAGATTCTTGGCAAGAGTGACACCCATAGAAACTTAAGCCCAGCAATTATGAGATTTTGGATCCTGGTGCCCATTAGAATAAGGACTTCTTCTATTCATTTTACCTTCTTATCTTTATCTCCAGAACACAGAACATCATGGGACCCTCAAGGGTCAGAGGGTGCCCTCCATCTCAGGTCAAGATGCCCTATTTAATGCCTGTTTGTCTCTCATGTTTAAACAACAGCTTTCCTTTCTCCTTAGCTGCCTTCCTGATACTCTGTCCCTCCAAGGCTTGCATCTGGAGTGTCAGCTACATAAGAAAAACTGGTTTGAGACCAGAAGGAAAAAGTGCCACTTCTAAATTTAAGCTTCAGTGTGACCTAAATGGCTGTTTTCTCTTTACTTGTACTCTGGGACTCTGCTCTCTCATTAAGCTCTTCCCTAAATGATGATTGCACAGAGAAGGAAAATGGAAAAATCCCATCTGTGCAAGTTTTCTTTTTCTTGAGAACCTTTTCCTGAGGTCTACCCTCTGCTGGGACTTCATGGGCTTCTACAGTCTTTAAGTATTTGGATGACTCTAACTCAAATAGAACCCTGGTCTGATGGATGTTCCATGTGTCTCTTTACTAGTGTAATTACAGGCATGTTATTTTTTTATGTCTTTTTTTAAAAAACTCATTTTTTTTGTAAATTCACCTTTATTCCATGTACCCAAATTAATATATTTTTGTTCTAATTAGTCTTGTTTTAATTTAACTGAAATTTATTAGTCCTTTTTGTTAAAATGCTGTCTTTGTTCAGAGGCTAATTATTCAAAGGTGAATTCTCAAATACACCAGAAAAGGAAAGACCCCTGTAGGACCCCTTCACATGGTCCTAAAACAGAGTATAAACAGTGATGATATTGACATAGATCTACCTCATGGCTGGACAAGTGGCCATCGGAACCATTGATCCAGTGTCCAGGTGTGATTGATGGACCCTGTCCCAGCCATCCCCAACTGTGCAGGACTCCTCCAGGTCTATTCCCTATATTCTACAATACATTGATCACTGTCACACCAAGGACATCTATGACAGGGTTTGTTTTAATTTCTGAATGGTTAAATGTGACATAAAATGTGTAATAAACACCTACAGATCATTTGTCACACACCTGTGGGGAGCATATACATGGCAAAAAGCTATGCAATCCCTATTTTCTCTTTGATTTCATGTAGGTTTGTGCACAATGTGTATTATATACTACGTCTACACACATGGTATGTCTATGCATCATTTATATGGTACCAAAACTGGCTTATAGAAATATAATCTGGTTTATACATACATTTTTAAAAAATTGATTCAAATGACTTTTAGTTCTAATGACTTAAATAAACTTTTAACAAAAAAAAAAAAACTTTTAACAAAAGGTCAATATAAATTACCCAGAAATATAAAAGTAAAAATGTCTTAAAAATTACTACTCCACATGTTTTTCTAGGTGGTCAGCCAATCAAGAGTGTTGGTTTCTATAAAATGTTTAAAGTATTTTGTCCAGTGCTTTTAATTTTTTTATTTGTCAGAAGAAGATGGCTTGAAACATTAGCATTCATTTTCATTGACAATCAAAAGTTAATAATTAAAATGGTAAACTAGATTTAACATAAATGATATAAACATTTATAAACATGTTTGTTAGAGATGATATATGATTAATTTGCAAAGTTAAAATACAGACCATCAGCTTCTAAATATAATCTCAAGTAGTCTTGGCTTATTAACTTCTTTAACAAATATCTGTAAAGTCTTTTAAGTGATCTTTCTTATAACTCTGGCTCTCTTTATGGCATATAATGTTCTGTATCTGAATATAGGTAACCTGTCATCAATAAGTGATTTAAAAATTTTATGTCACTCTTTACAGTGGGATGTAAATTTAAGTTTATATATATTTTTCAAATAGTAAAAGGAGAATCTGATTCATTGAAAAGTTGTCACTTATTTCCACAAAAAATTAAGAGTGCTCAATTCTGCTTGCTTCCTGCTTCAGATATAATGTCATGTTATGTGAAATGATATTCAGATAGGCTCAGGAAACCATATATGATAACTTTGTAGAATCATATTTTAAAAGAGGCAAAGATCAGCTTCAAAAATTAAGAAAAAAAAACTTTAGGATTCCTCGAGAGCCTTGTTTCACCTGAGATATGACTCTGCCCCTCATCCTAATGAGATGAGACAAGTTGAGTTGGCTCCAAAGTAGATTAGAATTAAACTCATTTGAAGTTATGTTCATCTTCAAAAAACTTGGAATGGGACCACCATTTGACTCAGTTATCCCACTCAAAGGACTTAAAATCAGCATACTATAGTGACATACCCACATCAGTGTTTATAGCAGCTCAATTCATAATAGCTAAGCTATGGTACCAATCTAGGTGCCCTTAAACAGATGAATGGATAAAGAAAATGTGGTATATATACACAATGGAATACAACTCAGCCATAAAGAGGAATGAAATTATGGCATTCACCAGTAAAATGGATTGAACTGGAGACTATCATACTAAGTAAATAAGCCAAACTTCCAAGCCAAAGACTGAATGTTCTCTCTGATATGTGATGCTAACACACATGGGATGGGGAAAGAACAGAAGTTTATTGGATTAGACAAAGAGGAGTGAAGGGAAGGGAGCAGAGATGAGACTAAGAAAGACAGTAGAATGAACTGGACATAACTTTCCTATGTTCATATATGAATATATGACCAGTGTAATTCCTCATCATGTACAACCACAAGGATGGAGAGTCATATTTTACATATGTATAATATGAACAAATGCACTCTACTGTCAAGTATAGCTGAAAAGAACAGATAAAAAAGTTAAACTCATAAAAATATAGAGTATGTTCAAAAGATATATTTTTGTTTTGGAGATTACTGAGATCTCAAATAAAAGGGGATATCATACAAAATTAAGTAAAGGTTTTGGGTAAATTATAAAAGGTATTTAAAGTTTGTAAAGGTTTAAAATAAAGAAAATTTTGTAAAGGATTTTTTTATGATACTGAGTTGATAAATATGTGGATCTTTGTAGAATAAATATATGAGTCTTTATGGAGGCTAAATATATACAAAGATACATTAGTGTTATTATAGAAATTATGTTTCTTGGATCAAAGTTATTATACAACATTTTTGCTTTTGTTAATTTCATTTTGTATTTACCTTGTAAAATTTTATAACCATTGTCTGTTAGTGCTTTTTTTTTTACTACTTCTAACAGATCAACCTGAGTTAATTTAAGACAATAAGTTATCACCTACAGGATTGAGAGGATATAATGCTGACTTCCAGTACTAATAGTTACCCTAAATATTGTCCCTAAGTCAATGAAAGAGATAAGTGTAAAATTACAGACATTTTAAAGTTAAAACCCATTACTCCCTCTTCAAGACTGGTGAAACTGGTCTATTGGATATTTAAAATCAAAACTTGAAGACAAAAGCCAAGGAAGTAAAAGGGCTGAGGAAAAAGCAGTCAATATTTTGACCTTGCCCTCTAGGGTCATCCAGGACCCAGGGAATGATGGGAATACTCTAAGGGACATCAACTCTGGCAAGTCACCTGACCTCCTGATCAGGGAGCTGTGAGGACCCTAGAGAACAGGAAGCAACCAGTGAATATTCTGCAGAGAATTATTGAAGAAGGAAATGTCTCTGATGCTTCCAAAGGAAGCCAAGAGTGGTCAGCAAGAGTCTGACCCATCCTGGCAGATGAAATGGCTGGTAGAGGAAAGCTAAAGAGGCCAAGCTTCTTCTCACAGGTTCCCAAGAGTGATCCCTGAGGAATTTCAATGGCCCTGAGTATAGGACAAGGTCTATTTTTTAACAATTTAATCTTAAGTCCTGGCAGTCAAGTATAACCAAAGCACAGCCATTACAAGGACATTTAAAAGGAAAGACAATCTTGTGATGTATACTTGTGTCAGTCCTCCTAAAAGTAAGTAAACTAGGTGGTTATAAAGAGAGGGTTCTTGTACAGGAGAGCCTAATAAGTACCACAAAGGACTCTAATAGAGTGACAAGTTTGTCCTGAGTCCATTTGAGCCTAATCTCACAAACCTACCAAACTTCCTCACCTTCTACATGAACGGACTGGATCTGTGTTTCTGGCTTTCAATCTAGCCCCAAGCACAGCATCCATCAGAGCTAAAAGGGCTATACCACTCATTCCTCTTCTAGTAGGATTGGGAATAACTGCTGCGATGGATATAGTGATAGGAGGTCCATCCACCTCCCTCTCCTATCATCTAGATTTATCTAAAGATCTCTGTATTAGTCTAGGGGAAACAGCAACAGGCATAGTTATCCCCCAGAACCAGGTGGACTCACTAACAGCAGTCACTCTCCCAAACTGGAGACAATCAGATCTATTTACCACTAAGAGACTATATCTCTTCCTGGAAGAAAGATGGCATTTTTATGTAAACCAATCTGGTATAGTTAGAGATGTAACAAAGAAATTAGCAGACTGTTCCTCCAGGATTAGGCAGCACCTGTCAGATTCATAAGGGATCATGGTCAAAATTACAGTTGGGTGTTTTGGTGCCATCCTTGGTGGGATCCTTTCTGACGCTCCTTCTAGCTCTGTTGCTTGGACCCTTCCTGTTAAACCTACTGTCATGGTTGATCTCTTCTCATCTAGAGGCTGTCAAACTCCAGCTGGTGCTGCAGCAGGACTTCAAACGAATTCCACAAATGCACCCAAATGCCCCGCTGCCTCTTTTTGACAGACAGGGTGAGAGGGTCATGGTCCCCAATTAGGCAGGAAGAAGGACCACAACGTGCCTGAATCAACTACAGGAGATAAGACCTCTAGCTCCTTAGCCACCCCAAAAGAATTTTGGGATCATGTTTCTCAGGGGAAAATGAGGTAGGAGTTTAGGGGTGTTAAGATAGTGGAAGGTAGAAGAAAAATGTGGGTTGGAGTCCAGTATGGCTGCCTTATGGCAATAAGTTCCATTGCCATGACTATCTCTGCTCTGGAGGGCTTATTGCCCATGGCAACTCCCATCACAGGTTCTGTATTCTAATTAGGTAAAAATAAAGTAAACATTGGGAACCAACAGGACATATTCTTCAATCATCCTGTTCAGAGAGGGGACCAAGGCACAGCTCAGCATGTAAGAGAAACTCACAGACATTGAGACCTTGGGTCATGCTCTAGCTTGAACCAATTAGCTGTACTTTGGGAGTGTTACTTTCCCTTTCCCTTTCAATAAATCTATGCTCTGTTATTTCTGTGTTTCTTGCTCACTTGTTTGGTTGGGAAGCCAAGAACCTAGACCTCATCAGGACATCCACCAGTAACAGTTTTGAGGCATGAGTTTTGGTGGATTGTCAGTGATAGGATTCCTGGTCTCCAAGGCGACGTTTCTTGCTTTTCAGCAGTGATTGATTTACATCATCATCTGAATAATGTGTGTGTGGGTGGACCTAGATCTTCTACATTGTCCTTTCTAGCCCTTATGCCTGGTGATTAGGTCCATGCAAAACAGGAGGCTCTGAAGTCTTATCCAAATGTTTAATACTATTAGTATTAAATACATATTCAGTATTAAACATAATCACTATTCTGTAAACTGCCACTTCATCTTCTTTTAGAGCAGCTATTCAGCAGAGAACTGAAGAGGGTATTTTCTTTTGTTTTTGGAGAGGTCTCACTTGAGTTATGTATATTTCCTTTCTTCCATCTTGACCACATTCATTAGCGTCCTCTATCTTTTCCTGTCATCCTTGGTGTTTAATACATCACCAGATAGAATAAGATTCTGTAAACTGCCTCTGAGAGCAAAGATATCGTTCAGGATTTGGCTTGAAGCTGCACTCTGTCAGCTTATTCCATAAAAAGTTTTCATTTTCATCATTATCCCAGGGAGGTGTGGGGACCTCTTAGGTTTCTGACCCAGAATGTGCCAGGGGAAGGGGAAGGTAAGGTGGAGGAAAAACAATAGCAAGTCTTGTGTGGGTGGTGTTTTGGAGTGTATAAAGATCTCATCTCTAGTGTCCTTACATGGCATAGAGAAGACGGTTTTCCATGTCATAATGAAGGGCACAGTCAAGATGTTAGATGAAATATTGAATAAAATTCCGGATGAAAGAAGTTTAGAAACTTGGGATAGAGGTGTAGCTCGGTAGCAGGGTATTTGGCAAGCATGCGTGACTTGGGTCGCCAACATCTTTAAAAAAAAAAAAAATATTTCAGAAGCCTAATCTTGCCCTTGAGTCCTGCTCTGCTGTGCAACTTCCCAGTCTTTGCTCCGGGATGCAATGGTGCACTTCGGCCAACAGATGGCGACAGAGACCGAAGTTTAAGCTGTTTTTCTTTTGCTGCGGTGGAAATCCCCGTGGAAACCCGACTATTTACAGGGGCTCTCCCCACGCAGCCTTGGCCTCTCTCTTCTTTCTCACATTACATCAATCTGCGAGGTTCTGACAGCGGCGACGGTGAGATATGGAAAACCAGGGACAGGAGAAGGGGTGATGGGCAGCTTTCCAGACCAGCCCCTGAAGCCCTCCTGCTTCCCAGGGACCCAATTGTAGGGCGTCAGGCTGGAGGACAAGTGGGCGACCTGGGTCAGTCCCCGCATCCTGTAGATCTGGTCCTGCTAGAGCTGAGCTCCTCCCGGGAGAAATTCGGCTCCTGCACCCCATCCCCGACATTTTCTCCACTAATGTATTATCATCACCCACTGAATAAATATTTGTTGAAGGAAAGAGTGAAGTAGAAAAATTGAGGCCAGGCTCCTCTAAATTGCTTATCTGGGTTCCTTCAGGCACTTAGGGGCAGGGCCAGGTCTAGAGCTCAGGGTTTTTGATTTCCTGTTTGGTTCTCTTTCCACCAGTTTGTATACTCCCAATCGTATTTCCATTTAGACTCTTTTAGTCCTAATTATTGAAGAAAGACTTCTTCCTCCCTTAGAGCAGTTAGCTAGGAGAGAACTGCACAGGGTATATTTTGTTTTATTTTTTTGGAAAGGTCTCACCTGAATTATATATTTTTCCTTTCCTCCATCTTGACCATATTCATTAGAGCCCTTTATCCTTTGCTGTTGTCTTCTCCAGATGAAGAATTCAGTTTTTACATCTTAACTGAATGTTTATTTTTCACCCGAAAGTTTATGTATATTTGTGTTGTGTGTGTGTGTGTGTTCGTGTCCTAAGGTTTTTCTTCTTCTTCGTTTTTCTTGCATTATAATTTGTCATAAAGGTGGAATTCATTGTGATGTATTCATACGTGTATGTAACATAATTTGGTTGATTCCCTAAGGGTTTTCTTAACTCCTAGAGTATGAATCCTACCATTCTGAGGGACGATCAGCATTTGTCTTCTCTGACAAAATATGTGTTGCATATTCTATAGGAAAAGGTGGGGTCGGGGTCAGAATTCTCTATGTGTCTCTGGTTCAGGAAATGTTTAGAGCATGTGATTTGAGGAACAGAATGGACACTACATAGAGGAAATTTCTTGATGATGTGATACAGTTTGGGAGACATTAATGCTGTGGGGATCAGGACCTTGAAAGGGAAATGCATGGTGATTTTTTATTCCTGATTTCTTTCCCCCTGGTTTATTTCTCTTCAGTTTCTACTCTTGGTTGCTATCTCCTTGTTGTTGAGAATACAGCCAGGTGCAGTGGCACACACCTGTAATCCCAGCAATCTATGAAACTGAGGCAAGAAGATCTCAAGTTCGAGGTTTGTGTCAGCAACTTAATGAGATCTGCAGCAACTTAACAATACCTTGTGTCATAAATAAATAAATAAATAAATAAATAAATAATAAAAAGGAATGGGGATGTGGCTCAGTGATAAAGTGCCCCTGGGTTTAATCCTAGTATAAAACAAACAGATAATCCTCCCAAAAAAACAAACAGAAAAAAAAATGGAGAAAAGGGGGGGAAAACTAGAAAAAAAAATCCATAGTTTTTCTTAGAAGAAACAACAACAACAAAACCAGAAAAAAACGATGTGAAAATTTCCATATTTCTTTATGACTTTTATGAAATGTGAAAGCCATGTTTTAGGGTAGAGGTATTTGATCTAATTGCCATTAGGAAGAAATAGAAACTCCTAAAGGGAGTTACATGCCTTACATATATATGTATATTTTTTTTTTTGCTTGCCTCTCCCACCTTGTTCCCTACAATTATCCAACCAACTTACTCTGTTCCAACCACACTCTCCTTTTTCTTTAAACACACGAAGTACTTGCCGAGCATGCCTGGCTTGGATCGCCAACATCTTAAAAAAAAAAAAAAAAAAAAAAAAGTTCCTAATCTTGCACTTGAGTCCTGCTCTGCTCTGCAACTTCCCAGTCATTGCTCCGGGACGCAATGGTGCACTTCGACCAACAGATGGCGACGGAGATCTCTCTTGCCTCTAATGCTCTTTGAGATCTTAACACAATTTAAAAATACCTATTTGTCACATCTGTTCAAATCTAAGCTCCGTGAGGAAGGGACCATGCTAGTTTTTCTTCTATGTTACTTTGTAACCCCTGGTAGAGTGGTAATGGGAGGCCAAATATTTTATTTCAAAAATATTGTAGCATGCTATCCCAATGGAATACATACACAGCAGAGCAACTGTTTTATCTATATTTTCAGCAGGTAGAGCAGCACATTTTAGGTATTCAGTAAATTGTTATTAAATCCATATTGAGTTCTTTCGATTGATTTTTGAACATTTCAAGTTTGAAAAAACCAGAAAATCAGAATGCTATAGGGAGGGGACAAAACCAAAAGCAGACTATGGACAAGATTTCCTTATGTAAACCCCAAATTTATCCAGATACAATAGTGGTACAAGAAACATGTCGATTAACGAGGGTTCTCTGTTCTCCTCAGTGGATTTCCAGTCCTTTGCCATACGTGATATATAAAGAATGAATAAATTTGCCAAATTAATTAATTCAAAGACTGACATGAAGATTTTATTTGCTTAATAAAAATTTAAAGTAATTACCCAGTAATTCATTAGGAGAGTGCAACTGAGGGGGTTAAAATATGAATGTTTTTCTTATTTTAAAACATTATCAGTACTGTGAAAGCACTTGTTTTCTTCCCTATGCTGCCCAGGCTGGTCCTGAACTTCTGGGCTCAAGCCATTTTGCTGCAGCCTCTTAAGTGGCTGGGACGACAGGTGTGTGCACCTGGCTTTTGAAGCACTTAAATCAGTTAATACCTATCATTAACTAAATTCATATTTGATACTAATATGTAGCAGAAATTAAAATTTGTTGTTATTTGCAGGACAATTATAGAGTATTGTGGTCACTGTTACTCTTCCAGTTCCATCGATAGCCCTCAGGCTTGTTCTTGGTGATGTATTTGATGGATTTACACAAACTGTGTTATTTGAAATTATGTAATTTCATTGTTTCAGTATTTTGCTCAAACATTAATATAAATGACTAAAGTATTTGCATGAAGTTTAAAACTGATGATCAAAGGCACATCTTTAAAATAAATGATAAACTGTGACGTTGGGCAAGTTACTCAGACTGAAGCATGGTTTCCTTATCTGAAAATTTAGATAATAATAATTACCCTATAGTCTGTTGGTTACTTGTGTCAAGATATTTTAAATGTGCCATGTCAGGCACATATTAAGATTGAAAAATGATATTTATTATTGTTTATACTAATAGAAACAATTATTATAACTGTAATGATAATTTCATGTCTATTCTTCTTGGATTAGATTTAGAATTTGAAAAACTCCTATTAAATTTCAGCTTAACCTGACCTATTTCCTGTTTATCTATTTCACCTCTGGTTGCTGCTGGAACTGGGGTATCAATAGGCTCAGAGGTGTCAAGTCATCCTTGTGCAGCTATTTCCTGAAGGGCTTCCTCTGAATGCCGTGTAAAATGCATGTGTTGATAAATAACTCAGTTGATTAAATAACCCAGGGAACTTTTCTCAACTATTTCCTTATCACAGCCTCTCTTTTGTCCCCTTTAAAAACGCACAACATGGCTTTGTCTTGGGGTTCTAGCTCTTTGCCAGGATCTGCAATTAATATGTCATATCTATAAAATTTTATTTTGTCTGAACACCGATGGTGTCAAAGAGAAAGTGTCTACCTGTTAAAGGTACAATGACCGAGGCTAATAGAGATTATGTAATCTGTCCAGAGTAAAAAAATCAATAAATTCTTCAACCATGATACAAATATATTTTCTTTAAAATCTGTTTCCTTTCATATTGTATCTTATTGCTCATAGTATTAAGTCAGGGGGAAAAATGAAGAGCTCTTAGATAATAATTTTATGTCCCAAGGAATAGTATTCCACTTCTTCCTGCCCTCTGACATCCTTAGCCACCATCAAACCTCAAACATCAGAAACAAAATTTAAATAAATGTCACAAGAAACATGCCCTTGAGTCCTGTTCTTGGTTCTGAGTCTTCCCAACATATCTTCAACACTTTACAAAGTTCAGTGATATTTGAAGATGATCTACCACTAGACACTAAATAGATGATCAATGGATAATGTTTCTACAATTATTTTGTTTTATTTTTTATATATTTAGTTTATAATTTTTAATTTGATCTTTTTAGATATACCTGACAGCAGAGTGTATTTTGATATATTATACATACATGGGGTATAACTTATTCTAATTAGGATCCCACTGTTGAGGTTGTACATGATGTGGTGTTCACTGGTGGTGTATTCAACAACTGATAGTTTTTGAGTTGAGAACTTTCATTAAAAATGTTTACCTAGAGACAAATGAGGACTTAAGTCATAGGGTTGATTGTTTCTTCCTTAGGAACTGTCTAAAAATAAATTCATAGGAGATTTCCTACTTTCCATCTCTGTGAAGTGAAATGTCAGGTCAATTGGTAGCAGTTGTGCTGAATGCCAAGTGCTTTTGTTAAATTGCTTCTGTTTCAAGTTTGAAAAGATGACTGTGATAATCCCCAGGAACTCTTGGAGAGAAGCTGGAATTGTGATGGGGATTCTCATGGTGCTGAGGACTCCTATGGCTAACAGAAGAGATTCCCCAAGTAAGTGCAGGACAGCTGCTATTCAGAGCCCAGATTTGGAAATAATTTTTGGGGGCTCTGGAGCCTAAGCTTGGGTCTGTTGTATTTTCAACAAACCACAGGTAGAATTTGGAAGGACTTCTACAAGAGTCCTGATTTCTCCTTCTTAGAGTTTTGCTAGATTCCTTTTTTCAACCTCTGCAGTGGAAGGGAACCTAATATCTCTAAAGGACTTTGGGATCTCAGAATTGGAAGAAAAAGACAAAGTACATTTCTATACCAGACACAATAAAAAATGCAAATGAGGTACTTGAGAAGCATCAGGTAAGTTAAAAGAATTGGCCACTCTGGGGATTTTCTGGGCCCAATAGTATTCATCTATTTTGGGGCTTGTGATCAGAGAAATTCAGACCAGAGCTATAGTCTCTGGAGCTTCAATACCTGAAGAGCACAATTAATCACCCATGCCTTGCAGGTAAGCAGTGGGGGTCATGCAGATGACACTGTGGGACTTGGGAGGAAGAATGGGATAAGGACAGGCAGTTCCTAATTCTGGGTTAATTAGGACTTGATTCAGTATTGATGGTGAATGGGGGCTATGACAATGATGAAAAAAACTCCAAAATTGATAATTATTTTGCACCCATTAAATCCCAAGCCTGTAGTGATAGTGTTACATCAACTGTCTCACTCAGTCTTTCTAAAACACACACACAGATACAAATTGATGACTCTGGGGTATGTATTATTATAGTGTATTTTTAATTATTAGGAAAATAACACAACAGACATCATAACACACACACATAACAAAAATTACAAAGAAATATTCAAATAACCACCAATCAAGTTGAACATATGTGAATATTACCAATTCTCCAAATGACTTCTGTGTACTCCTTTCCAAAGGTACCCATTTTCACATTCCAGAAGTACGTTCTATTGTGACTCTTTTAAGCCTAATATTTTGCTCATTGTTATACTTAGCACATATATGAATGTATCCTTAAGCAATATAGATTAATATTTCCTCTTCTAAATGTTCTATAAATACTGTGCTCTGTCTTGCTTCCTTTCTCAATATTATGTCTGAGAAGACTTGCCACAAATCTCTGATGAAATATTCATCCATTTTTGTTGTTGGATAGTACATTCCATTTTATGAGGGCAGAGCAATATACTTAACCTGTTCTTATGTGGATGGAGGTTTGGGCTGGTCTTACTTAAAAGAAAATGTACCCTGGAATCCTAGAACCTTTGGGTATGCATTTCTCTAGACTGAAATAAATACTTCAATTGCAAAGTCTGCCTGTCTTCAACTTGACAAGACAAAGTCCAACTGTTATTCACATAGTTGTCTCATGAGCTGTTCAAAAGAAAATCCAATTCTTGACAGCTTTTAGTGTCTTAGAATATTTAATGTTTCCCCGTCTGGGGAGTGTATAGTGTTATGGGAACTTCTATTCTTTTCCATATTTATCTTTTTCTCATTTATTTCAAAAAGATAAAAAATATATTTCAAATCAAGCCCATCATCAGTATGTGTTTTGCAAATATTTCTACTTTTGGCCTTGTGTAAGTCTTTTAATGATGCCTCTTGATGAGCAGAACCTCTTTTTTATTTATGTTTAGTGCTTTTAATGATTTAAGAAATCTGTCACAATTCCAACATCATGAAAATGTTCTCTAGTTTTATCTCTTAACAGATTTGTTGCATTTCATTCATACTTAGCTCTATGTTACATATGGTGCAAGAAGTATGCCCAATTTCTTCTGCTCCTTCTGATGTATATCCATTTATTAGAACATCATTTATTAACAAAAGTATTCATTCCTCACTGACCACCTGTTGTGCCACCCTTGTTGTAAATTTAGTCTAAATGGATTTATGAAACTTATTTTAGAATATAATATGCCATTTATTTGTTTATGTCTGTGCCAAAAATATGATGTTTAATCACCAACTTTGCCTTATGAACCTTTATTGCATTTTAGAATCAGCTTGTAAATTTTGAGTAATCACAAATTGGTAGGAATTTTAAATTATACCCACAGAATCCATAAGACCATTTGAGATAATGTCTTCTTTATAATATTCAGTCTTCCAATTAATGTATAGGTGTATTTTTGTGTTTATTTAGGACCCTTTTGATGTATCTCAAAAATTTCATTATTTCCCTTTTAGAATTCTTATATATAACTATAAAACTTCTTCATAATTTTTTATGCCATTATAAATGATGTAATTAACATTTGACTTCACATTTGTTACTCATGTACATGTAGAATATTTAAAAATGGATCTTGTATCCAGCCATTTGCTGAATTCTCTCTTACTTTACATTCTTTTGGTTAGTAGATTATTTTGGATTTTTGATATTTACAGCTACAGTATATGAAAATGCTGGCAATATTGTTTCTGTATTCCAAACATTATTTCATTATCTTCCTTGTTTGACATTTTTTATTTTCTCCAATAAATCATCAACGCAGGATTTGAGGTAGAGAAATCACTTCACTCATCCTGGAAATAAAATTCTGAAGAATGAGAGCAGATTTTGTTAGTCACTGGTCTGTGTTGTGATGTCCCTTTACCCCCTGTGTCTCCCTAAACCAAACACCAGGGTTGGTTGGTATGCAGCCTGGGCTAAATCTAACATGGCCTGGTTCTCCTGCAGAGGATTTCATGTACCAGTTTAAGGGCACCTGCTACTTCACCAATGGAACTCAGCGAGTGAGGCTCATGGCCAGACAAATCTACAACAAGGAGGAGATCCTGCGCTTTGACAGTGATGTGGGGGTGTTTGTGGCTGAAACAGAGCTGGGGCTGTCAAGTGCCAAGAGCCAGAATGCCCAGAAGGACCTCCTGGTTGAGTATCAGGCCCATGTAGACACCTTGTGCAGACACAACTATTACCAGACAGCTTCTTTCACTGTTCAGCTGAGAGGTGAGTTTAGGACTGATCAAAGTGTGCTCACCTCTGAACTAGTGTGGAAGGGCTGTGGGGAAGAAGGTGACTTTTGGGATTCCTAGGATTTTGGTAAGCTTTGGAGGGCATTTGAATTCAAGGAAAATCCGCTGAAAGACTTGGCAGGACAGCATTGGAATAGTGTATTGGTCAGTTTTGAGTTACTGTAATAAAGTGCTTTAGATAATTAACTTAAATACAGGAGAGGTTTATTTTGATTCACAATTTAGTCCATGGTTGGTTGATAGCACTGATTGTGAGCCCCTGGTAAAACAGCACAACATAGTGGGGGAAATACAGAGGAGGAGAGCATTGTTAGTTAATTGTATTCTATGAAAATCACAGACTGTACTTAAAGCAAGACAACCAGGACATCATTAGTCCAAATAATCTTAAAGGACCATGATGGTATATGCATTGCTGATCTATATATTTATAAAAGGGACACTTTATTTATTTTTTTCATTTAAAAATCAACATATACTGTTGGTACTTTTTTATGAGGTACAGTGTTGTAATTCAACACAATGATCATAATCAGACTGGGGAGATTAACATTTCCATTTTCTGAAATATTATCATTTGTGTCTATTGGCAACCCAAACTCTTATGCTCTAGTTATTACAAAGTGTGTAATTCATTTTGTAGACTATCCTTTGTGAAACTGTATAACATTAGAAGTGCTCCGCTCCAAGTATGTTTGATTCCCATTATTCACCCTATCACTATTCCTTTCCTAGGCTTTAGTGATCTCTATTCAACCCTCTATTTCTATGTGATCAACTTAAAAAAAAATCTTCCACAAATGGGTGAAACCTTTGGTATGTGTGAGCCCAAATAGATGCTGTTTTCTCCACTTTCGTTTCAACGGAGGAACTTAAGCCCATGGCGAGAGCCTCTTTGCTGCCTCATTCTCGGACTTTAGTTTTTGCTGTCATTCATCCTAGTGGAGCCTATAGTCACCATCTCTCCAGCCATGACAGAGCCCCTAAACCACCACAATTTGCTGATCCGCTCAGTGACAAATTTTTATCTTTTACAAGTTAAAGTCAGATGGTTCTGGAATGAAGAGGAAGAGACTTCTGGAGTTGTGTCCACACCACTTATTCAGAATGGAGATTGGACCTACCAGATTCTTGTGATGTTGGAAGTAATACCCCAGCATGGAGATGTCTACACTTGCCACGTGGAAGACCCCAGCCTCCAGAGCCCCATCGCTGTAGAATGGTGTAAGGGCCACTTCATTGATACCAGGGAGCAGGGAGTACATTGGGTCTTGTGAGCTTGGGGTCCCTCCTTTCCTCTGCTGTTGGACACATTCATACCTTCTCTCCTACACAACTCCTGGTGTCATTTCTGTGCCTAGAGTCATGGAGGCCTGAGATCTCAAGTCAAAATTCAGATGCTGAGTACTGACCTCTTTTTGCTCCAAGATATTATTGCTTTATGTAACCTGTTCCCCAGGCTGAGGTTTAGCTGGGCAGTATATCTTCTGTAGTGGTGAAATTCTGGGCTTTGACATTAAGGCTGGTGTTTGCAGATAGTCTCTGGATTTTCAGATGGACCTACCCTGGGGACTCACACTTCCCTTTCCCCCAAACCCTCTTCCATTCACTGTTCTCCTGGGGTCTCTGCATGCCCTTGACCCTCCTCTATTTGGAGGTGGGGCACCTCTGTCTCTTATATCTTGGGTTGGACTCCAAGGTTTCTGATGAGGACTCTGTGGGATGTGGGGACAGTCACTAATACACAGGCTTCTACTTCCCAGGGGCACTGTCATAATCTGCCCAGAACAAGATGCTGAGTGGAATTGGGAGTGTTGTGCTGGGACTAATCTTTCTTGGCTTGGGCCTTGTTGTCCACTTTTGGAATAAGAAAGGTAAGTCACCTTTAGAGAAAATGGGGAAGACTGGCACTAGGAGTAAGTGTTTCTGTTGTAACTTTTCTTATCACAGTAAAAAGGGGGAGCCAAAGTAGGGATAGAAGTAGATTGCAGAAATTAGGGAGGCCACGAGTCCTCCTTGTCCCAAGTCAAGTTTGCTTCATCAGAGAGGACAGTGGTGAGGGTGACTTTTAGATAGGGAAGCTCTCAGTCCATCCTTACCTATGCCAAGCAGTTGTTAACATGTGACTTCCTTAAAGACGCAGTGTCTTTGCTCACTACCTTCAGTAACTGACTCAGTGACTTTGGGGTATCGCCACTTGATGACAATGAAACCTTAGTGCACATGGACTGGAGTGGGAGAGAGAGCAATCAGGAAAATTCTTTGAATTTTCTTCTGGAACTTGGGACAAAGAGACAGAGAAGCAACTCTTCCTTTGCCCAGGTTAAGGAGCTTTTCTGTCCCTTTCTCTTTTTGTTCTTGCTGATGATGGAACAACCCAAAGCTCCACCCACAAGACAGAGCCCTACTCCTCTTGCCCAGAAATGTGACACATGTAAGATAGATAAAGATGTTGGCTGGGTTTGACTGGACACCCTAATACACTTCAGTTACTTTGTTCTTGGCTTCATGACACATTCTTTCTCATGTGAATTTGATTAGAGGAAAATTTTGGAACATTCCACATGGTCTCTGCAGGAAATTTCAGGAATTGTTCTCCAGAACAATCCCCAACCTTTGGCACTGAGTGAGGCTTGCATGATGCTCCCAGACCCCCAGATTACAGAGTGCTGCTGAGGTGGATGTTAGGTGAGATGACAGGAGGTTACAATTCTTACCTGTCCAGTTAAGTACGTGACCTGTGCTTCACCAAAGCACTTAGACTGGTAATGGAACTGGGGCCTTCTTCCACATGCCCCTGCAGAAGCTTTGTGTTCACTTTAGCATGGTATCCTCTTTAATCAGATACCAGGAGAGATGGTGAGGAATGGGTCGTTGTACAAAATCACCCTTAGTGTTCTGAGTTGCAGAGAGGCCCCAGGGGTATTGGGCAGGGGGCTGACTTTCTCTAGGGATTTAACTTATGACTTATTTTTTCTCTCTCCGTCAGGGCTCATGCACTGATTCCAACATGTT
Source organism: Ictidomys tridecemlineatus (assembly GCF_052094955.1). NCBI lineage: Eukaryota > Metazoa > Chordata > Mammalia > Rodentia > Sciuridae > Ictidomys > Ictidomys tridecemlineatus. The sequence continues at coordinate 117,948,540 of NC_135484.1, forward strand.
TCTTCCTGTTACCCCTGTTCCATGGTCTACTGATGTCTTCACCCTTGTGCCCAGTTCCTAGCCTCCCTTCTCTCAGGCTTGTGAGGAATCCACCTCTGCCAGCCCTGTCCCCCATCAAGACCTGAGTCCCACAGTGTCTGAGCAGCAGATACCAGGCCCTCTTCTTTTGCACACTCACACACACACACACACACACACACACACACACGCTATTTTTAGTTGTGATGGACTTTTATTTTATTCATTTATTTGTATATGGTGCTTAGAATCAAACCCAGTGCCTCACACATGCTAGTCAATGGCTGTAACACTGAGCCAAAACTCCAGGCCCCTGGCCCTCTTCTTGTTCTGGTCTTTCTTGAATTTCTGTAACTACTTTCCACCTGACGCTGGGAGCTCTGCTCCCTGTGCTGCCTGCCACATCTGTTTGGGCCATGAGTACTTTCAATTCATTTCTTATCTTGTCCTCTGTCTGAAGACTTCCCATGATTTTAATGTCAAACTCTTTCATCTTTCAATATATATATTTTCAAAATTAAATAGATTTGCAAGTCCCTTGTGTTTCTGATTCTGATGGAGTAAAAGTGGTGGTGGGAGATACTGACACAGAAAGGAGCAGATTCTAGAGGGCTAGTTCAGTGAAGCCCCCAAAGGGAGGAGACTAGGGGAAGTCATGGGTCCCCATACCTGGTCTAATTCAGGTGCCATGTAAGAATGTGTAAAAGTATGAAAACATTCAATTGTCCACCATCTGGGGGCTTGGAAGTGGGGTTGTGTGCAGCAGTCTTTCCTGGCTTCTGCTGCAGCATCATGCGTTTTATGTATTTGAGCTATTGGAATTGTTTTGTGCCATGATGTTACCTAATAACACCTAACACTATAAGTTAGCCAACCTCACCACACAAATGTCCCCTGTCATTGTTGACTATGTACATGGAGGGAAAAGACAATGATTGTGGGTTGCGTCTGAACTACCAGATCATATACTTGCCAGTGGGAGTTTTATTAGAAAGAACTATGTTGATTGCATGTGAGGGAAACTACACCAATACCATCTTAAGGAAAACATTAATTTTTGACATAACTTAAAAGTTCATAAATGAATTTGGCTTCTGAAAAATGCTTAGATCAAGGACTAATATGAGATTCTTTTCTCCTTTTTCTGTTAGCTCCTTCCTTTCTTTCTGACCTTTTCCTTCTGTCTTTACTCTCTTCTCTCAGTGTGCTTCTTTTTCTGCTCTGTAGCTCTTCATCTGTCTGTCTCTCTATCTAGTTTTGATAGCGGGGCACTCAACCACTGAGTCACATCTGCAGACCTGTTTTGTATTTTATTTAGAGACAGGATCGTACTGAATTGCTTAGGGCCTCCCTGTTGTTGAGGCTGGCTTTGAACTCATAATCTCCAGCCTCAGCTTTCTGAGCTGCTGGGATTACAGGGGTGCACCACTGTTCCTGGCTGTCTCTTATTAACATCCATTTTTCCCTCTCTCTGTCTATCTGAAGGATCCTCTCTTTGTTCATATATGATATGGTTTTTCTAACTTTCTTCCATTTGCATTCCTCCATGATCTTCTCTCTCACACATTTTTTATTCATTACCTGCTTTAGAATGTCTTGCTGTCTGCCTCTTTTTTCTTTTCTTTCTCAATCCATCCGTTGGCGTTGGCCTGTGCTCATGGTGCACATGGTCATTTCTTTCTGTCCTTCTATAGTCCATTATCTTTCTCCTTTGTGTTTATCTCTCTGCCTCTCTTTATCTGTCTTTGCGTGTATTTCTTTCTCTCTTGCTTATGCTCTCTGTGTTTGAGTACTGCTTTTCCTGATAGTTCTTATTTTCTCCTCTGGAAATATGGGTATGTAGAGGAATATCTCAAATTTTCAGCCCATCACTCGAATAGCAAGAGATCAAATATGTCAACTCCAGTTTAACAATCTGGAGAAATCCCTGATAGAGTGAAATTCCAATTTCTCAACCAATCATTTTAGCCATGGGATATAGACTCTAAGTCAGGCCTTAATTTTGACCCAATTTCTGTGGCAGAAAGCCAGATTTTTTTCCCTCAAAAAAGATAAAAGTATGAAAAACAAAGCAAGACTGGATAGATGATAACAGTAATAATGATAATACAATAATAGTAATATCAATTGTTATTCCCTCTATATAGGAAGTGTACTTCTCTGTTTTTTTCCTACCCATTAAAAGTTTGTTGCTGAAGGAATAGCTCAGTGGTAAAGCCCTTTCCTGGTATGCATGAGGTCCTGGGTTTGGTCCTCAGTGCTCACACCCATGATGCTTCAAGTATAATTTGTATAGTTTACATTCATCTGTAGTTTCATTTGTGCCATTATAGAAAGAGAATTTCAAATCATATCAACCTCCAAATCCAAGCTCTCTGGTTACATGAATTTATCTTTATGTGCTTTGGGTGGTTCTTATTGACCCTGTAAATTATGGTGAAAGGATAAACTCATCTACCTTCAAAACATGAGGATATAATAACATAAGGACAATAAAAGTATAATCAGAAATCACTTTTGCTCAGCAAAAAGTGGTATTTGATAATCTGGGCAAAGTCAGTTTCCCATTGCTTATTTTTTTTATTGGTTGTTCACAACATTACAAAGCTCTTGACATCTCATATTTCATACATTAGAATCAAGTGGAATTTGCAGGCAAATGGATGGCACTAGAGCAGATTATGCTTAGTGAAGCTAGCCAATCCCTAAAAAACAAATCCCATTGCTTATTTATGTGACCTATTACCAGATGAGGAGGAGGGAAGCCACTGGGATATAAATGCAGTAACTTCTGGAATTATATAATAGAACATCCCCACACTCATTTCCAACATATATCTGCTGCTACTATCTACTTCAGAGAGGTCATCAGGGAAAATAAAGTTGTCAAAGTTAGGACAGGTATTGATACATTTGACATTTATTCTGTCCATGTAAGTCTGATGGTAAATATTTACAGTATGGATCCCCAGGATGTCCTGCTACTTGGGTTTTTTCTAAAAAAAGATTAGTAGTAGCCGAAGTTCTGCAAGTCCTGCATTATTTATGTTTAAATAATCAGATCACATACTTTTGAAATGCTGTGCCCTAGTATCCAGTAAGTGCTTAGTAAATATTTGCTGGTTGCCCATGAAGACCTCTGTTTCATGGGTTAGCCTATTCCTGGAATCCTTTTACTTTTAATCTTATACATTTTTTTTTTATCGTACACTTTGATGTCTGTAGTGTCTCTTTCCCTCACTCATGATGGCAAAATTGTCTTGGCTATTTTGTCACTTTGACACATATACTGGTAGTGATGGTGGGGTATCTCCATACAGCAGGATTTTATTTTTTATTTTTCAGTGTTAACTTTTGTGTTTTTATATTTTCCTGTTTTGGAATATGCAATAATGTTTTTTTAATCTACAAAATATTTCATTCACTACCTCTACTTTTAACATCCTTTGTGAACTTCTAAACATCTAGAAATCCTACATATTTCAAATAAGGACTTAAATAAACTATACACATATAACAATGGTTATATCTGAAAGTTTCTTCTTTGTAGGATCATTCTGGCCTAGAATCCTTCATTTCTTCCACTTCTGTTTCCTATGTCACATGTGTCATATAATATGATATTACAATTTCACTTCTGGAGGGACTTTTTAGAAGACTGCCTTTCTATGAATTTTAACATAAAGTGTACAAAATGTTTTAGTTTACTTACTCTACTTTTGTTATACTTTGGCAACCTCTTTAAAATCTAAAGGCTAAATATTATAAAATTAAGACTCCTTTGTCCAGTATATACACAATATATACAGAAGAGCAAAGTTAAATAAAATGCACATTGCAGGGCAATGGGTAAGCTAAAACTGTCTAGCACACTCTAACCAAACACCTTTTGCAACTTCCCTCCTGCCTCCCTCAAACCAGTGAACAAGTACAGACAGTGTTCTGTTCAGAGGTGGTTTAACAATTCCAAACACAGTATTTCCCATCAGTTTTTAAAAGCTCTTTACAAAAAGATTCATCCTACTACTTCTAATTTCATCAAGCACTTCTAAATAGGACTAGATATTCCACATAAGAACCCATCCATGATGCACTCAGAACTGGTAAACAAAATTGCACATGTAACAATAGTTATAATCAGAGGTATTTTCTAATATTTTGTCCTTGAACCTTTCCATTCTCACTTTCTTTTCTCTACTTTCAGTCCAGTGGACAAGTAGAAGCATATGCAATGCTTAGAGCAAGTTGAGTATATTCATATCCAAAAGTTTATTTTCATAGAGGACAAGCTTTCCTATGAATTTCAATAAAAAATGTACAAAATGTGCTAATTTTGCTAACTACTTGATCATACACTCTTTAACATCTAGAGACTAGATGTTGCAAAATTGGGACTCATTTTTCCATCATAGACACTAGATACATAGCAAAACAAAATGCACAAAACATGCTGAAAACTGATGTCTGAACATGTCTAAGTATGAACACAGGAACATATTACCCTTAGCAATTATTCCCGCCCTCCTCCACATCTCTCAACAAGTACAGATAGTAATATACTGTTCACGGAGGTGGTTTCACAGTTCCATTCCCAAAAGACAATATTTCATATGAGTTTTAGCAAAAAGATATTTACAAAGTGACATTTTACTACCTCTATATTTAACATACAATGGGCATTTTTAAATATCTAGACAGACTAGGAGTTTCAAGTAAGAACTCAATTTGTTCACTGTGTACACAATAGTCTTGAATAAACTGCACACATGTAACAATAGTTCTAATTTGAAAATGTCTTCAAAATGTGAGTATCCTGCCCCTTCACTGACCCAGTGGGCTATAATGCTCAAATTTTCAGAAGACAATCTTTCCTAGGAACTTTAACACAAAATATACACAATTTGTTTAAGAATTGTACTTTTGTCATATACTGGCAAGCTCTTTAACATCTAGAAAGGATTTGTCCTTTATATACTCTACATACAGAGCAAAGTAAAACAAAACCCATGGACCCAGGAACAACCCTTGCCACACTGGCATGGTGCTCCTGAGGAGCAGCTCACAATCTGCACCACTCAACAGGGGGTTTGGCTATTTCCCCCCAAATCATTTCATAAGAAAATTTACAAAATGTGCTATATTTTACCATTTCTACTTTTAACATATATCAGGCACTTTAGAACATCTAGAAAGTCTCGATGTTTCAAAACAAGTACTTAGCATTTTCAACTATAAATACAGTAACGAGGAATAAAATGTACAGAAAACAATCGTTATTTTATGAAAAACATCTTTTACACAAGACCCATCTGGCACGGGACCTCCTCAGTGTCATGGTCAAAGGCTTCTCCTTGTCCTCTAACCCACTGGGCAAACGTGGACACGTGTCCCTCCAAGAGTTGGTCTAACAAATCCATTTCAAAGTCCCTTCCAGAAGACATTTCTGAGGTTTTAACACGGGCATTTACAGACGTCACCGTCTACCTCTATCACACGTGGGCAACCTCTTTACATTTACAAGGTCCAGACTTGTCACTAGTTTTAAAGGTGGGGGAGCTGAGAGCGGCCTTTCATATTGTACACACAGGCTTCTACAAAGGGCCACGGAATCTTCCCACAGGGCGGTGGCATTTCCAGTGGGTCACTTGCGGCCTGTTGCTCTGCAGGCGCTCGGTGTAGGAGGAACACCGACCTCTAGGCCTAACTGGTCCACCCTGGTCATCTGGGCGTAATGACCTTCCAGGGCGTTAAGGCCTCTGCCTTGTCCTACAAGGTGGTGTCGCCAGGAGCTAGCACTGAGGGGTCATAGAGGGCCCTGGTCTGCGCTGCTCTGCTGTCCAAGGCATGGCCAAGATTTCGGTTTCTGCCTTCTTGGCCCTCGAAGTCCCCCTCCCCCCACCAACCTCCATGGCATTGGGGGACCTCCGTTCTTCTCTCCTAGTCCCGCCAGCCACCACCCAAAGGCGTGCCATGTCCTCAGTGGAGGTTCTGCTTGGGACGACAGGATTGGGGCAGCAGACCAGGCAGCCCACAGGGTCCGGGTCTGACAGGTTGCTGCAGCCCTCGGGTCATCCAGCCAGGGGGTCCTTGACAGCCTGGGTCAGCCAGTGCGCAGGCGCTGCAGGAGCTCTGGGGTCTGCAGGGCAGAGGCCATGGCCTGTCCCCAGGCTCTCAGCTCACCTGCCGGCCTGGGGCAAAGGGTCCCAGAGGGTCCCCAGGAGCAGGTCATGCTCCTTTTCTCACCACCCTCTCTGCCAGAACTTATTCTGCAATAACCTTATTTTAAACATCCTCAATACTCCTGTAATCTCAGCAGCCAGGGGGGCTGAGGCAGGAAGAAGGCGAGTTCACATCCTCAGCTATTTAGCCAAACCCTAAATAATTTAGTGAGACCCTGTCGCTAAATAAAATATAAAAAGTGCTGGGAATGTGGCTCAGCAGTTAAGTGCCCCTGAGTTTAATCCCTGGTAGGAAGAAAAAATAAAATCTTTAATACTGTGTTTTCAACAGAAATAGAATGCTTCATCATATAAGATCTTGAAGTCAATAATTTTGCTAAGCTATTATAATAAATCTCATGAGCCATCTTTAGACTTGTTTGCATTTTCTGATCACATTTATACTGTTAAAAAGATAGTTTTGTTTTCTTCCTTTTCTGCTATTTCAGGTTTGTCTCTCTCTCTAACTTTCTGTAATGTTGGGAGACACATTCACTAAACTACCAAGAGGGTGTTGCTGCAGCTGCCATTTTTGATTCATTCAAAATCAGCCTATTTTGAAGTTCTTATTCTAAGGCTTTCTCTTGATTATGCCAAAGGCAAGAGAAAAATTATTGTTTTCTAATTTCTATTAACCAGGGAAAGCATGTAAAAAAGAGGGGTTCTCTAAGATATCCTTTTCATTATTTAATTTAAATTTTATGTGGACTCAGAAGATGGATAATTCTTCAATGTTGCTGAAGTCTTTCATTCACTGATACAGACAAAACCCCAAAGCCACAGTCTTTAGTGTTCAACAAAGGAGTTCAAAGTCATAGGTACTGCAGAAGAGGGAGCTGAATTGCCATCAAGGATTTTTTCTTGTATTCAACTAATAGACATGGAATATTGATAAAAGAACAGTGTCAGAGCAAAATTTTGTAGATGATTTTAGGAAGATAAGAGTTTATTACAAGGCTTAATATAGTTCAGAGAATTACCAGGGGAATAAAAACAGCTGAATAAGGCCAACTATGAAGCCACTCCCTCTTCTCTAACCAGGAAACCACATTGGTTGGGACAGCCACATGGGGAAGCCCCTCCATTTAGTGAGCTGTTCTGATCAATTTTCCCTGGTAAAGGGGACTTGGTGTGTGTTGCCTCTTTACATCCCTAAAGTGAGTTATCAGATATGAAGATCTCTCCTCATTCCAACACCGAATAATTTTCAGCTAAAAGAACATCTAATCATGTTCAACTCTCACAGAATGCTTCTGATTAGTCAATCTAAATGACATCAAAGGTTACCCAGGGAGTGTCCTCTTCAATGTTGCACCTTCTGAAGTCAGGACAGATGAACTGGAAGAGGTTGAGAGCTGTTTTATTCCGACCCACTACATATGGGAATAGGGCACTCTTAAAAATTTTTTTCACTTCTATTAGTAGCATAAGTTATTTTCAGATCAAATCTTCTTCCATGGAAATTATGAGTGATGGTCTTATTACAGATTAGTTCATGTGCAAATCAATGGTTTTTTGGCCCAATAGGCCTTTTCTACTTAATGTAACAGTAGCCACTCCAAGGAAGTAAAACAATAAATTCAAGTTAATCTTTTCTTTAAAACTCACAGAACATTAATTTAAATATAACTCTTTACAAGAAATAATTGACATGCCTGTGTCTTACACTCTATTTTAATATATTTTTAAGACTTGTTTTCTTTAATGAATGATGGCCTTCTTCCTTTTTGATCTCTCAAACCATATGTTCTGGTTTCAGTGGAGAAAAGTCAGCATTACCACAATGTCCCTTTCAGTCAGCTGTGGCCATGGTTTTCAGAAAATATCAGAGTAATCCAAGTAACTTCCTTCAGTATGCCTTTTTCTGTGGTTTTACTCATTCATGACATAGCATTCTTTTTGTCTCCCAATTAGCTTAGCTATACTGTCTCCCTATTTGTTGCTCTCACATGCAAAGTTGGTCCCTGTTTAGGAGTTGCACTTAGTGTTCTTGAGGACTAGAGTGGTTTGCTGTAGATTTTGAATAGTTGGCTTTTTCTTGTCATTCAAGTCTCAGTTCAAATAGTATATATGAGATTAGCCATACCTACTCATTCCCTCAGTTATGTTTTTTTCCTTTAGGGAGCATTTATTACCATCTAACTTGGAATATTACCTGGCTCATATTATGTAATGAAAAAATAGCATATATATACATTAATCTCACTAAGACGTTAACCCCAATTTTAGATGACACCAATCAGTATAATATATTAGCATAAAATAAAATAAAGAAGAAGAAAATGAGCATTAGAGATATGTGGTTCATCAACTAATGGTTTAATAAAATTAAAATTGTTTTATAAAGAAGTGATAAAGGATGCAAGAATGGAAACATAATAACAGAGAACTTTCTAAAACCAATTACAGACAAAACACAGGTTCTAGAAACTCAACTTAAATCATAACATAGGCAAATAAAAATATGCTTTTAAATAGCATGAATAACTTGCTGTAAACCAAAGATAAAGGGAATAGCTTTCAATTGATGAGAGGAAAAAGTGCATTATTTTTAAAAAAGAATAAGAGTTAAGATTGACTTTCTTTAGAAAGTATGTAATACAGAAAACAATGGAAGACATCATTAAAATCCATCAAGAACCTCTTTCGCCCCCAAAGAAACCTAGAATCCTATAATCTTCTAAAACATCCTTTAGCGGTAATGCTCAGAATCATTCTGTACTGGCTAAGTTGTAACATAGCCCACTATAGTCTCTCTTTCCCAGTGATCATAATGAAAAATATTGAACAGAATGTGTAAAGAGCCACCCATGGACCTTGAAAAGTAAATAGTAGTAGGAGGATAGTAGAACCTGAAGAAATGACAGTCAGGGAGAGGGTCTTGGTTCTTCTCTCTTTTCTCTCTTGGCTTTGGCTGGGGTAACTGTGGTCATGGAGCAGAGAGAAGAAACTCCAAAGGCACTCCACTCCCTGTTTCTAACCAGAAGATTGGAAAGGGGAAAGTTATAGAGAGTATGGGGGAAATACACCTTTTTTTGTCTTTTCTTTATTTTATTTTTTTCTTTTTCTATTTTAGCTTTGTCATGGGCATGGCCAAAACCATGAAGCTGCACTAAGGTGCAGTGGTGGAGGTATTAAAAACTGCGAGAGCAAAACCCACTTGATGGCCATAAAAACTGTGACTTACGGAGCTTAGGGGTATTTTAACATTATTTTTTCTCTATTTTATTTTGCCATTTTGCCTCAAAAGCAGTTCTAATTGTGTGGAATTATTTAATAGTACTGGAAACTACTTTGAGAGAAGCTCATCTTTCTGGACTGAGAAACTGGTAGAGGGACCTATAGCAACTAGAGGAGAGAGTCATTCTATAAATTCATCATAACTCTTGGGGATCCCAGGATTCTCAAGCTGCACCTGAGTGGCACAGTCTTTCACCAGCTCACCATATGCATTAGGAGCTGGGCTATGAAATAAACTACCATCCACGTGGCAGAAAAAAAACACTGAGTGGCATATGCTCAGCATAGGTACAGAGCAGAATTGGAAAGGATTGAGAAACTGTACTGACATCAGTACTACCATCCACAGAGATGGGACAGAGGTTGCCTTCTAGACCTGATGAGGTTAGTTGCCTACTAAAGCAAAAATTTCAACATTTTCCAGAGGATTTAATAGAACACAAAACCCACATGTATATTCAAAATGTGAGGAATATAATCCAAACTTATTTGGTACACAAATAATCCTGGGGAAACATGACCACTTCTAGAAGTTTTTAGCAGGGAGACACACCATATTAAAAAAAAATGAAGCTGGTTATGGTGGCACATGTCTGTTATTCCAGTGTCTTTGGAAGCTGAGAAAGGAGAATCACAAGTTCAAAGGCAGCTGGGCTATGAAATAAACTACCATCCAAGTGCCAGACAAAACACTGAGTGGCATATTCTCAGCACAGGCACAGAGCAGCATTAAGTGTCCCTGGTTTCAATCCCCCGTATTCCCCCTGCTTCCACCCAGTAATCTGGAATAAAAACATGACCTAAGCAAAATAAGAATTCACTGAGAGAATCAATAGTACAATGGAAATGACAGGTAAAAGTACAAATGATTTTGAAGATGGGTGAATATCCAGTAAACAATTTGAAAAACAAAATGAGTATTAAAAAGTGAACAGACATTCCAGGGACCAGTGGGACAATATCAAAAGGTCTAATGTTCATGTCACTGGAGCCCCAAAGAAGAGAAGAAAGGGATTAGTTGCATAAAGTGTTCTTGAAAAAGAAACAAATTCATATTCAAATACAGAAATTTACAAACTGAAGAGGCTCAGTGGACCTACACTTAATTTTCCCCCTTAAACTACACTTATTTTTTTCTAATATAATTTCTTATCTCAAGATCATAACATGTTTCCAGTAGTATTTATTCCTTTGTAAATTTAGAAAGACAAGAAATCACTAGTTTTTGAATATGATGGAGTTCATGAAACTGTTGTCCTTCATTGCTTATATGAGAGACATGTGTCCCTTTTACATGATCAACAGAACCCTTAAACAGAGTCTAGAAGCAAAGGAATAACTTATTAACCCCTTTGGTATTTTCTTATCTATACATGCAAGATACCTCTTTTCACAATTTTACAACACAAGAGAAAACTATTTAGATCCAAATAATTTATTTGTTCTTTTTGTCAATACACAACTTGAAAGAAAATTATTCTGATGAAGCTACCAAAAATTAGAATTTAACATTCATGCTTTTAAAAATGAATATCTGCAAGAATGAAATCTGAAATGAAACAGATCTTCTGGGTCACAGGATATCAAACTCTGATTTATTATTTTTAAATTTTGTTTTCCCACTTTTTGGTAACTTGCTATACCACTTTTCTCTTTTCTTGTTTTTTATAAGATTTTTGCTTTTCTATAAAGTACTCACCTCTTCCTTCTTGTCTTAATTTGTGTCACATGAGACCTGCCACTTCCAGTTTCAGGTCTAAGTTTGCCATTTGTAACTTAGCCTCAAACATCACTGGGGAGAATCATCTAGGATGATGACTCTAGAACTGGGAACCACCCCTACTGCTAATCCCCTGCTTTCAGAAAAGGAGAAAACAGACTCTCATCAGGAGGTTGCTAACCCAGAACACTATGTAAAGCATCCTCTACAGAATAGATGGGCATTCTGGTTTTTTAAAAATGATAAATGTAAAACTTGGCAAGAAAACCTTCTACTGATCTCTAGGTTTGATATAATTGAAGACTTTGGGGCCGTATACAATCTTAGCTAGTTGTCTAGTAATTCAATTCCTGGCTGTGACTACTCAAATTTTAAGGAAGGTATTGAGCCTGTGTGGGAAGATGAGAAACACAAATGGGGCAGAAGGTGGCTCATGACACTGAACAAACAGCAAAGATGAAGTGACCGTGACAGCTTTTGTCTAGAGACACTGCTGTGCCTTATTGGAGAATCTTTTGATGACCACAGTGATAATCTATGTGGAGCTGTTGTTCATGTTAGAGCTAAAGGTGATAAGATAGCAACATGGACTTACTGAATGTGAATATAGAAAGGCTGTTACATATATAGGGAGAGTATACAAGAGAGATAGAGATTGGTTATCAGTCTCATGAAGACACAGTTACTAAGAGAGGCTCTACCTCTAAAAATAGGTTTGTGTTTAAGAAGAGGCCTTCTGAGGATTCTCCAAGAAGACTGCTTCAAGCAATTGAGATTTGGGGCTGAGCCAAAACCTCTTCAAAAGCAGAGTGAACTGCATTTAAATTTGATTTTATCTAAATGTTTCTAAGATATAAGGAAGTCTCATTTGCCTTTGTCTTATACTTCAATGTTATTTTTAAAAATTTAAAAATAGAGGGTCCACTATCCCAATCAAAGGATTGCAATTCACACTCCCACAGATTCCATAAATGTGTTCCTGGCCCATTTTGTATTAGCTTAGTAGAAATGTCATTATAAACAAGTTTTACCCATTGACAAAATTTAAAAGAACTTGCATTTCTATACCTAAATAAGAAAAAAAAATGAGTTTATGTTCCATTGTATACAGAGTATATTCTGCTGCTTTGAAAGAACATGATGCATACAGTTTTCTAGCAATTTACTTTGTTTCTTTTGACAGCATTATATTTACTGTACCCTTGAGAGGGCTGCTAGATTTTAATTTATTTGTTTTTCTACTTGATAACACTGATGATTCTGATTCCAGTTTTCCATTTCCCTCATGTAACATAAGGTAAAGCATCTAGGAATGACACAAAAGTGGAATAATTATTAATTTTGTGCATACTTTGATTTTTTGCTACAAATTTATGCATTTCATTCAAATAAGGAACTTTGTGTGATTTCATGAACATAATTATGGATTATAAAAAAGTAACATTATAGTTACATTCCTAAGTAGAATTAGTATGCCTGGTTTCATATCTTTATGCTGTATTTTAACACTTTGTATTCCTTAGGCAATTTTGCCTTGGTTAAAAATGGCTGAAGTAAAAAAAAAAAGCAGTCCCATTCATTTTAAGACAGAGTACAAAATTGTAAATAAAATGTATACAGTGAATTGTACTTTAGACAAAAAAAATCACTGGGATATTCTTTTGGAGGATTTTCCACCATAAGACCTCTTCTCAGAAGGAGAACCATCATTCAGAAATTATATGCTGTGACCAGCACAGCCAAACTGGTGGTTCTGGTGAGGGCCATGGGGAATTAGAAAATATAGAGATTCACTCATGCATATTTTGTGATAAAGCTGGCATCTGGTGGAACATTGCTCTCTGATGGAGAAGCAGACCTAGGGAGTTACATCAGCAATCTTCATTTATGTGTATCTCATTATCAGGATAAAGACTATGCAAGCATTATTCTTTATACTCTGGAAAGCTACAAAATTAGAAACATCTATGCAGCTTTTCCATAGTTGCAATCCACATTGCAAAGTGCAATGTTAGGAGCAGTTGTGCAGTGCTCAAGAGGGTACATTGTGTAGGCCAGCAGGCTCAGAAGTAGCAGAGCTGGTGAAACATTGTGGTTGACTAGCATGAGAATTCCTCTATTCCCATGAGCTATGTGCCTGAGATCAAGGTTGAAGCTGATAAGACTCTGGCACAGAGCCTCCTCAGGCAGGGCATTACCATAGCATCGAGGCATCCTGTACCCTTGCACAGAAACTTTCCCAGACATCTGGTGTGTCACAGATATAAGGTCAGAGAACCCCCAATCTCAGTCACTGCTCTCCCATTCTCTGTCACTGCTCTCCACAGTTATATACCATTTTATCCTATGCTGCCATGTGCATATATCTCATCCACTTAGACTAGGTCCTTTAGTGAAAATGGTATGAGTTAGCATCACTATCTCCTCAAAAACCTATTTTGAGGTTACTGAAGGGCACACATTTAAAATATTGGATGATTAATATGTTCAGAAAATATATAATATTTTATATCATAAAAATGCCTAGGTTATAATGTCAATAATCTCAATTTTTGAGCTTGAGCATGAAGTGGATTTAAATGTTTTTATACTTTCATAAATGTCAACAGGGGATGAGGCTCTAGATGCCCCTGCTATAGGTGCCTTTATCCAGTATATTGCCTCTCTGTTTGTTTGTTTTCATTAATGTTACCCACAAAAGGAGCAATGTATGAAGCAATTTCTGGGACACACACAGCATTTTTTATTTTCTTGTTTTTACTTCTGTCTTCTGTCTGGCCAATCCAGAGATCTTCCATCTCATATGTGGTGAATTATGGGAGCAGACAACTTCCCTCATGCTGCCATCTTCCTAAATCCAGCATTTGTGGAGAATATTTTGACTTTATGTTCTTGAAAATCCGATGTATGTCTTTAAAAATATTTTATTTCAAGTTTTTATTTCTTCCATAGCTTTTAGAATGCTATTTGAAAACTCAAAATTTAAGCATTGCTCTTTCTTTTTTTCATAAAAATACTACATTTAGGGAATAAAGTATTCACCATACTCACTGATCCTGAAAAGGGTAAAGAAAGAGTGAGAGCAAAAAGGAAATGCTGAATGTAAAAAAAAATCTTTTATTATGATACAATATCATTTTGATACTTCAGCTGTGGTGTTATTAATATGGACCTAAGAAATCTGATAAAATTTCAACATAATCTCTTCCATTCTTGTGCACAACATAAATCAGTTCTGGGAAAAAGACAGAGGAAAAGTATACTCTAAGCAAAGACACCACAGAAAGAGATTCATTTATTTAATTTTCTCACAGATTTTGGATGAGGGTGACCAAAAGACAAGTAGGTAAATGGGTGGGACAGGTCTCTCTGTGAAAGGTAGGTAATCATGTAAGACTAAGTTGGAAGATTTTGTAAGAGCAAGTAATCTCTGTGGGAAAAACATTTCATGAATTCCACTCAAGTAGGGCAGGGAGGAGGGCATGGAAGGAGCAATACCATAAACCAGAACAGGAAGTGGGCCTAAGTCATATAGCAAAGCCTGCACAGAGAGCTTGAGTCAGCCAATCATTCCTCTTCTTTCTTGTAAATTGTGATTATCTGAAACAGCAGACAGCACGAGGTTGATGGGCCTGTGCCCCTGTCCCAAGGTCAAGCCATTCTTCAATTAGCCCATAAGTTTTCCAGATACATTTAGGCATACAGGATGCCAACCCTGCACTCCCAGCCTCCCTATCTCCAGTTCCAGATATGACACATCTGAGTCCTTACCTGTCTGTTTTTAGGTAATCACACATGAGGTCCTATGGTGGCTGGAAGTTCCATGAAAGTGTAGGACGTGGATGATGAGGATGGAGCCTATCACAATACCCATGAGGCCAAGAGCCAACCCCAGGGCACAGGCCACAATCTCTGTCAGCTCTGCCATAGGGGTTGGAAGCTCATGTTCTGAGAAAAAAAGAAGTATAGTCACAGGACAGGGTGTGTCTAGAGGGGAAAATGGTGCATGTGTTTGGAAATGCACAAGACACCTAGACCTTGGGAAAGTGAAGTCAATTATTGGATGACTTTGCAATTGTGGAAAATAAAGTTGTGGCAATGGGGGTTAAAGGGTTCAGGCAAGACCATGTAGGTTGGGGATAGAATTGGAAGGTAGACAAGTGATGATGGGATTTCAACATACCCCAGTGCTTGAGGAGCGGCTCTTCTAGGCCCCAGTATTGCACCTTGAAGTCACAGAAATACTCAGTGGAGGGGACAAAAGTGAGGTAACTGAACTTGAGGAAGGAATGGTCACTCTTGGGATAGAAGATGGTCTCAGCAATACCCTCTGGAACTAAATGTCCATTGCAAAACCAAGTGATATTGCTCATAGGAGGAAAGATGTCATCCACTAGACAGATGAGGGTGTTGGGAATGCCCAGAGTCACAGCCACTTCAGGGATTTCTACAATGAAAACAGCACACTTATTGGTGTTTTTTTTTGGTAACTGTGCCTTGAGATTTTTAATCATTTTGGAGCCACCTAGTATTCCTTAGATACTAATGAGATATTTTCTTATCATTTTAGAATAATTTTTATACCAGTTGCTGCTTCTATGTTTTCCTTTTGAAATACAGAACACATTCCTCTCTTTGGGAACCTACAGGGTGTGTGTGTGTGTGTGTGTGTGTGTGTGTGTGTGTGTGTGTATGAGAGAGAGAGAGAGAGAGAGAGAGAGAGAGAGAGAGAGAGAGAGAGAGAGAGAAAGAGAAATGAGCCAACTTAGAGCTTCTTAGGCCAAGAAATTTGGAATATCATTGTGTAGGAATTCAAGGAACATCTCATGAAACCTAGCAGAGGGATATTTAAATATTAAAAGAATAAGATGTGAACTATACATATACTAGAGAGGGGGAAAAATTGAAAATGTAATAAAAAGAACACCTACCCCAAGGAAGGAAGAGATCAGACCTGGACTGTGAGATAGGCAGAGTGAAGAGAAGCAGAATGTGGACCCTTACCATTGGTGGCTGGTGTAAAATTGGAATCTTTAATCAAAGTGTCCAAGTTTTTTTTTTTTTTGTTTGTTTACCACAACCAGGTTTCTCAGGGCCTTCTGAATTTCAAATGTCACGAAATTGCTAAACCCAGGCTGCCTCCACACAGTCTCTTTTTTTTTCCAGGTCTATGTAGAACAACTCATCTCCATCAAATCCACAGGTAAACTGGCCATAGTCACCATATGTCTGGTAGATATTTGTGCCATAAGTGCCGACATGGTCAGCTGGGGAATAACCATTCCAGAGCATGAAGATAAGAATGGGCAGGTGAGATATAGGGAGAGGAAAAAAACTTCATAAATAAGAAGGCATAGGAAATATTGCAAATATTGCAATGTATTACTCTATTTGGTTGCTATAACAAAATATCATAAACGACTTGTATTATTCTGCTTCTGGTCTCACAAATCCATGTCTTTCCCAATTGCATTTATTCTATCTCAAGAGTCTCAGAGGTTTTTAACTTGTTATGGCACCAACATAAAAGTCTAAAGTCCAAACTCCCACCTAAATATCACCTAAATCAGATATTCTTGATTCAAGATATTCTGAGTAAAATTATTCTCCAGTTATGAAGCTGTGAAATCAAACATGTTGTGTGCTTCCAAAGTACAATGGTGAGGCAGAAAGTCATGCCTGTTCCAAAATGGCGAAGTAGAAAAAAAGAAAGGAGTGGCAGGTCTTGAGCAAGTCCAAACCTTGCAGATAGAAAATAATTTTCTTTGGTTTGATGTTTTGAGCTCAAGGGTCTTGCCCAGGGTAGTATTTGGGTCTACAAAGCTCCAGAAGGTACTGACCCAATGGCTTTGGGAGGCTCCACTTCATGCCAGTTTTTATGGTGGCCCTACCTAGGTATTGGCTATGTGCCTGGGTCATACTGCTCTGGATCTGCTGGGAATTACTCTAAGAGGGGCTTTCTGCAGTGACTTCAGTGTTTCCAGGGCACTTGCCCTCTAGGGCTTTGCTGGATGGTAGCAACTCCAATGACCTCTGAAATGCATTTGCAGTCATTCTTCCATTGTGTTAGATAACAGGTCCTGGCTTCTCATTAGATGGCTGATTAATCTTGCCATTGTCTTCAGACTAGCACCTGGCTTTGGTTGAGATGACTAATCCATACTAATCTCCTTATCAAATGGTTCCTTGGCCATAGCCTGCTCTTTCCGAAACAGGCCATCTCATTTTTAACAATATGTATAGGATGAGGATTATCCAAATTTTTAAGTTCTGCTTATTTTTTTTATTACCAACTTCATTTTAAGTCATTTATCATATAGTACAAATAGCCAAGAATATCCAACACTATGCTGAGAAATTTCCTTACCCAAATATACAATTTAATTTCTTACAACATCTACATTCTAGGAAACACTAGGATACAAACATAATTGAACCACATTCTTTGCCATAATGAGGGCCACCTTTACCACAGACAGTTCCTAATAACATGCTCTTTATTTCCAACTGAGACCTTGTCATCAGAACAACCTTTACTTCTGAAAATCTACAAGCAAATTTTCAGGATTACTTTGATTCTTAGGTATTACTCAGCTATTCACTATGAAGATTGAGGCTCTCTTTTTATAGTTCTCTTCTTTTCCTTTTGGGCCTCTGCAAGAATCATCCTTCACATTCTGTCCATGATTGTGTGGACCTTTTATAGCACACAGCAGAAAATCTTTGCATCCTGTATCCATTTTGCAATTCCAAAGCTATTTCCATACTGCTTACACCAGTATTGTACCCTTCTCCTGGTATCTATTTTCTATCTTAGTCCATTTGGTGTTGTTTTAACAGCATTCCATAAACTGGTTGAATTATAAACAGCAAAAATTTCTTTCTCTTAGATCCAGGGCTTAGAAAAAGCAAGATCAGGACACCAGCAGATGTGACTTTTGCAGAGCCTATTCTCTAGAAGGCCATATTTTCACTATAACTTCAATAGCAGAAGGGACAAGTGAGGCTGGGTGCAATAGTGTACACCTGTAATCCCAGTGACTCAGGAAGCTGAGGCAGGAGGATCACAAGATCAAAAGCAGCCTCAGCAACTTAGCAAGGCCTAAGTAATTTAGTGAGACCCTATGTAAAAGCAAAAAAGTAAAGAAAGAATTAGGGATGTACTCAGTGGTAAAACAACCCTAAGTTTAATTCCTAGTACAAAGAGAGAGAGAGAGAGAGAGAGAGAGAGAGAGAGAGAGAGAGAGAGAGAGAGAGAGAGAGAGAGAAAGAAAGAAAGAAAAAAAGAAAGAAAGAAAGAAAGAAAGAAAAAATAAAAAGCCAGTGAGAATTTTTAGAAATATTTTATAGGGGTACTTGTCTCAGTCTAATAATCTATTAAAGTCCCAATCTCCTAAACCATTACCTCAGAAGGTAGGATTTAAACATATAAACTTGGGTAAAGGGACTAATAGCATGTGGTTTCCTGTTTTGCATACTCTGATGTCAAAGTCCCCATTTCTGTCTTTTCCCTCTTTAAGTTATTGAGAGATAAGGTTTAAAAATTGACTAAGTTTTAAATTTTAATTAACTAAAAATTAAATTTGTTTTTATTCAAATTGTCTTTTCCATGATATTGTATACTTCATGAGAAATAGGAATGTTATGTCTTATTCAATTCTGTACCTTGAGTACTTAGTATGCTTCATGGCACACAGTAGGAATTCTGTAACATTTGTTAGATAAAGAAATAAATGATGATTAGGAAATATTTTAAAGACTTCATTGTATTCCATTTTTTAATAATTTTCTTTGCTTGGATTTTTTGGGGAGAGTTTAAACTTTAATGATTGTTTCAGTGTCCATGACATAGCTGTGTAAAGGCCTAGAGAGGAGGCTGATATGTACTGGCGTGAGTCATAGATTAAGAAGGTGTTGTGGAAATGGAACAGGAAATCAGAGTTACAGAATGATGTAATTTAATCTGTTTTGCCCTCCTTCTAGTGCTTTGATGGTTAGATGTGACAAGACTTGGAGTTTGGGCTGACCAGCTGAGACTAACTTATTTCTAAGTCCCTAGGTTTTCCATCACATTATCCCAGTTTTCTGAGACAAAAAACCAAAATGTTACACTTATAAAAATGCCAAACCTTGGCATTTATAGAGCTCTTCATTACTTAGAATACACATTTGATTATTAATTTTTTGTGTGTTTCTCAGATTATTGTGTTAATTAATTATACACATGGCAAATCTGAAGATCAACATATGGAACTGACTTGTTCAATGTCTAATCATTTTAATTTTTCCCATTCTAATGATCTTCCATCAAATTTATTCTCCTTGCATCTAAGTCCCACACTTGGAAAATATAAATTATGTTGGAAACAAACAAAAAAGTGGCATACTATTTTTTGTATGTCAAAAACATTTATAGACTTAATTATCCTAAGAAAATGGGTAAAATAAGAATAAGTCAGCAATTGCTTTGAGAAAGAGTTTAAAGTGGGTGAGGAGGAGAGATTCCAACATGGCGGTGGGCACGGAGAGATCAAGTCTCTGACCTCTTCAGCTGTGCGGGCATAGGGAGTCGTAAACAACCTAAATTCTGTTTGCTCAGGATCACTAGGCAATGCTGAGCTGACGTGGATCTGGGGCGAACAGTCTGGGCCTCTCAGAACACACACTGAGCCCGTATTGGCTGAATTCAAGCTCCTGTTCACCTGCTTCCCGCAGACAAACAGCTGTGACTCAGCACTAATTCATCCGGCTGAAACAACTGGTCAGCCCCTCTGATCCTACGGAGGTAAATGCCAACCGAGCCTTCATAGGTAGTGGCCAGAGGTTTGCAGCAGGGCTTGGGAGAGACAGTAAGGACCCACCCATTGCATCGGTCACCCGGCAAAGGGAAATGAACTGTCGCCATTTGCAAGAGATACCACCATGGCAGAGAACTGACGTCATCAGACTGCGGCGGAGGAGATAACTTCATTGAAACCTGCGGCTACAGGTGTGTAATTCCCTAGCCTTCCCTCTCCACACATCTGGGAAACCTTAAGGGCCCCTCCCAGCTCCCCCAGACCGAGGGAATCAGACGTGGTGTGGGACCTGCAGCGCGGAACAGCTGACAGCTGAGGTCTCTTGCACCAGCTACCAGGGGCGTGGCTACCGGAGGGCAAGTAAAATTCGCTGAGGATTCTCAGCCCCAAGCTCTACAAACTTAGGGTCTGAGGGAAAGGCAAACTGGGAGAGTGTGCCCAATCATCCATGAAAACAGTGCTCCTGGGAGCAGCAGACCTGGCATGTAGCCAGTATTGTGGTGAGCGGCACCTGTGAGAGGGGCCTGGCTAGAGGAAAAGTGGGGGAGTGACTAGACACAAGAGGAGGCCCTGGGCACTCATGATTGGAGACTCGCCCAGTCTGGGAGGAGGAGCTGCTGCACAGTGATTGGTTCCCGCCTATTGACAGGAGAAACTTGGCCTGGTGGGCACAGTGCCACCTACTGAGAGAGAAGTTAATCAAAGTCTAAGACTGCATTGATTAGTTTTTTTTTTTGTTTGTTTGTTTGTTTCTTTTTTCTTTTCTCTTTTTTTTTTGATTTGGGTTTTTTCTTTCATTTTCATTTTTCTTTCTTGTTGTTTTTTAATTTTTTTTTACAATTTTTTTTAAATTTTTTTTCTCTTCTAATTTTAATTTTAATTTTTATTATTATTTTTTTAATTTTTCTTTTTTTTCCTATTTTTTTCTTCTTTTGTCTTTTCATTTCTTTTCAATTTTTTTATCCCCCCTTCCTTGAATTCTACCTGCTTACTCTCATTCTCTTTAGTGACTTCTTCCCTTCCCTTCTAATACCTTTCCTCCCAACCATCAAATAAATTTATAGGAGTAAACAGTAACTCAGCAGTCAAACAGAACAAGAAGTAACATGAGCAGCTTCAAAAAGCAAGGAAGAAAAGGAGTACAAACAATGCAGGACAGCCTAAATATTCAGGAGGACCTAGAGTCATCAGAAAAATTGTCATATAAAGAACTCAAGGAACACCTTAGACAGATGGAATGGAACCTTAAAGAGGATACAAGACAGCAAATTCAAGCAGCGAAAGAACACACTGAGAATGAATTACATAAACAGATAAAAGAAGAAGTTAAGCATCTTTATCAGGAGATAGAGATTATAAAAAATAATCAAACAATAATTCTAGAAATGAAGAAAACGATAAACCAAATTAGAAACTCAATTGAGAGTATCACTAACACAGTGGAGCAAGTAGAAACCAGAACGTCAGATAATGAAGACAAAATATATCATCTTGAAAAGAGTCTAGCCAACTCAGAAAGTCTGGTAAAAAATCACGAGAAAAACATCCAAGAGTTATGGGATAACATAAAAAAAACAAACTTACAAGTCATCGGGATAGAAGAAGGTACAGAGATTCAAACCAAGAAAAGGAGTAACCTGCTGAATGAAATAATTACAGAAAACTTTCCAGAAATAAAAAAGGAAACAGGTATACAAATTGAAGATGCATACAGGACACCGAGCACACAAAATCACAGTAGACCAATGCCAAGACACATTGTTATGAAGATATCCAATATACAGAACAAAGAGAAAATATTAAAAGCTACAAGAGAAAGGAGACAGATTACTTTCAGGGGTAAACCAATAAGGTTAACAACGGATTTTTCATCACAGACGCTGAAAGCAAGAAGGTCATGAAACAATGTATTTCAAACACTGAAAGACAATGGATGCCAACCAAGAATTCTGTATCCAGCAAAATTAAGATTCAGGTATGACAACGAAATAAAAATCTTTCATGATAAACAAAAGTTAAAAGAATTTGCAGCCAGAAAACCAGCATTGCAAAGCATTTTGAGCAAAACACTACACGAGGAAGAAATGAAAAACAATAACCAAAACCATCAGTGGGAAGTGCCTTGGTAAAGACAGAGGGCAAGGGGAAAGATAATCATGGAGAAACAAACTAAATTTTTTAGAAAAAAGGATAAATAATCAAGCATGGCTGGAAGTACAAACCATATATCAATAGTAACTCTGAATGTTAATGGCTTAAACTCTCTAATAAAGCGACATAGGCTGGTATTATGGATTAAAAAAACAAATCCAACAATATGCTGCCTCCAGGAGACACATCTGATTGGAAAAGACATACACAGGCTGAAGGTGAAAGGATGGGAAAAAATATACCATGCACATGGTCCTCGTAAGCAAGCAGGGGTGGCCTCCACATATTGAATAAAATCGACTTCAAGACTAAGTTAATCAAAAGGGATAAAGAAGGACATTATATACTGTTAAAAGGAACCATTCACCAACAAGACATAACAATTATCAATATTTATGCACCAAATAATGGTGCTGCGACATTCATAAAACAAATTCTCCTCAAGTTCAAGAATCAAATAGACCACAACACAATAATTATGGGTGACTTCAACACACCTCTCTCACCATTGGACAGATCCTCCAAGCAAAAGTTGAATAAAGAAACTATAGAACTCAATACCACAATCAATAACCTAGACTTAACTGACATATATAGAATATATCAACCATCATCAAATGGATATACTTTTTTCTCAGCAGCACATAGATCCTTCTCAAAAATAGACCATATATTATGCCATAGGGCAACCCTCAGTAAATATAAAGGGGTGGAGATAATACCACGCATTTTATCTGATCATAATGGAATGAAACTGGAAATCAATGATAAAAGAAGGAAGGAAAAATCCTACATGACATGGAAAATGAACAATAGGTTACTGAATGATCAATGGGTTACAGAAGACATAAAGGAGGAAATCAAAAAATTCTTAGAGATAAATGAAAATACAGACAGAACATATCAGAATCTATGGGACACAATGAAAGCAGTTTTAAGAGGAAAATTCATCGCCTGGTGGTCATTCCTCAAAAAATGAAAAAACTAACAAATAAATGAGGTCACACTTCATCTCAAAGCCCTAGAAAAGAAAGAGCAAAACAACAGCAAATGTAGCAGAAGGCAAGAAATAATTAAAATCAGAGTGGAAATCAATGAAATTGAAACAAAAGAAACTATTGAAAAAATTGACAAAACTAAAAGTTGGTCCTTCGAAAAAATAAATAAGATTTAGCCATGCTAACAAAGCGAAGAAGACAGAGAACTCAAATTACTAACATATGGGATGAAAAAGGCAATATCACAACAGATGCTACAGAAATACAGAAGACAAGTAGAAATTATTTTGAAAATCTATATTCCAATAAAATAGAAAATAGTGAAGACATCGATAAATTTCTTAAGTCATATGATTTGCCCAGACTGAGTCAGGAGGATACACACAATTTGAACAGACCAATATCAATGGATGAAATTGAAGAAGCCATCAAAAGACTACCAACCAAGAAAAGCCCAGGACCAGATGGGTATACAGCGGAGTTTTACAAAACCTTTAAAGAAGAATTAATACCAATACTTTTCAAGTTATTTCAGGAAATAGAAAAAGAGGGAGCTCTTCCAAATTCATTCTATGAGGCCAACATCACCCTGATTCCGAAACCAAAGACACCTCAAAGAAAGAAAACTACAGACCAATATCTCTAATGAACCTAGATGCAAAAATCCTCAATAAAATTCTGGTGAATCGAATACAAAAACACATCAAAAAAATTGTGCACCATGATCAAGTAGGATTCATCCCTGGGATGCAAGGATGGTTCAATATATGGAAATCAATAAATGTTATTCACCACATCAATAGACTTAAAGATAAGAACCATATGATCATCTCAATAGACGCAGGGAAAGCATTCGACAAAGTACAGCATCCCTTTATGTTCAAAACACTTGAAAAACTAGGGATAACCGGAACGTACCTTGACATTGCAAAAGCTATCTATGCTTAGCCTCAGGCTAGCATCATTCTGAATGGACAAAAGTCGAAGGCATTCCCTCTAAAATCTGGAACAAGACAGGGATGCCCTCTATCACCACTTCTATTCAATATAGTTCTTGAAACACTGACCAGAGCAATTAGACAGACGAAAGAAATTAAAGGCATAAAAATAGGAAAAGAAGAACTTAAATTACAACTATTTGCAGTTGACATGATTCTATACCTAGCAGACTCAAAAGGGTCTACAAAGAAACTACTAGAACTAATAAATGAATTCAGCAAAGTGGCAGGATATAAAATCAACACACATAAATCAAAGGCATTTCTGTACATAAGCGACAAAACTTCTGAAACGGAAATGAGGAAAAACACTCCATTCACAATATCCTCCAAAAAAATAAAATACTTGAGAATCAACCTAACAAAAGAGGTGAAAGATTTATACAATGAAAACTACATAACCCTAAAGAGAGAAGTAGAAGAAGATCTTAGAAAATGAAAAAATATACCCTGTTCATAAATAGGCAGAACTAACATTATCAAAATGGCGATATTACCAAAAGTTCTCTATAGGTTTAATGCAATGCCAATCAAATTCCCAATGGTATTTCTTGTAGAAATAGATAAAGCAATCATGAAATTCATATGGAAAAATAAAAGACCCAGAATAGCAAAAGCAATTCTAAGCAGGAAGTGTGAATCAGGCAGTATAGCAATACCAGATTTCAAACTATATTACAGAGCAATAGTGACAAAAACAGCATGGTACTGGTACCAAAACAGGCAGTGGACCAATGGTATAGAATAGAGGACACAGAGACTAATCCACAAAGTTACAACTATCTTATATTTGATAAAGGGGCTAAAAGCATGCAATGGAGGAAGGATAGCATCTTCAACAAATGATGTTGGGAAAACTGGAAATTCATATGCTACAAAATGAAACTGAATCCCTTTCTCTCGCCATGCACAAAAGTTAATTCAAAATGGATCAAGGAGCTTGATATCAAATCAGAGACTCTGCGTCTGATAGAAGAAAAAGTTGGCTACGATCTACATATTGTGGGGTCGGGCTCCAAATTCCTTAATAGGACACCCATAGCACAAGAGTTAATAACAAGAATCAACAAATGGGACTTATTTAAACTAAAATGTTTTTCCTCAGCAAGAGAAACAATAAGAGAGGTAAATATGGAGCCTACATCCTGGGAACAAATTTTTACTCCTCACACTTCAGATAGAGCCCTAATATCCAGAGTATACAAATAACTCAAAAAATTAGACAATAAGATAACAAATAACTCAATCAACAAATGGGCCAAGGACCTGAACAGACACTTCTCAGAGGAGTATATACAATCAATCAACAAGTATATGAAAAATCCTCACTATCTCTAGCAGTCAGAGAAATGCAAATCAAAACCACCCTAAGATACCATCTCACTTCAGTAAGATTGTCAGCCACTATGAAGTCAAATAACAACAAGTGCTGGCGAGGATGTGGAGAAAAGGGTACACTTGTGCATTGCTGGTGGGACTGCAAATTGGTGCGGCAAACTTGGAAAGCAGTTTGGAGATCCCTGGGAAAGCTGGGAATGGAACCACCATTTGACCCTGCTATTGCCTTTCTCGGAAAATTCCCTGAATATCTTAAAAGAGCATGCTACAGGGATTCTGCCACATCGATGTTCATACCAGCACAATTCACAATTGCTAGACTGTGGACCAACCCAGATGCCCTTCAATAGATGAATGGATAAAAAAAAAAAATGTGGCATTTATACTCTATGGAATATTACGCAGCACTAAAAAAATGACAAAATCATGGAATTTTCAGGGAAATGGATGGCACTAGAGCAGATTATGCTTAGTGAAGCTAGCCAATCCCTAAAAAACAAATGCCAAATGTCTTCTTTGATATAATGAGAGCAACTATGAACAGAGTAGGGAGGAAGAGCAGGAAAAAAAAAGATTAACTTTAAACAGAGACATGAGATGGGAGGGAAAGGGAGAGAAAAGGGAAATTGCATGGAAATGAAGGGAGACCCTCATTGGTATACAAACTTACATATAAGAGGTTGTGAAGGGAATGGGAAAATAAACAAGGAGAGAAATGAATTATAGTAGATGAGGTAGAGAGAGAAGATGTGAGGGGAGGGGAGGGGGGATAGTAGGGGATAGGAAAGGTAGCAGAATACAACAATTACTAATAGGGCATTATGTAAAAATGTGGATGTGTAACCGATGTGATTCTGCAATGTGCATTTGGGGTAAAAATTGGGAGTTCATAACCCACTTCAATCTAATGTATGAAATATGATATGTCAAGAGCTTTGTAATGTTGTGAACAACCAATAAAAAAAATAAAAAATAAAAAAATAACCCCCCCCCAAAAAAAATAAAGTGGGTGAGGAGAAGTAGGTTCATAAACTGCTATGAAAAAAAGGCAATATACTTGGAGAAAGATCTCTAATTTCAGGTGTTATCATAAATTAATGCTGTAATAATCCTTGATTATATCATTTGTTTCTGATTTTAGAAAGACAATAATGCCCTTCGTGAATATTCAGTGAGAGGTGGACATTGTGGATCTTTCATTGGGAACTTTCATTGGGAACTTTCATTCTGTAGATGGAGGAGAGGAACAGGAACCTCCATGGACCCTGGCAGAATGTGCAGATCTAGGGAGGAGCCTGGAGGTGGATGTTGCTGGGAAGCCTCATGGATGGTCACTGTATGGTGTCCATTGAGTCTGTATTAATTATTACTTCTCCAGGAAAACTTCATTGTGTCATACCCCACTCCACCCTCTTCCTAGTGTTTTTGGTGACTGGGACATTAGAGAAACCAAATAATCAAAATTTTGTTTTCCATGTGTTTTTTTAAAAATATATTTTGGGTTAGCTTTATCCTCAAAAAGATCTCCATTAGTAGGAATCAAGTAACATTTTACATTGTCCTACTTCTGTACTTCCAATTAATCAAGTTCTTTATTCAGAGTCTCAAAAGCCCCAGAATTTTAAACACCTGTATTTTCAAATACTTAAAAAATTTGTAGTATCAAATAGAATCACCCACACTGACATGTCCTTTTTTACATCTTCCTGATTTTTTTTCTGTTTTATGTGCTCCTTTTGGTCTGTCTGTGTATGGTGTTACATATTTTAAATTGAAGTTTGTGGATATGGTCATCAATGATAACTGCCTCCATTAATTATGCCTTCCATAAACTATGAACCCCTGTGGAGTTTCACATCTATTTAAAGTTAGCATTAAAACTTTTGCATATATTTTTGAAGCTACTGAAAGTCTTATGCTTCACTATTTCCACAGATGCCTCTGTAATTAGAAGATGTTTCTGGTTCCATTCAGAACCTATTCAATTTACTTTGTAGCTTTTAGCTTTCTATATAACACACCATAATTGTTTCTTTTATCATTCTAACTTACATTCTGTCTTTAAAAATCTCTTGAGTTTCTAGCACCAGACCAAACACTTTTTGCAATTTGATCTATCATTTTTTGATAAAAATTTTTGTTTAGTAGCCTGAGAATTTTAATGCATGAGATCTGAACACCATCAAACTGTATCTAGTTTCTGATTCACCCCCCTTATATCGGAGAACACATTCGGCATTTGTTTTTTAGGGATTGGCTAACTTCACTTAGCATAATCTGCTCCAATGCCATCCATTTCCCTGCAATTGCCAGTTAGGATAAAGGCAAATTCCTGCTACCAGATAATAGAAGGCATATTTGTATGTTCATGCATGCATTTGTGTGTGTATTGGGCATGCAAGTTTGAGGGATTGGGGAGATCAGTTACTTTTTCTGTTTTTCTGTCTCCTTTATCCATTATGCTTCCCCCCCCCTTTTGGTATTGGGGATTGGACCCAGGAAAATTCTACCCCTGAGCTACACCTCCAGCACTTTTAATTTTCATTTTGACACATGGTGTCACTTACTTGCCAAGGCTGGCCTCAAACTTGTGATCTTCCTGTCTCATCCTCCCAAGTCTTTGGGATTATAGGTGTGCACCACTGTATCCATTACAGTTTTAACCACTTCTTGGTTGTGTTGAGTTTAACATGGTAGCTTTACATTTAGTAAAGTTCTTAGCATAATCATCTGAGTAAAAAGAATGAATAACATTTTGACAATGACTTGCTGAGAGCCATAACTAAGTAGGAATGATGCATGGCAATTTCCTTGTCAGCCTACCCCATTTTGCTTAGAGGAAGGATTCTCCATTGTGGAAATGGGCTTGCCTTGGACACAGGTCATTTGCAGTGACATTGCATGTATGTTTGAGAAAGGTGACCCTGCTCAAGGACCAGGGTGGATCCTGGTTAGGGTTTAGGGAGGATCTTGCTGGATTAGGGTGGGTCCAGGTTTAGGGTGAATCCTGCTGGGAATAGGGCATATCCTGCTGCCTCAGGCGCCCCACTCCTTGAGTTCCCATTGAGTTTTCGCGGGATTCAGAGAGTATTTTGGGATGCAGAGCCCAGTGGAGGTGTGGATTTTTCCCCAGAACGTGCTTGTAGAGTGCCAGTGTGAGTTCGGGAATAAAGAATTGCTGTTTGAATCTACAAGGCTGTGAGTTGCTCGTGATTTTGTGCCCAGCCAGACTGTGGCAATGACTAACAGAAGGTTTCCTTTTACTTGATGAGGAAAGAAAATGTTTCTCTTGCTAATTTAATGGGAGGAGATGGAAGCTTAAATCATGTAAATTTTTCTTTTTTCTTTTTTTATTAGTTGCTCATGACAATACAGTGATCTTGACATATCATACATTTGAATCAAATGGGGTATAATTTCTCATTTTTCCAAATGTACAGGTTGCAGAATCACATTGGTTATACAGACACGTATATACAAACAGCAATACTAGTGTATATTTTATTCTGCTGCCCTTGCTATCCCCCCTACCCCTCTCCTCCCCTCCCATCACCTCTCTCTACCCAATCTAATGTGACATATTTCTTTTTTTTTCCCTCACATCATCATACATGTATTTTGTATAACGATGAGGGTCTCCTTCCATCTTCTGTGCAATTCCCCTTCTCCCTTCCATTCCCTCCCACCTTTCTTCCCTATTTAGTGGTAATCTACTTTTCTTGCTTTTCCTCTCTACCCCATTTTGAGTCACCCCCCTTATATTGGAGTAGACATTCGGCATTTGTTTTTTTAGGGATTGGCTAACTTCACTTAGCATAATCTGCTCTAATGCCATCCATTTCCCTGCAATTGCCATGATCTTGTTATTTTTAGTGCTGCATAATATTCCATTGTGTATAAATGCCACATTTTTTTAATCCATTCATCTATTGAAGGGCATCTAGGTTGGTTCCACATTCTAGCTATTGTGAATTGTGCTGCAATAAACATTGATGTGGCTGTGTCCCTGTAGTATGCTCTTTTTAGGTCTTTTGGTTATAGTCCGAAAAGGGGAATAGCTGGGTCAAATGGTGGTTCCATTCCGAGATTTCCAAAGAATCTCCATACTGCTTTCAAAATTGGCTGCACCAATTTGCAGTTCCCCCAGCAATGTATGAGTGTACCTATTTCCCTCACCCTCACTAGCACTTGTTGTTGTTTGACTTCATAATGGCTGTCATTCTTAACTGGAGTGAGATGGTATCTTAGAATAGTTTTAATTTGCATTTAAATTTTTCTAACAAGTTGCTAGTATTCTCAAACATTTAGAAGTTTACTGTAGGCAAATATTATTTGACACAGAATGTTGTACTCAAACTGAATGGAATACTGTGCTCATCCTTCCTTTCTTTTCTTTTCTTTTTTTTTGAGGGAGAATTTTTTAATATTTATTTTTTAATTTTTAGCTGACACAATATCTTTATTTGTATGTGGTGTTGAGGATTGAGCCCAGCAACGCGCCCATGCCAGGCGAGCGCACTATCGCTTGAACCACATCCCCAGCCCCCTTCTTTTCTTTAATGCAGGATTTCTGAGTGATTCCCTGACCAGCACTCACGTTAGTATTAGTCAACATGCATAATACAATAAAAATCTGTGTTTTTTCAAGTGCTGTAAAATTAAAGTTTTGCTATTAGTTCCATAACCTCTTTGAAGTCACAGCATCCACCTGAGGTTGAAGTTCATCATGGTAGCAGACTTGAGCAAGACTGAGGATAGTGCATGGACTTCATATTAAAAAGACAGGAATTTGGGGCAGGGGTTGGGGCTCAGTGGTAGAGCACTTGGTTGGCACACGTGAGGCACTGGGTTTGATTCTCAGCATCACATGAAAATAAATAAACAATATATGGGTATTGAATTCATCTAAAACTAAAAAAGTATATTAAAAAAGACAGGAATTTAAGTTCTCTCTCATTTATCAGCTACATAGCTTTCAACAATTGATGTACATAATTTTAGCTCAGTGTTCTTATCTGTAAAACAGAAATGGTAAGTCTTATTTTACAATTAGTTGATATGTAACCTAAATCATATGTAAAAATACAGCATTCAACTAGTTGGCATAAACTATTCATAAATCTCTTTTCATCATTTTGGTGTCTGTAGAATCTGTAATGGTAGATCTACTTTCATTTTCTTACTGCTAATTTCTCTTTCTCTCTTCTTTCCTGGAAGTTTATACATTTTTATTAATAATTATACAGTATCATCTTTAGTGTTTGATAATGCTGTTTGTCAGTTTTCTTTTTCATTGGTATCTGCTTTTAGTTTTATTTATTTATTTTGTTCTACTTTCTTTAGGTCTATGATTTTTTTCTACCTTCTCAAGGTTGAAACTCATATCACTAATTAAACTTTTCTTAAGTCCCAGTGTACATATTTTAAAGGGATTAATTTCCCTTCTAGCTCTAACTTTAACTGAATCTTATATATTTTGATATAGTGTTGGTCCAACTGATGTGTTCACTTTGTTAACAATAATCTAACTCTCCTTTTCTGATTTATGTTCCAAGGTAGACAAGAAACTCATATGTAACCCACTGTTACAGTATAACTAAAAGGCAGAAAATACTATGAATTTTGAATTAATGCATAAGTAGGGAAATAAATACCCAAATCTATCAAAGCCACATTGGATACTGGATTAATGATTAATCTAATAGAGACTGACTGGAGAAGAAGGTAGTGCATGGGGGGCTTCAGAGGAAAAGACAGAAAATCAACCTTGTGAAAATAACCTTCTAATCTGAGTGAAGACATTTTGAAAACTAGCCTGGGACCTAGAATACAGGACGCTGTATTCCATGGTTGCTGTGGAATCTAATGAAAGGGGCTTGAATGTGGAGAGAATCAGAGGTGATAGACTTGGGAAGGTGTTGATCTTGGGAGTAGAGTGGGGACTTCAATGATTTGGGTCCTGTAAGAGACATAGCAGTAAAAGAAAAAGGAAGTAAGTGGAGAGATTGAAGTATTTTTAGAAACAAAACGGAATCACAAAATCAGCCCAATGAATTTTTGGTACATTATTGAAACTGCACTGCCCTGTATTAGCACTAGAGGGTGATCTTGAACTAAGAAACTCAGCAATCCACCAAAATTCTTCCCTTAATATTCAAACCACTGTGCATAGCACAGGAAAATAGACTTCACAGAATAAACCAAAAACTGAAGATATGATCTATTAAAACCTCTGTTATCTAGAATATAATGTCTCCAGTATAAGAATAAAAAGAAGAACAAGAATGACTTCAACACCAGTAATGAAGCCAAAGGGTACTGTAACATTAGGTCTCAGATGGAATCAAGCATTCATGAATTGAAGGAAAATTAGAAATGAAATGAACAGAATACAGAAAGACATGAATGAACTCAGGAAAGAATTAAAAAAGACAAAAATCACATTGAAAACAAAGATTAAATGACAAATGAATAAAGTTTTGAAATTAAAACATAACAAAGGGCATTGTAAAATGGCATAAACAGTAAATGGTAATGAAGTAAATAGGTAAATGAGTATCAGCAATTGCCTGCGTTTGCTAATGTTGCAAAACAATGAACAGCAGTGAGAAATAACACAAATATATTTCCTCATAATTCCTGTAGGCCATAAGTCCAGTTGCAACTTTCCTGGGTCCTCTACTTGTGGTCTCACAGCCTACAATCAAGCTAGGCCAGGCTGCATTGCCAACTGGAGGTTTGACTAGAGAAGAATCCACTTACAAGTTCTTTTAGGTTACTGGCTGGATCCACCTACTTAGAGGTGAAGCACTGAGGGCCCTGTTTCATGCAGACTGCTGACCAGAGTCCACACTCAGCTGCTACAGTCTACATGGACTTTCACAGGTGCTAACACAACATGGAATTTATTTCAAAGGCAGGAAGAGAGAATCTCTCGAGCAGGCTAAGATAAAGGTCTCATAAAAACACAATCATGGAGCAATATTCTATCACCTTTGCCCTATAACTTCTTACCAAGGGAAGGACATCCTATTACATTTGTCATGTAGCATAGCCTCATCACCTTTGCCACATCATTCTGGTTAAATTCAAGTCACAGGTTCCGTTTGCATTAGAGCGGAGGAGATTACACAAGGTTATCACTCATTAGGGGTCACTTTGGTGTGCATCTGCCTTCTGGCCCTAATGGCTTATATGTCTCCCGTATGTAAAATACATTCATTTTATGCCAAAGTCCTAAAGTCTCATTCTATGATAACAACAGCACACAGTCCAAAATTTCACGTAAATCAGGTCCAACTGAGGATGAGGCTCCTGGGACTCATTCAGTACAACTAACTCCTGGGATAGGGCTCTTCTCCATCTGTGGACCTGTGAAGCTAGGGACAAATTATCTACTTCCCAAATACCCAGTTTGTAATTGTGGGGCAGGCATAGGGTAAGAGCTACAGGCATTCTTGTTCAAAAAGGGAGAAAGTAGAAGGTTAAAAGGGAGTCACTGGTCCATTCCAGTTCTGAATTCCAGATGGGAAAACTCTAGCCAGACTCCTTTGGCTAGGTTCTAAGGACCAGGAGTAACCTCTACACCCTCACTTTCACAGGTGTGGAAGGGAAGGGCCAGCTTCCTTCCCCTGCAGGGTGACAATGCCTCTTACTCTTCCAGGTTTCAGTGGCTCTTGGCTGTATTTTCTGGATTTTGGGTCTGCCCTGAATCATCCTTCTCTTTTCATGGAAGGTGCATGTGTTTGCAGATGAGTAGTTTTATCAGTTCACTTCCTGCTAGTGGAATTTTGAGAGTCCACAAGCCTGCTTCACTGTGCTTTCTCCCACTCAGTGTAGGCAAACACATTTATTAAAATCTTTGTGTGTCTTCAGTGTATTCAGGAGGATTCACCCAAGTAGAGTGAAAATCCACATCCATCAATCTTTTTGAGACAGTCTCTTGTCTGTGTGCTCTCTGCTGAGGTGGTGGAGGGACAACAGCTGAGAGGACAGGTGAGAGGATCCTTTGTGTGACTGAATTCTTTATCCATTTGATCTTCCTGAGGTGCATCTGCCACAGTGGTGCAGTGATTGGTACAGAGGACAGGCAAAAGAAGTAAACATACACAGAGTGAAATCCATAAAGAAGAGAGGAAAGAATAAGACAGTGTTAAGGTTATTTCATTTCTAAATTGCTTTTATTCTTGAGTATAAAAGGGGGCAGTCTTTAAGGCAGATGCAGAAGTACTAAAATGTTATCAATTTAGAGTGTTTGGGTAATGGTGTCACAGTCACAAAAAACCAGAGGATGGGAGAGAAAGAAAAAATAAAAACTAGACTCGTGTTCAATCAATCCTGAAACACCTAATTAAGAAAATATATTGCTATGTAACAGGTATTCTAGAAAAAGACACTAGGAAGAAAACAGAAAAAAAAAGAAACAATAGAAAACTTTTCCTGAGTAAAGTCTTTGGATGCAAAAGGTTCATTCAAAATTTAAAGGAATTAAACAGTAATAATGAAAATCTGCAAATTCATAGGTAATGATGAATTTTTTGACTACAAGATCAGAAACAATAGAAAAAGAATATTTAAAATGTTTAAAAAACTTTTAGAAAGAAAATAGGCTAAGAATTTTATGTAAAAGGATAAGAACCAGACAGAAAATATTTCTTTTCTGAAAGAAGAAAAACTGAGCAAGAACCATGGGAAATAGTGGGAAAAAGCATTGCTAAGGAGAGCCTTAAAACTTTCTTTGTGTGGCAGATTCAAAATTCTTGCCCCACTCTTAGAGACATAAATTACAGTAAACAATTTTTGAAGTATGTTTGGTCTTTTTTTTTTTTTTCCGAAGAATTGTGCTAAAACACATTGATTTGCTGGGAGAAGTTCAAGGTGCCTAGGATATCCACATCTGAAGGGTATTAATTAGGTCATGCGCACCAGCAGGGGGAGACTCTGCACTTTAGGAGTTCCAGGCGCACTGCTGCTCTCCCTTCCCCTCCCAGGTCTCCCTGGGAAAGGCCAGCAGTTCTACCCAGAGCCTGGCAACCAGCTCAGCTCTGATTTCACTGACTATCCCATCATATATTTAGTAAATGACGCTATCTGAGGTGTGGGTTTGGATGTTTGAGCAGCAAAGAAGCATGAAATAGAGCAGGACTTCAACTCTGCTTTTGCTTGCAGACTCAGAAGCTAGGAGATTGCTTATATAAAATTACATGCTTAGAAAAGAAACTTCACTGCCTTCCCTCTAGTGCAAGTCACAAACCTTTTTCATGTTGCTTTCATAATTCTCTGCCGCTGTCAAATGAATTCTTGATACTTCAACAAATCATTTTATTTTATAATTTATACTTAAAAATTATCAGAAGAATAAATATAGTTTAAATATTAAAGAATATAGATGTGTTTTAATAAAAACAGGAGAACTTCATACTATATAATCATATAAATATTCATATATTCTTATTTTCTTGGGTAATTTAAATATAAATGGACTCTGAGTTATGTTAAATGCTTCTTTGGGAGTTATCTAAGGATCAATGAATTTGCAAGGATTCAAATTATACAAAGTTTTCCTATTGATCAAAGTGAAATAAAATTAGAAATAAATGCAAAAATATATTGTCAAATATTTGAAAACAAAACTTCACAGTCCTTTTGAATAAAACATGGGTCAGGGGAAAAAATCAGAAAGAGATTTAAAAATTATTTCGAGATGAATGAAATAAAACACAATATATCACAATTTATACATTTAAAGCAATGTTTCAGTAATAATCACAAGATTAAATACACCATCAATGAAGAGAGATCTCAAATCAATGAACTAAGATTCTACCTTACGAAATTAGAAAACCATATATTATTTCCCTTTTCATTGCAGCATAAATCCTAAAAAAGCCTTTCTGATGGATAAAAAAGATATTATAAACTTAATATCAATATAAGCCCAAATTAAGCAGAAGAAGGGAAATAATAAAGAATGGAGTACAAATCATTGGCATGGAAATCAGAGAAATGAGAGAAAATTAAGTGTAATAAAAATATATTTATTTTTCCAGCGGTCACTAAAATTGCTAAGCTTAACCAGGAAAAAAACCCCCACAATTTACCAATATGAAGAATGAGAGAAGAGACACCATTGCAGATTGTGCAGATATTAAAACACTTATGAAAAACTTTATGCCTACAAATTGGACCACTTAGATGCAATAGGGAAACTCCTCGAAAAACGCAACCTCTAAAGATCATTCAAGAAAATGCCATAACTTAGCCCCTAATGGTAGTGAATGCCTGTAATCCTGGAAGCTGAGGCAGGAAGATCTGAATTCAAAGTCAGTTTCAGCATCTTAGCAAGGCCCTAAGCAACTCATTGAGACTCTGTCTCAAAGTAAAAAATAAAAAAGATCTGGGGAGTGACTCAGTGGTTAAGTGCCCCTGGGTTCAATCCCCCAGTAACCCACTCCCCCCCCCAAAAAAAGAATAACCTAAAACAACCTTTACCTAATAAATAGTTAAAATCCTTTCCTCAAGGATGCTCCAGGCCCTCCCAGGTGACAAATTCTTTGAATTCATTGAAAAATTCTTCCAAGCACTTAAAGAAGCCATAACATCATTATATAAATTGTTCCAGAAAATGAAAGAAGAGGGAATACATCTCAACTCTTGTCATCATTAATCTTCTATCACAATTAAATATACTACAAGAAAACCCTCATGAGCTAATATCCTCATAAACATAGATGAAAAGTTCTCAATGCAATTTTAGTAAACCAAACTTAACAACAGATATGAAGAATAATGAAGCACAACTAATCAAGGAATGCAAGGTTGTTTAAGCATTAAAAACTTTATCAAAGTGGTTTATAATATTGGAAAAAATGAACAAAACAATCATTAACTCAATTTTTGCAAAAAAGAAAATTTGACAAAATCAACATTGATTCATGATGGAAATACTTCCTTAGAAAGTTAGAAATAGAAACAAATGTTATCAATCTGAAAAAGGGCCACAAACATCAAACTCTATAGTGAAAGAATAAAGCTTTTGTTCTAATATAGGGACTTAGCAAAGAATGTCTGCTGTTCTTACTCTAGTCAATTGCGAAAAAGCAAGAGAAGAAATAAGAGATGTGCCAATTGGAAAGGGCAAAGTATGTTTTTTTCCATAGGTAACATGATTGACTCTATAGAACATGGATTGGCAATTTTTTTTTGTAAAAAACAGATATTTTGGGCTTTGTGTTCTAAGATGTGAAATCAAGAATACTATATAGATACTTGTACAATCATTTCAAATATAATCATTGACAAATGAAAAAATAGATTGTATAAAAACAGGTGGTTGGCTGAATTTGGCCTGTTGACTATGATTTGTCAGCCCTTACAACAGAGTGTCTTATGGAGTCCACAAAAAACAAGTAGGATAAAGAAAAAGTGAAACTAGCAATGTTTCAGGATACAAATGCAATAACAATTACCATTTTTATTTATATGTAGTATTAATGAACTATCAAAAATTGAAATTTTTAATCTTAACTTGTAGTATCATAAAAAATACAAAACATTCAGAGATGAACCTGACAATTTTTATATTGAAAACTATAAAACATGGTTGAGAGAAATAAAGATAATAAATGGAGAGATATATCATGTTCATGTAGTGGAAGAATCAATATTGTTAACATAATTCTTCCCTAACTTATGTATAAATTCAAACAACTGCAATCCAAATACATACAGGATTTATTGAAGAAAATTGATAAGCTTATTTTTAAGATTGAATGGAAATTCAAAGGTGATAGAATAGGAAAAATACTTTTGATAAAAGAATAATGGGGGAAGTTTATGATACTTGATTTTAAGACTTTTTGTTGTCAACATCAAGATGGTATGGTGTTAGTGTAAAGGTAGATATATAGACAAATGGAACAGAACAGAGATTCCAGAGGTCTACTTACATATATTTCAGCAATATATGCATGTAAACAAGTTTTGACATACCCAAGCAATTTAATAGGGGAAATACTGATCTTCTTTAACAAATAGTGCCAGAACAATTAAGTATCTATATATGAAAATTGCAACTAGACTTTTACACAACCAAAAACTGATACTAGTCCTAACCAGGAGTGAAAAATAAAAATTCGATAAGAAATCTGGAGAAAATCTTCAGCTTGGGCAAAGATTTCTTAACTAACAAACAGAAATAAGAAACTACAAAAAAAAAACAACCAGTTTAACTATTTTTGAAAAGATATATTACAAAATTAAAAAGACTACCACAAAATGGGAGAAATATTTACCAATGTCTGACAAAGATCTTTTATATTATATATATATAAAGAACATGTATGTTCTGAGCAAAAATAGGAAACAATCCAATTAAAACTGGCCAAAGATTTGAACAGACACTTCATCAAAGAAGATATAAAGATGAGTTAGGAATATTTATAAACCAACTTGGCTCAAAATATCAGTCTTCACGGGTTTTCTCTTTTAATTTTTAAATTTTTTATTCGTTCTTTTTAGTAGTATACATGACAGTATAATCTATTTTGGCGTATTTATATGTTTTGCAAATTGTGTAATGCAAAGTAAATCATGCCAAATTTTTCTGATTTTCCACTGGGTGGGGTGAGAGACAGTAAAGCCCTGGATAACTTAGCTCAAGTCCTGAAGGATTCATGTTCCAAAAAATTTACTGTGCCCTTATTTAAGGCCCAGTATATGCATGGGGCTCAAGACTCAAGGGACTGGCTTCTGGCAGGGGGCACTTTTATTGCCACTAGTTTAACAGGCAGACAGAATTGTTCTAATACATGCTCAAGTGTGACCTCTACATATCCAGTCCCCTGGTTAATGCAATCTCACTGTTCAAGCTCCACTCCTCTAAGGTATGGAGACAGCAGCTGTGTGTGGCTGGCCCAGAGCTATCCACCACTCTCACTGTCAAACCACACAACTTCAGGTTGTTCTTATTGCCATAGACTTCCCATTTGCTTTCTTTTCTTTTGGGAAACCCTCTACAATGTAATTAGTGTATGTTAGATTCACATGCCCAGAAAGTGTCCTGTATAACAGGGTCTTGTTGAAAATTGCCTTTATAGTGATGATACTTTTAAACTATTCTTTTTTGATGCCCTTACTTGTGAATAGTTTTGTTCTGATCTTCTTTATATGTTAGAGGACTGGCCAAAGAATATATTTTTATCTAAAATTTACCTTGAGAACCTCAGAAAAACAACACATTTTGATGTCTGTAGAAATGAGAAGCATAGGAAGTGGTTATTCGGTTAGGGTTGTGGTTAAAGAGGAAGGATGATGACGTAAATCTTTGCATAAATCGCATTTACAGGAAACTATGACATATCATTCTAAACCTTTCTTTCTAGCTAATAAGGCAAAGGAGAGAAGTCAGCATCAGTTGTCTCTGGCAGAATGCACTGCCAAAAGGCATACTGAAAGTTGCAGGAGAAGAAATTCTATTAAGATAAAGAATAATAGAAAATAACAAAAAATCATTTTCATAAGAAATCCATATAATCAAGAGAAAGTAAAAATGATATTCTACTGAGAAGAAAATAGCAAATTATACAAATTAATGAAAAGAGATCATAAACTTGGTTGGAGATAAAATCTATAGATTTAAAATCAATTTTACTCAGATTCCTCATAAAATTTTAAAAATTAAACAACATTGTAAAAGTCAAGGATAAATCCATTACAATATAATAAAACTTTTCCTGTGTTGTTAATTTTCAAAAGGGCTTTGCTGTTTCATCTAAGGGAGGCTGCCTTCTCCAGTCTCTGAAAATAATAAAAAAAATTGTTTGGCTTTGTTTTGCTTTATGTATACATACTTAAAGCTGCCTTTAATTCCTGATTGTTTTATCTAAGTTTTTGTTTTTATTTTTTTCCCTTTATCTTTATTGCTTTCTTAAAAACATTTTGTGCTCACTGATATTATTTTACATTTAAGAGTGACTAAAAAATAGCTATGGGTTCAAAGATGGAATTTGACAGGATTTGAGCTAATCCTTCAAGGTCTGTCTGTCTCTTTCATTGGGAGACCATAAATTCCATAATGTGTAATCATTTTTTCTGAGCCTATTCAAATTCTCTTAAGAGGAAACTTCAAGTATTTTGCTTGAAAAGATTGATAGCAGGCTACCTAAATGTTAAAAAAAAATTTAGTAAACACTGTTTCAAGCATGGTGAGTTTTAGTAGCCACTAAAGATAATGTTTTATGAGAACGTTCAATGTTATAGGAAACTGTCCACCACAGATTATGTGGAAAAAAATATACGGCAGAAATTCTAATCCTGTAAAAGTTTTATGTCTATGCTGATGTCTATATTTATATTTATAAAATTAGGAAGGATTTTAATGACACTCATGGGACTACAGATAAATGATGCTTCTTGGATACCATATCCTGAACTGCATTCCTCTGCCACACCTTTCCCCCATGATGTTCTACCTGTCTTGGGCCCAGAGCTATAGAGTCAGTTAACCAAGGATGAACCTCTGAAATCACAAGTGAAAGGAAATCAAAAGGAGACAAAAACCAGGTGCAGAGGCAAAGTGGCAGAATATCAGCATGGCAGAAAGGCAGAATGGCCTCTTGCCCAAGCTGCCAGCTTTATTTATATAAATAGTTACATTAGGTCACTGTGTCAGTAGTACATTATTGTTCATTGTGTCATTAGGCAGGTTACAGAGTTAGCAACATTATGCAGCTTATTCCTTAGTTACATACTGTAGTTGCATTGTGCAATGTTAGGAGCTTTGTGTAGCTCTCAAGAGAGTCCACTGTTTAAAGTTACTGTTATGTGAACAGTTTCAGGCCCAGTGGAACTTGGTGAAACACTGTGGTTGTCTAAAAAGAGAGTTTCTTTATTTCCAGGAACTGTTTGCCTGAGATCAAGGTTGAGACTGATAAGACTCTAACCCAGAGCCTCCACATGTAGGGCATTACTATACCAGCCAGGAATTGCACATTACTAGTTATCTTACTAGTTCCTGGGAGAAACTCCAGAATATTCCAAGTGTGGAAAACAAACTGCCTATTATTCCTCGGGAGTTTGCTCACCAGTAGAAATTCACTATCTTGTACATTCCACAGCCAGAACCCTTACACACAAGCCAAATAAGTTTTTCTCCTCCATGTTCTTCTTTTCAGGTCTTTTGTTCACAACAGTTCAAAAGTTGACTAAAACAGTGGGCATACAGTTTTTTCCAACATTTTTTCTACTAATTATTATGCATTAATGAAACACTGAATTAACTTGTTCACAAATTATCTTTTATTTGTGGAGTAGAACTTGAGGTTGGTAGGTTAAAGGATCAATGCATATGCCATTTTGTTGGATATTGCCAACACTTTTTTATAACAGGACAGTTTCTACCCATAGCCAGCAATGCATGGGTTGTCTATTTCACTATAGCTTTGTCCAGGCAATGGTCATAAAGCTTTTATATTTGATGATTATTACTTACCTAATAAGTATAAAGTGCTAGTTTCAGTGTCATTTTAATTTGCTTTCTAACACATGCTTCAAGACCTTTTGTTTACTTTTTTTCTGTCCAATCCCATTGTCCTTTTTTTAATAACAAGATTTTAATCTCTTTGTCTTAATTTTTAACTCTTCCTATTTTAGCAATGCATGGTACAAATATATTTTTTACATTTTTAATTTGTCTGTGGCTTTCCTAAAGTTTTTGTTTATAAATTTTATGTAGTTTGCTTCATATATCCTGGGGCTGGGGATATAGTTCAGTGGAAAAAGC
The DNA here is from genome assembly GCF_052094955.1 of Ictidomys tridecemlineatus. Lineage (NCBI taxonomy): Eukaryota > Metazoa > Chordata > Mammalia > Rodentia > Sciuridae > Ictidomys > Ictidomys tridecemlineatus. The sequence goes on from NC_135484.1 coordinate 117,989,800, forward strand.
TTGTCTAGAATATGCAAAGTAAAAGGTTCCATACCCATGACTATATATAAAAGTTATATCCTTTCTTTTTTTTAAATTTTTCTTTTAACTTTTGAACCATAATTAGAAAGATTTTCCCTGCATTGAATTTATAAAAAAATATATCTACATTTTATTTTAACAGTTGTATAGCTTCATATTTTTATGTTAAATCTCAGATTAATTCAGAGTTTTTAAATTGTTTCTTGTATGGATACAGTTTTATCTTTCTCCAAGAGCCTTTCATTGGTTGCAACATCATTTATTTGAAAAGTTCACTGATTTAATATATTGCTTTTATTATGTGCTAATCTCCATATGTACTTCAGCTAATTTTCAACTTTTCCTTCTTTTATGTTAATAACTATTTTTAGAACAATTTTAGACTTCCAGAAAATCTGAGCCTCTAAAACACAGTTCCTATTTGTCCCCATCTCCTCATCTGTACACAGATTTTTCTATTGTAAACATCTTACATCAGTATGGAACATTTACCACATTAATCAAACAATGCTAATATATTATTAGTAACTAAAGCCTATAATTTATCCAGACTTCCTTAGTGTTTACCTACAATCTTTTTTCTGTTCCAGGATCCCCTCCGGGACCCCCCCCCCCATTATATTTGGTTGTCACGCACGTTTCTTGAAATTCGTTTTGTCTGTGATAGTTTTTTTTTTTTTTTTTTTTTTTTTTTTTTTTTTTTTTTTTTAGAATTTCCCTGTATTTGATTAGCTTTGAAATTTTCCGGAGCACTAGTCAAGTATATTGTAATATAAAGTGCTATTAAATAACACTGAAAAATTTTTCTTCTTGTTTCTTGCTAGTATATAAAATGTAATCAATTTTTGTATATTAACATAGTATTCAGTGATCTTGTTAAATAAATACAATTCTTTAAAAAATGATAGCACTACCACACTTTTCTCCTCTTGTTAGTTGTACTGTGGTCTGCAGATCTAAGGCAAGTGACCCTGAAAAACCTCAATTCATAATTTATATATGGAGCACTGTACAGAATTTCTGGTTACCTGCCCATACTGTTCTACTCTATGTCTATTCTCTGTCTTTTCTCTCTCTCCTGCAGGCCTTCATGGTCCCCCTGGGATCATGGCTAGAAACAAAGTTTCTGTTCTTAGTTGAGAAATCAAATCCATTTTCAATTATTTGATATATCTTCAGTCATTATACTTCTCCATTCCCAACTTTATGTTCTTTTTTCACCCACTTGCCTTATAGACCCAAAATAATGACATCATAATACCTCACAGATAAACAGAAGATGAAAGACACAGATGTTCCTTAAACCTGATAAGCCTTTTATTTTGAACCCATGACCCCAGGGGAGCAGAGATAGAAGAGTAGTGAGGCTTTTGATAAAGCTGAAAAGTTTTGTTAGCTTTACAGTGTTTGAAGCTATAAGATTTTTGAAGTAAATCTAACTGAATATAATTTCAGATTCCTCAGATGATTGTGAGGGCTGAAAGTGCATCATCTCTTCAAATAACCAGCACCTGAATTATGCTGAACCATGATAAAGAGCATCCATCTGTGCATTCATGTGGTATCAATCAAATACTGTCAGGCATAAGAAATAAAATGAGAGAGAAGAGCTCTTTCCACCAATGACAGAAAGGGGAAGTGAAGTCAGTTGAAGGTGTGCATGGCCACGGCCCTATGCAATTACTTCTTTAGAAGAATTCAGTGAGTGGTTTAACAAATAGTCCAGTGCCTACCAGAGGAAATATGGCATAAATTCCCTTCCAGGCCTCAAAGTAGCACAGTCGTTCCTCTGTCACATCATTCTGAGGTTTGAGTGCCTGAGTTTTAATTCAGGTTCCTCCTCTTACAAATAACGTAGCCTTAGGGAACTATTCAACTACTGCATGCTACAATGTCCTAATTGGTAAAATGCAAAGGGGAACTAATAATAATAGATTTACCTCACTGCATCACCAGTCAGCCAGTTAATAAAGCAAAAACACTTAGAAGAGTGAATGGAACATATTAATAAGTGCTCAATAACTATTTGGAATTATTATAATTTTAATTATGATCACCATCAGGGCTGGTGGGCAATTTCACAATATCTATTTTCTCACCAGCTTGACAGATAAGGATCCAACACAAATTCTCAGGGTCACAAGTCACAAGAAGCCTGCATTTCTTTATATTTGGTGGGAATGGGGAAGAGAGGAGGAATATGAAAAGAACATCAATTTTGTGCTTTAGATTCCGAAACTGCTCCAGGCATTTCCAGAAGACTAATCAGCCCCTAGACACACCTGGGTCCATTCCCTCACTCCCTTCCTGATTTCTTTCTCACCTTTGTCACGCTCCAGAATTTGTTGGTTGACTCTGAAACTGAAAGGATCAGATTCACATTAGTACAGTTAATTCATGAGCTTACTGACTGTTTAGTAAGCAGACTCATAAGGAAATTAAGTGTCCTTTGTGTTTCCAGAAGTGAAGAGACTTTAAGATGTTTGTGTTGACAATTTTCCTTTCCATTCAGACCTGTGGGTCTAAACCATCCTTGGTTCAAGTCCTAACCCTGGATTTTAACTTAGAGCACAGAGTCCTGCCTGATCCCTAGTCCACCTGCTGAGCCCTCACTCCTCTTTGCATATGGAAAATGTTCCAAACAAAGCAGCAGCGTCCCTTGGAAGGCACACCAGTGCCCTCTGTGCTATCTACAATTCCTAACTCTAATCCCCAAACTCTTGTGTAGCCAGTCTTTGGTGACAAATAACCTACACAAAAGGTGGGTATAAGTGATGCCAAAATGAGACACTGAATACTTCCCTCTCCAGCCAGTTAGAATCACATGGGTGGAAGTGTGGTTTGACTCCTTCAGACTAAGCCATGAAGAACTATAGAAAGAACATCTAGTTATAAGGAGAGAACAAAAGTATTCATTAGCAAAGATAATAAAATCCTAATTCATATATTTAATAAGAAACATAAAAAATCAAAGAGGGGCTGGGGATGTGGCTCAAGCTGTAGCGCACTTGCCTGGCATGTGCGGGGGGCGCTGGGTTCGATCCTCAGCACCACATAAAAATAAAATAAAGACGTTGTGTCCACCGAAAACTAAAAAATAAATATTAAAAAAATTCTCTCTCTCTCGCTCTCTCTCTCTTTAAAAAAAAAGAATCAAAGAGAATATCAAAAAGCATTTCTGAGAGCACTAAAGAAGATGATTTCCGTGTTCCCAGAGAGGAATATAATGTGTATATTTAATGCAGCTTCATTCAGCATCTACATGGATTTTTAAAAAGTTGATATTGTGTTTCTAGTTGTCAATCTGAAAACCTGAAAAAACAATCTGTACACAATTATTCGAGACCACCACAGTATAAAGCAATTTTAAAAAATAATTAAATTTCTTTCTACTACATAATTTAATTTTCAAAAGTATTTTTCTTTGTATATTATTTTGCTGTTCTTATATGGAGATAATTTGTTCTGATATCTCTAATGGCAATATTAATAATGATAGTTTGGTGTGTAAAGAACTGAATCCAAATGATAGTTTCAGGGTGGAAGGATCAAAAAACAACACCACAAAAGAAACCACCTTTCAGAGTGGCTTACAGCCCAGCCTTGCGGTGCTGGACCCCAACCCACTACTACTTCATCCCCTCCAAGAGAGCACAAGCTGAAACTAGAATTTATCCACATGAATACTTCACAGAAGTTGTGTTTAAGTGAAACAACAATTTGTCATTGAACATGTTCTTTACAGCCAGTGAGGATCAATGTAGGGTGCATCTCTTGCCTCTGGAGGACTACGCTGTTAAGAAAACTCACAGGAATAGAACTATTATGCAGAAAAAAAGTGTTTCTTCTCATAATACTGACAAAATCTAGTATATAAGAAATAAAGATTATAATAAATACTTACTAACATATTCAATGCAATATGAAGAGCTGAAGAATTAATTCAGGATCCTGGATAGAAGTATAAGTTAAATTCATATGAAATTCTAAAATTAACAATATGTTTTTAAAAATCAATAGAGATGATGAACAGGCTATGGATTATGTAAAAATGTTTAATTAATTATATAAACTCTAATAATCACTCCTGCTTAGAATGCTTTACTGGTGTCAGTCAATAACTTCAGCTTCAAAACAGCAGCAGATTTTTTTCTATATCAGGGATCCATAAACATACTAAAATACAGGAGCCTCCATCCTTTGGCTGAAGGGCCTTGCAGATTTAGTCATCTCCCAATATATAACAGAATCTTATTTATAATCCTCATCTGTCTCTAATATTCAGAATCAAATAAAAGCAATCATGTTAAAAACACTAAAAGGTTATGTTTCCATAAATATTCTTCATATTTCAAAGTCTGAAGTCCAGTCTTACTTAGTTGATGCAACATTTTAACATTTTTATTAATTCACATCTCTATCAAGATGTGGTACAAAAACTTCACACACACAGTTCACTTGTAGACTTTCACAACCTATTTGACCATTATTCTAATTTTACATCTTAGAATAAGTTTGCTATAAAACTTAATTTAAAAGGAACCCCACAAATGTACTCTTTTATGCTGAACTTCTTTTACTCTGTGTTGGAGCAGGACCAAAATGGCTGTAGTTAGGCTTCTTCACTGAAACCTTCCTGTGGACTATGTTATATTTTTGGTGTGTAGCCAGGACTGGGAACTAGCTATGCCATGCTTAGTCAAGGTCAGAAACACTTTGATTCCAAGAATATATCAAGGTCATAAGTATTTGCTTGTGACCGTGCCCCCCCCACCCCATATAACCTTTTGGTAGTTTGCCTTCTTTGAACTCCATATAAAAAGGATATATAAAAATGGCCCCACAGAGTGTCTGGCTAATGGCTATGACCATCTCTGAATAAAAAAAATGTATAAAGCTCATTGCATCTTCTTTCAATTGCCAGAATCTTGAACCTTGGTTTCCAGGCCTGAGCCTAGTACTCACCCTGACAAGTGGTATATTTGGCAGTATTTGGCACAGATGCGAGATGTATCAACCCCTGTGGTTGTGGGGGACCCTGTGGCCAGCAAGTGCTTAACACCTCGTCACCATGATCCTATTGATATGGGGTCTTGTGGAGAATTGGATTATGGTCGACAGGTCACCTGTGAGTGTAGAGGAGGCTTTGTAAACAGTGAGTTCCCACGTAAAAGACAGTGCTGCCCAGGAAGCATCGGGACACTTGGAGTGGATTTTTCTCACTGCTTTGAAAGCAAATATGGACCAGAGTCTGTGGGATACCACCCAGCTCCATGTCCTGCAAGAGAAACAAGAAACCTTGGAGAAGCACATTCATACTTTGGAAGCTGAGGTGTGTGCAATGGGCTGACCTCCGAGGGGGTGTGAAATCTGAAGAAGAGCCTGAGGAGAAGCTCTGGCTTGGAGCTCACCTGGTGGCACAGCAGAAGATAAAACATGAGTATCCCTAGCCCCCTGGAGGTCAGGAAATGGGGCAGCTGAATGTTATAGTGAAGTGTACATACCAGCCATACACCCAGGCAGCATTGGTAGACTTGGTTAAGAAGTTTGGCCCGCAACTTGGGGAGCCCCTGGCTTCATGAGTTTTATGACTTGTGGGATCTATTGGTGGACAGCACTGTTTGCTTTTCAGAGGAGATGGAGAGTCTGGCATCCATCACCACTCACCCCTCCCTGTGACAGTGACAGGCATGGAAAAGATAATCATTCCCTGATAGACTGGATTTATGCAGCTGGGTGAACTATGTGAACTGTGTGGATGGATGCTGGTGAGCTGCCAGAAACTGTGAGTAAATGGCAATCCTGTGCTGATTTGGTGCAGATTCTGTGAGAGCTTGGCATGCGTCAGGCAACATTTAATCTGAACACATGAGGACCAGATGATGAAAGATTTACTAGTGTCATGAGAGACCTGGTTTTGTAGAGTGCTCCACCCTCCACTTTTGTGTCCTTAATGGCTATCTTAGCTCCATTTGTTGGATGCCTCATTAATGAAGTTATTACTATAATGGCTAGCCTGGGGGAAGCCGAGAGTAGATGGCAGCTAAAAACTGTGCGCAGAGGGAAAGAGGCCTGGAAACAGGATAAACAAAAGAAAAAAAGGCCTTTAGAATTACTGGGGCACAGATGTGAGCACCACCCCTGGCAGCAGGAGTAGATCACAGGAAGATAGGCAATCAACTAATGCAGTCATCCTTCAGCTGTGGAAGCAGCCACACCCACAGCAGCAATACCTGAGAATAGGCAGAGGTAAACAAGCACCCTGAGAAGCCCGACCTGTGCAATTGAAAGACTGTTTGGCTTCTAGGGGGATGAAGGGATCTTGTTCCAGTACAATTAGGAATTTGGCCAAGGTGCCCACCCTACAGTAACTGTCTGGGACTGAAGTGACATGTAGAACTTGCAATCCACTGGTCCCTGAACAATGGGCAGAGGGTATTGGCTTTGGTGGATACTGAAGCTGAATGCAGCTTGGTGAACATGGGTAAGTTCCCCGGTCAATATATTCACAGTGATGGTTATGGATGACAGACAATTAAGGGAAAGGCAGTGTCCTTACAGCTGGGGATAGTCATTTGCCCCTGCAAGCATAAATAGTACATATGTCTCCTATCCCAGAGTACATCCAGGACTGTGGCTACAGACCACAGCAGGGGAATTTCACCTCTGTGTGTCAGTTGTGCAGGTGATTATGAGAGGATATGCAAAACATCTGCCCCAGTTCTTGCCACAATCCCTGATGACTGTGACAGTGAAGAAGTACTGCCTCCCAGGGGGACATGCAAAAATTGGAGTTACTATCTTAGAAATGGAGGTGGTGGGCATAAAACAGCCAACACACAACCCCCACACACCAGTGTGGCTGATATAATGACTAATTATCAAGAACTGAATTGGTGGTGCCTTCTTTGTAGGCAGCAGTTCCCTCAGTGCATGATCTCATGGACCAATGGATATTGCAATTGGACACTTACCATTATGGGCTGGACTTGGCTAATGCTTTCTTTTCTATTGCTCCAGCTCCAGAGAACTGAGAGCAGTTTGTCTTCAGATGAGAAGGCCAGAAGTGGATATTTCAAGTGTTCCCACAAGGTTATTTGCATAGCCCAACTATGTGCTATGATTTGGTGGCCAATGACTTGGCCCAGTGGACTCACCATCCACTGTACATATATTCATTATACTGATGATGTTGTTGACCTCTGACTGTCTTTCAGATTTAGAGCTTTTGGCCCCGACTTCAGTGGCCCATTTGGAGACACATGGATGGATGCCTCATTGGGGCAGGCCCAAAATGGCTATAGTTAGGCTCCCTCACTGAGACTTCCAGCAGACTCTGTTATGTTTAATGTTATGTGTTTAGTGTATAGCCAAGGCTGGAAACCAGCTATGTTATGGTTAGCCAAGGTCAGAAACACTTTGATCCAACATATATATTCAAGATCATAAACATTTGCTTGTAACCATGTGCCCCATCTGTGTAACCTGTTGGCAGTGTGCCTTCTTTGTTTGAACTGTATATAAAAAGAGCCTAGGAAAATGGCTCAGGGGTGGGGGTGCTGGTTAATGGCTATGGCTGCCTCCAAATAAAGGGTGACCATTAGTCCCACTATGCCTCGCACCTTCTTTCAATTGCCAGATCCTTGAACTTTGGTTCCCAGGCCTGAGCCTTGCCCTTACCTTGACATTCTGCATCTATTTTTTATCTAATTTTTGCTTCTATAAGTGATTTGTTTCTTCTTATTTCTGAGTAGAATTCCATTGTATGAATATACCAAAATTTGCTTATCCTTTCTTCTATTAATGGACACTTCAGTTGTGTTAAGTTTTTTTCATGAGTCTGTGAATTATTTTGTATTAGTCTGCTTGGAAGATATATTTTCATTACTTTTAGGATCTTTGGAGTAAACAGTTGAATCATGGGGCAAAGCTGTGTTTATTCTTATCTGTAACTGCCAAAAAGTTCTGTAACATGATGAAATCATTTTATACCCCCACCAATAATATATGAGGATTCTAATTGCTCCAATCCTTTCTGCTGTAGTTTGAATCGTGAATGTTTCCCAAAGGCACCAGTGTTGAAGGCTTCGTGCTATTGAGAGGCGATGAGATGCTTAGGAGGTAGGGCCTAGTGGGAGGTAGTTAGGTCATTGGAGGTTTTGAAGGTGATATTAGAACCTCAGCCCCTCTCCTCCTCAACCTTTGCTTCCTAGCCACCATGAGATGAACAGACTTTCTCTGTCATGAATTCCTCCCATGATGTACTCTGCCACAATAGGCCCAAAGCAACAGGGCCAAGTGACATGGACAGACCTCCAAATTAAGAGCCAAAATTATCTTCTCCTCTTTTAAATTGATTTATCTCAGGTTTTTGCTATTAACATGCTTGCCAGCTTAATGTGGTTAGGCTTTTTAATTTTACTCATACTAAAACTGATTGGTTTTAATTTTTTCCCCTAATGACTAAAGATGTTGAACATTTTTCATATATATTGGCAATTGGATAAAGTTTTTTTATGAAATCTTTTACCCTTTCTGGGTATTAGATTCTTTGTCTACTTATTACTAAAATGTTTGAATCCTTGACAAATTCTGGATCCTGGTTTATCAGACATATGAGTTGCGAATATTTTCCCTAATGTAGTACTTGCATTTAGAATATTTTTACAATTGTGTCTTTTAAAAAGAAGTTTTTGACTTTTACAAAGTCTGGTTCATCAATCTTTCAAAAAGTTATCTTTTATGGTTAAGGACTGTATGCTTAAAATTATTGACCTTCACAAAGTCCATTGAGGGGCTGGGGTTGTGGCTCAGTGATAGAGCACTTGCCTGGCATGTGTAAGGCACTTGGTTCAATCCTCAGAACCACATAAAAATAAATAAATAAAATAAAGATAAAAAAAGTTCATTGATATTCTGTTTTCTTCATTTTTCATAGTTTTAGCTATTAAGTTCAGGATTATTTTAAGTTAACTTCTGTGTATGTAAATTAGGAATCAAAGTTTATTTTTTTTTTCTGTACAAATAGTAATTTACTGGCTGGGGATGTGGCTCAAGCGGTAGCACGCTCGCCTGGTATGCGTGCGGCCCGGGTTCGATCCTCAGCACCACATACCAACAAAGATGTTGTATCCGCCGAGAACTAAAAAAATAAATATTAAAAAAAATTCTCTCTCTCTCCTCTCTCACTCTCTCTTTAAAAAAACAAAAACAAAAACAAATAGTAATTTACGAAGCACTACATATTGAAATGATTATCATTTTCCCTATTAAATTGCCATCACAGGTATATTGACATCAATTGGCAGTATCTGAGTAACACTGTTTCCAGACTCTCTGTTCTGTTCCATCTTGATGACAATACTTTGGTATTTTCTCTCTTGATATCATAGCTATATTGTAAGTTTTAAAAATCAGATAGTTTAGCCTGGCATGGTGGTGGAGGCCTGTAATCCCAGGAGCTCTGGAGGATGAGGTATGAGAATCGTGAGTTCAAAGCCAGCCTCAGCAAAGTGAGGTGCTAAGCAACTCAATGAGACCCTGCCTCTAAATAAGTATGAAATAGGACTGGGGATGTGGCTCAGTGATTCCAGTGCCCTTGAGCAAAGTGCCCCTGAGTTCAATTCTGGGTACTCCCCACCACCCCTGCAAAAAAAAAAAAAAAAAAAAAATCAGATGCTTTAACTCCTTTATGGTCTTCTTTGGCTATTCTAGGTACTTTTTATATCGATATAAGCTTTATCATTAGGTCAAAAATTTCTTCAGAGCAAATATGAGAGGGAGAAGAGAAAAAAAAAGAGGAGAAGGAGAGGGAATAATAGAGGAGGAGGAAGGAGAATCCTACTCAATAAATTTTAGAAAATTGGCCTTTTGAACAATAGTGACCTTCAAAATTCACTAAATATTTATATTTTATTTTAAAATTTCTTTTAGCTATATTTTATTGGATTTTGGTTTAGAGGTTTCCAATATTTTTCATTCCAAGTTACTTCTATTTATGTTTTCTGGTACTTTTGGATTATGGAAAAATTTAGCCTTTTTATTTCATATTTCTCTGAGTTTTGTCAAACATATATAGTCATATAACCACTACCACCATCAAGATATAAAACACTTTCATAACTCTAAAATATCCCCCTTTGTGGTCATCTTCTCTCCTCAGCCTAATAGTTTCCTTTTGTAAAATGCCATATTAACAGAATAATGCCGCATATAGGATTTAGAATCTAGCTTCAGAGTCTGGATTCTTTCACTTAACATGAAGATTAACAAAGCTGTAACAATCTGTAGCTTTTTCTTTTTTATTTTGAGCAGTATTCCATTGTACAAGTGTATAATGGTTTATTTATCCATTTCCTAATAAGATATATAGTATTATTTTCAGCTTTACTGATTAAAAATTACGGCATTTTCCAGTAAATGGATGGAGATGGAGAATATCATGCTAAGTGAAATAAGCTAATCCCCCTAAAACAAAGGATGAATGTTTTCTCTGAATTGTGGATGTTAATTCACAATAAGTGGTGGTGGGGTGTGTGTGGCTAGAGAAGAACAGAGTTACTTTAGATTATGTAGAGGAAAGTGAAGGGAAGGGAGGGAGTATGGGGGTAGGAAGGATAGTAGAATAAATCATACATTATTACCCTATGTACATACATAACTATACAACCCATGGGATTCTACATCATGTACAACCAGAAGAATGAGAAATTATACTCCATCTATGTATGATGTATCAAAGTGCATTCTCTTGTCTTGTATAACTAATTAGAACAAATAAAAAAGTTATTAAAAATAAGCAGGTATGTTTTCTTCTAAAAGTTTTACATACTTTAAAGAAAAGACAGCCTCTTTAACAAATGGTTCTGGGAAAAGTGATTATCCATAAATAGAATAAAAATAATATCCTTCACAAAAGTAAACTCAATATGGATCAAAGACCAGAGCTGTAGTTGGGTCTTAGTGGTGGAGTGCATGCTTAGCATGTGTGAGGCCCTGGGTTTGATTCTTGGCACCACATATAAATAAAGGTATTGTGTGCAACTACAACTAAAAAATAAATAAATGTTTTTTTTTTCAAAAAAGGATCAAACACCTAGGAATTATACCATAAACTATGCAACTCCTAGAAGAAAATGTAGGGTCAATACTCCAGCGTAGAGGCACAGGCAATTTCTTTCTCAGTAGGATTCCTAAATTTCAGGAAATAATGACAAGAGTTAAATGGGATGGCATCAAATTAAAGAGCTTCTGTTTTTAAAATTCTGAATATGAAGAGAGGACCTACAGAATGGGAGAAAATCTTTGCTAGCTACTCTTCTGACAGAGGATTAATATCTATAATGTATAAAAAACTCAAAAAATTAACACCAAAAAATCAAATAACCTGATTAATAAATAGGCAAAGGGGTTTAACAGGTACTTCTCAAAACAGAAATATAAATGGCCAACAAATGTATGAAAAAATGGTTAGTTTCATTAGCAACTAGGGAAATGCAAATCAAAACTACACTGGAATTTCATCTCACACCAGTCAGAATGGCAGTCATCAAGTATGCGTACAATAATAAATGCTGGAGAGGACATGGAGGAAAAGAAACTCTTTTACACTGTTGGTGGGATTATACATTAGGAAAACCACTGTGGAAATCAGCATGGAGTTTTCTCAAAAGACTAGGAATGAAACCACAATTACCCAGGTATATCTCCCCTTGCTATTTATCCTAAAGAATTAAAGTCATCTTACTACAGTGATGTGTGCATATCTGTGTTTATATCAGCACAATTCACAATAGACAAACTATGAAACCAGCTTAGGTGTCTATCAATGGATAAATGGATAAAACATATGATATTACACACATACACACACACACACACACACACACACACACACACAGGAATTTTATTCAGCCATAAAGAAAAGTGAAATTATGTCATTCACAGGAAAATGGATGGAACTAAAGAACATTATATTAAGCAAAATAAGGCAAAGTCAGGTCAAGAGTTTTGTATGTTTTCTCTCATATGTGGAAGCTGGCCGGGGAAGAGAGTGTGTGGGAGAGATAAAAATCAAAGGGAGATAATTAGAGGAAAGGGACCATGAGATGGAAGAATTCAGCCATTGATTAAAAACTGTGAGTGAATGTTATGGTTTAGATATGAAGTGTCCCCCAAAAGTTTATGTGAGACACTGTAAGGAAGTTCAGAGGTGAAATAATTAGAGTATCTAATCAGTGCATCAATACCATTGATAGGGATTATCTGTAGGTAAGGTGTGACTGGAGAAAGAGGATCACTGGGGGTGTGGCTTTGGGGGTTATATTTGTCTGTGATGAAGAGGACTCTCTCTCTCTCTCTCTGCTTTCTGGGTGCCATGTTCCCAACTGCTTTCCTCTGTCACACTCTTCTGTTGTGATGTTCTGACTCATCTCAGGACCTGAGGAATGGAAGCCATCTGACTTCTGAAACCATGAGTTCCCAAATAAACTTTTCTTCAAAATTGTTCTTGTCAGTTCTTTTGGTCTCAAAAGTGATAAAACTGACTAAAAAGCTGAATATAAACAAGAACAGGAATAATTAAATTTAATAGAGATAGTATAATATGAAAATCAACAACAACAGCACACAAGAGCCATAGAGATACTCCCCACTGTTTCAAATTCAACACAATTTCCTTAAAGACACAAGAAACACTTTTAGAGATAAGACCTTTTCAAGATACTGTGGGAGTCACAGACTTGTGGAATGCAGGCCTGAAATGAAGGAACTCATGTTCTAAATGAGCAAAAAATAAGAAAAAAATATATAATCAAGATAACATCTTTCAAAAAAAGATGTACTCAGCTGGGAGGAGTGGCAGGCATGGTGGAGCATGTTTTTAATCCCAGTGGCTTGGGAGGTTGATGCAGGAGGCTCACAAGTTCAAAGCCAGCCTCAGCAATTTAGTGAGGCCCTTAGCTAACTTAGTGAGGCCTTATTTCAACATAAATATATTTACTATGCCAACATAAATATATTAAATATGTCTGCTGACATATTAAAAAGTGTTGGGGATGTGGCTCAGTGCTTAAGTGCCCCTGGGTTCAATCCACGGCACCACAATTAACACACACACACACACAAAAAAAAAAAAAAAAAAAAAAACAACTCAGTTTACAAGTGAAAGTGAATCTCAGATTTCACATCTAGTTGTGAGTCATAGTAATGTAAAGTTAGACTGCACAACATTGACATTACCATTATGGACACCAAGTGACACCCATAAGCAAACGATTGAAAACAATTCCTTAGTCAATATGCATTCTATTCAGCATATAATTTCTATCACATACCTTTCTCACATACCAAAATGGACCTTAATACTCCTAGAAATGGACATTATTTAGGCAAAGGGTCTATATAAAGCATTCTGAAAAAATGAAATTTTTTTGAGTTAGTGGCAATTATGACATTTAAATCTAAGTAGACTAAATGTTAAATGGATCATTTCTTTATTAATAGAGAGAGGAATAATGAAATGAAATATATAGAAATATGTTCTAGATCTGGAAGTGTAAATATTGACAATAAAATGAAGTTTAGAGGTGTAATAATTGGAGTACCTATTCAGTGCATCAATCCACTCATAGGGATTAACTGTAGATAGATAAGGTGTGACTGGAGAAGGAGGGTCACTGGGGGTGTGGCTTTGGGGTTTACATTTGTGTGTGATGAGGAGAGCTCTCTCTCTCTCTCTCTCTCTCTCTCTCTCTCTCTCTCTCTCTCTCTGCTTTCTGGGTGCCATGTCTCCAACTTCTTTCCTCTGTCACTAATTCTGTAAAAATATCTAAATATTGACTATAGTCTTCCAACTTTGACCTCATTTGAGACACATTTCAAAAGCAAAAAATGAGCACAAGGAGTTATAGTGAAGATTATTTAAAATATGGTTTTGTCAAATGTGAAAAATCTTTTGAAATATAGGCCTCATCTGTTGTTTGTAATAATATTATTGCAAATGAGAGCTTAAAACCTTCAAAATTAAAGAGGCACTTAGAAACTCATGATATAAAACTTATTTATAAACTTATTTACTTATTTCTCTTGAGTATTTTTATTCAAGAGAAAAAAAACTCAGAAAGTTATCAACACAATTTCTTTGTAGCCCTACTGCGTTAGTGAGAAACTTTACTATCATCATATTTAGTTGTGCATCATGTGGAAAAAAATGGCTTACACAACTCTGAAAAAGTTATCTTTCCAGCATATTTGGATATGATGAATACAATTTTTGATGATAAGTCAGCTGATAAATTAAGGACTACACTATAATTAGTGACAGCAAAATATCGCTTTGAATTTGTACCATTACAGAACATTTAAAATCAACACATTCCTGGGTTACAGTCTGGTATAGTTTTTGCAATCCAGCTTGATGAAGTCACTGATATTGGAAGCTTCACAGTATTTTTAGTTTATATCAGATATGTATGGTGGAATGATTTTATGGACGATTTTTACACTTTTAAAGTTTAACCTCGGGGCTGGGTTGTGGCTCAGTGGCAAAGCACTTGCCTGGAATGTGTGAGGCACTGGGTTTGATCCTTAGTATCACATAAAAATAAATAGAAATAAAGGTAGAAAAACTTTAACCTCATATTTAAGTGAATTAGATAGTTTTACAGAATTAGTGCATTGTTAGTCAATATACATTTTACATTTTACTTTTTGCTTTCTATGTCTCATGTCTTTTTGTTCCTCTATTTTGCTTTTATCACATCTTTACATTGAGTGAATAGTTCCTAACAACATTTAAATTTCATTAGTGATTTAATAGATAGTGGTTGCCTAGTGCTTTTCATACACACACACACACACACAAACAAACACACACATATATGTATATTAACTGTTGTGCTATAATTGGCAAATATATTACACATATATTTCCCTACATTATAGATTTCCTCCTACATTATATGTATGTTATTTTAAAACCAGTTATGGGAATAATCAGGGAAATAAGTATTCATAGTGTCTTTTATAATTGCATAAGTACCTTTGTAGAACTCTCTGAATTCAAATTATTGTCTCAAGTTTCTTTCTTTCACTTGAGGCACTTTCTTGTAAGAAAAAAGTATATCTTGTAGGTCTAGTGAGAAATTCTTTCAATTTTGGTTTATCTGGAAAAGTCTTGATTTTGCCTTCATTTTTGAACACTAACTTTGTGGATATAGCATTCTTTGTTGACAGTTATTTTCTTTGAGCACTTTGACTATGTATTCAACTGACTTATGGCTTTCTTTGTTTCTGCCAAAATCAGCTGTTGATTTTACAGGAGTTTTCTGTAAGCCATGAATCTTGTTTCCCACTCCACCTCCTGCTTCCAAGATTTCTTCCCTGTCAGTGACTTTTAGTGTTTTCACTACAATATGCCTGTGTGTCTCTGTTAATTTATTCTATTTGGAGTTCCTTGAGCTTTCTGGATTCAATCTTAAATAGCAACTCTGAGACAGATTATGCAAACCAAAGTCTATTTTGGAATGGAAGCGATTGCTCTCTGGGATATACCTGTTATAGTGAGCTATAGGCATAACCAAAGGGGAAAGGGGAAGCCTTCAAACATAAAAGAGAGAAGTGCACATAAATTATTTTGAAACAAACAGAATGTTGGTTACAGGGGCTTATTGTAGAAATTGATGCCAGTTTATTAGTGAAGACAGTGGTCAGGTGAATGCTTTTGTGAAAATGAGTGCACAGCTGTCTTTGTGTGACTCCTGTAGCAAGCTGTAGTGTGACAAAACTTTCTGATTATTTTTTTGTATAAACCCAGTGCATGAGTGCCCTTCATGGCTTCCAGTTCCTTTTCTTTAGAGTTAGAGAAAATGATGTCATTTTGGTGTTGCTAAATTTCACAGTTTGTAGGATATTTTTTTTCAATAACTTTAAGAAGGTTTTCATTGTTATTTTTTTTAATCAGTTTTTGCTTTCTCCATATCCTCTCCTTCATGCATTCGCATTACACATATGGGTGCATTTGATAGTGTTTCATATTTTTTCTGCATCTCCGTTCACTTTTCTTTATCCTTTTTTTCCTGTTTTTGACTTGCATGGTCTCTTTTTGAGTTCAATAATTCCTTTTTCTACCACTTCAAACGTACTGTTGAATCCCCTTAGTGAATTTTTATTTTGACAATTGGCCCTTTCGACTCTAGAATTTCCACTTAGCTCTGTTTTATACCTTTCGTATCTTTATTGATATTTTCTTTTTGATGCAGACCTTCCTTTACTTCTTTATCATTCTCTTTTTTAGGTCTGTGAGCATATTATTTTATGTTGGAAAAAAGGGTATATTTAGAATCAGATAGTTGAATTCTGATTAGATTATCCCAATTTTGTTGGCAATATCCAAAGCATCAAAATCAGGAGACAGTTGAAGGTATGCCTTTTTCTCTCCATCAGGCCTGATCAGGATGTTAACCTTGGCCACATCAATGTCATAGAGCTTCTTGACAGCTTGTTTGAGCTGGTGTTTGCAATCTTCTTCATGGCTGACTCAGCAGTCGGGGGAACTTGATGATGGCACAGTGGTCAAACTTGTTTCCTCTGGGGGTGCTCTTCTGAGGATATATGGGCTGCCTCTGGAGCTGCAATGTCTTGGGTCAGCAGAAGGGTAGGTGATATGCAGATCTTCTTTTTGTGGCTGTAGATATCCCTCAACACTGCCTTCTTGACCTTCAAAGCTTTTGGTTTGGCTTCAGCTTTGGGAGGGGAAGGAGCTTACTTCTAAGCTTTTGGTGCCATCTTGGTGAAAAAGGCCTGTAAGCATATTTATAATGAGCACTTTGAAGTATTTTTCTATTAAATCTAACATCTGGTTGTTACCACAGGCAGTCTTTGTTTGCTCTTGTTTTGGGGTGTAATGCTCATACTTCCCTGTTTCTTTGCATGTCTCATTATTTTTGCTAAAAACTGAACATTTTAGGAAATATAGCATTCTGGGTACTGAACCTCCCTTCCCTGCTTGTTATTTGCTTGTTTATTTTTGTAAAGATTTGTTGGGTTGTTTCTTTTTTTTTTTTAATTATTTGTTCTTTTTAGATGTATATGACCGTTGAGTATATTTTGATGGCTGGATTATTTCATTGATATGTATTTTCTTCCTCTCACCTCACATTGCTGAACATCCGAGGTGCTCTTCATGGAGGCCTGGCTTTGGCAATGCCCACAGTGACCCTGGAATGGTGGTGGTACTGGTAGAACTCTCTTCTGCTCTTCACTTACCATGCCTGGCTGGTAAACTTCACTGTCTGCTATGTTTTCAACATGCTCTGGAGCAGAAATTCTTCCATAAACTAATCCAATAAAATTGTGACTTCTTTGAATTATTTTTTTCTGAGATGTTTACTAATTGTCCAGGAGGGACTAGCCTGTAACTAGCCAACCTGCAGTCTAGGGTGTATCCTTATAAGATACCTGAATCTCCTTCCAGCTGGCTTTCACCTCAGCCTCTCTTGCTCTTGAGAGTGCCTTTAGGTTCAGATTTCTCCAAACTCTATTACAAATGAAGTCACTTCCGTTGGGAATATATCAGAAGTTATCTATTTCAGAGCCTGTGGTTCCTGACCAAGCAAAATCTCTAAGTCAAAGTTCTGGCACTGGGCATTGGGACAATGGTAAGTTTCTCTGAGCGACAGCCTGACTCTAGTTGTTGAGCATTTGCTGAGAGGGTGGCCACCAGCCTGTAGTTCACTCAGCCTGCCTATCCTGGGGTGGAGCCATCACCTTACAAACTGAGGAAAGGGTTGCAGGTCCCCAGAATCCTTAGCATGCCACACCCAAGGTAGACCCTTCATTCCTCAAGTGGGGGTTTGGCAGAAGAGGGGAACTCCAACTTCTCCAATGCACTTAGCCTCAGCAAAGGGCTGGTAGGTAGCTGGGGCATAATGAGAAACTGTGAAGGCCTGATCCTCCTAAGAATAAGGTTCCATGGCTTGAAGCTGGGGGCAGAGGGAGCCTTGTGCTCAACGCTGCAGCAGTCTAGAATACAGTCTGTCTTGCTGAGCTGAGAGGGAGTGAGAAGACTTGGCTTCAATTCCACAGAGCCTGATTTCTTCTTAAGTTTTCATAGATATTCTTGAATAGAGGCTTTACCATTTGCTGTTTGCCTTCAGGATAACGTCCAGAGGTGGCCAGTGATGCTCCTCACACTTTCATGCCAAAAGTCTACTTCCTTACATGATATTCACAAATGCAAACACTACAGAAATAAAGAACAATTGTTTCCAGAGGTTTAGGCAAGTGTGGGGAGAGAAGTAACCATGGCTATAAAAGGGCAACATAAACCTTGCAGTAATGTTCTGTATCTTGACCATGTCAATGTTAATATCCTGGTTGTGATTTTACAGTGCAGTGTTGTCATTTGGGGATGTTGGGTACAGGGTACATAAGATCTCATTGTATCATTTGCTACAATTGCATGGACATTTTCAAGCATTCAAAATAATAAGCTTAAATGATGTAAAATGTCTCCCATATAGCAATAAATTATAAAATAAAAATAATAACATATTCTTTCTGAATACAGTTGTCCCTAGGGAATTGGTTCCAAGACCCTCTGTGTATACCAAATCCACTGCTCAAGTCCCTTTTAGAAAATGGCACAGTATTTGCATATCAGCTACACATACCCTCCTCTATACTTTAAATCATCTTTAGGTTAGATATAATTCAGTATAAATGCTATATATACAGATGTTACATTATATTATTTAGGGAAAATAATGAAGGAGAAAAGTATACATATTCAGGACAGGTGCAATTTTTCTGAATATTTCTGATCAATGGTTGGCTGTATCCCACTGAGATGGAGGGTTAACAATTTATTAAAAATGAATATTTATAGAAGCATAATAGGGATGGGGGAATTATTTAAAATACAGTGTTAAGTAACCTGTGCAAGATTTAAAAAATCTTATATAAGTTCACTTTTGTAAAAGCCAGAGATGTATATTTTAGAAAAAGAGACTGAAATATGCATTAAAGTGACCTCACTGATTGTCTCATAATGAAGACTTCCAATTTTCTTCATTGACCTGACAAAAAAATTGTGTGATTGTTTTCATTAAAAAAAAATGTGACTCATTGTACTTTTTCTGGCCTTGGATTTTATATAACAAAAACTCAAATATCCAGTAGTCTGGACTGAGAGATAGCAGCTTATTGACAACTATTGTACATGATAAATTCTCTAAGAAGTCATCACTAATTCCTGGTTACATAGAATGTATATGAATATTTTATCCTGGAGCAAGACATAAGTTATGAAATAGAACTTTATCACCTGGCTACTAACGTTTTCTTCTCAGTGTTGAAGACAGAAGATCACTTGGTCTACTTTTTCCTCCCTTCACAGGTATTTCTTTATTCTTGAGAGATCTATAGAAAACTTCAATAAATCCTATGTAGAATTGTTCCTGTCTGCATAAGGAATGACCCACTTCCCCAACTCCTGATTCATACGTAAAACAAGTATTTCTACTTTTCTGCCCTTACCTGGGAACTGGCAAGTCTAGATTATTTCAAAGTTGTCCACCTGTATTAGAGGCACAGGCACCATGCCAGGCTTTCAGTGAAGTGTTTGCATGGTGCTATCAGGAGGCTGACTAATAATGTCACATACATGGTCATTAATCAGGGCATGGGGGGGGGGAAGTTAGTGAATACACAGTGATGAAAACTAAACTACAGAATTTATAGTCTAATTTCTAGAAATTATACTTTCTATCCAAAGAGTAGAATCCAAGACCCCCTGTGGATACCAAGGTTTCCATTCCATAATTCTATATTAAGTGACTAAGAGCACTAACAGTGTATTGGCAAGCTCCTGAATTCCAATGACTTAGTTATGCCAAGAATAACTTCAACAAATAATGGCTTTGCCTTGCTTCCAGTAGATACTTGGAAAAGAATCCACTACTGGGCTATTTTTTTAAAAGTTAATATTGTTTAGACATATTGAGAAATTAGTTTTCTCTGGGATAATTAAATGTTTTTATTTATATTTTTGGTGAAATGAGTTTTTCAAACCATTCTGTTCCACTTTCTGTGTTTTTATTAGAGCATTATAGTTATATATAATATTAAAGTTTATTTGGACAAAATTATAGAAACATGAACTAAAATTTCTCCAATTCAGTCCCCAGTACTTCTCCTTTCCCTTTCCTCCTCCCTCCTTCCCCTGTGTCTTTTCCTCTCTTGAAACTTCTTCTATTTATTTATTTTTTTAATTAGTGCTTGTGGATATACACAATGGTAAATTCACTGTGGCTTATTCATATATAAAATAGGAAAGTTTGGTCAGATTCACTCCAGGGTTCCATTTCCTGTCTCTCTTCCCTCCCCCTTCCTCAATCTTCTTCCTTTACTCCACTAATCTCTTTTTTATTTCCATGGGACCTCCCCCACCCATGCTTTCTCCCCATTTCTTATTAAAAAACATTTGACTTTCTGGCTCTGGTTTATTTCACTTAGCCTGATGTCCTCCATTTCCATGCATTTATCAGCAAATACCATTATGATTCATCATGATGGCTAAGTTAAACTCCATTGTGTGTGTGTGTGTGTGTGTGTGTTCATTACTAAACACAAAATAGAGTGTAGCTTAGTTTAGTTTAGCTAATTAATTAGTTTAGCTAATGTATATGTATATATATTATGTGTGTGTGTGTGTGTGTGTTTGTATATACACCACTTTTTCTTTATCCATTAGTCTGTTGATGGGCATGTGGCCCATTTTAGTAAAATAAAAATGAATGCTGATTAATATTTATCATGTTCCAGGAAACAGCCAAGTATTAACATAGGTGTTTTCAACACCTCCATTTTGGTGATGAAAAAATAGTTGATCAAAAAAGTAAATACTTGACCAAGGTATGGATTAGGGCAAACTTCTGATCTTATGACCATGAACATAGGATTCTTTGAATTTCATTATATAACTGTTTCATTGAGCTCTGGTGTAACTCTGATCAGATTTTTTTTTCTTGGAGGGGTATTGGAAGAGGAAATACTGCATTGAAGTGTTTGGAATTCATAGAATAAAAGCCCACTAAACTTTTATTCAGATACTCTGATGATCTCAGATAAATAAATATTTGAAATTCCTGGTCTTAGCACTTAGGCAGAACTGGGTTTAAATCTTAAAAATCTCTTGGATTTATTAAGGTTATTAATTCTTAGTGTACTACACACTTATTAATTAATTTGACAAATATTTATTCAGTGCTAATAACTATCATAGGTGCTGTAGACCAGCAGGTGATAAAAATGCAAGTCTATTATTATCACAATTAATTGCTTCTGGAGGTGCTGCTTTGCCAGAGCAAAATAATCAGTGAATAGTAATATGGTTTTCCCTCAAATTGTCCTGTGACAATCAGCAGGTGTAATCATGGATTTTTTCAGTTTCCATCTCGTGCATCACAGGTACTAATGCATCACTAGCAGGGAGAATCCAGCACCAGAATTATAGCATCAGAGTCATTTCCTTCTCTTTTAAAGCTGACCAGGGACTTCCCACAGACGCATAAAAAATATTCCCCGGCTAACATCAAATATTCTTCACTCAGCTTTGCAACCTCAAAATGTGACTTCTTGGCTCTCTGTCTGTTATATCTTATTTCTTTCCATAAAACTTCATTGCCAACAGCTGTCCTGCTCCTTATACCCTTTCTCCTCAAGTCCTGGGATCAGACCATCGTGGCAAATACATCTGCAGGAAACAAGTGATGCTGCTCCACTCCCCACCCTTATTGGTTGAACAGAAATGTTGATGAAGAAATGGGGATTTCCAGAAAGCTTTTATTTATCAAAATGCATCAGTGCAAAAAGCTGGAATGCCTTCCCAAATAGGAATTAGCCTGAAATGAGACTAATGAGACACATTCTGGATTTGAGGATTGAGCCCACATGTGCGTATCTGAAAAAAAGAGAAGGGATATTTCATCTAAAAGGATCAGTCTTTCCCATTTCCTCAAGAGATATTTTCTGGTACAGTTATGAGAATACTAGTGATCAGTAAATCCAAACCCTCCACTCTATCATCACTTCCTAGCCTTATGACTACACTGGAATTAACCAAATGATATCCTGGTTGATTTTCCATCTTACTCATTTGCCTTTGTGGGTGGTTCTAGTCTGTACATTTCCTCCCATTCCTTAAAGAAGGCAGGACTCCTCTCCTTGGGTGCATCATTTATCCTTTGATGCTCCTGTGATATAATTTCATTATCTCTTCTTTGCCCCTTTTGTTCTCTTAATCAACCTGAAACATTTTCCCTTTTGATGAATGATACTATCTCTCACATACACAGAGAACTCAAATTTTAATTTTTAATATTCTTATGGGATTGTAAAAACTTTAAACAATTTTGTCAACCTTTGGAAATTTATTGCCCCACCAATTTGTGCTCTTATGTTGCCTTTTAAACACTTTTATTGCAGTACTTGCTGCATTGTAGTATAGTAAGTTTACATTGGCTCTGAACTGCTAGGAAATGAGATATACAGATTCCATTCATACTTGTAATGTCATCATCTTAAAGAATGCTTTGTTTAATTGTTGTTTTAATACATTTAAAAATAAGTTTATACTCTCCAAAGAGAAAAAAAAACATGTGTTTTTCTTTTTGACCTCAGGATATGATTTTCATGTTCTTATTATCATTTCCAAAAATGGTATAGAATGTTATATGAAGAGTTGTTATAAAGAATAATGAGATTATTGGAAAATGTCTAACCAGGACCTGCAACTATTGATTTTACTTTTCAGCATTGGCTCTGCACTTCCTCTGGTAGCCAGCAGGTGGGAGATGATCCTCAATCAATCTTTTTTCTTTAAGTCTTCTCACCACCAAGATTTAATTTTTTACAAGAAATGATTGTAAAAAAATTATAACAATTTGCATCATAGCATCATAACAATTTGCCTTCCATTTAATTCTGGATAGGGGTTTTCCAACTATGCCTGAAAAGGAACAAACTGATTCTAGTACTCTACACCCATCCAAATCATGCTTGAAAATGAAGAGGAGTTTCAGCACTCACATAGCCATATCCTGTTCCTTCCCACAAACTCCAGATATTAGCTCTTCTTCTCACTGCATAACTCTTAAACTATCCCTACACCATGTTCTCACAGGCTTGAAACCAGACATGCTGGGGTTATTTTTTTTTTTCATGCTGGGGTTATTATAACACTGTTATTTTCTGGAAATGACTGAATGACTTCACCTGTGTAGGAAGGAAACGGACAAATCACAGAGATGTTCATAAAGTGCCTTTGCTCAGAAAACTGACCTGCTTCAGTCTGGGCCTAGGATAGAGAAATAAGCTGAGGATTAAGGATTAAATCTACTTGTCCAATAATGGTACTTTGCATGAATTTGAAAGGGTACAAGGCTTTCAGTACTACAGACTTACCAGTAAATCACCATAACCCACACCTTCAGTCTTGATGCTCTTCCTACACCTATGTGACACCTGTACCAGTACTAGTCAGCTTTTCATTATTGTAATGAAATGCCTGACACAGGCTACTTAAGGGGAAAAGCAGGTTTATGTAGCTCACAGTTTTGGAGAATCAAAGGCATGATTTTTTTTTTTCATGCTGGGGTTATTATAACACTGTTGCCTGTACTTCTTGCCGAGTCCTCATAACAGTTAGCAGGTGGTTGATGGCAGTGTCAGGAACCCATGTCTCAAGCCAAGAAGCAGAAAGAGAGAGAGAGAGAGGGATACGTGGGCCAGGCTTGCTCCTTTTTTAACAATTTCTTACAACGTGGTCACATGAAAACTGCTAAAGGTCACAAAAAGTACCTCCAGTCACCAATGACCTAAAAATTTTCCACTAGGCCCCACCTCTTAAGGGTTCCAAAACACCTTTCAACACCACCACCCTGGAGAGCAAGCCTCCAGTAACGTGGAAAGTTGGGGAATACTCAAATCATAGCAACACTATGTTGCCAAGAGTTGATTTTGCTGTTTTTTGTTTGCAGATTTTGGTTCACAACCTTCCTACAGAAGTCATTGCCCTGCCAGATTCTCACCCTGTAACACAGCAGGCCCTCCCTGCACGTCTTCCCTGTCCAAAACCATTCTGCAGTCTGTATGTTCACATCTATCAATCTGGGCATCTTAGACTAAGCCACTTCACCATCCCTCCTGAACTACTCTTGCTCATGTGGTTCCTGTTTGTTCCTTTCCTTCTGCTCTGCCTTTGAATAATTTCTTCCTCTTTTCTGCTTCAAGTCTTACTTCCTCAAATAAATGAGCAACATTTTCAAGTTTCCTCTAAAAACTTCAATCTACATGAATATATTATTTCTCTCCTTTTCTTAAATTTTGTTAATAAAATGATTCCATTTGTATTTTTATTGTAATTTGTGTGTATGTATAATGCTGAGGATTGAACCCAGGCTCTGGTGTATGCTAGGCAAGCACTCTACCACTGAGTTGTATTACCCTTTTATAATATATAATTGTCTATATATTTATTTAATGCATTATTCATTAAGTAAACAACTATTAACTTTCCATTTTGTGAACCAGCTATTTTTTCTAGAAACTGAGGAGAGATTAGTACACAAAGAATATAAAATCTCTGATGTACAGAGTTTGTGCCCTGTGTGTATTCCTTTACTTCCTGGTGGGTATTGATATTATGAGGTCTATTCATGCTGTATTCTCTGCCTCTGGCATGTTTTTTAGATCACAGTTGGTGTTTTGTAAGCATTTGCTCCGTAAATTTCATCTGTTATACCCCATGCTTCTGTAGTCCTTAAGGCTATTAATATAATGCTTGGCATTCACATGTGATTGGTGAAGATTTGCTGAATTGAATATTTTCAAATTTGAAAATATTGCTTCAGAAGAAGACTGACTTTGAAAGTGATGATTAGAGAAATAACTTGTCATGTCACTGTCCCTCCTCTCCTTTGTACTTGCGCTTCCTAAAGAAGATGATGGATGTCTGTCACTTTGCGAAGCCCAACTTATTCTAAGTTGTTGTCAATTTATTCTAAAGGGATAAAATATGACTTAAAATACAAGAAGGAACAGATTAGTGACCAAAAAGACAGGAACTGGAACTGTATACCAGACCTACTAATCCAGTTTAGTCCTAACTCCTTCCTCTCCTTCAATTTCAATAAATATTCATCAATGAGTGTGCTGCTCTTTCCCAAATTTGCCTGCTCTTTTCCCTTCTGTGACTTTCAAAGAATCTGAGGGTGTGGTAATTTGTCATTTTTATTTCTGTTTTTACCTGTCCCAAAATATCAGAGCCCAGCTAGTGAGATGTTCCTGGCATCTGTGTGATAGGCTCATTTTTGGTTCTCATCAGAAACTTTGTAATACATTCCATGACACTTACTGGCATGTGCAATAATTTTTACTGTGCCTGTTTAAATATGTTATATTGTTCTGGTTAATTTTTTTATGGTTAGTGAATTTTGGATTCTATTTTTAAAAATCTTTCTCTATTTCAAGATCATGAATATACTCTCTAATATTGTTTTCTAGAAGTTTAATTGTATTGATTTTTATGCATCAATACACAATTCTACTAGATTTAATTGTGTATAGGATATGATATATCCAGGCAGATCCAGCAGGATTGATTGACTCACCCATCCTTTCCTGAGAGCTCAACTGAAAACAATTAATCATAAAAGGAAACACTGTGTATGATTCAACATATGTAACATTACTAAGCAGGGTTAGAGTAAAGATTAGGCAGGGAAGGTGTCCTGGCGAAAAGGGAAGTGATTGCTATTAAGATCTGGGCACTGAGTTATCTGGGTGGGAAGGGACAGAAGTATGGACAGGAGGAGCTTGTGTGGGCTTCTGCCTTGCTGTAGGCTGTTCTGAACCTGTCTGGTGTTTCCATGGATGTTGGTATTATGAGTTGAGCTTACATTTGTATTTTATATGGTCTTCTACCTGTGCATTGTTTTAATATATAGTGTTAAAATATGAAATATTTCATTTCCTGAACATAGCCTCATAGACAATATTTATCGAGTACCACTGAATACTTAGTGCTACTGAGTGAGCAGTGTTTTTTAGTGTGCCAGGGATGCAGAAGATGACTGAAATGTATGATACCTACACTCACTATGAACAGAATTAAATGAGATAAATTATTTGGAAGTATACAACTCAGTGTCTGTTAGAAAACAAAAGGAAATTCATTATTTGATGTTCTCTTCACTTGTCTTAGTATAAACCCATGGCAGTCAGAGATGGGATACCAGAGCTCTTTCAGAGTCCCCATCTGTACTGAAAGAGGAATAAGAGGGAGATAGCAAGATTTTTATTTGTCCTTTTAATAAACCAGGACTTCCCACACAAGTGTGAAAACCCAGGTACCTGGTCTCCACCACTCTAAATGCCCAGCTCCTCCAACCCCTCACTCCACATTTTTTATTACTCTGCAAACCTCCAAATTTATTTTTCTAAGGAAATTTCCAGCCATTTTTTTTTAAATCAGCAATTAACTAAGTCATTCTGTTCTATTCTAACTTCTCTCCGAATCTTTACAAAAGCCTGGCTGGTCAGATGTATCTGCTAGAGATAAGTGATGCTGCCTCGCTCTCCATACCCATTGGTTATAGAAAAAAAAATCATCTGAGGAGCAATGGGGATTCCCAGTAAATCTCTTCCTCTTTTTTTTCACCAAAATATCTCACCCAGAAGGAAAGAAATAGCATAGAGACTAGAAGAATTGATCCCCTTGGGTGCTACCTCCCAAAGGAAAGAAATTACATTCCTTCTAAAAGACCTCCATTCCTCCCTCATTTGTGGAATACCAGTTTCTAAAGCACATTTGAGAGCCCAAAGGAGCATGACATTCCTCCAACACATTCCTGTGGTCTCCATATTGATCTCTGTGTCTAATCCTTCATAACTGAATTGTGAAAATATTTTTTTTCTGCTTCTATTCCAATCTTTCTGAAAGATGCAACTTCTTGGACACATTTTCAGTGCTTTTCCTAATGTACTTCAACTCTGAACATCCAATCAGATCTCCCAGCATTATTTAAGGAGGAATTTTAAATCCAGTCAATCAGATTCCTCACTATTCACTACCTTCTCACCTTTCACCTCTTATAGGTTTTTCATTCCCGTTTCTGTTCTCCAGCTAGTCTCTAATCAACCAGAAACATAAATCATCTCCCACATTCTGAATATCACCTCCCCTGGAATTTATATCTTTATAAATAGTTCTTACTATAAATATAGATGTATAATTAATTTTAACCATTTTGTTTTGCTTGAAAGTTAATTAAAACAATTTGTATTTTTCATCAATGTCTTGATTATAGGTCTGTCACATTATTATAGATTCTTTCTATGTCTATATTTACTATAGAATGTCTATATATAGTATACTGTCTATATTTACTATACTATGTGTGTATTTAATGTCTATATTTACTATACTATGCCTATATTTACTATACTATCTTCTTGTTTCTTTGGAAGTAAGACCTAGATCATATTTATCTTTTCGTCCCCAGAATTAGAAAAATCCTTTGCACATAGACAGCACTCAATAAGCTTCTTGTGAGTTCACTATCCAAACTAGACTGCATATGTATGTACACATACATGGGCTTGATCCTCAGTTAAAGTCACTGAATGGTAAGTGTTGTCAACACTCTGAAGCAGAAGACATGAAAAATAGATAATAAGAATATTTTTCTTACTACATGAATTTAGATATAGAAAATATATGAAAGAAGGATAATATCTTCTATTCACAAAACTCTCTTTTCACCAAATTACTGCTTAACATGACTTCCTATATGACTCCAACAACAACTTCTCCTCTTATATAGAAAAAGGTAACTTATTCCCTCTAGAAAATGGAAGGATCAACTGACTAGTGACCAAGAGGGTTAATTCACAGAATCATGTCTCATATAATACCTAATTGTCATAATTCAATGATCACTCGCAGAAGATCTGAACTGGTTCTTTAGGTTTTCAGGAGATTATTTATACTGTCCCACACTTCTCATATATCCACAAACTGTCCATTCAGAGCTGGACCCTGATATCTCATAGAATTACCTGTTCCAGATCCTCTGGAGATGCGCCTCTCATTTCCTCATTTCCCAGATGCTAGAGTCCATGCAGTGAGGAGAGGCTGGTGTCAGCCATGTGCTCAGTTAGGGACTCCTGTCCAGAGTTTTCCTAGAATATCCTGTGGGAATTTGTCACTTAGCCCCAATATTTTCCCATTAATTGGTGTCTCTATTCAATGCTGCTGCTGAGACATAGCTTCTACCTCTGACAAGACTAGTAATTCTAGCCCAAAGCTCCATTTTAGTTAATTCTCTGTATCTTCTTATTCATTTATGACTCACATATGCTATGTCCCATGAACCACATGTTTGTCCCAGAGCACAATGTTCAACTTTCTCCCAGGTTATGCTTTGGCTCCCTAACATCTGCTATAATCACAGAAATGTTTCCTCCTCATTGCCCTTTTCTATATGCACCTCATTTTTACTCTTCCAATATCTTCAAAAAATATTCTCAGTTCTCTTGAGGTTTTATATATATGTTTTTAATATTTTTATTATTTTTTTTTAGTTTTCGTTGGACACAACATCCCTGTATGTGGTGCTGAAGATGGAACCCGGGCCGCACGCATGCCAGGCAAGCACGCTACCACTTGAGCCATATCCCCAGCCCGGTCTTATATTTTTTTAAAAGTACATTTTAAAAAAAAAAAAAAATATATATATATATATATATATATATATATATATATATATAAAGAATTTATGTATATGTTTACTTATTTATGCATGATTAGGGATAAATGTGAGAATAGCTCTGTCCCCTAACCCTTCTTTTCTATTTGGCAACAATATAGATGAGATCTCTGCACTGGGGTGGGAGTCAGTGAAAAGAGGGTGGATCAGCACAGCTGGTGAATAGACACAGGCTCAGAAAACATCTAATTTTCATTCTACATCCTCCATTTCTGCTTTTGGTACATGTCTCACCTCAACTATATCTCAAGAAATTATTTGAAGGTTTATTCTGATTCTCTCCTATGTTTTATAAAAAATTAATTTTATTTCATTATTTTGACAAAATATAATTGCATATAATGATGAAGTACAAAGTGATGTTGTGATAGATGAATGCAGGTGGAGTGACTGGACCAAGCTAATTAACATATCCATTACTTTAAATACTTATCATTTCCTCTTCTGTGCTATCTGCAATTTTGTATCATTTGGCCAAGATCTCCCTATTCACCTTAACTCATTCCTCTGATAATTACTATTCTGCTCTCTGCATCTATAAGTCTGGTTGTTTTAGATTCCACATATAAAAGAAAACATGCAGTATTTGTCTTATTTCACTTAGAAATGCCTGTCTTATTTCACTTACAATGATGTCCTTCAGATTCATCTGTGCTGTTTAAAATGACAGAGGTTCCTTCTAAGGCTGAAGAATATTCCATTGTGTGTGTGTGTGTATCACATTTTCTTTATCTACTCATCTACAGATGGACACTTAGGCTGATTATACAATTATTTATGGTTATCATAAATAATGCTGCAATAAATATGGGAGCACAGAAATCTCTTCAACATCTGATTTCAAGTTCTTAGGATTATATACCTAGAAATGAGATTGTTGGACCATATTATAGCTCTATTTTTAGTTTTTGAAGACTCTTCATATAGTTTTCCATTAGGGCTGTATCAGTTTATATTCCCACCAATAGTATGCATTGGGTTCCCTTATCTCCACATCCTCTCCAGCACTTTTTCCTCCCTCCTTCCCTCCCTCCCTCCCTTCCTTTCTTCTTTCTCTTTCTTCATAATGGGCATTGAACCCAGGGCAAACACTTCCTCCTATTCCATAGGTTGACTCTGTACTTTGTTAATTTTTCCTTTACTATATAGAAGCTTTTTACTTTGATGTAATCTCTTTAATTATTTTTGCTTGTGTTGCCTGAGGTTTCTGAATCAAACCCAAAAAATCATTGAGTGGAGCAGGATCACGTACCCTTATATTTCCCTTTAGTATTTTTTAAAATTCCAAGTTTTATGTTTAAGTCTTTAATCCATTCTTCATTAATTTTTATATATGGGTGAGATAAGGATTTAGTTTCATTCTTCTGCATGCAGCTATTCTATTTTCCTAAGACTCTTTATTGAAAAGACTGTCCCTCTTCCCTTGGCAACTTTGATGAAAATCAACTGGTCTTGAATGAATGAGTTCATTTTTGGGATCTCTATTCTGTTTTTTTGTTAGATATGTTTGTTTTTATGCCAATAGTATGCTGTTCCAATTACAATAGTTTTGTAATGCAGTTTGAAGTCAGTGTGATACTTCTAGCTTTGTTCTTTTTTGATTAAGATTGCTATGGCTAGAAAGGTTTTTTTTTTTTTTGTATGTGTGTGTACGTGCGCATGTGTGTAGTTCTATAAGAATTTTAGGATTTCTTCCTATTTCTGTGAAAAATGAATTGGAATTGAATACAGATGGCACTGAGTCTCTAGGTTGCTTTGAGTAGTATGGACCTTTTAATAATATTGATTCTTGAAATCCATGAACATGGAATATATTTCCATTTATTTTTGTATTTTTTACAATAGTATTTTAGTTGTAGATGGACACAATATCTTTATTTTATTTATCTATTTTTATGTGGTGCTGAGGATCTAACCCAGGGCCTTGCACATGCTGGGCAAGTGTTCTGCCACTGAGCCACAACCCCAGCCCCATTTGTGTATTTTTCAATGTCTCTCATCAATATTTTGTGGTTTCCCACGTTAAGATCTCTCATTTCTTTGGTCGAATGTATTCCTAAGTACTTTATTTTATTTTTTTGTAGCCATTGTAAATGAGATTGCTTTCTTGATTTCTTTTTCAAATAATATGCTGTCAGTATATAGAAATGCTATTTATTTTTGTGTTTTGATTTGTATCCTGAAACTTTACTGTATTCATTTATTAGTTCTAAATTATTTAAAATGTTTATGTAATAAACATTTTCATAACACATATAAATTGCATCCAGGATAGGTCATATATTAAGCCACAAAGCAAGTCTGAACAAATTTTAATGTGCCTAATACCATTTTTTTGGCATTAGGCATTATATCCCACAGCAGATCTCCAGAACTTATAAATAAAATAAAATGGAAACATTCAGAATTTGCAAAACATATATGTGATAAGGAGTCAATTTTCTAACTATATAAGGAATTCTTAGAACTTAGGAGCAGAAAAGAAATAAAAAATTAAAACAACAAAAACCCAAACAAAACAAAACCAAAAGAGAACAACCACCACTAACCAAACAAAATCCTGATTTAAGCATAGGCAACAGACTTGAACAGATAGAAGACATTAAGATTGAATATTTGTATCCTTCCCAAAATTCATGTTAAATCCTACCACATATGATGGTATTAGGAGGTGGGACCTTTAACAAGTGCTTAGGTCATGAGGGTGGAGTCCTCATGCATATGATTAGTGCCCTGAGAATCCTTGAGAGCTCACTCAACTTTTCTATTGTGTGAAGCCACAATGAGAAGACTGTGGTCCCTTACCAGACATGAAATGTGTGAGAGCCTTAATCTTTGACTTCCTAGACTCTCAAACTGCGAGAAATCAATTTTTGTTAGCAATCCATTTGATGGTATTTGTCATAGCAGCCTCAATGAGCTAAGAAAAACAATACAAATGACCAAAAGGTATATAAAAAGATGCTCAACATCATTAATTAGCAGAGAAATATATTCAAGACTATAATTTGATATTATTTTATATCTAGTGTGGCTATATTTTAAAAAAGTATTAGCATGGTTATGGAGAAATCAAAACTGTTTTACACTGTTGGTAGGAATGTTAAATGGCACAACAGCTATAGAAAACACTTCTAGCAGAAGTGTTGTAAACAATTGAAGTGTTCATCAACAAGTGAATGGATTATGAAAAGTGTGGTACTTACCTATAGTAGAATATTATTCAGTCTTTTGGAAAAAAAAGAAAATCTTGTCATTTTGTGACAAATTGATGAATATGGGGGAATTTGGAGGTGAAATCATACATTTATTTTTTTTTGTCATATAATTTCTTATTTATTTTACTATGTACATTTTGGGAAGGCTTTTTTTTTTCTTACTGAATTTCTCTATTTTTACTTAGAACAAGATTTAATTGATTTTATTCACTGGGATAAAAGACCACACAGTTTACTGTATTTAATTTTATGGTTGTTTATTTATAAAATTATAAAATATAACACTAAATACATATCATTTGATAGAGAAAACATAACCTCCCCTGTAGGAAAACAGATTAGAAAAAGAATTTTATTATTTCTAGATACTTAATGATATCAAGGTTCATAAACTTTGTGAATAGGAATTTAATTCATCTGTCAAATTAATCTCAGACATATAAAACCCAATAATTATTGTGTTTTAAATGTATATATCATATTGAATGTTTGGTTTTGTATTACTTTAAAGTGTGTACCAACATACATGCAATGTGTGTACCAAAATTAACTTACTGTATTGTATGAATTTCATTAGGAAAGAAAATTATCACATTACCTCAGCCTTGGATAAATAGATCATTCTGTGAAATGTCTCCCCTGAATTACATTTTCATTTCACATGCTAATCTTTCATCAATGGATAATAAAAGATGAGGCCATTTTAAGTATTTCTATTACATCTAGGAAACAATGTATCATTCTTCCACATTTATGTATTATTCATTAGACCCATGAAAATTTTAAATTACTTTCATAAAAATTAAAATATATCTTGAAGAACTAACATTTTCTCTTGATAAGAGGAAATTAATCATCATACTTTCCTATTTTATTTGATCCCCAGAGTTTTCAGAACTAAAAATAAAGTTTACACAGTAATTCTACCATTTTTGGTTTCATTATGTCTATAGTTGTTCAATCATAAAATCAATACATGTTCACTGCAACATTTTTTTTTTGGTGCCAGAGTTTGAACTCAGGGACACTTAACCACTGAGCCACATCCCCAACCTTTTTTTTTTTTTCCTTTGAGACAAGATCTCACCAAGTTACTGAGGGCCTCACTAAGTTGCTGAGGTTTCTTGCAATAATTTAAGCAGATCAGGAATGTACGATTTCTAGTCAGCAAGCATGGCTATTAGAAGGAGAGAGTATCCTTTCAGATATTACATACAATGCACCTAAAGCCCCTCCATCCAGCAGAAGTGTTGTAAAAAGAGAAATTTAAATCTTTAGTTTGACATTTTCATAATAAAAGCAACTCATTTTTAATTTGTGACACTTAGAGATGTTTATGCTGCTTTTCTCAGTTTATCCCATTTGCTTTCATTGTACATAAAAGATTTATTTTCCCATGTTGCTTCACACTCCTAGACTTTTTTGACTTTGTCTCCAACAAGTTCTACATTATATAAGCTTAGCCTCTCCTGCCAGATACTTCCAGCAGCCTCTGGGTTTGCAGCCCAATGATTATTTGCTTGTTTCTCTCAATTTCTAGTGCTGAAAACATAAACCTGATTTACCAATACTCCCAAGACATTTGAAGAAAGTGAAGGCATGGAATGAGAAAAAATGATGACATTCTCTTTCAAAGACAGAGTTCCCAGGCTTAAGGGCAACTTCTCAGTAAGTGAACATGTTTCATCTGGCATTAGCAGAGTCAGTTCTGGGATCAAGGCCCCTGCCTTTGATCTGTGAAACTCAGATTTCACAGATCAAAGGCAGATCCAAACAATTAAACAAGTAACTTTCTGCTTACGTTTCTATGCTGTAAATCACATTAATTAGTACTAAAAGGATTTGGAGGAAAATATGTTTTCTTTAAGAAAATAATCTGATTAAGCTGTGTAGCTGGGATTCATAAAGTACTATTTGCTAATAAAGAGAAAAAAAAATCTGTATAGTTTCGGAAGTCATATTATTTGAGGAAGTGGAATAAACCATGAAAGGAAAGTTAATTCTCCAAAAAGAGCTTTAAATGGTTAATGAGTTTTTAACTTCAGCTTTTTTTTAACTGAGTGGCTACTACAAAATATTTTGGTCATTGTTAATGTTTTAATATTTTATGTTTTTCTAACAACATTCTACTATTTTATCCTCCAAAGATCCAGTTATGAATTATAACAGGATATTAAACTTGTAAGATGCATAATTATTTCTGATTTTTTTGAGGGTAGAGACACTTGGATAAAATTTAAAAAATGAAACACTAAGGGAAGGTTAAATTGTAAGTTTCTGTGACAATGGCTATTCAGGTTGGTTAAAGTTGCTTGGGTTTTTTTTTTCCCTCTGATAACATCTGGCATTCAGGGAATGGTCCACAGAGGTGTAGAATGCAGTCAGGAAATGCTATAGCTGAGTGATGTAAGTATTTGCAGTTCCTTCTTTTTTTCCTTTTGTAAGTTTGTGACTTCTTTACTAGAAATGACAAGATGACATATTTAGGCCCAAATAAGATCAGCTTCTCTACTCAACTCTTTAATAGCACAAGAGTCTTAGAAAGCTTAGCACCTTTTATATATACAATTTATATATTTTTGTTGTGTATTTAATAACATAGCATATTGAAACTCCAAAGGATACTATTTATATTGTATTATAAGTTAATATATTTAAGATTTATCCCAATTATTTATCACTTTATCTTAATTTCTCATCTCAGACTTTCTATCTGAGGTCACTTTCCTTCTGGCTAATGTACGTACTTGAGAATCTTTTTCCCTGGGAGAGCAAATGAGTCCCTGGTCACTGGCTGATCCTGTGAGGTCCACAAAAATCAAGCCTGGGAATCATTCCTTGCCAAAGGTGAAAATGTTAACAGCTTTGACACTCAGCTCTGATACTGTTATCAGACATTCCAGTACAATGGACTTGGGTGCAGCAGGGTAATAGCAGGATGTTCTCAGCACTGTAACAGTAAGATAACTGCACAAATGTTTCTAGCTGTGTTACTTTTTAGTGCACAAAGAAGCCTCTCAATAACTCACAAGCCTTGAACAATTTACAATGCCTCTATAGTTTTAACTTCCTGATTTTGAGACCTTATGTGATAAACTTGTGGAGCTAGTTCTGGGTCACTGTTCCTTCATCAGAGTGCAGTGTCCCACTTGGTCCCAATTTCACTTGAAAATGTCACTGTATTTTCTTTGTCTCTGTTTTTCTCCATATCCAGTCACCCCTACTTGAGATCCTTTGTTGATGCTGCATGGGTCATGGCACTTCATTAAAATCTGTTAGTGGAATATGACTTGTGTATTTTTATTATGCACTATTAAAAACTTATTAAAAATGACTAACAATAAAAAATATATTAGTGGTGAATGATCTAGGTTTTGTTGTTATTGTTGTTGTTATTGTTGTTCATCTGAAAACATTTTCCTCATTCTGAAAGAGACAGTTTCTGGGTATAAAATTTCAGGTGAGCAGTTATTCTTAGTGAGTTGTTTAAAATATCATTGCATTATTTTTGGCTTCCATTATTGCTGCTGAGAAGTTAGTACTTAGTTTAACTTTCATTCTTTGAAAATAAGTGCATTTTCTTCCCTGTGTTTGCTTTTAAGATAATTATATTTGTCTTAGGTATTCTATGGCTATATCAGGATATATCTATTGTTTTTTCCTTTTTATTTATACTGCTTGGGATAGTTTGAGCTTCTTTAATATGTGAATTGGTCCTTTATCAGTTCTTGAAGCT
The DNA here is from genome assembly GCF_052094955.1 of Ictidomys tridecemlineatus. Taxonomy (NCBI): domain Eukaryota; kingdom Metazoa; phylum Chordata; class Mammalia; order Rodentia; family Sciuridae; genus Ictidomys; species Ictidomys tridecemlineatus. Next base: position 118,025,604 of record NC_135484.1, read on the forward strand.
ATTTTCAGAAGAGATAAGCAGTATATTCAGTGCTCATAAACCATTATAACTGTTTCCATACCTGACACTAGCTTCTGGGTGGATGCAGCTTCAGTTTTTACTAAAGGGACAATTGACCTCTTACCCACAGGTGTCTCCCAGTGGAATTATTGCAATTTACATAACATAAAACAGCAGTTGAGAGCACTGCTTCTGTTCTTGCTTCCAGTGAAGAAGTTCAGTCCAGAGATCACTGGTAGGATTAATGGTTTGGTGATATTAGTTAGATTGTTTTACCTGAACTGTCCTTATAATAATTCATTTTGAAGACGTGTGAGATATATATTTAACATAACATATCTTTGTTATTCCTAAATGTATACAACAAACAGAATTTAGTTCATAGAGGTTTCTGCTTATTCTTTCTAAACATAAACTTCTATGACATGTAAATAGTTGGTCAAATTTATATGAACAAGATTTGATTATGTCTGCTTGTATAATTATATCAAAATGGATTCTACTGTTATGTACAACTAAAAAGAATGGATTAAAAAATATTTGAGGGCTGGGGTTGTGGCTCAGAGGTAGAGTGCTTGCCTGGCATGAATGAGGCTTTGGGTTCAATCCTTAGCACCACATAAAAATAAAATAAAGGTATTGTGCCCACCTATAACTAAAAACTAAATGTTTTTTAAAAAGATTTGATAGTGTTCTCTTTAACCACATTTTAGGATATTCTTAATATAGAATTATTTTCCCTGCCATCCCTTTAATCCTAAGGTGAACCATAATACCAATGTAAGCCTTAGTGTGTCTTTCCTAGATTATCATATATTGTAATTAGTTTCTGAATAATATAAGGGTCTGGGGATTCAGTTTCTTCTCATATGCAGTACATAATATCATAGTGAATTCTACGCAACCTCTGCAGAGAACTTGGAACTTCCCACCTTAATGGAAATATATTTTTCCAAAGTAAGCATGATTCCATTTCTATTCTCTTCTGGGGTGATCACATTTGCACTACACTATGTTTGAGAAGTCTGAGATAATATTTGAAAGCAATAGGTCAGATTTAGGGGTTGAGGGTACTGTTATCTTTAACAAGGTGAAGATTTGTGCGGGAGCCATGGGTGTCATTGTCTAAGATCAATGCAAACTTTGATCATGGTGGTGATGAGGGGAATTTTTTGATGGAAATGGAATTGCTGCATGGTATCTGTCTCATTTTATAAAATGATGTCATTCCTTAAGATAGTCTTATTATTAAATATATTCATGAAGTAAAGTGACAAGAATACTTTTAATACAAGGGATATTATACTCCTCAGAAAGTAAATGTGAGTAGTATAATGTAATGGCTGAGTTTATGGGGTTTGGAATCACACATAACTCAAATCAATCTGGAGCATACTATTTACCAGCCTCAGTTTCTTACAAATGGTATCTAATACCCATCATTATATTCTCTCTATCTATAGGTATGAAAGGGGAACTTGTTTTATTAAACTATATTGGGTGATATCCTTCATAAGGATATGAAGTATAAAAGACCCTTAGGACAATTCTGAATCTAGAACAGCACATTTATATTAATATAATGTAAAATAATTATCTAAAAATATGAATATGTGTAAAATTGCATGATTGCATCAGATGATCTAATTCATAATTTTTCAATAGCGTTCTAGTGTTCTATTTCCTGTATTAGTAAAGTTTTCTTATATCTTTCCTTAGGTAAATCAAGTGAAGGGGAATAGTGGAGGGACATATTCTCAATAAAATGAGGGAATCATAATGGGAACCAGGATTAAGGGATTGAATACTATTTCCCACCCAAAATTAATTATTTTAAATCAGAGATGTATTAAATGCTGATTTTTGAGTCCTTTACCTGTCAGCCTCTGCATCCTTTGATTTGGACAGTGGCCTTATGCTGTCAGGTTGAGAGCTCTGCAGAGTTACTTTTGAGATCTTCATTCCACATAGAGGGCCTCCCCCATGCCCCTTGCCTAGGTGTATTCTTTAGATGCCACTAAAATCATGACAGTATCAGTACACAAACTTGAAAAACCCTTGTACTCATGTTAACTGATTGACTAGCTTTCTATTTCCTTTAGCTTATCAGAGTCACTAACTGTAAAGAAGTGCAGCTCATACTCTCCAATCAACAGCTGTAATTCTGCAATATCATCAGTTACCAGGGGATGCTGCTGCATGAGGTTTCCACAGAAGCACAACTTTTTACAGCTTGGAAATACATGAAAGATCTTAATGCCTTCATTTCAACTGGGAGAGGTTAAGTAATTTACTCAGATTTACATTAAGTTATGGTTCAATAAGAACCAGATTCAAAGTCTCCTGACTTTTAGTTACCTTCCTTCCACCCACTTAACTCCAAAACACTTTCACACATACAGTCAGTTGTCCAAACATATCTTTCTTCAAGTGTGAGGTGAATGCTTCTAAAAGGTTCATACTTGTGAATATATCACTGATAACTTCAGAGCTGGGTCATTATCATGGCTCAATTAAAATGTTTCAGATGCAACTGGATCCAAGATTCAAAACATTCAATACAAATGATCCTTTTAATCAAGGAAATTCTGAGTTTGAAAAGAGGACCTTCATACTGTATCTCTGTCCAGCAACTGATGATGCTATTCATCAGTGATGCTAATTGGTTCTTCAGCATCAAGACTGTCCAATCTAGCATCAAAGAAATGAATATCTTGATTCTTATTATTTGGGATTTGGGTAGAGACGGGACATAGCTCTCACTGCTTGAGACTTATCTGCTTTTCTCTAACCCAATTCTCTCCTGTTCTCCAGCATGGTGAGTCTGTGGTTCCGTGGAAGCTCCTGCATGGCACGTCTGACAATAATGCTGATGACATTGAGCCTTCCCCTGGCTTTGACCAGGGACACCAGACGTAAGTGCACTCTTCAGGCATGGAGAGGCCATGGGTGGGGAAGGAAGGGAATTACTTTCTCAGTTTGTCCAGGCCAAGTCCCTCAAAACTTGTGACATTTTCTTCAGTGACCACATGTTTTCATCATGTGGATTCCAAACTACTTCCAAAAATATGGAGCTAGAGCCTTTTCTATGAAAACTGTTTGAAAAGTCTTCATATGTAAACCATTTCTTTTCAAGTTGTCTTCAGTAAAATCTCCAGTCTCACATCATGTTCTCTCAGGGCCTTGGAAGGATTAGAAATAATGTTAAACTGATTTCTCACTCAGCGATTCCCTTTATATTGTATTATGCCAGAAAAAAATGATTTTTTTTAAAAAAAGCTAACTTTTATGTATAGTTCTATTCTCTTTTATATATGCCACATGGTTATTTGTTTAAATTATGAAATATTAAAATATTCAAGCAGTTAGAAGATATCAGTGAAAATAGTAGTGAGAGGCAAAAGGAATTAGAAGGGTTTCTCCCAGAAGATCTGGTGTGTATCCTTACGGGAAGTGTGAAGCTGCTGCCTCTGTAAAGGGTGAGGATGCTCCAGGAAGTGTCATCCACTGTCTTTTGTCTTTGTCCCTGAACTGCACTGTTCATGACCCTGGATCCCTGTGGGGAGCTGCTCTGATGGAATTCTTTTTTTTTTTTTTTAATTTTTTTTTGTGCAAATGCTTTATTTGTTTTCTTTTTTTTTAATTTTTTTAAAAATTTATTTATTTTTTTATTGTTGGTCGTTCAAAACCTTACACAGTTCTTAATACATCATATTTCACAGTTTGATTCAAGCGGGTTATGAACTCCCAACTTTACCCCGTATACAGATTGCTGTATCACATCAGTTACCCTTCCATTGATTGACATATTGCCTTTCTAGTGTCTGATGTATTCTGCTGTCAGTCCTATTCTCTACTATCCCCCCTCCCCTCCCCTCCCCTCCCCTTTTCTCTCTCTACCCCTTCTACTGTAAATCATTTCTTCCATTTGTATTATCTTGTCTTACCCCTCCATTACATAGTTCTTGATATATCATATTTCACATTTTGATTCAAGTGGGTTATGCACTCCCATATTGCCCCTTATACAGCTTGCAGAATCACATCAGTTTCACTTCCATTGCTTTACATATTGCCATCCTAGTGTCTGTTGTATTCTGCTGCCTTTCCTATCCTCTACTATCCCCCCTCCCCTCCCCTCCCCTCCCCTCTTCTCTCTCTACCCCCACTACTGCAATTCATTCCTCCCCCTTGTATAAAGAACTCAGAAAATTAGACACTGATGGAATTCTTGACTTTCTTCTTGCTGTGGTTGCACCCTTCAGTTGAGGCAGAGATCCCCTGTACTTGACATGACTGTATAGAAAAGGAGCACCTCTGGGCTGTTCTTTTGTACCTTAAAGTATATAATGCTTCCTCCTCCTCCTCCTCTTCCTCCTCCTCTTCCTCCCCCTTTTCTTCTTCTTCTTGTAATGCATCTTCTTGAAACCTGGCATAGTTTAGTGTTCATTTAATGAATCTGCTTTGAACCTTGGTATGCTATCGTTTCTCCTGAGTACCCTATGTTCTCTGGATTGAACCCACAGGGGATCGAAAGTTTGGATAAAATTTTATGAAAAATCTATGTTTTTCAGTCAAAAATGGCCAATTATCAGCAATTTCATGAGCTTCAAAAGTCAACAGCATAATTGGGGGTACAGTGAGGGTGTGAAGTCTGTTAATATATCCTGGGACTGAAAACCAGTAAGCAAGTCAAGGGAAGTTGTTGGCTTACTGGAGCCTTAATCCAAATCTCATAGATTTCTCCATTGTGTCCTTTTTCCCTAAATTAGTCATGTTTGGTATTTTCTATCTCTACTCCCCCCCGTTTTGCCCATGTACTTACCATTACTGAATATCCCTGAACTTCACACCTCCTAAGCTCTATAGGAGATTCATCAGAGCAGATAAAACAATATAAATTTTCCTTTTTCTTCAAATTGCCTTTCCTTTACCTGTAAATGCTTTTATATGGAGGAGAAAAAGAAGTTTGCCAGGTGTGGTGACGCAGCCCTGTAATCCTAGTGGCTCTGGAGCCTGAGACAGGAGGATCACGAATTCAAAGCCAGCCTCAGCAACATCGAGTGGCTAAGTAACTCAGTGAGACCCTGTCTCTAAATAAAATACAAAACAGGGCTGGGATGTGGCTCAGTGGTTTGAGTGCCCTTGAGTTCAATCCCTGGTACCCCCCTCCCGCAAGAAAAAGAAAAAGTTTATCTCAACTTCTCACAGGAAATACAAGTGATATAATGTGTCATCAGACTACAAGAGTGTTGATGTTTGAGCCTCTTGTTATTTTCCAGGATACCACAGTGACCAATTCCCAAAACCACAGTAGTTTCTTGCATATAGGCCACAGATACTTTTCTGTGTTAAGTACTATATCCTGGGTTTGTTTTAAGCTCCACAAATTCCATTTGATTAGACAGAAAGCCTCTAGTCTACAGGAACTTACATAATTACAGAAAGAAAGACAATAACCCAATAAACAGTTAATGAAGAAAAATATTACAGAGAATAATAAAGGCACTCAGGGGAAAAATATAAAGACATCATCAGGGTGAGAGAGCAGAGAGAAAGGGGACCCACTCAACTTTAGATTAGATATGAGGAAGTATCCCTGAGAGAGAGGCATTTAGCTGAGACAAGAATAAAGAGATGAGAGTAAGGAGGAGACCTAAGGGAGAAGGGTTCTACGGAGAGGCAACAGAGGATAGGCCCCAAAGTGTAAAGTTGTGTGCTGCACTTGAGTTAGACATTCAGTGACTGAGGGAGTGGCCTGGAGTCCCAGACGATGAAGTAGATGAAGGGGAAGTCAAGGGCCTAATCAAGTAGGTGCTAAGAGCAAGGGTAAGAAATTTCAGTGTTGTTTAAACTGATATCAGAAGCTCCTGGAAAGTTGCAAGAAGAGTCAATTTATATAAAGTTTAAAATAATTCTAACTTGTATATGGAGATTGGATTATTGGGTTCACTTGTGGAATTGAGGAGACCATTTAAGAGCACAGTAGAATTCTCCAAGGAGGACAGGCTTGTGGTTTCATTTAGTGTGCTCATGACGAAGAGCATGATGAAATAAAATGGACATTTTGGGGAGGTTTTACATAAGTAGTTAATAGATTAAATTAAGGAGGGGGTAGAAATCCTTCTTTCTGAGGATTTTGTCTTCATAACTAGGTGGAAGGTGGTGATGTTTATTGAGACTGGGAAGACTGAGGGAGGTCAGGACATCAAGTAGGTGGTTAAAAATAAATTTTTTAAACTTAAGATTCAGATGATTCTTAAAAAAAAAATTGTGACACTGCCGAGAAGTCAATGTGGGCATGAGAGACAGAAGTGAGAGTGAAGATAAAACTGGAGGAATATTTGCTGGCAGAATTGACACAATTTTGTGTTAAATTCCACAAAATCTGAAAATATTACACAGGGAAAGAGATTGTATGAGGAAAACAAGAGGAAGAACAGGACCATCAAAAGGGACTGGGACAGAGAACCAGTGATGTTGGAGGAAAACCAAAGCTGAGTTGCATGGAAGTAAAATACAGGAGACTTTTCCAAAGAGGAGGTAATGTCCAGTGGTGGCGAGACACCAAGGCAGGTGAGGGAGAATGTGAGAGGTGTGAGCACTGGGTTCTGTGGACTTGACCTTGAAAGTTAGTGGAATATTCAGTTAGGAAAATGGACTGTCTGTGTGAAGAGAGTCAGAGCTGCAGAGGGGAAGGCTGGATAGAGATGACTATTGTGAGTGGCAGGTCTCAGGGGAGGACTGTGTTCAGGAGGCCAGTTGGACCTAAAGTACCACATCCCCAGCCCCCAAACTTCACTTTTGACAAGTTGAAATCTCAACTGATGTGTGGAGAGTTGTACAATGGAATTCGTCTAGTTTTCCAGGAACAAATTTAAGCTACTGATACAAAATCATTATAGAATAGTCAGAAAATACATGCATAATTATCCATATTTTCTTTTTTTGAAAAATTATGCATAATAAATACTGGATTTATTTCAGAAATTCTGAATTTGGCTTTCTTCGGTGGTTTCTCTGATAGGGGCATTTGCCAAAGTATCTGATCCAAAATATCTATAGTGCTGAGTTTGGAAACATGCATTTACATCGTGCTGCTTCTAAAAAAATCTAGGCTTACATGTTATACAAATTCTTGCCTCTACTTCAGTTCTTTTGGTTTATTTTAGCTTGTTTCAGCATAAAACCAACAAGAAATCTAAAATAAGTTAGTTTTTGAGATTCATTACTTTCTTGCTGAATCCATTCAATGAATGCAAATTCAAGATCTTCATTGCTAATTTTTTAAAATTGGAATATTACATCTACATATAATAACTGGATTACACCTACCCCAATCATACATGCATTGAATTTGATTTCAGTTCTAATCTTCCCCCTTGTCCCTCCCTTGGCCCCTGCTATTCTCCTTCCTCTACACTACTGGTCTTCCTTTCATTCATCTTTTTATTTATTTTTTATTGTTTTTATACATATATAAATATTAAGGTAAATTTTATGTGATATATATATATATATATATATATATATATGTGTGTGTGTGTGTGTACATCACTAGTTTTTGAGAGTTCATTCCAAATTTCCTCCCCTTTCTCATCCATCCTCACTCCCTTTTGATTTTTCTTCTTCTGCTCTACTGATTTCTCTATATATTTTGAAATCTTATCCTTCTTTCCTTTAGTTAACTCTATCTTCCACATATGAGAAAAAAACATTCAACCTTTGAATTTCTGAATATGGCTTATTTCATTTAACATAATATTCCCCATTTCCATCCATTGACCAGCAAATGCCATAATTTTATACATTTTGTGACTGAGTAAAAAAAAATTTTATGTTATGGAATGATTTTCAGTATTTTTGAATTCTTGGACCCAATCATATATCATAACTTCATTAACTTGCTCTTTTAAGTTATTGGGTTTGTAAGTTTTTTGTTTGTTTGTTTTTTATTACTGTGACCAAACTACTTGACAAGAACAATGCAGAGGAGAAAATGTTTGTCTGAGGGTCACAGTTTCACAGGCTTAGTCCATGATTGGCCAAATCTATTGCTCTGGGATTGAGGTGAGTCAGAAACATTGTGGCTGAAGGGTATGTGAAGGAAAGCTACTGAACTAATGGCAGCCAAGAAGCAAGGAGTTCAGGAAGAAGCCAGGGGCAAGATACATTCCTAGGCTACAACCCCCAGGGATCTATTTGCTATGGCCTCACCTTACCTTTCTATAGTCATGATTTATTTTCTATTCAAATTCAAATGGATTAGTCAAGTAATGAGGTTACATCTTTCATTATCTAATCATTCCACCTCTGCACATTTCTGCATTGTCTTACTTGAGGTTTTGGGGGGATACCTCATATCCAGACCATAAAAGTCATAAATATTGATGACAATCCCAAGAATTTTTTTTTGTTAAATGCTTTAGACTTCTGTAACAAGACTCTTGTGCTATTGATCAATTCAGATTCTCCCATTCATTTAACTTCCTTTTAACCATCATTTTTTAAACCACTTTTGAAATTTTCAGTGACTCCAACACAGAGAAACATTAAAAATATATGACATAGTCACTGAAGTCCTAGGACAGAGGCTGATTTTGAGGATCCAACAAATCATGTCTGGCCATTTGCCGCCCCCCACCCCAATCAGACAGAAAAGGTAATGGTGAAAAATATGAAAGGAATGTTAATCAGTGCAGCTACACCTGGAAGACAAGGGACCTGCATCTTTAGCCCTGTATCCAAGGGTCTGACATTGTCTTTGAGGTTTTTAGAAATGGAATGAGGACAAGGTTTGGGAGTTTGCCTATCGGGAGGCTTTCCACAGCTGGCAAATAGATGATGCTGATCAGGTGTGGTCCGGTCCATTATTATCTCAGGAATGGTCAGGATAAGAAAGTTGCTGTTGGGGGGATGCAGGGAGGGTGTCATTTTGACTCATCGTAAGGTGTTCATTGGATCAGATCTTGTTCCTGAAATTTAAGGTTACTCAGAGTAAAGGAGATGAATGAAAATGGAGGTAGAGAGGCCAAGTCTTTCACCCTGCTTTTAGCCACCCATCACACAGTTGCAGGCAAAAGTGAAATCTAATTATGAATCAAAAATATATGTGTATATTTATACATATATGTGTATATGTTTCTATGTATTAGATTGTTATGGGGAGCCACCTCAGAAAACACTCTTAAGTCCTAATTCAAACAAAAGAGAGCTTTATTTACCTGGCCAGGAACCTTAAAGATTGATGCTCTATGGGAGATCAGCAATTTCCAGGTCCGTGTCTTGGGAATGTAATAATGACAATTCTAACTTGGGGCTTTTCTCAGTATCATGCAAGCAAGCAAGTTACACAGGCTAAAAAAAAACAGTTAGCTTAACCGCATCTTGGGTCCTAGCAAATGTTAGACAACTGTATCCTGAGTTTTAGCTGAGTGGGGGCCATAATCTATTTTAAAGTCATGTAGACCCATAAATGTACCCAGGATGTAGCTCACCACGGCCACTATTATATCTTGAGTTGATTACATTCTATGGAGTATAAAGTATAGAGAAATAATTTTTATAAGAAGACAGCTTTCATTTTAGTTTCTCAAAAACAGCTTTTGTAACAATTTTTATAGAAAGCAATGAAATAAAGTCTTAGGCCTGTTTATAACAGTTCTTGCTTTATAATTGTCTTACTTCACTTATTGAAATCTTATATATATTTTTACTATATTTTTTATTTTTCTAATCTATAACCTATAACTTACACTCTCATTCATTTTATTGATTAGTCTACATCACAACAAAACTTCAGAACCACATGTGACTCATAATATCATCACCATCTTAGAGCAGTTTAAATTTGCATTTCTCTGATTACTAGAGATGATGAGCATTTTTTTCGTATATTTATTAATTGATTGTATACCCTCTTCTGAGAAATGTCTGTTCAGGTACTTGGCCCATTTATAATTGGATTATTTTTTTATTGGTGCTTATCTTGTTGAGCTCTTTATGTACCCTAAAGATTAGAGCTCTATCTGATGTGTGAGAGGTAAAAATTTGTTCCCAGGATGTAGGCTCCCTATTCACTTTACATATTATTTCTTTTGCTGAGAACAAAAGTTTTTAGTTTGAATCCATCCCATTTGTTGATTCTTGGTTTGAATTGTTGTGCTGTAGGCATCTTATTAAGGAAGTTGGGGCCTAGCCCCAAGTGATGGAGATTAGGGTCTACTTTTTCTTCTATTACACACAGAGTCTCTGGTTTAATTCCCAGATCCTTGATCCACTTGAGTTAACTTTTGAGCATGGTGAGAGATAGGGATTCAATTTCATTTTGTTCATATGGATTTCCAGTTTTCCCAGCACCATTTGTTGAAGATGCTATCCTTTCTCCAGTGCATGCTTTTGGAAGCTTTGTCTAATATAAGGTAGTTATAATTCTGTGGGTTAGTTTCTGTGTCCTCTATTCTGTACCATTGGTCTACCAGCCTGTTTTGGTGCCAGTGCCATGCTGTTTTTGTTACTATTACTCTATAGTATAGTTTAAGGTCTGGTATAAGGATACCACCTGTTTCACTCTTCCTGCTTAGAATTGCTTTGACTATTCTGGGTCTCTTATTAAGATACCATCTCACTCCAGTAAGAATGGCAGCCATTATGAAGACAAACAACAATAACTGCAGGCGAGGATGTGGGGGAAAAGGTACACTCATACATTGCTGGTGAGACTGTAAATTGGTGCAGCCAATTTGGAAATCAGTATGCAGATTACTTGGAAAGCTGGGAATGGAACCACCATTTGACCCAGCTATCCATCTCCTTGATCTATACCCCCCCAAAAAAAATCATACTATAGGGACACAGCCACATCAATGTTTATAGCAGCACAATTCACAATAGCTATACTGTGGAGCAAACCTAAATGCCCTTCAGTGGATTAATTGATAAAAAAGTGGCATTTATACACATTGGAATATTCCTCAGCAATGAAAAAGAATAAGATCATGGCATTTCCAGGGAAATGGATGGCATTAGAGAAGATTATGCTAAGTGAAGTTAGCCAATCCCCCCAAAACAAATGCCAAATGTCTTCTCTGATATAAGGGGGGTGACTCAAAATGGGGTTTAGAGGGAGAACAAGGGAGGAAGATTACCTCTAGGTAGGGAATAGGGGTGGGAGGGAAAGGGAAGGAGAAGGGAAATAGCATGGATGGTGGAAGGAGATTCTCATCATTATACAAAAATACATGTATGAAGATGTGAATTTGGTGTCAACATACCTTATATACAAGCAGAGATATAAATTGTGGTATTAAAGGTGTATTAAGAATTGTAATGAAAAAATAATAATAATAATAAAGAGAGCTTATGTATAATGACAGAATTTGGCATGAACATACTTTATATACAGAGTTATGAAAAATTGTGTTGTGAATGGATAATTATGATTGTAATGCATTCCACTATTGTCATGTATGTAAAAATTAAAAAAAAATATCATCACCAAAGGAATCCCCAGAGAAGGGGACTTCAACTCAGAAAAATATGTCCTTTATATGAGAGAAAAGAATTTCAGCAAGTGCCTGTCAGAGACACAGAGATTTATTCAGGAAAGCAGATAAACATTCAATGGAGAATGAGGGTGATTTCCAGAGTGTGCTGGAGTTAAAGCAAGTCATGTAGGCCATCTCCAGAGGAAGAAAGAGCCACCCTTTGGTGCTAGGGCTGGACTAGTGATGGAATCAGGGTGGAGTTGTGTGATTTTGAGTCATTTTCCCCTTGACTTGTGCATGGACCCATGTTAACTTTTGTGGCAGGGAGAACATGGGCTGAGAACAAGGGCTAAGGATGTGGGCTCCTTGAAGGTAAGTTGCTTACTTTGCATAATAAAGCTTCATGGCTGGCCCTGCTTCATGGGTGGTTCTGCCTAGGGGCTGAAAGTTATCTTTGTTTTGGATGGAGGACTCCTGATATATTTCAAACTGAACAATTTCAGTCAAAGTGAAGGACTCTGTTTTCCCAGAGGCACCAGACCAGTTGAGATCAGTCATCATGGTGAACCTTGGCTGCTGGATGCTGGTGAATTTGCTATTCATATTTTTTAAAGATGTGGATTCTTGAGCTTTCAGGACTTGGAAAGTCCTACAAGGGATTTTAGACCTGTATTTAATCATGAGTGTAATCTCCTCAAACCTCTTTATGTAGTATAAATCCAAAACCCTGACATCCACCACAGGCTTTCATGTGTCCAACTCCCTATGATTTTTCCAGTCTGTCTTTAACCTTCTCTGCCTCTGTGCTTTGGTGCCCCATTGTTTCTGTTTATTGAAAAAGTTAATTCCTTCAGCTTTATCACAGGGTATCACTTTTACTTGAAATGTGCCTCCTTTTCCCCCAAACATACACATACCTACTCCACACTTCTTCAAGCTCACATCAGTTTAAACTATCATGGAATATTTTCCTATTGTCATTTAGATATTCCTGATGTTCTCCATTACTAGAACCCATACTCTGACATTTCTCATTTTTGCATAACCTCTTGTGTGTTTGTCTTTTGTCCCTCATTTTTATTAACTGATGTCCCAGGAACATATGAGTGGTGGTCGTGGTGATGAGTGGGTGTAAGTTTTTCCTTCTTTGGATTCTAGGGGCATCAGAGGCCTGGTGTTAAACCAAGAAGCAAAGAAAAGACCACCAACTAAAATTTTAAATCAAATTAAAAAATTAAGCTTTTAATTCTGACCATCTGGGACTGTCTCTCTCCCAAAATTCGTGGGATAGAAGACAGTCGTCCAGCTCTCTAGGAGCGCAGTTTTATAGCACAGAAAATTGCAAAAGGGGGGTGTCTTGAGGACTTACAGATAACAGGATTTTGGCAAGCATAATACAAAGGCAGGTAGTAGGTTAATGGTCTAAATGGGTCAGCACTTAGGAAGTAAATTTAGATCCCAACATCATAATTTATGAGGCACCATTAGGGTTTCAGAGAGGGTTATTATCTGGTCAGGGAAAGCCAGAATTTATGAGGTGTCACTAAGTTTTCAGAGAGGGTTGTTATCTGGTCGGGGAAAGCCAGGCATGGGTGAGTTCAAGGCACAAGCAGGCATTCCAAGCAATTTTAAATCATCAAAATACAGCCAGGCCAAACAGAGATCCTAATATTTTACAGAAAACAGAAATGAATCTTTTATAACTTTTAACAAGAGGGCTCCTGATCTTAAGAGGAAATTAGGCTGGGTTTATCACCTGGCACAGCATCAGCACTAAGGAAGAATTAACAGAATGTTCTAGATGGGTCTTGTTTAAGGAAAGGGTGAGAATTGTGGGCATGAGAAGTGGGAGCAGAGAGTGTCTTTGGGTGGAAGTTTCCACCAGGAGCTGGTGCTGGTTACCATGAGGGGCAATTCCTTCCTGTTGTTTGTTCCCTAGCCCTGCACCTGAGGGGGACCAGGTCCTGAATGGAGTGGATCAGATGAATTTCTATGCCCACCTCACTATGGTCCCTCTGTCTCAGGCAGATGAAAGTAGAAGGCCCAGTGTCTGGGGTGGGGAAACCATTCAGGGGGTTCCTGATATTTTTGTCACAGTGTCCAGTTGGGTTCCAGGTCCTTGGTGTCCTTAACAAAGAATTGAGCTACACACACAAGTAACAGGCAAAGTACAGATTTATTAAGGGTGAAAGTGGAAGTAGACTCCATAAGCTAGAGCTGAGTGGGCCAAGAGAGAGAGAAGCTCAAGGTCCTGATGTCTGAAATCAGTGTCTTGTATACTGAGCTGTGATGCCATTATGACCCTCATGCGACCTGATTGAAGACCTAACCCAATGTACTAACATTGGTCACCTTATGACACCTGATTAAATAGTGTCCAATTCCCGCGTTGGTCACTGTAGAAAACCTAATTAGAATACTGTCCACTCTGCCCTCATTGGTCATTTTAAAATAGGGGGACTGTGGTGAAGTTGTCATGGTGTCCTGGTGATAAGTCCTCGGGGGCGGAGTTGTCGTGGTAATGAGGGACACAAATAAGGACATGACTTGTGTCCCTGTCTTGGCCTCTATTGGCATCCTTTTTACACCCTGCCGCCACCATCTTGGTGTCCCATCATCCCCGCCCCCGCCCCGTGCTCCCTGTGTGTCAATTTCCTCCCAGAGGCCGCCTGGTGAGAGGGTTGTTCCTGTCCCCACAGCACGTTTCTTGAAGCAAGATTCATTTGAGTGTCACTTTTCCAACGGGACGGAGCGGATACAGTTCCTACACAGACACATCTATGACCGGGAGGAGGTCGCGCGCTTCGACAGCGACGTCGGGGAATACCGCGCCGTGACCGAGCTGGGGCGGCCGGATGCTGAGTACTGGAACAGCCAGAAGGACCTCCTGGAGCAGAGGCGGGCCGAGGTGGAAAGAGTGTGCAGACACAACTATGGGGTGTTTGAGAGCTTCACTGTGGAGCGGAGAGGTGAGTGCTGGGCTGGGGGCAGGGAGAGAGAGAGGGAGGGTGTGTGTGTGTGAGAGAGAGTGTGTGGGTGTGTGAGAGAGAATGTGAGTGTGTGTGTGTGAGAGAGAGAATGTGTGTGTGAAAGAGTGTGTGTTAGAGTGTGGTGAAAAAGAGAGAACGTGTGTGAAAGAGTGTGTGAGAGTGTGTGTGTGTGAGAGAGTGTGTGTGCATGAGAGAATTTGTGAGAGTGGGTTTGTGTGTGTGTGAAAGCATGTGTGTGTAAGAGAGTGTGTTGTGTGTATGTGAGAGAGAGTTTGTGTGTGTGTATGAGAGAAAGAGTGAGAGAGAATGTGTGTGTGTGTGTGCATGCTGTGAGAAGTTAAGGGTGCCTGTGAGGTCCCCATGTCATTGTCAGTGTCCCCACAGGGACCTGGGGAGCTAATGCTGCCAATGGGGCAGGTGAGCTGAGGAAATCCTGATCCCAGATGGAGGGCGGGGCTGGAGAAGAGCTTGAGGTTTCCTTGGAGTTGGTGTCACTTAGCCCTGGTGGCCCCTGAGGAGAGGAGAGGTGGGAGAAGGCAGTTGCTGGAAATGGAGGGTCCTTGGCTTGGGGTGAATGGGAGGCAGGTGGGGAGGGGGTTGTAGGAGTCCTCCGCTGGGTGAAGGTTTACATTTATTTACCAAATGTTATTTCCATGCTAAGAATTCTCTTTTATCTCTGGGGTTCTCACTGTTTTTGAAGTGATTTTATGGGTTCTCTGGATAGTGAGAGTCTGAAAACATTGTTGATATATTTTGTTTATACTTTGCTTCCATTCATGACTTTCCATGTTAAGAGTTTTAGCATTATATTTAATGAAATATGCTCTAATATTGTTAATAACGATTTAGCATCAATATAAAATCAGTCCTTTAGCGGTTTTGTGACAATGTTTTCCCTCAAGCATTCCTTGAGGGGAGAGGGAAATGGTTGTGGATGAGGTGAGGAGGCTTGTCACATACTTCCTTGACATACACCGTTTTTAATCCAGTAGGCCCTGATATAAAAGTATGCTGGGTTTGTTTCCATAGCATTTTATTGAAAATCAAATATCAGACTTTTTGTGTGAAGGGAGTGTGGGATGACCTCTGACCTTTTTGAGGCTTAGTTTACTTCTAAATTTCCTAATGTCTCCTGCCTTGTTCCTTTGCTTTCCTAGGACATGGATTTTGACATATTTGAAATGGTGGTGAAACTGGATTTTGAGTTACAATTTTGTTACTAAAATAACAATGTTGCTATTTTTATATTTTAAGTGGTTTAACATTAACTCTATGTGGTTATTACACAATTTACCTCACATTCCTCTTGGTTACACCTTTTTTCAAAACTGTCAAATATAGTCCTCCCTAGGTGTGTTAGTTTTCTGTCACGGTGACAAAACACCTGCCAAAAACAACTTAAAAGTTATTTTGTCCCATGGTCTCAGAGGTTTCAATCTTTGTTCCCTTGACTACCTTGCTTTGGGCCTGTGGCTATGGCTACACAGTGGAATCAGAAGGACATGGGGGAGGAGGCTACTTACTTCATGAGGACTACAAACCAAAGGGGGAGGAGTGGCCAGAGTCCCAATATCCCCTTAAAGGACATGGCCCCAATGATGGAACTTCCTTTCAGTAGGCCCTACCTCCTAAAAATTTTACTGACTCCCAGTAGTGCCCCAGACTAGTGACAAGGCCTTAGCACATGGTCTTTTGGGAGCATTTAATACAAATCATGATGTTAGGTATGGGGGAGAGGGTAATTTAGTTCTAGGATCCCAGTGGATATGGAAATATGTGAATGTCAAAGTCCTTTATACAAATGATCTAGTAACTGCTTATAACTTATGCATATCTTCTTGTGTACTTGAAAGAATCTAGATTACTTGTAATACCAAATGTAAATGCTTGGTAAATAGTTGTAACACTGTATTGTTTATGGAATAGTGAGGAGGAAAAAAGTACCTACATATATAGAGCAAATACAGTTATTTTCTGGCTGTATTTAGTTATCTGCAGTTAGTTGAATCCTTGAATGCTGAAGTGCTGATACAAAGTGCCTACTGTACTCCAAAAGTTTTATATTTTAAAACTTAATTTTCTCTTTCTTTGATTTCAAAGGTTCTCAAACATTTTCCTATGTTTATTTGCCAAATGTTGTTACCACTTTGAGAATTCTTTTTTATCTCTGGGGTTCTCAGAGTTTTTGAAGTTTTTTTATGAGTTCTATGGACAGTGAGATTCTGAACACATTGTCAATATATTTTTTATATTTTGCTTCCATTTACTACTTTCTATGTTAAGAAGTTTTGCATTTTATTTAATGAAATATGCTCCATTATTGTTAGCATTGATTTAGCATCAATATGAAGTTGATCCTTTAGTGCTGTTATGAAAATGTTTTCCCATCAGCATCCCCTGTCTCTTTTACTTAAAAACATTTTTTTTTGATGTGGGAGGTGAGAAGTATTGTTTCATGCATGAAGTTCACATGATATAAAACCCAGACTCTGTCATGACCACAGATACCAGTTTACAAGGAGAGACAGTTGCAATATGATAAAAATCCTAAAAATAGATATGCTTGTTATATAAAGGAAGAGAGATTACTCAGTGGAGTGTAAATACACAGTCTTTCTAAGGCAGGACTTTCCTTGCTGCCTTCCCTCTCCTCAGGTCTCCTGCATTTCAAGCATTTCAGCCTTAGAGAATCACCTCTCTCTGCGCCTGCTTCGCAGGGTGGAGCTCTTCAGACACTGGAAGATAAGGGCTTACATAGGGAGCATTACTAAAATCCCATCTTCCTTGTGGCTCTTCTCTTGTCCCCCAGTTTATCCATACAACTTTGACTCATTCTCTTAGAGAAATCAACAAGAATAAGTTGGTAAAATATGTTGAAGGCTAAGTTGCCGGTATTGGTTTATATATTATAGATGCATTAATCCTCCTCTGACAGTGAGAAATAAGTCAGTTTTATCCCTCTTACAGTGAGAGGCAGAGGTACAAAGAGAAGTAAGAAACTTTCCCAGGATCAACAACTAAGAGGTAGAGCCTGGATTTGAACCTTGATGATCTGGATTAAAAAAATCACACTTTTCACTAAGGTCCTGTATGCTTTGCAAAACATTTTAAATACTTTACCTCAGTGATGAAACATTGTTTCAAGCTTTGAAACAAACAAACAAACAAATAAAAAAAGCAAAAAAAAAAAAAAAAACCAACTCTCACCTCCAATCTCTCAGCAAAAAACCATCTCTCAGCTCCAATGACACTCTCAGGCCCATGGCCAGCTGAGGAGGACTGCCGAACTTGAGGCTGAGTATGGAGAGAGGAAAAAAGAGATGCAACCAGGAAGATACCTCTGCCTTCCTGATTTATTCTTTCTAAATTTTCTCTCCTAGTTAAGCCGAAGGTGACTGTGTATCCCACAAAGACGCAGCCCCTACAGCACCACAATCTCCTGGTCTGTGCAGTGAGTGGCTTCTACCCAGGCCACATTGAAGTCAGGTGGTTCCGGAATGGCCAGGAGGAGCAGGCTGGGGTCGTGTCCACAGGCTTGATCCAGAATGGAGACTGGACCTTCCAGATCCTGGTGATGCTGGAAACTGTTCCTCAGAGTGGAGAGGTCTACACCTGCCAGGTGGAGCACCCAAGCCTGACGAACCCTGTCAAAGTGGAATGGAGTGAGTGAGAAGCTTCCTGAACTTATAAATCCTTACCCACCAGGAAGGGACTTAGTTTACCCAGAGTGTCAGGTTTCCTCCTCTCCCTGCCCTGTGTTTTCATGTACTGAATCATAGGTGTAGCCTTGTGATAGTTTCTAACACCTGTACCTCCCAGGAAACAATGACAAAAGAGAAGCTGTCCCTGGTCTGTACCTTCCTGTGCTGTCTCAGGGCATGGTCAGCCTGATGCCCTGTTTCCAGATCCTGCCTCTCTGATCTGGACCTATATGTCTAGGTTGAATCTATGGGTTGTTCATTATGTGATCTGTGAAGAAAAGGAACATGAAGGCCTTGGGGACATCCAGGAGTCCAATCATTCATTAGTTTCATCACCCTTGACAGGCCACTAACACAGTTCCTACATCAGGTGTTATTCAGGTCTGTGATATTTTAATGAACTAAATGAATAAAGAATTTAATTTTCTACCCCTACAGTTCTAGTTCCTGTGGTTCAGGCTTCTTCCCCAGTCTCAGAGCTCTGAATCTCAGTGTCTCAAAGAGGAAAGTTGTGTTTGGAGGGGAAATTGCTAAACCTGGTTTCTTCTCTCAGGGGCACAATCTGGATCTGCACAGAGCAAGATGCTGAGTGGAGTGGGCGGCTTTGTGCTGGGTTCGCTCTTTCTTGGGCTGGGGATGTTCATCTACTATAAGAATCAGAAGGGTAAGGAGCCTGCTGGAGCTGAGTCTCCATAGCTTTTCTGGGAAAAGAAATAGGACCTTGCTGAAGTCAGTTTTTATATCGATGGTCCTGTCTGAAACCTTTCTTTCCTCATGTGACCTCAGATATCCTGGAAATTCAGAAGTCAGTGTCTGTGGTTACTATGTCAAAACCTAGAGGGTTGTGGCCTGTATGGGTATGGAAGGCTAACCAGACTAGAGATATGGGTCAAGTACCTTGAGCAAATGAAGGAAGAGCCAGTAACCATTGGATTTTTGTGACAGAAGCTTCCTGGTCACCTACTATCAGTTTGTGCTCCCCTCTCTGCCTTGGCTGGTGTGGGGTGTGGTGTTGAAGAAATCAAAGGTGGCAGATCTGAGGCTGGGGATATGGTGTTTGGGGTCAGATTTGCTTCAAGGTTTTTAAGTATCTATCTCCTCTTCTCTTTCCTAGGACGCTCTGGACTTCAGCCAACAGGTGAGGTCCTTTAATCCTCTCTCAGAGACAGATTTGCTTTCGCTATAGCAGAAGGTGGAGATGATAAGACCTGAGACAGAAATACTGAGAAAGATTATGGATTCCATTTTCTGATCAGGCAGTGTGCACTAAACCTTCTTTCCACTTAATGAAAGGCCTGCCTCTGAAAGAGCTTTGGCTCAGGGAGAATTGATAATTCATTTTCTTCATACTGCAATGCTCTCATGATAGACCCTGAGGGGGAAAGGGAGCCATTTGCAAAGTTAGGACTGAGACACCACTGTCCTCTGCCTTCTGCAGGACTCCTGAGCTGAAGAGAAGGTGACAACACTGAAGGAAGGACCCATGTCCTGCCTCCCCAAGTCATGAAAGGCTCCTACTTGGCTCTCCTTCTTCCACAGAAACAGGGCTTTCTCAGGACTTGGTCACTCCTGGTTCAGTGACCCCACAGAACATGTCCTCCCTGCTGGCCTCCTGAGCTCTTACCCCTGACCTGGAAGCCCCAGTACAGACACCAGGCGGACCTTGCCTTCATTCTCCCGTGACTCCTTTGTCTTCAAACCTTCACGCCTCCCATGAGTCTGAAATCCCTTTGTGCCAGTTTACTTTATTCCATTTCTTTTCAAATAAACATGGGGTGAAAAGTTCTCTGCTTCACAGAATTCCTTGTTTGTTTGATTATGATACTGGGGATTGAATCCAGGGTTACTCTAGCATGAGCTTCATACCAAGCCATTGGATTTTTTTTTGGGGGGGGGGGGTTGTTTGTTTTGAGACCAGGTCTTTGAGGCTGGCCTTGAAGGAAATTGCAATCCTTCTGGATTAGCCTCCCAAGTGACTGGAAATATAGGTATACACTACAATTCCCAGCTGCTTTATACAGTTTTAAGGAAGAAACAATAGAAAAGAGAAAGGGATCATTACTTCACAATATAACCATATATTCATTTGTATGTTGTATGCATGTGGGGTAATACATAAGTTTAGTTTTGGTTGATTTAGGTATTCCCCAATGTATACATCAATCAAACATCAGGCTATGGACCATAACTATGATTTTAACTTATCAATGTAAAATCAAAACATTAAAAAGGCAATGCATAAAAATTCAACATAGACTAAACAATTGAAACAAATGGGAAATAAGCTAGAAAAATAAAACTTTTTTTTTTCAAATTTTACTTATACCTAAAACATGGTATTACTGTAATTACATATCAGTGTATGGATGTATTCATAGATTTCACTTATATACTATTATAAAAGAGGCAAATGGGTTTCTGAGAAAGTCCTTTAATTGACAGATTTGGGGGTTTCTACTCGTGTTCCATCTAGAGAGTCTGTTCAAATGTAAGTCAAGTCATAATGCAAATAATCAACTCAAAAGTTTATTTCAAAGTAGTAATTATTTGGACACAAGTTTTCCACTGACAGAAACACTTTTTATTTTATTTTCAAGCAAATTTAAAATTTATATGATGTATATTTTATTGTAAGTTCTATTGCATAATATTCATGCAAAGTAGATTTTATAAGACTTTGCTAAGTTGAGAGTGATGCCTGTTCTGTTTGATCCTAGGACTGCAACTTTACTCTTACTTTGTTTCCTCAGATGAAGATATAATTTGCCTCTAAAGCAGAATTAACATGTTAATTAACATGTTGTTTCAGTCCTCACTTTGCAAACGAGGCAAGGGGACAGTTCTTTGTACTGAGAATAGCAGGAAATCCAATGTAATTGGTTGTATTTTTTTTTTTTAACTCATGATCAGTCAAAGCAGCTGGATCCAAGGAAGGGCATATCCAGGGCTGCTCAGTTTAGTTGGCCAGTGGTGTCTTCAGTTATCCTGGGACTTCATCCCTGAGTCACAGCATGTCAGCCTTCCTGAGATGACAGGAGGACACCTACAGCAGCTTTAAGCTTCCTGTTCTCTCGCCATAGCTCCTAAAGACATGAAACAGAAACTGTCTCCTCCTGTGTGCTCTTGTATGGAGCAGCTGCACTTCTCCCAGGCATCCCAGACCCCTTCCTCACACATGGGAAGAAGACCTTGTGATCACAGGGGCAGCCAAACAACCCATAGTTCAGTGTTTATGGAGTGGGCCAGATGCACACGTTCAAAGAAAAGACTGTGGGGTTGGGTAGGAAAGAATTATTTTAGGGTGGGGAAATGACAGTTTCTCATATCATTATTTTGCTAGTGTTTTTAGTTAATTTCCTCAGGAAGGCCTGTTGATTCCTATAAGAATCCTCATGTTTGGTTGTTGTTTATTTAAGCTTTATTTTTGGCCCTGGGGCTTTTACCCAGTGAGTTACATGCTCAGCTGCTTATATAACTTTTTATTTTTCAACATGAACTGACTATTTTGCTGAGTCTGGCCTTGAACTTGTGATCTGTCTGCCTCAGTCTCCCAAGTAAAAGGGGGATTATAGGTGTGTGCCCCTGTACCCATTCTTGAATGGATTTGAGTGTTTTTCTTTTTCTTTTTTTTAGATATATTGAGTACTAAGTACCACCCACTAATGAAACAAACAAAAAATGCAAAAAACAAATTATTTATTTGTAGAACTTAAGATACTCATGTGTAATTTTATAAGAAAAGTAAGTTTTCCAAGGAGATATTTGAAAAAGACAATTATAAAAGAGAGTGTTTATAAGATGCTAGAACATATTATACATCTATATTAACAGACACAGTGTTGATTAAATATGCGTATAGATCTGTAGCTATAACCAGAGATTTAGTTAAAAATAAAAGGAGTATTTCACATCAGTAGTGTATACTCCAAACTCTTTAACAAAATGAATATCTGGTGAATAAAAATTGAAATAAACATGGAAAGTAGAAAAAATTTAAAACATGTTATTATTCCTATCATTTTCATAATAACAGTAAATGTGGTTGAAGGTAAAATGTCTAAAGTCTTTTTTGATGCCTTGCTGGTTGGGATGGATTATGTTATATCTACCTTGGTAAAACAAATGACAATTTCATAAAAAGTTAAACACCTGTTTGCCACATGATCCAGTAAGTCGACTCTTTGAATCCATTAAGAGAAATCAAAACGTGTTCTCATAAAGATAGGTGGGCCAATGAGAGCAGCATTAGATATAATGCCCCCAAACTAGAAAAAATCCAAATACTTGACAACTAGTAAATGGATGGTCAATGATATCATTCAACAATCAAAACACTGTTCAATAAAAAGAAACAAAATGACTATAGTGGATACAAAACTGACAAACTTCAAAAAATTAGACTAAGTAAAAGAAACCAGACACCAAAATCTCCATAATATGAAATTCAATTTTGCTCCATGTCTAGAAAATATCAATTTGTAAACACACGAAGTAGATTAGAGGGTGGGTAGGACATGGAGCAAGAGTAGAAATGAAGTGTAAGCAGAAATGTTGTGATTGATAGGAACTTCCTAAAGCTAGATTCTGGAGAGAGATGCACAATATATTAATGTATTAAAATCTTTCAATTTTCCTTACAATGGATAAATTTGGTGGTATGTAAACATGCTTCAATAGGTGTGTTAAAATGATTTGTGGGCTGGGGTTGTGGCTTAGTGGTAGAGCACTTGCCTAACAAGTGTGAGGCACTGGGTTCAATCCACAGCACCATATAGAAATAAATAGACAAAATAAAGTTATTTTGTCCATCTACAACTAAAAATATATTTTAAAAATCCTTTAATATAAAAAGATGATTTGTATGGGAAGAAGTCTGAGCAAGTCAGAAAATCCAGAGGACAAAAAGAGAATCTGCATAAAATTTGAAATTTCTTTGTACTAAGAAAATGGCAAATTAAAAGAAATGTGTAGCTCAGGAAAATTGTTGAAAACCACAAGGAAGAGATTCAGCTAAGTGTCTGATGATATGACATTGTCAAACAATGAATGAATGAACCAACAAAAACCCAACAGAAAGTTGGGCAAAGGATAATAAAACTATTAACCAAAGAAAAAATCCCAGTAGTCAATAAACATAATTGCTAAAACTCACCAATAATTTGAAAAATGCAAGTTCAGTCTATAATGTAACTGCTGTCCCTACCCCACGTGGGCAGCTGAACTTAAGGACACTCTGTGAATTTCCAGGGACACCAAATAAAACACAGCCATACACTTTACTTTTAAACAAGCTTCAGGAAGGCTTATCAGCTCTCTGCCTTAGGCTCCCTAAATGGAGAGCAAGAGAAAGTCACCAGAGGCTTGTGAGAGAGAGTGAGCATGTTCAGAAGTAGGTTTTTATTGGGGGAACCCTTATTCTTAGAAAGTTCTATCCAAAAAAGGTCAGAAGGGGCAGGATTGCAAGGGTCAGGTGAGTGTAATTCAACCCAAGGAGTGTCCCTTACATCTGAAGACATGCCCTCAACTTCCAGACTGGGGCAGTGTCCAGGTCACTACAGATGTAGTGAGAGTCAAAGCCTCTCCACTCCAGGATGGAAGGCGCAAATCATTCAGTGTGGCTCCTCACATGTAACAAAATATTGTTTGCAGGTAAAAAGGTTGAAAACACTCAGGGGTCACTCCAGGGGAACTGGGGTAATTGGGCTGCATGAAATAACCACACAAGAGACAGAAATACCGTTTTTCTTTGGGGTCGCTGTGATGGCTCCTCTGACCTTAAGGGTGGGGGGAGGGGGAAGAGAGAGAGAGAGAGAGAGAGAGAGAGAGAGAGAGAGAGAGAGAGAGAGAGAGAGAGAGAGAGAGAGAGAGAGAGAGAGAGAGAGAGAGAGAGAGAGAGAGAGAGACCTGCTAACCCCTTTTATTGAGGAGAAGCTTTTCAAATGAGGCAAAGGGTCAGGTTTCAGGGGGCTGAGTCTAGCTTCATGATGTCTGCTGTCAGCAGGTTGACTGACATCTAGGTAGGCCACACCCAAGGGCAGAGTAAGAGAAGAGGACACACACAGGGTGTTTCCATGGAACATTCTATCCCCAACAGGGCAAGGGGTAATATTACAAAGAAACAGGTGAGCATAGGGATGTAGGAAGGCACGCCCATGTAAGAGGACATTGCTTGCACCCTAGAAGATCAGGGCTATTCAGATCACTGCGTGACCGCAGATGCAGCAGGGAAGTCAGACATGGTCACAGGCTAGTTGGCCTCCCACATATTCCCCCTTTCTTAATTAAAAAAAGAAAGAAAGGAAGAAAGGAAAAAAGAAAGAAAGAAAGAAAGAAAGAAAGAAAGAAAGAAAGAAAGAAAGAAAGAAAGAAAGAAAGAAAGAAAGAACAAACCTGGGAAATTCTATCTTTCAGTCACTGGACTCTTGATCCAAGGTCATCAAGATCTGCTATTAAAATAGAAAAGGAATTGGTAGAAAACATCATTTTAATAAATCAACTTGGAAGATCCAGGTTATTATTATTATTTTTCTAAACACTCATCAGAAGATTCTTAATATTTTCCCAATTTTATTGGGAGGCATTGTCTTTGGCCATAGTAACAGACATTTTTATTGGCATGGCATTTAAGCCTCTCCATAAACCATAGAGCAGAGGGCTCATTCACATTACTCATTATATTGTCTTCTAAAGCATTATAGTTCTCATTCTTCTATCAGCACTTACCTGACCATGAAGGATCTTGGATGTAATTTAAGTCAAACATTAAAAAAATCCATACATTATAAGTTTTAAGAGATAGCCACAACGACTGCAAGAGAAGAGCAAGGAATAATATTTAAAGTAGTCATTTCAGAGATCAGGAGACCAGCAGTTTGCCTAGGTCTGGTTAATTCACATACACCTGTTTTAAAGCCTGAACATTAACTTCAACATATTATAGCTCTGAAATATTAGGTGGCAATTTCTAGTGATTCAATAAGTTGTATTCTTACAGGCTACAGGACATTTATCATCCTTTCTCTTAATTTTTACATTTAAGGAGTCAATTAGGTCTATCAGTAATGTAAATACTCTTAGAAAAAACTATTTTAATAATCTTTTTGATAATTATCCAGATATAATCTTAATTACTAAAGACCAGCATAATTGGCTGGTTTAGGTTTCTCATATGCTGTCTTTTTCTCAAAAGATACTTTCAGACCACCTGTTCAGCATAGAATTGACATATAATTGACCATTACAGTCAAGACAATTCATATAGTTTCCAGGGTGGACTTCTCAGTCCACACTGCAAGGCACATTAAAGGTGGATCTTGGAAACGGGTCCATAGAAGTCTTTTCATAATTTTTACTTACCTGAGAAGCTCCTGAAGCTGTATGGTTGTAAACTCTGTAGCTGGAAATTTACCTTCCTGTGCCATGTTTTTCAGTCATTATCATGATGACTGTTTAAACTCTCCTTTGAAATCTGATTTAATTTATTGAATCGTGTTCAGTAACATTTAGACTCACAATATTACAATTTAAGAAAAAAATTTAAAAATATTTTGTAAGATCTAGTGTGTATCTCTGGGGTCCTGTATTCCCTCTTTTCTTTATTTAATAAAATTGAGTAAAAGCTTGGTGTAAGCCATAGTATCATCAGTTTAAGTTATAGATAATAGTACAAGTATTTAAATGATAAGAATAGATTTACCTTTTATGATTATTGTAATTTTTGTATTGGTTGTTCAAAACATTACAATACTCTTGACATATCATATTTCATACATTTGATTCAAGTGGGTTATGAACTCCAATTTTTACCACGTGTACAGATTGCAGAATTACATTGGTTACACATCCACGTTTATACATACTGCCGTGTCACACTGTTGTATTTTGCTGTCTTTCCTATCCCCTTCCTATCCCTCCTCTCTCTACCCCATCTACTGTAATTCATTTCTCTCTCTTGTTTTTTTTCCCCTTTCCCCTCACATCTTATATCTTGTAATTTTTTTTTAATATGGACTAGTTTATTTATCCTAACAATTTGGAAAGAACCCTCAATCTCTTTTTGAGAGAAGATTTTAAAGTATCTCTATATTTTAGAGTATTACTTATTAATTAGATGTCTCTCAATTGTCTTTAAAAATATGATAAGGTTACTTTCAAATGTAGAGAGTAGTATATAAATCTTACCATATTTTTATAGATAATATGTCCAGTTAGAATTCATATAATATCAAAGAATTTTTAAAGTTTGTGGCCTTTATTGTTTAAAATTAATATGAGTATAATTTGGAGAACGTCAGTCCTAATAAAATGGTTTTTTTTCAAATCTCATATTTATCTAACAAACAAAATATGTAAGAATCAACAGTGTCTTTGAATCAATAAAATTTAGTTTCCAAAGAGAATTGTCAAAATTGGGATCTAAATCAGCAGTTTAATATATTTAGTGTTTAATAGAGGATGTGAATTTATTCACTAAAATCAATCTTTGTCTTAAATAGTAAAAATCATTAGGCAATAAAAACCTTTCTCAAAGAAAATAAACTTAACATTTTAGTAGGTTTTTATCATGTCAAAATATGGACAAAATCTTAGCTCACATAAGTATCGTAAAATTAGGAAAATAGCCTGAAATATCCTTGAATTAATCAGTTAAAATTTTTATAGTCAGTCCAGTACATATAAATTTCCTTTTTAATTGTTTTAACTTTTTATATCATCTGTTTAGATAATGACATAAATATCTTTCTATTTAGGAAAATATTTTTAAGCATTAAAATTTAGAATTAAAGACCTTGTTTTATCCAAAGATGATTTCTTTTTTCTTTCTTCCAATGTGTGCTTTCTCTCTGTTAAAGCATGTTTTCCTTCTAAAAAAATTTTTTTTGGTTATACTTTGGAACAATTTCTGAAAACCTTAAAATCTAAACAAATTATTGTACTTTGATAAGAAGAAATATCAGTGAAAATATAGTTAAAGCACTTGGATATTTTTGTAGGCAGAATCATATTTGTTTATCATCTTATAAAAGTTTGTACAATAACTTTGAGACTTAGAAATTACTTGAAGGTTGTAATTTCTCCTGAAAGTAAGTTAATAGTAAAATACATTTATCTCAAATATCTGTAACTATAAGGCAGAGTATCTGATAAATGTACGCATAAAATGTATAAATTATGGGTTTTCTGTTGAAGAAAAACAATTAGACAAATATACATTAACTAAACAATTAGACATATGTGTTAATTATTTTATAGATTAACAACTATAGGTTATCTAAATAACTAGAAAAAATATATATTAAGAATAAGGGCATAATTTAAAATCATATTAACTTCATGTGACCACGTGGTTTTTAGATATTTGTATCCATTTCAATTTATTTTTATTTAGGAATGCACTTTTATATGTGATGTCACTTGATATAACTGAAATAAGATCCTTATATATACATATTTATTTATTTTTTGTAATTATATAGCCAGGAATGAGAATAAGGATTTTTTGTTCATTGCAGGAACGTTGCCGTCTTTGTTCCTGTGGTGAGAAAATATATCCCCATATCCTCCAAAATTAAAAGTAAAATTTAAAAAAGCACATTTAGTATCTCTCATCAGTACAACATTATTTAGTAACACAACTATAAAGAAAAGTCAGGTTATTTAACTCAAAACTAACTTAAATTTAGGGCTGCATCATAGAAACCTGTGGAGTTAGACTTTGCCTGAAAAAGATCTTTTGTTAGCATTTATAGGTGAGTGAGCATTTTTTAAAAATGTAGGCTCTGAGCAGCTCCAGTAGTAGGTCTGAAACAGAAAGTACAGGTTAGTGGCTGCAAAGCGGGACCAGAAGTCCTGTCTGAATGACAATGGAAAGACCAATAGGAAGCCTGCAAAAATGCAGGAGGCGGGACCAAAAAGTCCACGCCTCTTGACAGGAGTCAGGCGGTTACCATGGTGAAGGAAACAGCAAGGAGTCTGTTGCTCATTGTCCTTGCAAAAGTTTCCTGAGATTTTCTAGCTGGTTGCATTTCCTTTGATTTCTCTGAATTCCCCAGCCTGGTCAGGATTCTAAGGCAGGTAGCAGCTTGCTTTGTTTCTGCGACCTGTACTTGCAGCTTGTGTCCTCTTGTATTTTGTACTTTTTCTTGTAGCACGTGGGTGCTTTAAAAGTGAGTTTTAATCAGAATCACTGGTGATTGGGCATTTCTTTTTTTTTTTTTTTATTAGTTGTTCAAAACATTACAAAGCTCTTGACATATCATATTTCATACATTTGATTCAAGGAAAGAATGATTAGATGGGGAACATCATTGGTAAGATGAGTTAAAATGTGATTCAGGAGAGTTTCATCTCAATGAAAGGATATTATAATACCTTTATTAATATAATGTATAATAATATGAAAAAAAGTGAGTTTTAGTGGCAGATGCCAGTGTTACCATGAGATCTTAAGGCAGTCTGCATTAGACATTTAGGTCAGGTCATTTAAGGGTTAATAGCACTGCCAGCTGCTGGTCTACTCCGTTTTGTCCCTAGCAGCTGAGCTACATACATTCTGATCCAGTAGACAAGAATGTGGCAAAGACATTCAGTATAATTTTTTGGAGTATTCACAAAAACAATAGAAAATTAAAATTTACTTCTTTTCAGGTAAACTTCACAACATTTTCTTTTCCTTTTTCTCACTTTCCAAGCACAGACTTCTAGTACATAAAACCCCCAAAATAGTCTTTTATAAAGATATACAAAAACAATCCAAAAAAGTCCATAAAAGCACTCTTTCCATGGGAGAGGACTCAACAACATAGCCCATTAATAATCTTAATAACTCTTACATTCATTTAGAGTCTCTAGAATTAATTTTTTTCTTTCTAAAGACAAATTATTCCCCAATATTAAAAGTTTAACGTCACAGATTTTCCTTCTGTCTAATTTGCTTACTTTCTACAATTCAGCCCAAATACTCTGCAATCCTAAGCATGCTTAACTTCTGGAGAGAAATTCCAAACCCATTAAACTTTTAATATTTATATTGGAGTTCCCTGTATGGGCCACCATTTGCCACTTTCCCAGTGACTTAAACATTCAGACCTTTAGCCCATGTAGGGACACAGCTTGCCAGGTTCCATGTGACTAAAACACTCAGGGGTCACTCCAGGGGAACTGGACTAACTGGGCTGCATGAAATAACCACACAAGAGACACAAATACCTTTTTCTTTGGGGTTGCTGTGATGGCTCCTCTGACCTTAAGAGTCCGAAGAGAGAGAGAGAGAGAGAGAGAGAGAGAGAGAGGGAGAGGGGAAAGAAATGTGCTGACCCCTTTTATTGAGGAGAAACTATTCAAATGAGGCAAGGGATCAGGTTTCAAGGGGCTGACTCTAGCTTCATGATGTCTGCTATCAGCAGGTCGACTGAAGATAGGTAG